>NC_085063.1:14656111-15256111 GCF_963662255.1 Cinclus cinclus
AGCTCGGGCAACATCTACCTGGACAAGGTGGGGCTGGTGCTGCGGATCCTGCGGGCTCTGCGCATCCTGTACGTGATGCGGCTGGCGCGGCACTCGCTGGGGCTGCAGACGCTGGGGCTGACGGCGCGGCGCTGCACGCGCGAGTTCGGGCTGCTGCTGCTCTTCCTGTGCGTGGCCATCGCGCTCTTTGCACCCCTGCTCTACGTCATCGAGAACGAGATGGCCGACTCGCAGGAGTTCACCAGCATCCCCGCCTGCTACTGGTGGGCTGTCATCACCATGACCACCGTGGGCTACGGGGACATGGTGCCCAGGAGCATCCCCGGGCAGGTGGTTGCACTGAGCAGCATCCTGAGCGGAATCCTCCTCATGGCCTTCCCGGTCACCTCCATCTTCCACACCTTCTCACGCTCCTACCTGGAGCTGAAGCAAGAGCAGGAGAGGATCATGTACAGGAGAGCACAGTTCTTGCTGAAAGCCCAAGTCTCAGATGAGCAACGAGTCGCAAGGCAGCGAGGTTTTGTTCACCACTCTCTCTTCCGAGACTAGGGACAATGAATGACATTTATGTTACTGTTTCTCTGCTGTCATTGTATCAGATTGCATCCTTTAATTTGCTCTGGGAGCACCTTACTAAGGTTAAATCCTCACATTAAAATGAAGAGAAGGAGCCCTAACCAGGACCTGCTGTGGTTTAAGAAGTCTGGTATTATGCTGTTCCTTCCTCCCCCCCATATAATGTATAGGGCAGAACTTTCACTGAGATCATGCAGTGAGATTTAAGGAATTAAAACCACTCTGGCAACAACAACAAAAAAAAGAGCAACATATAATTATGCACTTGATAGGCTGTTTTGCCATTTGTAATACACATTTTTCCAACCGAATCGCAATGTACATAATCATTAAACAGGCTGCCATTTTTCTTGTTCTTCTTGTATATAAATAATGTAAATACATCAGAATTAATGGCTAAATTCTCTCCCAGTAACATGCCTTAGAGCATAATGGAAAATAACCACAGATGTTTGTCCCATTGTGCTTTTAAAAAACGTCAAGTAAGATTTGTCACTCACCACAGAACCAGCTCTTCCTTTGCAAGTGAGCCCTAACCACAGCAGAACAGAAGAATCAAGCTGTTTATGGCATAACCTTGCTAAAGATGTAAATACTCAGAGCTCACCAGCTTCAAAATTGAATTGATGTTATAGCATTGATCTGATGCCATTGAATGCAACGTTCCAAGGAACAAAGCCTTGGAGTTTTGTAGCACTTAATGTTATTACCAAGAGGTGACTAGCTGCAAATCCAGTGAAATATGCATGAGGAGATGCCAGCCTTCCCCACCATCTGTTCCCAGCTTCACTCTCTCCCAGCTCTGGAAGGGAACTGGGAGAGGGCAGTTCCCAGGGACCCCCAGCACCCCAGCACTGCTGGGCAAACTGGGGCCACCCCTTCCCACGGAGCTCTCGGCTCTGTGGCAGGAGCAGGAAATCTGTGCCCGTGAGAAGCTGCCAGTGAGGGAAAAAGAAAATCTGCTTTGAGTCATGGAGGGGTGCACTGAGAGCTTTGTGCTTCACTGTCCTCCAGCAGGAGGGACTCAGGACAGGATTCACTTTGCCATCGTTACACACCTGGTGGTAACGGGGAAGATTTGAAACAGGACAGGAAAAAGCAACGAACACCCTAAAGCACAACCAGGTATTGTTCATCTTGGTCCAGGCTCTGTGCTGAGGTCAGGGGGAGCACAGGGGATGTTTGGGTTTGGCACAGGTTTCTGTGCGGGTTCATGCAGACCCTGTTTGTTTTAGAGGGAGTGACCCTGGCCTGCAGAACAGCTCAGGAGAAAAACGCCAGAACTTAAAAAATAATTAAATCCACTTGTTTGATTTCATGTGTGCTTAGAGGTAAAGAAAAGCTGATTTAAGGAGTTTCACCTATTTTCCACTCTTTCTTAGTTAAACTACTTACTAGCAATTAACAGCTTGGTGGATTTAGAAGTCCCCATCACACTGACCAATGCTTCTTTGTCTTAATTTTCAGAAATACTATTTCTTATTGGCATTTCTGGAGCAGGATGCGAGAAATGTCAGAATGCACAATGGCTTTACAGTTTAAATAAAGAAGGCCAAGGACACAACATTGTCCTTCTAAAAGAAGTAAAATCAGTTTCTCAGTCTGTGCTGTTTGGCCAAGCCCACAGCACGCTGATTTTCTGTTCAAATATTTTTAAAATACAACTTGAAGCTGTTCTGATATGCTTGTTCCTGAAAGAAAATTCCAAAACTTTCAAAATGCACTTTGCAAATAATTAGGGCTCTAGCATTCTCCAGCCTGTGGTAGGGAAATGTGCCTATGGAACATTACTGCAGAGTGCTAAAATATCCAGTCTAAACTCTTGGCAATTAATCCTGTGCCAAAGCTGCAAATGAACCAGCTTTTCACTCTTGTTCTTCTTCTTCTTTAATTAGAGTTGGACAAAAAACAGGAACATCGTGACAAAAAATTCTTCTCCCCATTTTTTTTAAATTTCAAAACTGTTTGATCATCTGGAGCATTGGCTCCAGAACAAGTGCTATGCATCTTCTACCTTTGTGTCAGCGATCGTTATAAAAAGAACTGGTAATTAGATTAGTCCTGTGAGCAACAGTTGCTTATCTAAGAATGTGTTTGACAGGCTGAGCCATAAATAAGGAGCTGTATGTGAATATAAGGAGAAATCAAGACTTACCAAATAAAACCTAAGCTCATTTCCATGTTCTGCTAGCTAATAAATGCTGTGGGGCCATCCATTTTCTGTCTTTACATTAATGCTCATTTATTTCACGTATCACTTAATTTTTTTATCCCACAACTAGAGCTTGATTCTAAAGCCCTTGTCCAATAAAAATAAAATAAAAACATCACCCTGGAGTTGGGTGCTGGTTGAGCAAAACTGTGGAAGCATCTTGCCTGCTGTGAGTTGTGCCAGGGCAGGGACAGGGAAGCTGCTGGGGATGTCCCCAGGCTGTGTCGTGTTGAACCTGGCAGCAGTGATGGCTCCCAGCTCGGCATGTGGGACTGCATGGCTGGAACCAGCCTGCTGTGTTTTACAGGTGCAATAAATAAATCCAGCCTGGAGGCTTCAGAGCACAACTTCAGAGTGCAGCCCACCTGCTGTGTCCCAGCTTTCCTGGAGGGGCTCAGGTGATCAGTCTATTACCTGGATTTTTGGTCAAATCCATGACAACTGTGGCTTGGCTCAAAAGCCGCCTGTTTCCTGTGACACAGCTGAGGGCTGTCACTCCTTTTTGGCCTCTTACCAGCATGTGCAGTCACCAGGACAGTTCCAATCCAAGCACTGCATGCTCTGCTGAAGCCAGAAGGGCAGTGGGAACTGCCCCACAGCAGGGCATGTCTGCAGCAGCAGGGGCTGGCATTGCTCAGATTCCTGCTCCAGGTGCTCTGGCCAGCTGGAACCCCACAGCAGGAGTTGTATTCCTTGGATTAACAAAGTGGTGGGCTCTCCTTGCAAGTCCCTGTGCTCCTTCGGGAACAGAGGGGTGGAGGGTGGCACAGGGAGTGGGGCTGGGGCACAGCTCTGCTCTGAGCAGGGCCAGGCTGTGCCAGAAAGCACCAGCAAAGGAAATTATCCCCCTGCAGGAAAATCCAGGCACAAGATTGTATAGGGACACCTCTTCTTTGCACGTTGTCCCGAGAATCACAGTCACACCTCTTTGGGACAGAACATGAAAATATTTTAACAGAGAATCTGTCAGATTCAGAAGAGAACAAGAAGGATCTGTATAAACTGGAAAAGAAAAGTCCCTGTTGAAAGCAGAATTTCCAGGTAAGGTGGTACATCAAATTCCTTTCTCTGAAATCCTTCCCTTTCCAGCCTCCTCCTCCCTCAAAACCAACACAAACTCCTTGGTGGGTGCAACACAGAAATGAAGGCAGAGCCACGTGGCTTCTCCAACAGCACATCAGAGAAGGTGAGCTGAAAGCATTCATATTATATTAACATTCACCACAGGTCAGGGTCTTAAAAAAATCATCTGTAGGGAATATTTAGAGCTTGTCTCCATTTGACCCTTTAGAATGTTCCCACTGTAATTGAGTATCCCAGATCTCCACAGTCAGAGGCTCCAGGAGTGTCACTGAACAGAGGCTTTAGCAATGTCTAATTAAACAAAAAGCTCATGCAGGGCTGAATCACAGATTCCCACATCATCAGATGCACGTCTGGGAAGGAAACCTGGTGTGCTCCATACATTTCTGACTCCTGTGGGAAGAGATTCACTGCGGGTTCAGCCTGATGCAAAAGCAACATTGTTTGCTGCAGAATTTCACATCCCTCTTTTGGGTTTACAACAGGTTGAAAACTGAAGTAGATAATTCTAAACCTACATAGAGTGAATCGACCGTTTAATAAAAATTAAACAATAAAAGGAGAGTCAACTGTGACTTTGAAGACCATGACATCAATCCCTGCTCACATCAGTCAGTGCCATGAACCCCTGCCCTGAGCACCTGACTCTGGCTGGGGTGTCAGACATTTCACCATTTTCACAGTCATTACACACCATTTACTACCAGGAGTGGGCACAATGCTGCATGGCCCATTTTTCTATGTTAACAGTTCTGTTGGCTACCTCATGCAAGATTTCACAGTGGAATTAGTATCTATTTATCCAAAAGATGACAGCGGTAGCAAAATACAGGGAGGAAAAGATCCCAAGTCCAATGAGTTGGTGGATCTGGAGTATCCCAGACACAGAGAGTGCAGCCTACAGAATCCCAAAAGATCTGAAGGCATGGAACTGGAGTCATTAATCTGACAGCAGATGAAAGTCATCCCTGCCAACAAAAATGCACCCCAAAAGTTCTCTTGCTACAGCAGAAATTGCAAACCACTAGATTTGCCCACGTCCTCTGTGGCATCTTAACCATCCTGTTCCAGCATCCCTAGTGATGTCAGCATTCCTGGCACAGTAATGATCAGAGCCAAAGCAGGAGGTGAAGGCAGGTTAGATGGCAAATGAGTTCCCTGGATGGAAGCAGCTCTGCGTGAGTCCTCAGGACAGGGCTCCTTGTCTGGCTGTCAGCCACTCTGCAAAACCATCCACCACAAATAAAGATACATCTCTACACCACAAATAAAGTCAAGGAGAATTTTGTGTGCTGCCACTCTGAAAATGTTCAGAGTTTGGTCTATTAATTACTAACAATAAAACTAGTCCCCCCTCCCTTTTTGCTCATTGTTTTTCTTTGTCATTTCCCAGTGTCTGAGATCCTCTGAAACACTCCCTAGAAATCCCTAACGAGATGAGGAATGTTATTAGCCATGAGCCTGCCAGGAGCATGGTGAGGAACTGCAGGATCAGGATATCAGGGGATCTTCTGCCCTCTTCAGCAGGCCTTTTACTTTTTCTTTGCCTGCAGGAACTAATCCAGAAGCAAATGTCACTTGAACAGAAATAAAGTTCTGCCATAACTGGAACCACAGCAGGCCAATTAGGGTAATTAGAGCATATTTGCTACACTTTATAAATATTCATTCATTACCCTGTAGCCCTTGTGACAGGAGCTGGAGCCTTGTGCAGCACCAGAGGCAGGCAGGGCACAGAAACCTGTGTAACTCTGTCAGGCTGAGGTCTCAGCTCCTCCTTTGTCAGGTTCCCTCATTAATGACAGCAGCTTTGTAGCCATCCTTAATTATGGCCATAATTTAACTCCTACATTCAGTGTGGGTCCAGAAAAACGGAGCTGTAAACCACAATAATTAGCCTGCTCCAGGGACTGACCGGGAATATAAGAAATTCCCAGCCATCATCTGGAGATTGGGATTTTTTTAAAAAACTTTACAGCTCATTTGGCAGCTCTCAGTCATGCAAGTGAAGTGGTCATCAAGATAATAATGTTTATCTCTCTGCTAAACATAATAATATAATTTAAATGGTGCCCACCTCAGGAATGAAGTAGGCACCAGCATAAATTTCTATAGTTAATTCTATAGAGAAATGAAGTTTTGACACAGAATTGCTGAATGATAAATTGAAGTGCTGCTCTCATTCTCATTAGTGATGCACCTCATGTCACAAAGCAGCTGAGAGAAATCATCCATAACTTTCAAAGGGCTAGCAGCTCCCAGGTCAGCCAAGGAAAAGATGACTCCATTTCTTTCACTCATAAAGAAAAGCACATTTTGGGAACTGGCTAAATATTATCCTCATGCCTACCAAACCCAACAGTGCAACTGCGGGTGACTTTAATTTTGGAGAGGAATATTTCTGGGGACAACATCCGTGGGCAAAGTTAAGGCTGCAAAGCCTCACATGGCAGAGCAAGGGGAGGTTTCCAGAAGCCCTGAAACTGGTTTGAGAAAACCTCTTTGAGAGGGACCTGGGGAAAGCTGCAGGTGCATCCTGTCCCTGCTGCCTCCTGGCTCTCCACTGACAGCAGGAGCTCCAGCACACAGCTGAAGTGCTGCAAGCACCTGCACAGCACCATGAGAATTCCAGAGGAATTTCCCCATGGAAAGGGTGGCCAGGCCTTGGCAGGGGCTGCCCGGAGAGGTTCGGATCCCCATCCCTGGAGGCGTCCCAGGAATTCCTGGAGGCGCTCAGAGCTCTGGACTGGGGACAAGGTGGGGATGGGGCACAGAGCAGGCTGGATGTTCCTTGGAGGGCTTTTCCAACCTCAGTGACTCCGGGATTTTGGGATTCTGGGATTCTGAAATTCTGGAGTTCTGGAATACTGGGATGCTGTGGTGAGGTACAGTTACATTTTTGCACATTCCTGACAGGCAAAGCCAAAGGACAAGTGTTCCCTGTAAACGCAGCTCTGGTTATTTTTTGTACCGTGTATAATTATATTTATCACAAGGAGAGGGGCAGTGCCCCAGATGCCCACCTGGCCACAGAGGTGGCTCCGTGCTCCTGCAAGAGCCAAGAATCGCTGAGAAGCCCCTCGGGTCCGGGGTGTGAGTCGGTGTTCGGGGAAGGGAACAAGCCCGATCCGAGGATCTGACATTGCCATCTATGGGCTGCTCCCGGCAAATTCCTGTCCTAAGGCACGCACCTGCACCAGCCGACTTTAAAAGGGTGGATGAAATATTTAACATCCAGACGGAAAGATTCGATCCGTTGCACTGCAGCCGTGGCCTCTCGTTCCCAGAGCAGGCTGCTGGATCTGCAGTGAAACGAGGATGAAGATCCCATCATCATCACTTCTGCGAAGCGTGAAACTCCTAAAAATATGTATGCAGCATTTATTTGGTTGCAATATTGATAAGTGATACTTTTCAAAAGGGTAATACAACTTTATGACTAAAATTAAGATTTTCAAGGTCACGTGGGCAATGTAAACACCTCCATCACATGTACAAGAGCAGCCTGGTAATGGTTTTATTTATAAAATAAACGACAGAATCTACTCCAAGTGATTAAGAAAAAAAAAAAAAAGACAGTAATCTGAGGATGAAAAGGCAGCTATTGAGTGTTTTAATGAGTTCCAATCACTGTCACACCTGCTACCTCCCACTGCTCCAGTAGTAAAGTGAAACTGAGAGCAGAGTTTCACAAGCATGTTTGAAATGACAACATGCAAGTCCTGGAAATGACTTCTATAAATTCTGTCTAAAACATGTCTGTCCCCCATCTGGAATACACCTCTGGGTGTGCACATACATATGTGTCCGTATAAATACATATATGAAAGTGCAAGTTTAAACACATCAATGATTTTTGAGAATTTCAAACCCTTACATAGTGAAGTTAGAAATGTGTTTCACAAAATGAGAACTTTTCAGCGGGGCCTGTAGCAATAGGACAATGGGAATTGGTGTAAGCTAAAAAGGGTAGATTCAAACTAATGATAAGGAAGATTTTTATTAATGTGAAGTTGCTGAGGCCCTGGCACAGGGTGCCCAGAGTAGCTGGGGCTGCCCCTGGATCCCTGAAGTGCCCAAGGCCAAGCTGGACGAGCAGCCTGGGATGGTGGAAGGTGTGTTGGCATGAGATGAGATTTAAGGTCCTTTCCAGCAGCCTGGGATGGTGGAAGGTGTGTTGGCATGAGATGAGATTTAAGGTCCTTTCCCACCCAAACCATCCTGTGATTCCATGACCCCTTGCACTGCTCCTGAGTGGGTAAATGCCCATTTGCCTAAGAGACTTCATTCCCCAGTCAAATTGCTACGGAGCCATTTTAAATTTGGAGATAACCTTTCTTCAGCAGCAGGGATTTGGTCTCCAAGCAACAGCACGAACACCTTGTGAACCAAACTACAGCTTCCCCTGCCAGCAGGGCCCTGGGAACATCCCACTGCTGCTCCTTCCTCCAGCGAGCCCAGCAAAGGGCCAGGACACGGTGTGTGACAGCCAGCAGGCAGCTGAGCATCCCAGGGAGCAGGACAGCAGCAGGAGCTGTGCACAGGGTGCTGTCACAGCCCGCTCCCCTGCCCACGTGCTGCTTTCCACATGGTGCCTGTGGCTGACTCTGCATCTCAGTGCATACCATCATTTTAACTATCCCTAATGCACGCTAAGAATAGTTTCTTCTCTAGCTGGAAAACTTGTACCACAGCAGGACTAGACTCAATTTGTATCAGCTTGCTTTTCTGCTAAGGTTCACGTGACAGCCATCGTTTTGGAGGGCAGCTATTTTCTGTTCTTAGCAGGAGTATGAAATATCAGAATTGCAGGTACTTCACAACAAAAAGAACAAGAGGGCAGAGCAGCACCATGACACAGACACATTTCAGTTGGCTCCGAATCAATCACTTGAAATATATTGTAAAGACAAGATCAAATGATCACAGTCAACGATAAAAGCCTGCAGAATGGGCAAACAGAGGTTTTCTTTCCCTGTGGTGAGAGCAGAGCATCCCAGCTGCTTTGCTGCTGCCAGGGGAGCACAGAGGGTGCAGCTTTGTCAGTCCCCCCATCAGAGCAGGTGCAATGCCCCACTGCCTAGTCCAAGTCCCACAGCCTGTGAATTTTAGCTATTACAACTGTTCTAGAACAACCTTATTAAATGGGTTCCTTGGAACCTGCTCACTGGAGTGAGATCTCAACACAATGCACACAGAGCAAAGACTGGGGGAGAAGTGATGTGCATCACAGGAGTGCAGAATAAAACTCTGTAAACTCTGCATTTCTTCTCTGTCTTTTGCCTTATTCTGCTTTTCTTTGCTTCTTTTCCTGCCCTGTGCATATTTCCCCACCAAGATGTTGAAGCTGCAGAGAGGGGTAAAGCAGCAGGGCTGGTATATTTAACCAAGCAACACAAACCACAAAAGGTTAATGCCACAAACCAATGTGTACAAGGGACCTCAGCTCTTGCTAAGCTTGAATTTTATCTCTCAAGCTCGGGAGTGCTGTGGTTTATGAACTTGCAGTGCCACCTAGCACACAGCCCTCACACTACCCTCTCTAGCTACACAAAGAACAGCTCAAAGCTTTTGCATTTTTTTAAAAAAGGGACAAACTTATGCTTGGAGTATTTTAAGGATCTAATGCAAAGTTTTGTTTTTATTAGAAAATGCAACCCTGTGACATGGAGGGCGAAGGCCAAGATCTTGTCCTGACCTCATCCCTGCTGATAACACAGCCCAGGCACGCTCAAAGCTCCTTGGCCAAAGCAGCTTCTCTTCATTCACAATGTCAACACGCTCCAGCATTTCAGCAGTGCTTTGGCATCAATACAAATCATAAAGTTTTAGTGCTTCTCCTAGAATTTCTAAGTAAATGAAGAGCAAAACCACTAAATGTTTGGAATTCAAGCATTAAAGCAAGTCACAACAAAAGATAAGCCTGCAACAATAAGAATGGTTTGGGCTTAGTTATGATTTTAAGATCCTTGATTGTTCAGCCTATCTTCAAAGAGTCCAGCACTGCCAAGGACTGCATTTACAGAACACACAGGCAGAACAATCTTGGAACAAGAGAAAACACTTCACACACATTTTCTACACACTCAGATTTAGAATCGAAGAGTTTTTCCTTTCTCCCCAAATCCTTGAGTTCACCTTGCTTGGAATGACTGGAAGGAATCCCTTTGTCAGGTGAGAGGGTTGTGTGACACAGCACCCACTGTGGGTGTTCCAGAATTACTGCTGCCTTCTACATTTCAGTCTCTTCTTGACATCACAGCCAAGAAGAGAAATCACAGTGAAGACAGAAAAATTTAAAGCCAGGTCAGGCATTTCAAACAAGTCCCCTTGGTTTCTAATTGCCAGGAGAGGAAACCCCAGAACCCAGACACTGTGACTGAGCTGTGCCTCCACAACCCAGTGACTCTTGGGCACACACCCCCAACGCTGAAGTTTACTTTAAGTCCTGGCCTTTCATGCTTACATTGTCCTCTGAACTGCAAGATCTGACTCTGTTTACAAACTCACTGTTCCTTCACGAGACTGCCATTGCTAGAATCGTGGCATGTTATAATACAGCAGGGAGTGTGGCTGCTCTCAAATTTATTTTACCAAAATACACCTTTTCAACTACTAATTATAATGGCATTATTCTTTTTTTTCCCCGGTGCAATGTGAAGATTAGTCATGACAGGTGTTTCTTTCCTCCTCAGGAAGTAAAGAAATCCATACCTTAATTAATATAAGGAGATAATTACCATGCTGAGGTGATGAGGCCTCAGGCAGCTCTGTTGAGAAGCTATTTATTTCTCTTTTTTTTCATTCAGTTAAGTACAGACACACCCCAGATGTGCAGAGCTCTTCATGCCAGCCAGTAGATCCAACTGGGGAGGTGCAAGTGCCACAGCAACAGGGAGAAAACTCAGGAAACGGGTCTTTGTCCTTGCGGGAGGAAGGAAAAATATCAATTTTTTCCTCTCTCACCTCCTCATTATCTCTCAGTCTCCGAAATCTTCTAAGCACTAATGAAAGCATTTTCTGTCTGTTTTACAAACCTTCCAGGGTCAAACTTCTGTCTCATTAACAGTTAACCTCACTTTCTCTATTTAAGCTGGGAAATGCACCACTTTGCCATCCCATAAACGAGGATGGATGGCTCTGGAAGTTCTTAACACCTGGAGCTGTTCTAGTCCAGAAATACACACGGCTTCTAGAGAGAACTGAAAGGTGTTCACCACCATGGTCTCGTTAGTGCTGTCCTGGCAATTCCCTGGGACAGATTAATAGTGCTACAGACCAGCCAGAGATTACCAGTAATTCTTTTTTATTCATTTCATGCACTGTTTCAATTTGTTAAGCAGTTTAGAGACTGAGTAGAAATACGATTCCTGTGTTCTGCCATTTTCCAGGTAACAATTGCTAATTAGGATATTTTCAATCATCACGTGCACAAGTCAGTAGTTATGCCAAGTTTTTACTATTAAATCATAAGCAAGGAACACATTTCTTTTCACTTTCATGGATAGATTTACATTTTTATAAAAATAATCAGACAGCTAGAAAAATACACATTTTTCTCGGGGAAAAAAAAAGTAACATAAAAAAGCAGGATGGTATTTCTGCCTGTTTTTTTCCATGTGATATAGCCATTACAGAGAGTAGATGGAACCCTACATAACTTACTCTGAAAATGTGTGTTTTTTTCACCACTTAATATTCTAGTACTGAGGAAACGTTGAGTCAATTTTAGTGGCCCAAGCCATGAGCCCCCCTTTAATATCCTTAGCTAACACAGAACCAAAATCTTTGGCAGGTAACTCCTGCAGAATTTTTACAGCCTTCTGGGAATCATTTCCTAACTTGCAAACAACATACACGGGGAGAGAGCTTTGGTCATCGCATCTCCGCTTTTCTTCGCAAATTCTTTTCTGTAAAAGCTGCAGAGATTCCTCATCCTTCTCTTCCAGTTTCCTCAGCGGGATGTGCACAGCGTGCTGCAGGCGGCAGATGTCCACCTCCACCTGCGGCCGCACGTCCAGCAGCACGTGCGGGACCCGCTCATCCAGCAGCTCCTTGTACTGCTGCACCGAGATCCTGTCCCCGCTGGGCAGCAGCCGCAGGCTCCTGCACTTGTCCGTGGCGGAGGAGCCGCAGAACGCCTCGTAATCCTGCAGGCAGGTGACGCTGGGGTTATCCCCGCACACGGCACAGTCCGCCTTCTTCGGCCGCAGCTTGATGTTGCGGAACCTCCCCTCGAGGGCATCGAACATCAGCATGTACCGGTTGAAGGAGGAGCCCATTCCCGAGGCGATCTTCAGCACTTCCAGCGCCTGCATGCAGCCGATGATGCCGGTGACGACGCCCAGCACGCCGCCGTCCGCACAGTTGGTGACGGCGTCGGGCGGGGGCGGCTCGGGGAACAGGCAGCGGTAGCAGGGTCCGCCGCCGTAGTTGTACACCGCGAGCTGTCCCTCGAGGCGCAGGGCGCTGCCGGACACCAGCGGCTTGCCGGCCAGCACGCAGGCATCGCTGACCAGGTAGCGGGTGGGGACGTTGTCGGAGCAGTCGGCCACGATGTCGTACTGGCGCACGAGGCGCAGCGCGGAGCGCGGCCGCAGCGCCCCGCGGTACGGCACGTACTGCACGGCCGAGTTCAGCCTCCGCAGCGCCGCGGCCGCCGAGCGCGCCTTGGGCCGCCCGCGCCGCGCCTCGCCGTGCAGCACCTGCCGCTGCAGGTTGCTCGTCTCCACCACGTCGTGATCCACCAGCCCCAGGCGGCCCACGCCGGCCGCCGCCAGGTACTGCGCCAGCGGGCAGCCCAGCCCGCCGCAGCCCACCACGAGCACGGAGCTCCGCGCCAGGCGCAGCTGCCCCCGCACGCCCAGCTCGGGCAGCACCAGCTGCCGGCTGTACCGCAGGATCTCGGCCGCGCTCAGCGCCGCCCGCGCCGGCAGCGGCGGCAGCTCCGCGGGGAAGCCGAGGGCTCCTTCCTCCTCGTCGTCATCGTCCCCGTCTTCATCCTCCTCGTCGGCATCCCCCGAATCCCCCCGCGCCAGCTCGGCCGCCGGCCGCTCCCGCAGCCCGCGCGCTCCGTCCTCATCCTCGGCATCCCCCGCGTCCCCCCGCGCCGGCTCGGCCGCCGAGTGCTGCCGCAGCCCGCAGGCTCCTTCCGCCTGCTCCTGCTCTCCGTCCTCCTCCTCCTCCTCCTGCTCGGCCGTGTCCCCCCGCGCCAGCTCGGCCGCCAGCCGCTCCCGCAGCCCCCGCAGCTCTCGCTCCCGCCGGCGGATCTCGGCCCGCAGCCGCGCTGCCGCCGCGCCCGCCATGGCCGCTGCCCCGGGCCGGCCCCGCCGCTTCCGCCGCGTCACTGCCGCCATGGCGGCGCGGGGCCCCGGCCGCGTCTCCGTGCTGCTGCCCACCTACAACGAGCGCGACAACCTGCCCCTCGTCGTGTGGCTGCTGGCGCGCACCTTCACCGACAGGTAGCGGGGGGACAGCGCGGAGCCCGCTCCGGCACGGAGCCGCAGGGTGGCCGGGGATCGGAGAGGGACAGACGCTGCCGGTGCGGGGTTTGGACGGGGCTGGGCAGGGCCGGCTGTGTGTGTAGGGCCGGGAAGGACCCGGGCGGAAAGTGGCACCGTCCGTGGGCGGAGAGGTGTCCGCAGCCCGCGGCGAGGCACAGAACCACCGAGGTTGGAAAAGACCTCCAAGGAACGTCCAGCCTGCTCTGTGCCCATCCCCACCTTGTCCCCAGCCCCGAGTGCCGCCTCCAGCCCTTCCTGGGACACCTCCAGGGACGGGGATCCAAACTTTCCTGGGCAGCCCCTGCCTGTTCACTGGGAAGTCATTCTCGTTTCAGTGGCATCGATTTTGAAATTATCATCATAGATGATGGGAGCCCGGATGGGACGCAGGAAGTTGCTCAGCAACTGGAAAAAATATATGGATCAGATAAAATAGTGAGTTGTGTATTCAGTCATTTTTTGTTAGTTTTTGTTGGATTTTGTTGTTTGGTTTTTTTCTTTTGTATTGGAAAAGGATTATAAGTGCTTGAGAACTGGGATGGATTCCCTGGATCCTGCACTTTCTTCACGTCCCTGAACAAGTTGTGTGCACCGCTCTAGACACGTGTAAGGTTATGATAGTTCATGATGCAGTATTCTGACCAAATATGCAAAATCGTGAATCATGTGCACGATGTTGTCAATCCTTGGTGCATTGCTGTGTGCTCCTGAGCAATGACTGGGGTTTGGGTAAGATTTAATTTCATTTTAATTGACTGCAGGAGTAAGGAAATCAGAAAGATGAAAGCTGGGCTGGGCTTATGATTTATTTTTAATCCGTCTCATTGCATTCCTCAAGAACAGGAGTTTTTGATTTATTATTTTTATCTTCGTAACATATTACAGCATAACCCTCAGTTATATACAAGATGCTGTCATTTACTTGGTGGCAGTCAGATACTTTTCTAATCTGTTACTGTGTAAATGCCAACTTTTTTAAAGTATTTCTGGATTTAGTTGCATTTATGAAGATTGTTTTAAGAATAGGAAGTTTTAGAGTCTTCAAAAAAACTGTATGTCAAGTAATTTTTGTGTTGTCTATATCTTCTGTAGCTTCTGAGACCCCGAGCAAGGAAGTTGGGCCTGGGTAAGTGCTTATTAACTCTGATTAGTAAAAACAAATAAAAGAATCTGCTGGACACTTTGACTGATCCAGTGTATAAAGGTCCAGAAAAAAATTGCAGTAAAGCCCAAAAGCGGAAACTCATTTTCATCAAGTTGTTTGTAAACCAACAAGCTTAAGAGATGCACATAAAAATCCCAGTGTGCTTTTATAAAATATTTCCCAGACCCTCAGACCTGATCCTCCCTCCTGCCCTGCACCCACTTGAGCACAGACTGGGGCTGTGAATTTTTTGGTGATCATTTGGAGCCCTGTGTCCTGTGGCTCCTGAGTGCACGTGGTGCTTTGTAAATGACATTTCAAGTAGTGACCCGTCCTCAAGTGAAGCTTCTCTGGCATTTGTGCGTTTAAAGAGTGAGGGCAGTTATTTCTGTTTCCGTCAGGCACTGCTTATATTCATGGGATGAAGTATGCCACTGGGAATTTCATCGTTATTATGGATGCTGACCTCTCCCACCATGTAAGGCTGCATTTGATGCACTGTGCCTAGTCTGTTATGATTCAGGTTTCAGTGGTTGCTGTTGTTTTACCCCTGCCCTGTTTTCTGATCTGTTTTCCTTTCATTTCAGCCGAAATTCATCCCAGAGTTTATCAGGTAGGCACTGTTTATAGTATGAAAGTTCATCTTTATAAATTATTTATGAGGCAGTCTATGAAATTCTATGCCGTAGTGGGTAAAAGATAATTATAAGATTCCCTGAAGTAGCTGTTTATAAGAGAACAATTAACAGGTGTTTGAATAATGCTCACAGCCACCCTAACGATTGCTTTCTTCTCTTCTTATCTGTTCAGAAGTCTGTAAAATACAGATTTTTTTTACTGAAAGAGTGATTGTTCTTACTTTAAAATTTGTACTTTGAAACATTCCTCCAGTTTTTCTGATAAAACCAATTGTTTATAGAAAGCAGAAAGAAGGCAATTTTGATATTGTATCTGGAACAAGATATAAAGGAAATGGAGGAGTCTATGGCTGGGATTTGAAAAGAAAGTTAATCAGGTTAGTACTTTTCAGCTCTTCACACAGAAATTTGTTATTTGTCAGTAATAATTCCAAGTACTCCATCCTGTAAGCTGAACTCTTCAGTGCCCAGAACTGCTGTACCTGCTGGGCACTGCACAATCACACTAAATCCCAGAAGCACCCACCACTGGCCAATTCTTTGGTTAAAATCCACCAAGAAGGACTGGAATGTCACGGGGGGCTTGGAAAATGGATTGGAACATTGGCCTCAGGTTGGCACAGATATCCAGTTCCATCATCCAGGGAACAAGCTGAGACTCAGAGCTGGCAGCTGGGAGGGACACCTCAGCCTGCACGGCTGGAACGCTCCTGTCCCTGCCAGGGAACAGGCAGGAGTTAATGCTGATTTAGTTATCCTGCAAGGAATCTGGAGGTGGTATCACAGGGACTGGATTTGGATTGTTCCTGGTTTTTAATGGCTGGAGTAAGTGCCCATCTTTTTTGTACTAAACAACTCTGACACTGGTGTTTTCTTTCACAGTCGTGGAGCCAATTTTCTGACTCAGGTCTTGCTGAGACCAGGGGCATCAGATCTAACAGGGAGTTTCAGGTAGGCATCTGGTTTGCAATTCCTAAAGTTTATTGGAAATTAAGAAACTGCTGGATAAGGAAGTGGAGTAAGAACAGACCTTCTTTACTGTGGACTGTGAAATCTGTTTGGAAAGGGTGGAAGAAACAGTGGATTAGATTGCAAGAACTGCTGCTGCCATGACCTCGTTAGAGAGTTTTATAAATAGTAATGAGCTGAGTGATTGCAGTTCAGGTTCCTACACACTGTCTGGATTTCTAAATTCCAGAAACTGGGCTTCAGCTTGTATTTCCTTTGGAATTGTTTACAGGTTGTACAGAAAAGAAGTCTTAGAGAAACTGATGGAGAAGTGTGTTTCTAAAGGCTACGTGTTCCAGATGGAGATGATTGTCCGGGCCAGGCAGTTGGGATTCACCATTGGAGAGGTATGGGGCAAGCTGGGAGAAGTGCACCGTGCTTCCCTTCCAAGGGACACACAGGCTGCTGACTTCTGGCTGCCTCCAAGAAGCAGCCGAGATTTTCAAATTAATACAAAGAAATTACGTGTGTAGAGTTCTATTTTTCCAGCTTTGTCAGGTGAATGCCAGACCTGAACTTGCAGTTATTTATTCCCTTGGCTTCTCAGATCCTTCCCCTCTTCCTGTTGCCATTCCTTCAGCAGCACACAATTTTACAAGGTTCTTCAAAGGAAGGAAAGAAGTCAAAATGCACCACAAAGCTGCTTCCTATTGTACAGACATCTCTACTCAAGTCTTTACAAATAATTTGATTTTCTCCAGCAGCCTGATTCTATTTCAGATTTGTTCTCTGTCAGTTATTGCCTTGTTATTTTCCAACTTTTCAGCTCTCACAGCTTTCTGCTTCTAAACTCTTTGTGCTGTCTACAATCAATGAAAAAACTCCATGTAATTGTTAGATTCTGTATCTCCAGCAGTCTGCTGCCTTTTTTATTTCATTGAATTGCTCGTGCTGGTCTCTTTAAAGATGCTTCACTGAGAATCTCTCTGCAGGAGAATCTCGGAGCCAGTTCTTCATCCTCGTTTTCAGGACTATGAATTGTCAGAGAATTCTGGTGCTTGTACTTCTCTTTCTAAACTTCACGTGTGGCATTTCTCCCTGGACACAGGGTAGAGCATTTCCTCACAACAAAGCAGCTCTTTTCTTCCACCTTTTTTGTTTGTGGAGCAGCATCCCAGGGAAAAATATTTCTTCAGCAAAGTTGAGAATTGAGATTGAGCCGTGCCAGTTTAAAGGAATAAATGGCTGATGAGAACTGCCACAGGCTGTACCTGAAGAATTGCATGCGCTTCTCTCCCATTCTGCTGTACTTCACCAGGTGTGCAGTGTCCAGCACATGGAACAGAGCCTTGGAAAATGCTGCCTGTGAGACCAGTGATAGAAGCTCTAGTGCAAGGCAAGCAGAAGTCTAGGAACAACTCAGTGTTTGATTCCTGTGCTGAAGGGTAACACTGACTATTCTTCATCCTGGTCAGGAAATGCCACTTGGGCCATCCTGCCCTGGCTCTATTCTCAGTGATTTCTGCCCATTTCCTGTAGATCAGCTGTGTGGAGTTGCCAGGATTGTCACTGGGATCATGAATGTGACGCTGCTAAGATAGCAGAGTCTGTTGAGTCTCTCTGCCTGCCTTTCTGGGCATCTTCTTCCCATCTTCTTATCCTGGGCTCTTCTGTCCTGGCCCGACCTGCTGGAATTGTGAGAGACCCTCTGGCACACGTGCAGGGGGCTGGGGATTTGTGTTTCCTCTTGCCAGATGATTTCTGGTTGACACTGCCAGCAAAACACCAAGCCAGTGGTTTACTGCCTTTTGAAATTGCAATTCTTTATTTTAGTTCCTGAAGTATTTCAGTTTTGCAGACAAAGGTGATGGAAATTGTTGAATATTCTGACGTGGGGTTGGCAGAATGTCCTGTCACGTGTCCCCTGTGTGTGCTCAGAGGAGTGAAAGCAGAACGTTCCCAACATCTCACGAGTAGTGAGTTCATCTGGACAGTGTCACTTTGTGAAGGAGGCCAAAATTAATGTGTTAAATGCCTGTAAATCCTGCAAATAATCTATAAAATGGCCAAAGACTGATAAAAGCAGGTCTTGTACAACAGGCACTGTCACGTTCTGAAGTCATCTCCTAGGCAGGGTGAGATTGAGCTATTCTTGGGGACAGGTTTGTGCTTCCTGAGGCACTGAGTTTGGCTGGCAAGGAAATGCTGGAGGCTTTGTGAGCTGTTAGTTTGCTGTGCCTGGGTGGATCATCCAGCCATGAGTAATGTCTTTGGATCAGCTTTAAAGGTGATAAACGAATCATTCCCTGCTCCCCAGCTCTGGGGCACCATTAAAGGCCCTGGTGAGAACTGGCACACAGGAACCAGCCTGGTACTTCCTCCTCCTCGTGCCTGAACAAGCTCCAGCTCAAAGGCCCTTCTTTTGTTCCCAGAACTTCTCATGGTTTTGGTTTTGAACCTCACAAACAATTTTTTTTGTTTCAACAGGTTCCCATCTCGTTCGTGGACCGTGTGTACGGAGAATCCAAACTGGGAGGCAATGAAATTGTTTCCTTCCTAAAGGGGCTCTTGACCTTGTTTGCTACAACCTGAGAGCTCAGCCTAAAGTAATTTTTCTAGACAAACATTTTCTGATGTCTGTGTAGATTTAATCATATAGTAGCAAAAGCTTGATGATTTGTGTGGTGGCCAGAAGACCTGCTATGACCTAACAATTAAACAACCATCAACAATAAATCAAACGTTCTGCTGCCCAGAATGCTCCTTCCAACAGAAATGGACTGTATGTTAAACTAAAAATTAATAAAGGCTAATGCTTTTCTATTTTTGTAAAAATAATTGTCTTAATGAAGAACACAAAGCTAAATGATCTTTTGCATTTGGAAATGAATCATTATTCAGCAGAAGCTAAGGATAATTTTGAAATAAAGATAAGCAAGGACTCCAAAACCCCTGGAATGTGTCCTGTCTTTGTCCTGTGGTTTGTAGATACTAATTTAAATAGATGCTAATTAGTGTCCTTTCTTTTCCTCAGCACATGTGCACACTGTCATGAAGCAGCTCCAAAGAACTGCTCATGGCTGGGGCAGTTCAAGAGGAAATCAGAGTTCAGTGGTTTGTGCCTAGACTAGAAACAAGGAATATTCTTTGGATAGGAAAGGGAACCATATGTGTGGAATAATTTTGTATTCTGTGGGTTTGTCCAGAAGCAGATGAGTCCCTTCCCTTCTTTAGAAACTCAACATATTTAGAGTCTGTGAAATGGGACCTCACCAGGTTTAGGGGAACAGAAGACCCCGTTCACCTCAGGGAAGATATTGCAGATTTTTTCCTTACATCAAGTACCAGTTTGCAAAGTAAACTCTGTATTTAGTAAAGTCTGGATAAAGATCCAGATCCTGAGGAAGGAAGTACATACAGAGCAATGCAAGTTTTTGTTTCATGGCCTGATAGAGCCAGAACTCAGAAATGATGAAGCTCTTGCAATCAAATGTGCATTTGGGAGGAGGATGAGATTATTCTGATAATGGTTTTATCTATCTATATTAAAAAGAGGTTCTTTTTTTTTTTGTGCATACCTGTGGAGTTTGTGGACACCTGGATCAGAAAATTAATGGTGTGACAGGAGAAGCAACAAGTATCTTTAAAATGCTGCCTATTTGGCTCATGTTTGTCTGCATTCCTTTAGCACACTAGATGCAGTTGTTAATGTTAGAAAAAAACTTAGAAAGTCTATAGATAAATGATATATTTGTATTTCAGAGTCATTACATTGATAAAAAGAATTGGATAAAACTTGCAATAAAGGTTATTTTCTACTGGAGTGCTTTAGAGCTAGTCCTCTGTTCTCCAGTGGGGTCACACAGATTCTGATTGTTTCTCCTTTGCTGACTCCAAAGCAAATGCTACAGACAGAATTTGCCTTAAAATAATAAAAGATGTAGCTGCAGGTTTTTAATCCACATGTAACTGGATCCCAGTGACTGAACTGTACATTTTGTGACATTTGCCTGTACTTTTTCAGAAAATTACATGTGATTTCATTTGCTGCAGACTAATCAGAGCAATAATATACACAGAGATACATCTCTGGATTTAAGAGCCAGTGAAATCTGCAGTAAATAGGTTTTATCTATTTATGTCTCATTTGGGGGTTTCATAGCAAAAAGCATTCTTTTAAGTTAAAAATAGTTACAAAGTTTGTAATAACCAAATAATGAGGGTTTAGATGTTTATTTAAATTGACATAATGCTGATCATTTGCTGGAATGCAGATTAAGCCTCATGAAGTTCATCTTTTTCCTCATTTTTATCTAGGGATATATAACTGAAGTCCAGTGCATGAATTTTTCATCATATGACTGCTGTGAGTTAGGGTTCAGCTTTTAGAAGGTCCATGGCTACTTTTTAATTATGAAGATTACCTGGTAAAATTCCTTCATTTATTGATGAGATCATGATTGGAGGAAGGTGCTTTCACATATCAATTAGGGCCGTAACAGAGGAGTGTTTTGTGTGCTGCAGTGTGTGAAAGTTTGAAATGTGACAGGGCAACAGGTTTTAGGTGAACAGGTGAAATTTCTCACTATGCACAAAGGTGATGGATTTATCAGGAAAAAAAGTGCTATAAAGGAACAAATGCGAGAGCCCCATGGCATCAGGACGTGAGCAGACACCACAGTAATGCTTGGAAGAAGGAAAACTGCTCCCAGGAAGCCCCTGTGAATCCGTGGATCCCAGGGACAGGGGAAGCATTAGGAACAGCCAGCCTTTCGTGCCTTGGTGGATATACAGACACACACATTTCACCGCACACCCTGGGAACCATTTGGCTGCTCCTAGCAAAAGAAAGTCTTGTGATCTTGCTGTTCTCAAAATGTTAGTAACAGACTATAGTGGAACAGCACTTCTATAATCTTTGGAGATCAGGTGCTTGGAACTCCATATAATATCTTAAATATTCATGTATTAGGCATTTATATAGTGGCATTTTAATTCTCAGTTCCTTAATACCATTGCAATACTCTCCTTGCCTTTTTTTGGCCACCGCAAAACACTGACTTGACATTTACTGAGAATTTTTCATTTTATGTCCTTGGCTTTACAGTTCCACATAAATCAGCTTTTCTTAATTACATCCATATTCATTTCCTATGAAGGCACAAATACTCTGCTAATGCACTTTCTCTATTATACTTTCTTAGGAATCTGTGTCTGCAAGCACTCAATCATCTGGCAGGAGCAGGAGCTTTAATTGCTTCCTGGCTCCCTCAGTTCAGAGCGGGGCTGGAGCTGTTGAATGCAGGGGGAGAAGGTAACTCACCCTTGGCACAAGTGACCTCCCAGTCCCTGAGCAGATTTAGGGTGTCAGGCACAAGGCCCAGCAGTTCAGTCCCTCTGAGCCAGGAGGATGCTGAAGATGGGACAACCACTCAGACCCCAAGGCCTGGCTTGTTTATGTTCTGGAATGTGAATCTAGAGTCAGTCCCAGATCCCTAGCTGCTCTCTTTGCTGAGGATTTGCCTGCTCTGAGGTTCAGGGGGGTCAGCTTCACTTTTGCTTTGGATTTTTGACAAAACCTGAGACTTGAACCTCAGCCAGCAATAAAGACGAACCTCATTGCCAATATAAACACTACAATCAAACAGATTTTCCAGTGGACTGTGTAGAAATCCAACTGCAAGGCTCCACAACCTTCTGCATATCAACAGTAAAAAATAATGATGACTAATCAATAATATTTATTTGAGCGTCTATCAGGATCCCAAGTCCAAGGCTGGATTGAAATCTTGGCAGAAATGAATTCAGTGACAGATTGCCTGCTGAGCTCAGTGTAGGGATGACTTCAGTGACAGATTTCAGTAGCTGCCATTCCAGAGCTGAGGCAAATGCTAATCCCAGGACTAGCAGGAACAGGGGGTGTGCAAACAGGGGACAGGACTGCTTACCAAACTCTCCCGTGGTTTAGAACATTTATTTAGAACATTTATTACCTCCCCTGTGCCATGCTGCAGGAGACACGGGCAAAGAAAGGAATTAGTGCCAAGCACAGCAACTCTGAGCATCATTTC
Organism: Cinclus cinclus; assembly: GCF_963662255.1. Taxonomy (NCBI): domain Eukaryota; kingdom Metazoa; phylum Chordata; class Aves; order Passeriformes; family Cinclidae; genus Cinclus; species Cinclus cinclus. The sequence goes on from NC_085063.1 coordinate 14,678,287, forward strand.
CTCCTCTCTTCCTGCCATATCTTGCCCTCTCTCTCCAGGCACTGTGGCAATTAAAAACTTTCTTATAGACTGGTTGATATTGTTCAGGGGGAAATATATTGGAACTGGAGAGAGAAAACCAAATTATACCTTTTAATCCAAAACTGGATCTGAAAACTCAGCCATTGAGAGGGATTTCAACAAAGCAGAGAGTATAAAATGGGAAGTTATCCCTGCAAGGTGGTGGCACCAACTGTTCAACAAAAACTGGCACCAATGCTGGCAGGTGATGAAGTGTCTGATCAGTGCAGGAGCTGGGTGGCTTAAGATCATTGAGACCAGTGGTCTTAATGCTGATTAACTTACTTGTATTTATTATATAATTAATTATGCTGTGTGTGAAACCATCAATAGTTGTCTCGATTATTTTGCATTTGAATAAAACCCAAGCATGACACTGCTCCTGAACTAGTACAAGGATGAATCTGGGCACAGTTTTGACCTGAAGCAGCAGCACAACACCTGTGCAATTAACCTATTCAGTTTGGGAGTGCTAATTGTCTCCCCTCTGGTGTGAAGTGTTTAATCTCTTACAATGCAGTGATTTTACTGATTTTTTTTTCAGTGGCTGTATTGTGAGAAACAAAACCCACTTCTGTAACAGAAAAAGTAGATTAAGACTATTAGCATCAACTTCTGCTTCATTTTGCTAACTCTGTACACATGAGAGAAAAATTATGTCAAGACTCCTTTCCTCCTTCTTCCTCACTGCTTGACTTTTAGATTTATCATCAATCTTTTCACACAAACTTTGTAAATTCTCATCTTTCTTCCCCAGCTCTCTGCTGACAGCTGTCTCACTGCGTAAGGCACCACGAGAACCCTCCTGAGCTGAATGAGGACCAGATCTTGTCCATCATTCAGGACTGCTTTCACACCCACTCTCATCCTTGCCCCCATTTTCTCAGCCCTGTCATTGCAGATTTTACCCTGAGGCAGGCAGTGGCTCCCTTCTGCTCCAGCTTCTGCTGCCACAGCACCTTTCCCTCCTGTTCCCTACCCTAAAGACCTCTGCCTGCACCACCCCTCTTGTGCACTGAGTGTTTCTGCCTCCTGACACTCCTCTTTCTATCTGGCTCAAATTTCATCCCCTCCCATGGCAAATTCCAGTTTCTGTACTCTTCTCAAACAGTTTTCCATACTGTAATTATGGACTGAGTACCACCATCATGGCTGGGAATGTTCCCAGCTGGGAACTCCTTGGTATTTCTGCTCCTGGGGAACTCTGTGCACCTCTACCTCCATCCCAACCTTACCTTACCTTATCTTGTAAGTATATACAGCAAGATACAAACTTACTCAGATACTGTGACTTGCTCCCAGAATTCAGGACAGGGAATGATACCCAACAGCCTGTTCAGTTCTCCTGTCTGGATTCCAAGTCTCTGTGTTTCAGCTGTTGTGTCCTTTGCACAGCTCTTGGTGTTGTGCTCATTCCCTCAAGTATCTATCAAGTATCATTTCTATCTCCAGCTGCATTATCAGGTCCCACTACACTCAATTCCTCCAACCTTCAGACACTTCTGCTTACTCAAATCCAGCCCTTAGAGTAGGTCTGTGGGTTGTTCTTCTGGAGCTGTTGTATTTTTTGTATAAAGTGGTCACTGGTAAGGCACAAATAAAATAGTGTTGAAATTGGAAGGTGCTCAGGTTTGGGACTGTGTATTTTAGGCAGGAGCAGACTGGCTCAAGAAGCCATGAAGTTGAGAGTTTCAGAACATGGTCTGACTTAGCAACGTTTCAAAATATTTCCCAACATGCTTCAGTGATTGTGCCATCAGAGAAAAAAAATATCTGCTCTTGGAAGGCAAAATGATGTTGTTATAGGAAAACCAAACCAGTTCTCTCTTCTTTCCTTCCTTGAGACAGATTCCACACGTGTCTCAGAGAACTCTCAAAGCACCTCAGTTCTAGAGGCTCTTTAATGCCAAAGCACCAGCTTTGGTTTCAAAGTTTTGTACATTTTCTGGTTTTATAATCGACATTTCCATGGGGAAAAAAAAGATTCCTGACTTACAAACAATGATGTGAAGATGCCATGGAAGCACCCAGTGAAACCCAGCTATGACTTGCAGTGACAAGCAGGGCATTTCTATGTCCCACTGAGCCAGAAAGGCTCAAAGCAGCCTCAGAGATGCAGTAAAAATGTCACTAAATTCTTCACAAACACTATTCCAGTGAACTGCGATAAACAGCACGTACAGATTGTCAGGACACCAGCCACTTGAAAATGCATGAGATCCTTGAGTTACATGAAGTCTAAAGAATTGGTGACAACTCTTCTCTGCGTCTATACTTCAGGCAAGGAATCAAGTGGACTTTCCTTTCTAGCATTGTGAGGCTGAACTCGAGTGTGTCACCGAGCCAGAAAGGGTGTGAATGCTGAGGATGGAGGGAATTACACTTTACTTCATCCTCCAAGTGCCTGTGTCTTTCTGAAGTCACAAAAGCCATCCACCCCTTTCCCTCCTAGAGGGCTTTTTTACTGCGGTATAGAATTAATCCTCATTTATTGAAGAGATCTTGAGCAGTGGCATGATCCACAAGGAAGAATCACATGTGGGGTCTTGTCCTGATCCAATGCTCCTGCTGCAAAGTGGAACAGCCTGTGTCTTTACACAGGTGTGTGTGAACACGCGTGCCATGGCTCACCAGAAAGATCACAGTCCCATCTCTGGGTGCTGGCTTGTTTGCAGGGTGTTTACCCAAAATGGGAAGGCACATGGGAGGGATTCTTGGGGCTATCTTGTGCAGGGCCAGGAGCTGGACTCGATGGTTCTGGTGGCTGCCTTCCAGCTCAGAATATTCAGTGGCTCTGTGATGAATTCAGATTTTAGAGCGTGGCAGTGAATAACTTGCACAGCTCCCGTGTCACCTCATAGAACTCCCTGACCAGTGCCACTGTCCCAGCCCATGGCAAGCTCAGCAAAGGGTGTCCCAGCGAGGCTCCCACACGGCCATCACCTCACACCACGTCCCCTTCCCACCTGGGCCTGGGCCCTGCCAGCCCCGGCCAAGCTGCGCTGGGCACAGCCCCAGAGCCAGGCAGGGACTCAGCGGCTCAGCTGCTGCCACCTCCCCTGCTCCAGCCGGGCCACCCCACAGCACAGGGCACAGGACGGCGTCCGGACTGTTCTGGAATGAGACTCCACAGCCTCTCCGGGCTCCGTTCAGAGCTGGGCACTGCCCAGAGAAGTTGAGCCTCCTGTGCAGGCGAATTCCTGGGCTCAGTCCCTGCCCGTGGCTCTGGTGCCATCGCCGGGCGCCGGAGCAGAGCCCGGGCCCTGCTCCGCCCCTCTCTGCACACAGGGACACCCGGGGCTCAGGGTCCCTCTCAGCTGCGGCTCCTCTCCAGGCCGAACGGCCCCAGCTCCCTCAGCCTCTCCTGGGCATGGAGGGGCTCCAGGCCCTTCAGCATCCTCACAACCTCCGCGGGGGCGGGGCGGGCGCGGCCCTGAGGCGCCGCCGCACGAGGCCCGCGCGCGCTCCCGGGGCCGCCCCGCGGTCACGTGCGCGCCCCCCGCGGTCACGTGCCCCGCCCCGCTCGCGCCCCCGCCCCGGCGGCGGCGGCCCCTCAGGACGGGATGTAGTCCCGGCCGGGGGCGCGGCGGAGGGATCCCCGCGCCGGACCCAGCCGCAGGGCGCGGCGCCTCCTAGCGGGGCCGGGGTAGATCCCGCCGCCGCCTCCGCCGCCGCCATGGCCACGGCCGCCCCGGTGCGCCCCGCGGGGGCCCCCCCGCGGCGGGGCCGCGTCAGCGCCCGGCGCCGCGGGCGCGGCGGGGCCGGTACCGCCGGGACCCCCGGGGCTCCCCCGCCCCCCCCGGGGCGCGGCCCCCTCCCCTCCCGCCGGACAATGAGTCCCGTATGCTAATGAGGGTCTGGCGTCACTTCCGCTCTTTCTCGGCCGCCATCTTGGCCCGGGCAGGCTCTGGGCAGCGGGACCCGGCTGTATTGTCTGAGGGGCCCGGGCGCTGCCCCCGCCCGCGCCCCCGCCCCGGGCACCCGGCCCAGTGACCGCCGCCCCCGCCCCCGGGGCCGCTCCGCACCGCCCGCCCCGCACACTGCATCCCCCCCGTCATTTCCCCCTTTGTCTCCCCCGCGCAGCCGGCGGCTCCGCTCCGCCCGCCCGCCCCGGGACCGGGCGGCGCCGGGGAGGGTCCGGCGCCCCCTCCCCCCCGCCCCAGCCCGCCCTCGCAGCGAGGAGAGCCCGGTCAGGTAGGTGCGAGCGCGGGTCCGCGGTGCGACCCGGGCGGGGACAGCGCCCGACCGCCCCCTCCCTCCCCCGGGCATCCCGCGCATCCCGCGCCGTGCCCGCCGCCCTGCCCGCCGCACCGGGCGTGCGGAGCTGGCAGCGGCCCCTCCCCGCCCGCACACATGTTGAGGAGCCCCGGCGGCTGCGGGGAACGCGGCGCTGCTCCCTCCCCGCCGCCGGCCCCGGCCGCCTCCCTTCCCCACACGGACGTCTACCGGCAGCCCGAGGGAGCGGGACCGCGAGCCGCCGGCCGGCTCCGGCATCCCGGTGTGCATCTGCACCGGGCCCCGCCGGCGGAGTTGGTGCCGGAACGGCGCCGGGGATGCGATGAATGGGAGCAGCCGAGGGGTCCCTGCCCCCGGGAAAAGGCGGGAGCCGCAGCTGCGGGATGGAGCGCTGTTACCTCACCCATCCCTGCTCCGAGCTACGGTTACCGACACCCTTTCCTCAGACAAAGGCGGGGGACACCAAACCCGGAGCCTCGCAGCCGCAGCGGACACGTACCCCCGTGCCACGCACCCCCTTCCCCCGGCGGCTGCGGCCCGGGCGGGGGTTCCAAAGCAAGTGGCGGTGCGTGCGCGGTGCCGGGGTGTCCGGACACCCCCGGTACCTCCCGGCAGCGGCCGCGGGCGTGACACCCCGGCCCCCCCGAAATCCACCGCAGCCCGGCCGGGGCGCTGCGCGGCGGCAGCCGGCAGGGGGCGCCCTGCGCGCCGGGCACCGCTGCGGCGGCGGCGGCGGGGGCGGGGGGGGACCGGGGACGGACCGGGGACACCGGGACTGGAGGGACCGGGGGCTCCTCCAGCTCTGGACACGTGGCTGCAGCCCCCGCTGTGGGGCCAGCCTCGAGGGGCTTTGTGTGGGACCGACCGCAGGGCAGAGCCCCCCGTAATAACCGGGCGCTCCCAGGAGTTGGTGGTCGTCGTGTGTTGGGTGTATTTAAGACGTTTGGTAGATGTCAAAGAGGTTTGCGTTCCTTGTTGAGAAATTCTCCTTTTTCTTAAGTTGTGGGTTTTTTCCCTAGCTACGTTTCCATTTATTTTTGCTGCTATTTTTCTGTTTCTGTTTGGAGGTGTGAGGGAACGGAGGCAGAGGATTCCCGCCTGTCAGGGTAGCGTGGACCAACCTTAGGTGGCTGCTGAGCAGCTCAGCCCTGTGTGCCCCAGCACTGCTCCCTCCTGCAGGGTCTCCTGGTCAGGAAAACTTTCACTTCAGGACTCTGCAAACTCATAATCACATGTTGTCATCCGTCTAGGTGAGAAAGATGGATCAGTCCGCCTAAGAAACAGGAAAGCCCTTTTTTTCTGCTTCTAATAACAAACAAGACCAAAGCTTAGTTCCGTTGCAGATGTGCAGTTGCAGATGTTGGGTGGTAATTTGATATCAGTAGATGGACATCTACCATGATATGTGCTGAAATCTTAGGAGAGAACAGAAGAGAAGAATAACACTGTGTTGTTAAGGGAATTGCACCAGATGCTGATGGGCTGTAACATAATGGTTACCTTTTCTGGAGATGATTACAGCAAATACTTCCAACTTCAGTCTAAATAGAGATGTCCTTTTTGACACACAATAAATAAATTGTTCTCCAAAAGTGATACTAAGCTAGATGTTTTTGCACTATTTTTTGTGGTTATCTGTCCTTTGCTCAACCTAGTGTTATTTCTTAGCTAGCATTCAAGAATGACTTTTTGGTATCCAGCAGACATGAGATGCTCCCAGGGGACATCACTGAGATCATTGAAAACTGATACAGTTTTAGTGTCCCATTACTAAATAGGACTTTTTTGTTTTGAGTTGAAGTGCTGGTCCATCAGACAGGTTTGTAGAAGGCATCTCTTCAAGCTAGCACTATTTATGCTTCAGGGTGTATTGTCACGAGGAGCCTGTAATTCACTCGTGTTAGGCTGTTGGATGTGCAGGAGATGAGGCAGGTGAAAGGTGACTCCGTTGCCTGTAGGTGAGACAGACAGGTGTCACTGCTGGGAATGAAAAGTCTTCACAGGAGAGGAACTTCCTGGCTGTTTTGGAAAGTTCATGCCCTGCAGTGTTAAGCATCAGCTGCACAAACACTGCACCCAGGAAGGCGTGTGTGCTCCTCAGGCTGAGAGGAGGAACTTGGTGGGTTTTCTGTGTGTAGGGCAGAAGCTGCGGTGGCCAGAAGTGCTCGCTGGCACTGACAGAGGTCCCTGTTACCCACAGCCTGGGCGTTCAGTGTGAGCTCTCGTTTGTTGCTGCTGCTCTGAGCTGGCTGTGAGCTGCAGGGAAGTGCAGGACACGTGTCCTGGGGCAGGTGAGTTGTGCTGCTCACACACTGCAGGGTGAATAATGGGTGGTTATTCCCGGCTCAGCTTCACCACTCTGTAATAACATAAACACTGAAAGTAAACATCGAAGTTTACAGTACAATTCCTGGAGCACGGAAGCATATCAGAATCTTATCAGTAGTCACAAGTTATACAGTCCAAATGTATATTTTATAGCTTGTTATTAAGATGGCAGCTGGTTTGATTGATGCAGAGAAAGAAATTGAAACAAGTGATTTTGTGGAAGCAAAGACAGTGCTCCTGGGTTCACGTGTTTCTTTTGAGGTGGCTGCAATGAAGATTTAGCAGCTCAATAGGAAGTGTATTGGGATGGTTTTTGTGGGGATTTGTTTTTAGAAAGGGGAAGTTATCTTTGCTCCACTACTTTAAGGGAGACAAAATTCCATTGGGAATGCACAAAGCAGTATCAGATCTGAGGAGGACCAGTTTAAAGACTGTAGGAGAGGTGGCAGGAGAGGAAGGAAACAGCTCTGGGGCTGCAGCTGCTCGGTGTGTTGTTTCACAGGTGCCATTGGAGCTGCTCTACCTGCATGGGCAAGATTGAGGAATTTTTAAGAGTCATTAGTTCAGCTGAGTTTGTATATTAATAATGCTACATTTAGTGGGATTATTTTCTTTAAGATGCATGCAACATGCTTGTTTGAAAAGGCAACAGCAGACAATGCTGGCCTGTATCTAAACAAGGACCACACGATTTTATTTTTTTTTTTGTGTATTGAGTCAAGAGCTGCTCTGTGCCCTGATTTATATATATATATATTTATAGTATATGGTTCCTATAAACATAATTGTAACAGCATAGTTTTTAATGTGGAGATAGTTCTGCTCATATAAATGTCTGTTACTAGAGGTATTTCTTGATAGTGTAAGAAATGGAGATGGCAATGAAAGGTGCTGCTCTGAGTCTCTTTGCATTGGACAAAAAAGAGCCCTTGTTGATGTTAATTTAGTTTCATTAAAAATAAATCCTATACCTTCAGTGTTTGTGGGAGGTTTATTTTGCCTCACCTGGCATGTTTGGGAAGAATGCCCTTGCTTTCCTGGGCAGGGTGGCCAAATTGGCCTATTCCTTTTGAGCTTTCAGGAGAAACTTAGGTCTGGTTTAAAAATCAGATGGGTGTTCCAGATTTGAATAAACCCTTCTTGGGAAGGGTGTAACTTCTGTTTATCTACCTGAGGGCCATGTGCCTCAAGGCAAGAACTGCACTGTTCAGAGCTTCACTGCAGTTCTGGTGTCAAAAGGCAAACAGGAGCTTGTATTTAGTGTCTCTGATTTCTCTGTAGTGCTCTTGGATCTGAATGAGCGTTGATGGTTTAGAGTAAGAATGGAGTAAATGCCATTTTTTCTGCAGTGAGTCACTTTCAGTTACCACCATTTATATCCTTACTGTTGGGTTGGAGGTGTTTTTTGGTGGCTTTTTTTTTTTTTTGGCTTTTTTGTTTGTTTGTTTGGGTTTTTTTGTATTTTTTTGAGGTGGCATTAGAGATTATTTAGATGAAAATTGACAGTGGCTGTTGAGTCCAAGGCCTGTGTAGTTGACCCGGTGGACACATCACACCTGCAGATGTATGCAGATCACGTGGCAAAAATATTTCATTTAATATCTACTTCTCAAGTAGTATCTAACACAATTTACAAGAAACAAAAATAAAGCAACTGTGTGAGCAGCTGTTCCCTGAGGGAGCACTCGCAACTCCTCCAGTCCTGCTGGTGGAGGAAAGGGCCTGCTCTCAAGCTGCCTTCACTGTTGGCTGTTTCTTCCCTCCCCCAGCTCCTCTCCCGGGTCTCAGCCAATGCTTTCTTTCACCCTGTGCTCCCTCTGGTGTGCACTCATTTCTGTTGGGGCTCTGGATCTCACAGCTTGTGCTCCTGCTGCAGCTGGGCCAAGGAGGCTCTTGGTGATGTAGCTTCATAGCAGCAACAGTAAGGGGACAAAATGGCTCTGGAAATCTAAGTGGGCTAGATAGTGGTCTTAAAATGCTTTTTTTCACCTAAATAGTCAAACTCAAGTTTGTGATCTTCTTTTTTTGTTTTGTTTCCCATTGCTGCTGCTGCTATGAAGCCCTTTGCCTGTCGAAGGTTCCTGAGGCAGATGGAAGACAGCAGTAGCTGAGGTGGACTAACGCTGGAATGTAGGCAGGGACTGGAGCCCTTGGGAGCTATGCTTAGACAGGAAGGGACAGAGGTAAGAAATGTGCAGTGCAAGACTGATCTGAAGCTCCTGTTTACAGCCTTTCCCCGTGCTGTAATGGCAGCGTTTGTGCCTCGCGTGCGTGAAGCGTAAGGCAAGGGAAAACAAGCAGCACCAGCCTCCTTCAGTGCCTATTTTTACCCTTGGAAAACTCAGATGCAGCCAGTTGGCCAGATCCCTCCAGTATGTGATGGATCTGCTGTCTGAGACAGCGTGGACTGGCGGGCTTTCGATGAGCTGGGGAAAGGATTCGTGTGCTCTTTTGTGTGCTGGTTTGTGCTGCCCCCCCCACACAGCAGTGCCTGTGGCTGCTGAGGGCACAGGAGGGTGTGAATACCTGAGTGTGTGTGTGTGAGTGTGTCTGTGTTTTCTCTGTGTGTGTGTGTTCTGTATTCTCTGTGTGTGTGTCTGTGTTCCCTGTCTGTGTTCCCTGTCTGTGTTCCCTGTCTGTGTTCCCTGTCTGTGTTCCCTGTCTGTGTTCCCTGTCTGTGTTCCCTGTCTGTGTTCCCTGTCTGTGTTCCCTGTGTTCCCTGTGTGTGTGTGTCTGTGTTCCCTGTGTGTGTGTGTCTTGTGTTCCCTGTGTGTGTGTGTCTGTGTTCCCTGTCTGTGTTCCCTGTGTGTGTGTCTGTGTTCCCTGTGTTCCCTGTGTTCCCTGTGTGTGTGTGTCTGTGTTCCCTGTCTGTGTTCCCTGTCTGTGTTCCCTGTGTGTGTGTGTCTGTGTTCCCTGTCTGTGTTCCCTGTCTGTGTTCCCTGTCTGTGTTCCCTGTCTGTGTTCCCTGTCTGTGTTCCCTGTGTGTCTGTGTTCCCTGTCTGTGTTCCCTGTGTTCCCTGTGTGTGTCTGTGTTCCCTGTCTGTGTTCCCTGTGTGTGTCTGTGTTCCCTGTGTTCCCTGTGTTCCCTGTGTTCCCTGTGTTCCCTGTGTTCCCTGTGTGTGTGTGTCTGTGTTCCCTGTCTGTGTTCCCTGTGTGTGTGTGTCTGTGTTCCCTGTCTGTGTTCCCTGTGTGTCTGTGTTCCCTGTCTGTGTTCCCTGTGTTCCCTGTGTGTGTGTGTCTGTGTTCCCTGTGTCTGTGTGTCTGTGTTCCCTGTCTGTGTGTCTGTGTTCCCTGTCTGTGTTCCCTGTGTGTGTCTGTGTTCCCTGTGTGTCTGTGTTCCGTGTCTGTGTTCCCTGTGTTCCCTGTGTGTGTGTCTGTGTTCCCTGTCTGTGTGTCTGTGTTCCCTGTGTGTGTCTGTGTTCCCTGTGTGTGTCTGTGTTCCGTGTCTGTGTTCCCTGTGTTCCCTGTCTGTGTGTCTGTGTTCCCTGTCTGTGTGTCTGTGTTCCCTGTCTGTGTGTCTGTGTTCCCTGTCTGTGTGTCTGTGTTCCCTGTGTGTGTCTGTGTTCCCTGTGTGTGTCTGTGTTCCCTGTGTGTCTGTGTTCCGTGTCTGTGTTCCCTGTGTTCCCTGTCTGTGTTCCCTGTGTTCCCTGTCTGTGTTCCCTGTGTGTCTGTGTTCTGTGTGTGTTTGTGTGTGGGAGCTGCCAGGGCAGGGCTGGAGCTGCTTCCTGCTGCCCCGGGGCTTGGCCGGGACCCAGCAGCACTGTTTGGGTGAGGGAAGGAGCTGCTCTGCCCCAAACCACTCCTCTGGCTGCATCAGGGCTCTGCCCTGGCTGGTGACACAGTGCTGATGTCAGGAAACATGACACAGAGGGCAGGGAACCATTCTCACTTGCAGTCTCCCAGTGTAATCCAGTCATAAATTATGTGTATATTGATTATTTGCTTTGTTCTTGCACATTCTACAGCGACTACTGTGCTGCTTTGTTTAATTATACAAATGTTTTTGTGAGCTTTGGATTGAAAATTTAAGATGATTCTTGATTTAATTTAAATGGTAACTGCTCATTCATTAATCATGCTTCTATTTCCAAAATTATTTTTATGCTGGGATTGTTCATGCTAAGATACAATCTAGATGAGGATTATTTTTAATTGTAGTGCATATTCATGCAGCCTTTTTTCCTGATCACTGAAGTGTAGATATCATGGTGTAAGCAAATAATATCCTTTGTGCTTCAATGATCTCCAGTCTGGATTTCAAATTTCTGCAAGATGTGCAGGCTTTATTGCATTTCACACCAAAATCTTTTAGAAATAGCCCTGAACAAGCCTGGCTGTCACACTGAGGGTGTGTATTGAATATTGATTTAACTGCCCATGTTGTGTGCATATAAACATTTATCTGTGGAGGTCTTGAACAGTCACAGAAGATATTCTCTAAGATGGCAGGAGGTGTGCAAGCCTAATTCTGGAGCTGTGAGTGCCTCTGATTCAGAATCTCCTATGCCCTAGAGAATGGAAACGATTTCAGAGTGCTTTTCAGAATGCAATAGAGGTTTACAGAGTTGATGTGGCCTTTAGCACGTGTGCTGAAAAGATCCCTCAGAAAACATTCCACTACAGCTACCAGCATTCTTCAGCATTCCTCAGCCTACATCATCAAAATCAGAAAACCCACCAGGAGTTCCCGGCCTAGGGAGCCACATTGTTCATCAGAACAGAAATGAGGGGTTGTGGTTCCAGAGCAGTCAAAATCTGACCATTTTATATTTCACACTGGGGCATAGAGATGCCACAGTGCCCCGGACTCCTCCTGCTGAAGTGAAGTTGATGAGGAAACAGTTAATTCTGTTCGGGTTTGCAGTGAGTGTCCACACCCACCAGATGGAGCTTCGGGCTCCAGTGGAAAATTCCAGAAATTGAGCAAGAATGGGAAGTGTGTGAATGACTTAGGAGATCTCTGTCTGCTGGACTGCAGAAGGTGGGTTTTAGCCTTAAATAAAGAATGAATGGAGGCTGAGGCATATCAGCCTTACTGACTCCTTTCACTCCAGTTCCCTTCCATAGTTCTTCCTTGGATGGGAAGTTGGGAGTTCTTAATGCAAGACTCAAGCTGAGGCAAAGCAGCAAACCCAAACAACAAGGTACAAACCAGAGTTTCATAAAGCTTTGCTGAAAATTGCCTGTAGCCACTGAAACAGGATGTTAAAAGTTTTTAGTCTCAGAATTTCCTCCCAAGGATAAGGTGGGGCTTTTTTGAGTACCTCATTTTAGATGGACTTCTCTCCTGAGGCCATGCTTGTGTAGGATGCCCTGAGAAGTGGTGTGAAATTGTCCTTTTTGTTTTGAAACTGATTTTGGAAGTTGCTGATCTAACCTCTGAAGTGGTTTTTAATATTTTTAAATCCTTGGGTTTTTGTCAAAGGGGCTGTTAACAAATTGCTTGTTTGCCTGTGAGGGAGAGCTGGAGTGTCTCCTGTGCACAGCGTGGCTCAGGTCTTACAGTGCTTTGTCCAGGTAGCAACCTGCAGCTGGGGATTTGTCAGTTTGATAATCTCAGTTTGGAAGCTGAGGTTTTCAGAGGGTGTAATTTAGGGTTTGTGTTGATTCCTCTTTCAGGTGCCCTGTCTTGTTTTGGGTACAGACCCGAGCAGGAGGGCTGGGGCTGGCTCTGCACCCCAAATCCCCGCTGGAGCTGAGCTGTGAGCAGCTGAAGGACCACCCTGCTCCTGGGCAGGAGCTCCCTGCTGCAGGTGGCTCAGGGACCAGGCTGAGGAGGTGCTCTCCGATGGAAATGTCGCTGTTACAAAACAGGCTCCCTCCAGGATTAGAGGGATTGCAAAAGGAGCCCTCAGTTGTCTGGTATTTCAGATGTGCTGCTGAACTGCAAATCTCATTACCTTCACAGGAGTGTGGGTGCACAGCCCTCACAAAACTAGGCCAGAAATGCTTAAATAAGGAGGAAAGGGAAGAGTCCAAGGGAAGAAAGTGAAAATGTTCAATGTCAGCCAGTGAGAGGTATGTTGGAATAGACTCTTCAATCACTTGCTACAGGGAGGAGACAGAGAGTTAATTGCAACTCTTACTTTCAAGGAAGCTCTCAGCACTTTCTGGTCTCCCAAATTCTCTTCTCTCTGATACTTCTTTTTTGTCCACTTGCTCACTCTTCCCTGAGATAACCCTTGTGTTTCCTGGCTATCACTGTTCCTTGCTCAGCTGTCCTGGAATTACCAGGTCCCAGAGCCCCAGGGACAGGCCATCACTCTCCTCATGTGAATATAGAATATTCTACACCATCACACCACAGACCAAAATTTAACCTGCATCCACAGAGAGGCAGCTTTTCTTGTTGCTGTGGGAACCACAGGTTCATTTTCTTGCATAATTTCCCTGTATTTAAGAGATTTCACAGTGTTGGGCTACCAGCCATCTCTGCAAATGTTTCATGGCTGGCTTTTAGAGCATGCCATGAATGGCAGTTTGCTGAGTAAATTGTTAAAAGTTACCTTGTTTCAGAAGCAGAGTAGGGAAATAAAAAGCACAGTATCAAGACACCAAGTCTTGTTTGGTCTTGCCCAGGAGCACAGAGCTGCAGCGAGCTCTGATGTACAATTCTGTGTTGGGCTGTTAGGTATGAACCAATAACTTCTTCAGCTTGAAATACTGGCAAAGTACTGACTAAAAGGAATTTGGATGGCATAAAGTAAGAAGCATGCCAGGTGCTTGGGGATCCTTGTCGGCAGCAGAGCACAGGGAAATGATCCTCATTGTTTGGGAGACCCAGCATGGGATGAAGAACTTCCCTGAGCTCGGTATTGTCGACCTGATGCAGTAATTGCCACTGATCTGCTCTCCAGGCTGATGGCTCCTCACCCAGAAGTGTGTTTGCTGCAGGGAGGACTCCCTGGGAGAGAGTTCATTTGGACTTGCTAGACACACTGGAATGTAAAGTCTGCCTTCTAGTCAGAAAATGATACAGTGTGAAACAAATAACCCATCATCCATGGCTGGAGGTGTGGGTGATGCTCTTGTTTAAAGTACATGAAATATTCCAATATTCAGTTTTGCTGCCATGTGAAGTATTTTAAAAATGCTGTCTTTTTAATTTCTAGAAATGTTGTAGTGTCTTGTGTTGGAAGTGTACTTGCCACTTCTTCAGGCTGTTCTGTCTGAATAATCAAGAGATTAAAATCTAACAATTTATATTGCCTTGTTCCATGACAGAGTAATTATTAATGACTCAACAAGTTTTGCTTTTATAAACTTTAGATTTGGTAGTTCCAGATTTCATGGTTCTAATGTTAGGTGTTGTGTTTCCAGTCTGTGCAAGACTGACTTTGTATCTGTGGGTGACATCAGTTAAGAGGGATCCAACAAAGTGTGATCATTTACATGCCATCCCCCCAAACTTCCCATCCTCTGCCAGTTTTAATCTGAGTGCTTCCCAGAGGAATGTGTGTCCCCAGAGCTGAAGCCACGTCACCTGTTTGATGTACCACTGTCCCTTAAGGTGGGACCTGTTGGTGTGGGAACCTGCCAGCATGGTACCAGTGTCCCTGAGGTGCCCAGGGCAGCTGTGCTGAGGTGCACAAGGGGGTGAGCACATCAGAGGATGGATGGATGGATGGATGGATGGATGGACGGACGGACGGACGGACGGACGGACGGACGGACGGACGTGAGGAGGAGCATTCCCAGCCTCTGCACTGCTGGGTTTCAGAGCTGGGCTGGAATCTGAGCCCACAGTGATGCTGGGGCAGTGTCCCCCAGCAGAATCATGGCTGTTGGAGCACAAAGCTGCTCAGCCCTGCCGCAGCACAGCTGCCCTGCAGAGGCACGGGCTGGGCTTTGTGCCTATCACTGTGAGACTGCCCTTATCACAGCTCTTATCTCTTGTCTCTGCTCTCTGTTTTGTCCAGCAGGATATGAGCCTTCCCGTGTGCCCGGGCTGTGTGCTCCCCCAGGGGCTGTAGCAGAGCCCCGAGGGGGCGTTCTGCAAGGAGAATTGGCTTTGGAGGCTTGTGCTTGAAACTTGTCCAATGAGTCTGAGACGCCCAAGCACCATTCATTTTGGAGGTAAATGCCTCATCAGAAGTACTGCAGAGATGGGGAGGAGTAAAGATTTTCATGTGGTGAAGTATGGGCAAAAAGTAGTTGAAAAGATCGTTTTGACTGTTCATTTCTGAGCTTTGGACATTTGGAACTTAAAGGAACACCAGCTTGGACTCTGGAAAAATTGAGAAGTTGGGGGGCCTTGGGTTCAATCACTCTGGCAGCTTCACTGCATATTAATTGGTTTCCTGGTTCAAAATTCTCCCTCTTCTGTCGGTTTAAAACCATCAGAGGTGAAAGTGAAAGCTGGTTTAAACTGCAGGAGAGATGACTCTGGAATGCTAAACAATCTGGGAGAAACACTCTGACTTGGGATAGGGAACTTCAGAGATCTTCAATTTAAGTTGGATGTCCCTTTAAGTTATTCCTTGAAATATGACTTGACTTAATTCAGTCTCAAGTGAAATGTTTAATTTTGGAAATTCAGCTGAAATGTTCTTTATTAAGGTATTTCCTATCATTTGTCTATAAACTGATTGAAATGGGCTATATAAAGGGAGGGGAGGGAAGAATTCCGTGAAAAGATAAAACCAAAGGAGGAAAAACCTCCAACAACAAACCAAACAAAAACAAATGAAAGAAAATACAACAATGACAGATTGAAGTGTTGGTGCTTGCTTGGGTGGGGGAGAATCATTTGCATGATGTGTTTCCCTTGCAATTTACTTTATTGTATTGTTATTGAAATTGGACCAGGTTGCTGATAAAACTGTACATTTACAAAGCTAATGAGTTAAGTTTGCTCTAGTAAACAGCAGTAATGTCCTGGCACCCAGCCCACAGAGAACTGAAACTATGGTACAGATTTGCAGTGTCTGGGTTGCGCTGAGGATGCTGATCCTGGGTTCCCGTTGCTTTTTGATTCTATTGCCAACTGTTACTGAGAAATATTTAATACCCAAACCCAGGCTGTCTGGTAGAGAGCTACCATTTTAATGAGGTAATTTTTAACATAATCTGAATTTTATGTACTAATGTGTTAGCACACTGCATGATTTTTTTTGATTATGGTGTTTGACTCTGCTGCAGCCCTTCCCTTTTAGCATTATTATGGATATTAAGAAATTTGGGGTTGAATTATTGGAATGAAAGCCATGGGATCATGATACAGACCTAACAAAGGCAATGGACCAGAGTAGAGGGTTTAAGTGTGTGGGGTGGGGTGTATTGTAGGGGAAAGGAACAGCTTTTAGAATAAGGGTTTGAAACATTGCTTTTTCTGTAGGAAAAAGATGGAGTATTGCATGCTGGGAACAAGTGCTTTCCATAAGGTAGCTAAATTTTAAAAGTACATTTGTTTCATTTTGTTTTAGGCTTTGTTTAAGTATTGTAATCTAGTAATTTTGTCCTTTCTGCAGTTTTCATTTTGATTAGACCTCTGCAAGTCTTTCTTCAAAACTTAAAACAAACCCAACCAAAAAACTCAGACCTGGCCTACAATTGCAGTTTTCCATTTCTGAGACATTGCTCAGTGTGTACAGAAAAATATTTAAAGGTTATCAGTGATGGTATAAATTCTTCCATTCTTCAAAATCGCAGGTGCTAACACTGTTACATTTGAAAATGTGAATGTGTTGGGTGACTACAGAGAAACGACCAAAAGTAAAAACAATTTCAGTGTAGTCTCCATTGACACCTGTTTAGAAACAAAAGACCCCAAGCCTCAAAACACCAACCCCAAGAAGCCCCACCCCTCAGGAACACTCCAAGTAAATAGTCTCTTTTTTTCCTTTGTTCCTGCAAATAGCAAGACACAACGCACTTGGAGGAAGTCTGGGTAGATGAGTCAGGACTTATTTCATTAACTGCAGTTAAATGTTTTGGCCAGGTTTCTCCAGGAAACGAAGCTTACACAATTTTTCAGATTGTGGCTTGTCTCCTAATCCCTCCTCCCAGCCAAGAGAGCCATTTTCACCCAAATTGGGTGGAAATGGAGGTCTGTAAAGAAAAATGAGCACCTTTAAGTTGGATTAAATGTATGTCTCCAGGAAGAGAGGAGACAGTTTGAAGGTCCCCAAGTTCCCCTCACACCTCTGTCCACACACAGCCTGTTCCTCAGCGGGAGCAGCAATGCCAAGGAGCTGCCAGAGGCTCTGGGGGAGGAGGAGCTGCAGGGAGGGGACAGGAATGGCACTGCTCAGCTGGGGCAGCCCCTGCAGCTGGCCCGGCCCGGCCTCACCTGGCTGGGGCCAGCCCAGGCTCAGGAGAGAAGAGAAGGAGCAGGGCATTGCCTTGACTGAGTGTGTGCAGCTCCAAGCGAGCTGTTGTGCCTGACTGAGTGCATGTACAGAGTGCATTATTCCATGGATCCGATATTATTGCAGGTACAGCAGCAGCTCATGATGCCCCGTAAAGCTTTTCTTTCCCAGAAAGAAAAGCAGGCTCGTGCCAGGGAAAGGGATATGTTAAAAAAGAGGAGGAGGCGACAAGACTATCTCAAAAGAAGCGTGGAGCCGCAGAAAAATACAGAAACAATAAAATGGCACAGGGATGATGAGAAGAGGAGAGAAAATGAGCAAGTTAAGGACAAAGATATCAAGAAGCGGTGGAGACAGGATGAGAGAGAACGACGAAAGAATGTGGACGCTATGAATTGGCACAGGGAAGAGGAGAAGAGGGAAAATGAGCGAGGTAAGGACCAAGAAGGCCAAGAACCAGCAAAGAAAGGAGGAGAGGGGGAAAGAGTAAAGAGAGGATGGACCTTGTGAAGCAGCAGAGGATGGCGAGGGGGAGAGGGGAAAACAGAGGAAGAGCAGTTGTGTTTTATAAGCATGCACAGAAAAAAACAGCAAATAGTATCTATTAGTTTAAAATTGATTAAAAATCTGCTTTAATGAACTAGAGTTCTTACACTGTTGATTATTTCAGTAAGACAAGATTGAGCTGAGTATGCCTGAACTCACAGTCACCATGGGACAGAGCAGGCTGGGTTTGCACCTTGCTTATACAAATGTCTGTTTTTCACACTTGTTCACACCTAATGCTTTGTTCAACACTGTAGTTGGTAATTCTGGTTGTCAGATCACCGAAAAGCTCGGGTTTTCTTAGTCTTCATAATAGGAATAAATGAGAACATTAGGAGGGGAAGGGTTAATCTCATGTGCTTGTAAGAGAAGGTAAAACCGATGCTTTATCTCATATTTTAAATAATGTTCCTAAGAGGGCTGTAATCGCATCTGCAGTTTTATTCTGAGGTCAGTTATTTAGCAAAAGTTGAATGGAAGTGTAAATTTCATGGAATGCTTTTAAGAAGCATTCAGCTCAAGAGATAAAAAGAAGAAATGAGAAGACATTAAGAAGAAATTCTTCCCTATGAGGCCCTGACAGAGGTATCCCAGAGCAGCAGTGGCTGCCCCATCCCTAGCAGTGTCCCAGGCCAGGCTGGACACTGGTGCTGGGAGCAGACTGGGACAGTGGGAAATGTCTCTTCCCATGGCAGGGGTGGGAATGGATGAGCTTTAATGTCCCTTCCCACCCAGGCCATTCCATGATGATCCTATGAAGAAATGACCTTGGTGCAGGAGAGGTGGGCTCTGGGAGGAGCCCTGGCCAACTCCTACAGGTCTGGGGTGCCTGAACAAGATAAAAGGCCCTGGGCACTCAGGGGCTTGTTTACAGCTTTTGGGGATTCCATAACTGGTTTTCACTTGCCATTTCCCAGTGCTTCTGTCCCCAGACCCTGCAGAGTGCAGATTCCTGCTCAGTCAGTGTTTAGGGTCCCCCATGTTCTGTGCCTGCTGCTCATGGGAGGCTTCCCTGGCAATGGGCAGGACATGGTGGCATTTCCACTTAAGCATAAAGAGAATAAAACCTAGAATAGGTTTGCTAGAAAACTAGAGTGGTGCTGTCATGGTTCCTTTACACAGCAGTCAGTATCTTCCTCCAGATGGTTTCTTTAGGTCTTTATTTCTGGTTGAAAACCATTGTTTTCCTGTGAAGCCTGTGACAGTAGAAATCCATTGTGCTTGGTTGTTCTGTACCAAAGCTGAGACATCAACCAAGCACAGGGAGCTCCCTTGAATAATGGCCAGGCACATCTGGAATATTGGCTGGAGATTTCAGTGAAGAGAAAAAGGCTGTGTTGGTGTGAGGCTGGTGCACCTTTGCCAGAGTCACAACAGCCTTGTTCCCTGTGGGTGCTGTGAAGTTGCATGTGGGAAGATCCTCCATTTCCTGGGCTGGAGCAGGAACAGCCCAACACCTCTTCCGTGAGGCGTCAAAGGGGGTCCTGACCAGGGCCAAAGTACAAAAGACACACTGCAGAATAAAGACTTCAGTTTCACTAAAATAGAAACAGCTTCTGCAGTGTAGGGTCTGTCCTTTATCCCCTCTAATGATTTGACTCCTGTGGGGTCTGGTGTTTCTCCTCCAATGTCTGAGGGCACCCCACTATGAGCTGTGGGGTCACAGTGCAGTGCTGGGGCTGAGATCAGAGGGAGGGCTCTGCACTGGCACAGGAGTGCAGTGAAGACAGCATTCATCATTGCAAATGTGAAATGAGAACTTTGAGTGCAGTGCTTCTAAGTTAGTCATCTTCTGCCCTTTCATAGCTTGTCCGTTCTGCTTCCTTTGGGCTCCTGAATTGCTCTAGGAGTCAATACCTGGCTCTGGGGAAGATCTTTGTGCTGGGAACTGCACAGACAGAGCAAAGGAAGGTTCCAGATACTGCTCACAGTCACTGTGCTCCTTTGCCGTTCCCGTGTGACTGGTGCAGTCAGGCAGTTTGTGTACACACACTCTGGACATGAGTCTGCCTCAGGGTCTCTGCCTTCTGAGGCACCTGAAGATCCTGCCTGGATATTTCTAGTCAGGGTGTTGTTGGAGTTGGTTTTAAGCATTTATTCATTCCATCCAGCACTTTAGTGTGGATTGATGTGGTCAGAGATGCTCCAAGTGACTTCCCTTAAACATCACCTTTTGGTCAGATAAGGAATGCCTCATTCCCAGAGCAGCATTAATGCCTAGATGATTATTTGGGAGGCTGTTTAATCCCAACTGCTTTTGTGTCCCCATCCAAGGAGGTGCCAGCAGAGTGATGTTTACATTGCAATTGGAATTACTTGCTGTAAATAGGAATGGATGGAGATGCTAAAAGCTTTTGTTGTAGTCACAGCCTCTAATAATATCAGACTGTATCTGGCTCTCCACTCACTGCGATCAAATAGTCAGACATTACCTAAAGAAAATGAACTGTATTTGCCCAAGGATGAGGGGTTTTGTTATAGTTGGTTGAGTTGGATTCACCTATCCAGCAGAACTTGCCAAGTGAGGTTGATGTTAAAAGCTGACATTTGAAAGTTCAGGTTTCAGGTGTGAAGATCTGACTATCCTCTGTTATGATGGGTGGTGATAGGAACACCCAGGGAATTTCATGTCTTTGAAATTTGACTGAGGCAGGCAAAGGGCAGAGGCAAGAAGATGCTGCAGATAGATCAGAGATGTTTTCAGGCAGTTGTAAACAGCTGGCTTTCTTTGAGTTTCTGTGTATCATGGTACCTGTGGCATGTTCAGCTGTATTAGACATGGGATTTAAGGGAAAGCATTGGTGCCTTTGCTGAAGGAGTTCAGTGGCATTTTGAAATCAGCTGTTTGATATCAAGCAGTATTTTGAGACTTGTGGCTGACTCAGATGTACAAGTAGTGATCAGTGCCTAAAGACAAGCTCTGCACTGACTCTTAGTTGTGTCATGAGACCAAAAATGCTTTTCTTTGCAAGCACAGGGCTTCATTCTCGAAGTGGGGACTTGGGTTTCAAGGGAAGCAGATGGGCTTGCCAGGAGCTTTAACATGCACTGTGCTCGTGCACTGCTCTTTCTGCAGTTCTTATTAATCACTGGGAGTAGCATTGCTGATGATCTCCATGGACTTGAAATTCATTTAAAAATATTAATTCAAATCCTGACCATACTTGATTGAGCTGCTTCACTGCATTTTTTTTCTGAAAAATGGGATCATGCAGCAACTGGAGGTGTTTATGAAGCACTGAAATCACTGTTCATGTCTTTAGAAGGGACCTGGCTTGCTCTAGGTTGTATTATACATTGTTTTTACAGTACAGAAGAGGATGGATAGAGCATGGGGAAGGAGCAATTCATGGGATGGATTCCCTTCAGCTGGGCAGCCCCAGGCAGGCCCAGTGGAGCTGTGGGCACGGAGGGGAGGGAGGCTGACACATTCCAGGGGCATGGAGAGGTTTTAGCCATCTTTTGTACTTTTCCCAGTGGTTTCTCTCTCTGGAGGGCTCTGACCAAGGTTTCAGGTCCCCTCTTCTTCCTAGCAGAACATTTGCTCAACAGCTGCAGCCAGTTAAAGCTCTGAGTACAGTAGAGGGAGGAAACAGCATTTATTTCTTACCCTACCTACAGCAGAATACAAGAAGTATCTTTATCCCTGAAGAGACACTGAAATCTCCTGCAAGACTGACACAAACCTTGAAGCTCAGCTTGCCAGTTCTCAGATCAGTCAGTTAGGATACATTGCACAGGAGAGAATTGAGTTCTGAAGTACTTCAGTGGTAAAGATTGGTAAAGACACTCTAAAGAAATTAGTTCTTTCCAGAGGCAGCCCATAGCTCCTGCAATAGCTGTTCTGTCAGTCTGCTGCCTTTTTAGAAGTGCCCTCTGCAGCCTCATGGGCAGCTTCAGCAGGGACCAAGCCAGAGAATGTAACAGTGTTAGGGAATGGTATCAGTTCTGTGGGGGAATGGGGCAGAATTACTGGCGTGCAGCCCTATCGCACAAAACATATTTGACTTAAACCTTTTCTCTTCTTTTCCAATAGAAACTATGTTCCAACTTCCTGTCAACAACCTTGGCAGTTTAAGAAAGGCCCGGAAAACTGTGAAAAAAATACTTAGTGACATTGGTTTGGAATACTGTAAAGAACACATAGAAGTAAGTATGGTGCCTCCAAGGGTCAGAGCTAAAGTGCTGCAGAGTGAGGGGGACAGGGAGATATTTGTGTATGCCATGATTTATTTTTAGACCTGTTTAGGTTCCACAGAAACGTGAGATACAGTATACCTGTAAACAGTTTTAGAAAACATTAGTGGCTACTGAAATCCAGTAATGCTGGAAGAACCAGGGATGGTGTGGGGTGTTGGGGCAGAAATGGGTCTGAGGTTTTCAGGAAGTGTTCATGCTGCAGCAGGTCCTGAAGTTACAGAATCACCTCTGTGCCTGGGTCAGTTCCTGCAGGGGAAGGTGTTTGTGCTGCTCTTCTGGACCAACTCCACTGCTGTGGCTCTGCCTGTTCTTTCTGTGTCTCTTTAAAGAGCATTTAAGTGAGATGTGCAAGAAAGAAATGCCAGTCCTTCCTGCTTGCAGAATTTGTGGAGCAAGTCTCATGGTTAAGGGGAACTGGGACAATGTAACTTGCAGTATTCATTTCAGTGGAAGTGTTATTTTTAAGTCCTTATGCGCTGCCGACTTCATGCCAAAGGTGAAATGCCAAAGAAATGCTCCATAAGATCATTTTTCAATAAGAATTGTGTGTCTTGGGTGTCACGCCTGTCCAACTTAAAAAGCTTCCTGTATGAAATTAATTAAAAGCCAAACAAAATAAATACGACACCACCACCCCCAGAAACAGCAGCCAAAAACCCCCAAACCCACACATCAGTTTGGGAACACTTTTCTCCAGGATCGCTTTTGGAACGAGATGAGTTTGTGACTACACTGGGTTGGTCGGGAGGATGAGTGGTGAAGATGTTCTGTGGGTGTTTGGTGACATGGAGAATATTCAGAGCTCTCCCCCTCCCAGGAGGTGCCCCCAGGCTCTCACTGCCCTGAGTGATGGCCTCTGCCTTGGCCAGCAGCCCCTGGGAGGGTGCAGGGATGTTCAGGGATTGCTTAAAGGAACCCTTGGGCCTTGGTTCTGACTCTGTCCTCTTTTCCCATCTCCAGGATTTTAAGCAGTTTGAACCTAATGACTTTTATTTGAAAAACACTACATGGGAGGATGTGGGACTGTGGGATCCATCGCTTACAAAAAACCAGGTTGGTAAGAGTTTCAATGGGCACTGAGGCTGGAGATGGGTCGTGCTGAAGGGCATTTCCCAGACATGCCAAGAACTTTTCCTGCAGTTTTCCTCAAGGATTTTCAGGTGTTGGCAGCTCAAGGGACAGCAAAAAGCTACATGTTTTTTTTGTTAGTTTTGTGAAGTTGTTCCTGGTGTGTGTCTCAGGAGCCTGGCTGGCCAATACTGCAGAGCTGATGGCTCCTTGCTCAAGTCAAACAGCTGCACGTTAGGAGCCCATTCCCACCTGTTCTGTTGCTAAGCCTGGCACAACTTCACCAGCCCTCTGACCAAAGGATCATCAGCTTTATACAACTGGCAGTGAGGCTTTTACCTTGCCTTAAATGGTTTATTCCTGTTCTCCATCCCTTCCAGAGCTGTTTCACTGGACACTCTGCTGCTCAGTGCAAGGTCACTGTCAGTGCAGCCCTGGGTCCCACATCTGCTTTGGCCATTTCTAGTTCAGCACAGCAGCTCAGTAGCACTGGAAGTGCTGCTGTTGTGGTGTTTCTCAGCCAGTAACAAAGGAGTTTTGAGTTGAGCCAGCAGTGGAGGAGGAGATGATGCTGTTGGTTCAGGGAAGTGGTGTGGGCTGCAGCAGCCTCTGCTGGGGCTGCAGGACAGAGTCACCCCAGCAGTGACAGGTCAGACACCTCTCTACAAAGGAATCCCCATGTGAGATCCCAGAGCTCAGGTACTGCTCTCAGAGGCAGCTGGGGCCCATCCTCTGATGGATTCCTACTGTTAATCTGAAAATGGCCATTTAGTGCTATCTTGCAATAAAATAGACCAGGGCCCCTTTTTCTAGGCAACCCAGAATAAAAGCTGTGATACGAAAGGAGACAGCTCTTGGTTGGTTGGGACCTGTCTCCAGCAGGTGTGTGAGGCTTCAGCAGGTGGCCAGAGCAGAAATTCCAGCTCAGTTCTGCAGAGAGAGAGTGCAGCTCTGCAGCTCCCTCCCCTGTAACCTGTGTGTAGCTCAATGCACAGGACTTGTTCTGGCACTCGGGAGCAATCTCTGTCACTCTGAATTCCCTGTGTTACCCCACCTGAAGTGCCAGGCTGCTTGTGGCTGTTGCTGAGGCCGGTGGCACTTCAGACTGTGCTATAACAGTTGACAAGAGCTGCATTGGCATCTTGTTAAAGGGGACAAAAGCTGCAGGCAAACTGCAAGATTGGAATTCCAAAATTCCTTTCTGTTCCTCATTTGAGATTGATTTAAAAATCAAGTTTGTGCTTTGATCACAAGGAAGATGCTTGGTGGCTTTAAGGGCTTGTATAGCCTGTGTCTTGGTAAGTTTAAATCCTTTTGTTCACAAAAAAAAAGTTTGGACTTCCATCTTTGTAATGGATAAAGACACTGAAATAGCTCAAGTTCTAGGTCCATATTACGTCTGTCAAGTTTGGCAGATTCAGGTGGGCAGTATCTCATCTGAACACAATCTCATTTCCTCAAACAGTCCTGCTTGGCTTTCCCCTAGAAAGGAGCTTATAGGGACCTTTACTTGCAGCTCAGCTGCAGGGAGGAGACTTTGTGACTGATAGGGAAAGACAATTCTGACTCAGCCTCATCTTCACAGGTCATGGTTAAACCCTTGAGGGACCCCTTGGCACTCACCACAACATGTGTGTGTTCATGTGATCATGAACAGCTTTTTAGGGCCTGATCTGCAGGCCAGAAGTGGGAGAGGAGTGAATTGAGGGTTTGACCCAGTTGCAGAGGGGCTCATGGGTATGATTTAGAAAGGTTGTGTAGAGAATATCATGGGTGTTATTTTTCTGAGAAGTGCTGTTGAATATTTAGTCTGTGCTCTGTTCTTTGTTCAAGGACTATCGGACAAAGCCCTTTTGCTGCAGTGCATGTCCCTTCTCCTCGAAGTTCTTTTCAGCCTACAAAAGCCACTTCCGGAATGTTCACAGCGAAGACTTTGAGAACAGGATCCTGCTCAACTGCCCCTACTGTACCTTCAACGCGGACAAAAAGACTTTGGAAACGCACATTAAAATATTCCATGCTCCCAATGCCAATACACCGAGTGGAGGCATCAGCACTTTCAAAGATAAAAACAAACACGAGAGCCTTAAACCCAAGCAGGCTGACAGTGTGGAACAAGCTGTTTATTACTGTAAGAAGTGCACTTACCGTGACCCGCTCTATGAAATCGTTCGAAAGCACATTTACAGGGAACATTTTCAGCACGTTGCTGCTCCTTACGTAGCCAAGGGAGGTGAAAAGTCCCTCAATGGTGCGGTTCCCTTGAGCTCCAGTGCCCGAGAGGAGGGGGGTATCCACTGCAAACGATGCCTTTTCATGCCGAAATCCTACGAAGCTTTAGTCCAGCACGTGATCGAAGACCACGAGCGGATCGGATACCAGGTCACGGCAATGATAGGTCACACCAACGTCGTGGTGCCGAGATCTAAACCTTTGATGCTAATAGCTCCCAAACCCCAGGATAAAAAGACCATGGGACTCCCTCCGAGGATGGGGGCCCTCTCTGCTGGCAGTGTCCGCTCGCTCTCGTCACAGCAGATGATGAACAGACTCACTATACCAAAGCCCACGTTAAATTCTGCAGGAGTCAATATGATGTCAAACGTTCACCTACAGCAGAACAATTACGGGGTTAAATCGGTACCCCCCAGTTACGTTGGTCAGCCAGGGGGGAGGCTCAGCCTCAGTGGCAATGCGCCTGTTTCTCTTTCCCAACAATCACAAAGCATGAAACAGTTTTCAGCGAGTGGCAATGGAAGGCCTTACACTCTGGGAGGGGAGCAGAGGTCCCAGGCCTCAGCCAGGTACTCGTTGCAGTCTGCCAACTCCTCCTCGCTGTCGTCGGCGCAGCTCAAACAGACGTCGCTGTCGCAGTCCCAGGCAGCGTCCAGAGGTCTGGGTCAGTCTGGCTCCAAATCCCCCGTGGCTGCTACAGGTCCTTCCGCTGTCAACACCTCATCCACGCAAAAGTGGAAAATCTGTACGATCTGCAATGAGCTGTTCCCTGAAAACGTGTACAGTGTCCACTTTGAGAAGGAGCACAAGGCCGAGAAGGTGCCTGCGGTGGCCAACTACATAATGAAAATCCACAACTTCACGAGCAAATGTCTCTACTGTAACCGCTACCTGCCCACGGACACGCTGCTCAATCACATGCTGATCCACGGGCTGTCCTGCCCCTACTGCCGCTCCACCTTCAACGACGTGGAGAAGATGGCTGCCCACATGCGCATGGTGCACGTGGACGAGGAGATGGGACCTAAAACTGACTCCACGCTGACCTTTGATTTGACATTGCAGCAGGGCAGCCACACGAACATCCACCTCCTCGTCACCACCTACAACCTGCGGGATGCTCCTGCCGAGTCCGTAGCTTACCACGCTCAGAACACCCCCCCGGTCCCGCCAAAACCGCAGCCCAAAATCCAGGAGAAGTCTGATGTACCCATCAAAAGTTCTCCACAAGCAGCGGTGCCCTACAAAAAAGATGTGGGGAAAACTCTGTGTCCTCTGTGCTTTTCAATCCTAAAAGGCCCCATCTCGGACGCGCTGGCACATCACCTGCGGGAGAGGCACCAGGTGATTCAGACTGTTCACCCCGTGGAGAAGAAGCTGACCTACAAGTGCATCCACTGCCTGGGTGTGTACACGAGCAACATGACGGCCTCCACCATAACTCTGCACCTGGTGCACTGCAGGGGCGTGGGCAAGACCCAGAACGGGCAGGACAAAGGGACATCGTCCCGGCTGGGCCAGTCCCCGGCGGCCGCGCCGGTGAAACGCGCCTACGAGCACATGGAGTTCCCCCTGATGAAAAAGAGGAAGATGGATGACGATGACTCCCCCTCTGCTTTTGAGGAGAAGCCTGAAGAACCCGTAGTTCTAGCACTGGACCCCAAGGGTCACGAAGATGATTCGTACGAAGCCAGGAAAACATTTCTCACAAAATACTTCAATAAGCAGCCCTACCCCACTCGGAGAGAGATCGAAAAGCTGGCGGCCAGTTTGTGGCTCTGGAAATCTGATATCGCATCTCACTTCAGCAACAAAAGGAAGAAATGTGTTAGGGATTGCGAAAAATACAAGCCCGGGGTGCTGCTGGGCTTCAACATGAAAGAGCTGAACAAAGTCAAACACGAGATGGACTTTGATGCTGAGTGGCTCTTTGAAAATCACGACGAGAAGAATTCCAGAGTCAATGTCAGTAAGACTGTTGATAAAAAAATCAACTTAGAAAAAGACAATGACAGTTCCTCAGACAGCTACGAAAACCTCGAGGAGGAGTACAACGAGAGCCGCAGTCCCTTTGGCCAGCACGTCTCTGACATCGGTGGGAAACCCTCCTCCAACAGCTCAGTGCAGAACCCCCAGGACAGCATAG
The DNA here is from genome assembly GCF_963662255.1 of Cinclus cinclus. Lineage (NCBI taxonomy): Eukaryota > Metazoa > Chordata > Aves > Passeriformes > Cinclidae > Cinclus > Cinclus cinclus. The sequence continues at coordinate 14,705,416 of NC_085063.1, forward strand.
CCAAGGAAATCATGGAGGAAAACACATTACAGGCTCCGGAGAAGGCTAAGCAAAAACCAGAGGAAAGCTCTCGATATGAAGAGATGATTGCTGCCCAAGAGCCAACAAAACTGGTAGGTGACGTTTCAGATAGTGAAGGTGATCAGGATGACCAGGATGATGCAGTGGAATGGAAGGATGGAGCTTCCCGGTCTGAGAGCGGGCCTGGCTCCCAGCAGGTTTCGGATTTTGAAGATAACGCATTGGAGGTAAAACCAGAAGTGTGGACAGATGAGTCTTCCCAAAGCGAAGATGCCGGGAGCAGTAAACCCACTGTGGAGGCCAAGGGGGGTGGATCTGAAAGTGATGAAGAACAGTCAAAGTGGAAGAATCGTTCCTATGGAAAAGTAGAAGGGTTTTGGTCCAAGGACCAGTCACAATGGAAAAACACCTCCGAGCTGGAGGAGAGCCTGGCCAGCGAGCAGATGGAGTGGCAGAGCAGCACAATGGACAGCGAGGATGGCGAGGGCTTCGGGGCCGTGGGGGCCGAGCCCATGCATGGCAGCCTGCCCGGGGTGGAGCTCAGCAGCCAGCAGGCGTGAGCCAGGGTGGCACTGCCCCGCGGGTGGCACTGCCCCGCGGGTGGCACTGCCTGGGCACTGCTCCCCTGCCAGCGCTGCTGCCCAGGGTCACGTACAGACCTGCTGGCCGAGGGGCTGGCAGCTCCTGCTGGGATGAGCACAGTAACTTAATGTGAAAATGGATGCGCTGGTGGCTCCAGAATGCACACGGAGAAAAGCAGAGGATTATTTCATCTGCGTTTCCAACCCTCCTTTCACCTTGTCCATGTTGAGTTGTGTCTTTCCAAGAGGCCCCTCTCCGGTGCCCTGTATAGCAGACTCTGGGGACATGGAGTTTTCATGTATCATTCTGAATAGTTGAAATGTATATTTGTACAGTCTTTTAGACCTATTCAAGTGAAGCTTATGGAACTGTTCTTGTGTACCCATCATGGATCTGTTTCTCTTTTTTAGTGTTGCCCTGCTGTGTAATAAATGCTGTATCTAGTTTCCCTAGCAAAGCTTGAGACTGCTCTAGTATCAATTTTGACAGACTTAGTTTTTGCACATAACCTTGTACAATCTCCAACCAGAGGCCAGCAACATAAAAATATATCTGGGCTCTGTTGTATTATAGAATTTTCTTGTTCTGAATATCCTTGACATGACAACTGATGAAAAACATATTTCAGAGCCATTTTCTGAAATCTTTTAAGCTAAAAAAGAAAAATCACATGCAAGAAACAAGTTTGCAGCTACTAATTTTGACACCTTTTAGATCTGTATAAAAGTGTATTGTGTTGAAGCAGCACGCAGACAAAGTGCTGGGTTTGGATATTTAGTTTTATCTTTAGTTAACACCAACAAGGTGTTGTATTCATTTATACCATCTAATATATGACACACTGTTGTAGTATGTATAATTTTGTGATCTTTATTTCCCTTTGTATTCTTCATTTAAGCATCTAAATAAATTGCTGTATTGTGCTTAATGTAAATATTTGCTTTATTACATGCAAGTGCTCCATTCCTGGTTGGTAAATCTCACCTCACTGTGTTCATTCCTTCTTTTTTGCCTCTGTTTTTCCAAGTGCTCCCCAGCCTTGCTGAGGCCTCACTGTTTAGTACTTACTGAATATTTACCTCCTTCAAGGTTATTGAGAATCTACAGAATAACTCGGGCTGAAATGTGTTGTTCCTGTTCAGTGCTGTAGAACACAGTTATAAATAGCATTGTACTGGTTTGCTTGTTCTGCATCCTGGGGAAGGGAGCTCTGTGAATTCCTCCATGAACAGACATTTGCTTCCACCTGGAAAATCCTTCCCTGGGGGCAGGAGGGCAGAGCTTCGGAATACTGACCCTTCCCACGGGGAGGAGCATGAGCCTGGGCCAGCCTGGAAGGTAAAGTAACTGAACACCAGAAAAACTGAAACTGAGTTTGTTCGAAGCTGAGCTTGGTTTGGCCAGGCCTGTAGAGTGTGGCCCGAAGAGGAGATTCACTGAGGGGACTCCGCTGTGATGAGAAAAAACCTTCCTCAGTGCAGGGGGGAAGTGCAGCAGCCTTTATCTGTTCAGCAATGGCATAAACAATGTGGTATCCTTTTATCAGTGTACATCACATTTGTCTCAGTACCTGGCAAGGTAATCTTAATATTAGCAAACTCTATAGTTAAAAATCAGATTTCAGTGTTCTGTTCTGGGTGTAGTCAGTGAAGAACAGGACTGAAATAAAAACTCTTTAGGAGTGTTTCATTTGCCAGAAAATTCCAGGAAATACCATTTTATACAGCAGTCGAATTAAAGGTTTTGCACACAACCATTCTCTTACCAGGATATCAAGGATAGAGGGTGATTATTTTAAGTCTTGGCATAAACTTCCTAGTATTTCAAACCAGTTACTCTTCATCTGGCTTTGAGGCTAGTCCCAGGTTCCTCTCCAGATTTGAGGCTAACCACACTTTTGAGGAAGTCAGAAAGGGGAAGAAAATAGCTCAGTAAAACTGGAAGAACCTTAACCCAATGTGTGCAATTTAGGATATTGTGTGAGCCGTATGGGCTGGAAGTCGCCCGCGTTTCGCAGCCCCTCCCGCAGGGGAGCAGCTCGGGCTGACGCTGGCTCTGGGCTGGGTCCTGGGGCTGCGGGAGCTTCCCGGGGCTGCCCTGTGCCCTGTGCCCTGTAGGGACAGCCCTGGGGACACCGCGGGGTTGCTGCTGTAGCTGCAGGGGTCCGGCAGAGCTCGGGTGCTGAAGCCCTGTTTGAGCTGCCCTGGCCCAACAGCCCCGACTTTTCCTCCTGCTTGCAGCGTGCTCCTCCCTCCGGCCCCGAGGCGCGCCCGGGCACAGGGACGCACGGGCAGCTTTGGGGACTCCAGCTCAGTCCCGGCCATCGCCCCCCAGAGCCGCCCTTCCCCTCAGCACCCTCCTGTGGGACCGTGGCCGAGTCCTTCCCCTGCTCTGGGACTGCTGCTCAATCCGAGCCTGTCTGATGGCAGAGATGTGCAGTGAGCGTTCACTGCCCAGCTCTGACACTGAAATCGGCTCCAGTGCCAGCTGCTGCTGCTGTCCCGGGCCCGCAGGGGCAGCTCCCTCACAGCAACGCACCAGTCAGTACTTGACCCTTTGACACGGATTTTCATGGCAAACCTGAATATTCACCCAGTATTTTAATAGGAAAATTCTGTCCTTCTTGCCATAAGAAAGTAGCAGGTTTCAAATACTCACCAATTCAGTTACAGGAAAGTTTCCCATTGTGTAGAACACATTTCACACACAGCCGTGGTAGGAAAACAAATTAATTTCTATTTTAGTCAGAACCAAAAGATTTCAGGAATATGGCACGTGCTTTGTCTCTCCAGTTTTGTTAATAAAGAAGCTGATATTTGCATAAGCAGGTTGGTATAACCAGGAGTATTTTGTTCCTTTTATAACTGATTTGCCTCTCTGACCCCAGCTCGTTTGTGATGATGCATTACAAGAACCTGCATTGCAGGGGCAGAGGCAGCTACTCGCTCTTGTCTCTATTGCTTTATATTTTAATTTGACTTTATCTTTCATCATCAGCCCCACTAATAAATATGAAAAGGTTGTGTTCGTTTATTTCTGCATCAGAAGAGCTTTGGTTTCCATGGTTACAGCCATGCAGCTTTACTTTCACTACTTTCACCATAAGCTTGGCCTTTTTTTTTTTCCCCTTTACAGACTTTGCAGTGGGTTCTCCATCTTGAGCATCTCCACATGCATTTGTAAAACAAGCATTTTTTCCCATTTTTCCATATTGTACTTGATGCAAAGCCAATCATCTAAAAGCTACATCCCCCCCCCTTGTTCCTTTTCAGAGAACTTAGGGGGTTTATTGTTCCTGAGCCTATTTTGAAGTTAAAACCTCACAAATGCTGCAGGTGCAGGAATGGGCTGTGCTGCTGGTGGTCCAGGTTAAATCACACCTACACTGCAAAGTGGCACATCCAGAGGTCCAGAACAGATGCACAGAAAGTTTATTTCTGTCATTCAGGTTATATCACACAGCAGCTTGTAAAACACTGCTCCACGTGCAAAGTGTGCTGGAGGCTTCAGCCATGCGTTGTTCATGGCATTTTAGAATTCTGCCATACACTTCATATTCTCTTGCAAATCCGAGTGTTTGTGGAGCTGGCAGTGTTGGCACAGGGCTGGCAGATTTGACAAGCTGCACTAGAGCACTCTTTAACCCCCTGATCATTTCAAATGTAAAACATGAAGACAAACAAAGCGAGCTTTTAGACATTGTCTTCACTGATTTTGGGAGCTCAACCAAGTACAGACTCCTGGGATCAAATCTTGGAATAAATCTTCCCTCTCCACAGAGCTACAACAGGGTCAGAAATCTGTGCTTCCCCTTAGAGTTGCCAGCCAAAGCAGAGATGTAACAGAGTCAGGATGTCCTAAAGTAATGAACCTTTAAGAATAAACTCGGGCACCTTTCCTAGAAACCTCTTGGTTATCAAGAATTACTTTGATTTTTGGTACCTGCACAGTTCCCAGGGAGAAAATCTTCAGCTGAGGAGGGCTCTGCAGGTCAGAGGGGCGAGGTGCTAGCAAGGGGTGTCTCTGAAACAGAAATTCAGCTTCTTGCTCAAGAACAGGAAATAATACTTGAGGGAATTGTCTGCTAAAGAGACAACGGGGGTGGAATCATCTCAGAACTGAAGTTGCTCTCCAATAAACAACTGACTTTGTAAGCAGTGCTGAAAATGTGAAGTTGTTTACTCTCACACCTGATTCCACAGACTTTGAAATCGTCTTAGCTGGGTTAATATTGAGCAGATAAAAATAGAGTAGAACACGGGGGAAATTAGTTTTAAAGCACAGAGGAATGCAAATGGATTAGTACCACTTGAAAATACTGACTACAGAAGAAATACAGAAAGGGATTTGGGCTTGCTTCTGGGGTTTTTAAGAATTCAAATAATTGATTAATCCCAAATTGAGGAGATAAAATAATTTCTTTCTGTAGCTCAGCAATCCAAACCTCTAGCTAAAATCCCAGTCTTGATGGAAAAGAAGGAGCCTGTCTTTCCCCTGAGGCTGATGCTCTCCAGGCTCTACACTTCACCTGTTTCCAGAGGCCAGTTTGCTATTTCAATTAAATCCTCCCATGTATTTGTGTGCAATTCTCCTCCCTGTGTTTCATCACCTCCTTCCCATGGGCACAACTTCTAATACAACACAAACCCAAGTTTTTCTTCTCCGACTCAGCCTTCGCAAGCACTGGGTAAGACAAGCTGAACTGATCATGGAAGTGCTACTAGTCATGACCTGCACCCCTGTGAAACAGAGAGGACAAAAAGCCTGAAGCAAAGAAGCTGTGAGAACATCCAGCTGTAATAATTCATGGTGGAATATGAACACTGTCACTGTCTTCCCCGAAATAAAAGGAGAGAGAAGGAAAAGTTACAGATCATTCCAGTTTTTCAAGTAAAATCATCTGTCCTTCATTTCTAGGGCAACACTGCCAGTGGTCACACCGGGAGCCAAGGGCAGAAACAGGGCTGTGAATGACAGTAATTAGGCTTAACGAGCTGGGTGCCAATCTGTTTGCAGCAAGCACTGGCCAGAGCAACCCAGCTTCACTGTGGGCACAGCCTCTCGCACCAGCCTTAAAAGCAGCCTCTGGCTTTCCCACAGCCCATGAAACCACTGTCCCACTCCGGTTTGTAACCAGTTACTTGGGAGTTAGTGAGAGCCCGCTTATCAAAAATACTTACTATCCAAAATTCCTCCAAAAAGATGATGCCACAGTTGCAATGAGAATTTACTATTTTTTAGATCCCTGTGATAGTAAACCTGATGCTTTGATGTCTAATACCTTACTATTTCTATAACATCACAGCTATTTTGACTCGCACCTTCCCCTCTGACCTGCAGGTTCCACGTGCTTTCTATGTACCCCCTTGCCATGGGGCATTTTTGGGGGTGATTTCCCACAACTATGCCATAACCACTTCCAAAACTACCCCTCCTTCGGCTGCATCCACCAAACTCATGGAGGAACTCTTGTTCCCAGCCCGAATTAAAGGAACAACTTCACTCTTATCTGAGGTTCAGCTGCTGAATCACTGGGAAATGAGAGGCAAAGCTCCCAGTCCACACAAGGTTTTCCAAAGAGGCCCAAGGAAAGCTTTTCCACAGTGGAACAAATGCCCCCAGGGCAGGAGGAATCTCTGTGCTGTGCACAGCTCAGAGGCTGAGATGAAATAATTCCTTTGTGGTCAGGCTGCTGGGAAACTCAAATGAGAAGTGAGGTGGCCGCCTGCTGAGCAGGAGGGGGATGTGGGGAAGAGGGAGAAGATGTCTTCAGATTCCAAAGGCTCTTGAAGTGATCAAAAGGGAAAGGTTTAAGTAGAAGCAAAGAGATTTTGCCTCCAGATCACTCAATTCCTGTGTGTCCCCAGATCATAAAGGCCAGATCACACTGGCTGCTGGAAGATCTCTCTTGATCTGCCTCTGTATTCTATTAACTTAAAGATCCAACAATGAGGCAATAAACTGAGAAAATAAAGATTAAAGGAATTACAGAGGAATTTAGCATTTGGAAGGCAGCATAGCATGTTCAAATAAAGTCTGATCAAATAATAGTAATGAAAGGATTAAAACATTTGCGAGAGCTTTTGAAAAATCAAGTACACACAGCTCTGCACTTGCAGGCAAATAAAAGCACTGGCATGTAGAATCATGCCTGGAAGATTAAAACTTCTGGTGGCAGCTTTAGAGACTTCAGTCAGCTGCATTTTAACAGGCAGCCAGGTTATCCAGGGAGACAAATTGTGTGGCACGCTGTGGAGGGCAGTAAAAGCAGCCTGGAGAAATGCAGCTGGAAGCCCCCAAGACCCAGCCCCAGATGACACAGCAAACACAAGGAGCAGTAAGAAAATGACCCTTTAAGGGCATTGTGGTCACTCTGAGCACTGCAGCCCAGCAAAGCTGGGTCTGAAGGTGATCACTTTGAGGGTTCATCACATCCAGGTGGAAATTCTCTCCAGGACAGGAGTAGTTTCTGTCCTGAGGCAAACACAGCGGTGTCAAACCACTCCAACATTCAGAGCCCAAGCCTTGGAGCCCAATTTTTGCTTTCCTCCCACACTACATATCCTTCACCCAGCTTTCCTTGCAGGAGTTGGATTCCATTCTCCTTATGGAGCACCTTTACTACCTCAGACAGGTAAAGGAATCAAACTACTCATCTGTAAGCCCAAAATGAATGAATGGGGAGCACAAGCTGCAGAATTTTCTTCTTGGAGAAACACAAAAGTCCTTTCCTTCCTGTTGATCTAAACATTTCTGTGCAAGCACTTTGGAACAAAGTCAGTTCCATGCAAGTTCCAGAAAACATCCTGAAACTGGTCATTAATGACAACCTTTCACTTACAACATATAATTTCCTCAAGGCAAGGTTAAATCAGACTTCCCTTGTGAAATACAATACCATGAAAAATACAAAAAATCTGCCAAAGGAATACAATACATTATTATTGTATTTCATAAATAATAATGAGATACATGAAGTCAAGAGAATTTAGAAAAGGCACAGGAGAAAAACCTAATGACCATGTCCCATTTTCCACCCTCAGTCTCTTCAGATCTGTTCAACAGCTGCAATAATGATCTGCACAAATCAATCTTGCTGCAGCCGTGGGAGCTCAGTTCACTGGCTGCTTGGTGAGGAGACAGAAAACAGGGATGCACACAGGAGTGTGGGATGCAGCACAGGTGGGACAGCCCCCAGGAGCTCACACAAAGGTGCTCTGAGTGTAGAGTCCCAGCCTTGGTGTTTGGTCTGCAGGGGATGGGTTCAGCTCCTCACTGATAGAATCATTTCCCCAAGATGCTGATGCCAGAGAGAGCAAGTCCTTTCCAGCAGGTCTGGATGTGTTTTGTTGCCTTTTGTGGCTGGTGTGACAATCTGTGTCTGTGAGACTTCCTAGGGCAGCCAGCCCTGGCTGTGCTTGCCCAGGCTCCCAGCTGCCTCGTGCTCAGCTTCAGGGAACAGGAGTGAAACAAGGAATGAGCAAACCAAGAGTAATAAAAAACAGCATTCTGAGCATTTCAACCTGCAGCAGCAGCACAGGCAGAGACCTTCACAGCTCCCTTCTACCACAAACACTCTCAGTAAATAACTTTGCATCCTTTGCCCTGGCTTTTACTGCCAGCTCTGCTCTCAGGTTCCCAGGTACCTGTCCAGTGGGACAAGCAGATCCAGAGAGGGACTATTACAGCAAGCTGGTAAAAACAGGGAGAAAAAAAGAACAACAAACACTAACAAAACCTTTTGGACCAAAGGATGCATTTGGGGATGCTAAAGCTGCTGGTTCACATCATTGTGAGGCTGCTGTCAATCAGCTGAAATGTCAAGGCAATCAGAGCAGGTTCTTGATGACTAGAAACAAACCAAATGTCATGTTCAGCTCCCAGAAGGCTGAGGAGGAGGAACTACAGAATGTTCAGCCTAACCTCAGTCCCAACAAAAACAACACGGACACACGTAGGGACATACGTAGGGACACACGTAGGGACACACACATGTCCTGCAGGTCTGCTCCTGGCGGCACTGGGCAATCCCTGCAGGGAGAGCGCCCCAGCCCAGCCTAGGTGTGGGATCCTTGCCGGCAGAGCCGGCTCCCTGCGGCGATCCGTGCCCGGCTGAAGCGCAGAACCAAGGGCGAGCACGCCACGCTCACACCTGTCTGTCTTTTTTTTCCCCAGCCGTATTGACACATGGACTCTGCGACAAAATGAATGCTACCGAAGCCCAAAAATATCTGCACTGACTATAAATATATTATGAAAGAGCTTTAAACTCTGCCCTAAAGCACTTCCCGATTGGCTGCCTATGATGTCACACAGCCCGAGGCCCGGGGAAGCGCCGGGCTGGGCAGGCTCCGCTCCGAGCCCGGCTGCCGGCAGCGGGAGCGCGCACAAGCACGGAGCGAGCGCGGGGTGACCGGAGTGGAACCGGAGTGGAACCGCACTGGAACTCCACTGGAACCCCACGCTCACTGCCCCGTAACCGCAGCACAGCTGCAGTAGACCTGCACCTTCCCCCAGCACCCGCTGTGCCCTCGGGCCCTGCTGTGCTCACAGCCCGACCCCAAGGCACAGGACCGCGCTTTACTTGGAGAGAAGCTTCCTAAAGGGTGGAGTAAATCAGCGTTTGGGTATTAAAGACGCACTTGAGCACATGCAGAGCAAGCAGTTTGCTGTTCCCGTGCAGTGGTGACCTTACATTTCAAGTCAAAGGTGAACCAAGTATGGCTCCCTTCCCAGTCCTGTTTGAATAAACTGCTACGGGAGTGAGGAATATTTTACACCAACCCCAACAATTCCACTGCCCCAGGCTGCTCCAAACCCTGTCCAACCGAGCCTTGAGCACTTCCAGGGATGGGACAGCCACAGTTTCCCCGGGCAGCCTGTGCCAGGGCATCACCACACTCACAGCAAAGAATTTCTTCCCGACATCCCATCTAACATTGCTCTCCAGCCATTGCCCTTGTCCTGCCACTCCAGGCCCTTTCAAACTATCCCTTTCTCTCTTTCTTGTTGGCACCTTCAGATGAAAGCTGAATGTTGTTATCCACAGCTGTTCCTTCAACCTTTCTTTGCAGTTTCATATTAAAAACAAATATGCTAAAATCAGTCACAGGAAAAAAAAAAAACAAAACACAAAAAACCCACACAAGCTCAGTGTCTAAAAAACTCCCACTTTCCTCGATTACTCCTAAAGGATCTCTTGACCGCTGAACCCAGCACATACCATGGGTTACTCCGAGTGGAACAAGTCCATTAACTTGTAAACACTTCTGGAAACCGGGAGGCAGCGCCAGCCCGGCTCCAGGCAGAGCCGCAGTCCGTGCGTTCACACTCGCCACCTGCTCGGCTGCGTTCGTACCGCAGGAAAAGCCGGGACTGCTGAGTAAAGACTCCTCACAAGCGCGAGAGGAAGAACTCGAGCTCACCGAGCCAGCAGCTCGGGGTTATTGCGGTTTTCCTCACAGCCGCACACCCCTCGCTCGCTCCCCCCAGCGCAGAGGCACCTGTGTAAAACGGGCTGCTCTGCGCTGCTGCCTGCCAATGGCCACGCTGGGAAACGGGAAACAACAGCGGCGACAGGAGGGGCCGGGCGGCAGCGGAGCGCGGGGATGAACACAGGGAAGCACAGGTGAGCACACGGATGCGCAGGTGAGCACACGGATGCGGGGGGAGCTCACGGCGCAGGGAAGCGCGGGGCGCTCAGGGGTGCACACGGAGCTGCCGCTGCTGAGCAGCAAAGCCCCTTCACCGGAATTACCGCGACATCAGCCCAGAGTGCCCGAGGCCACCAGTGATGGAATGTGCTCCATTTTGGGAAACAGGCACGGGTTAAATTAATTATTTTCCCGAATGAGACTTACAGTACAAACCCCTTCTCACTCCCTGGGAAACGAAGGAAGATCAATACTTTACCCCAAGTCACACACAGCTGAACAAAAAGGGCTTTAGCAGGACGTTTGATGCCACAAACACCTGAGCACAAGGCATTCTTTAGACTGAAAAACGCTTCACCTGGTCCCAGATCCTTCATCCTTCACACTCAGCCCTTTTACTGCCAGTCCAGCTCTTTCCTCCGCACAAAGGAGCCCAGGTGTTTCTTGAATTCGCTTTGCCTTTCCAACACTTCCCTCATTCCCATATTAATGAAATCCATATGGTTAAGTATTACTGCCCTCCCTGTTTTCCTCGAGGCTTTTTTCCAGAGACTTGAATTCACTTTATGAGTAGCTTTCCCCGTACTACAAAAAGTTGCAGAGGTTTTATAAACACCTTGCACAATTCTAAAGGCTACTATAAAATGGCTTATTTACTTGAGCCCATTTATACACGAGGAACCAAAGATGAGTGTCTCCTATTTACAAAAGTATCCTGGTCCAAGATCACTCCTTTTACTGCTTCCCACTTAAGAACCACTTCAAGAATTAATGCGGCAGACTGCATATTAAACTAGAAGCTCAGAGACAGAACAGCTTGCATGAAGACAGCTGCAGTGATTTTCAACCCCAATTGAATCCTGAGTATAAATTATGAACTTGTTTTTATAAAGTAAAATGTTTGTTAACAGATAATCTTAGAGCATTTTTTTTTCCTGTGCAGAAATAAAAATAAGAACAGAATAAACACAGCAATTTTTGCTTTTGTCACACTGAGACCACAGTTTCCACAGACATTCCTCTGATGGGACACAGTTCCAAAAGTATCTATTACATGGTTACAGCAGTAAGGAGAGGAGCATAACGTTCTTGGAGTCAATAGTCCACAGAGCTATGGTAAAAAATTCCCAACACACTCACCACAACCATGGCTGGCAAGAAGAGGAATTCTGTGTACTAAAATCCATTTGAAATGTTTAACCCCAACATCATACAGTTTGCAGGATGTTCCCTCATCTCAGTTGGAATATAATGCTTAGCTGGTAGAGAGCAGACCCAGAAAAACAGTATAACCAAAGAAACCCTGAAAGAGGAATCAGAGCCAGCCTTCCCTGGTAAGGCAATTCTAATATTTGGGAAACGTGGTTACTTTGTCTTAACAGCAGCTGCATAAACGGCACACTGTAACAAAGTTACAGCCCAGGTTGCTGGACAGGAGCCCTGACCCACAAGTATTCACACACGGTGTTTGTAGCCCCGAGCACACCCAGCCCTGCCTGAGGGTGTAAATGTGCCCTGCAGGCAGACATGCAAGCGCAGTCAGCAAAGCTGCTGCAGCTGCAGCCACCCCAGCAGCCAGGCCTGCAGAGCTGCACTGAACATGCAAACACTTCCATCGGTGTGAGCAGCAAACACACGAACATTTCCATCCCAGAGTGATGCTCCTGCATTCCTGACAGGGATTGGGGTGAGGAGACAATTCCTGCTACTGACTGGCAGCAATACCTGCTCTGTAATTAATTCACTTTAACTCTGCACAGGGCAGTGTTATGTAAAACGCTGCCGAAGGAAGATTTTTCCTGCTTTTCAAGAGCGAGCATTAGAGCCAGCATCCGTGTGCTGCAGAGTGCATTTCAAGCTGAACTAACCAATAGTCCCTGGCACTGACACGGGGGAGGAGCTCTGGTTCCTATTTTCTGGCACAGATCAGACCAGCTTACAGAAAGGCAGCATTTTACAAATCTTTACATATGTTGCCAGAAGCTTTTGTCAGTGAGATCCAATTATAGCTTAAAAACAATTCCTATGACAGAAAAGAGACGAGAGCTCTAATGAAGGTGCTTCTCTGACAAATCAAGTTTTTTCCTAGTTCTTTTGTTCATTTATTTGATCTCAGTACTGGAATTTTGTAACAAGAATTGGCTCAGTATCTTTCAAAACATCAAGGGCCTAATCCCTCCCATTAGAGAACAGGAAGTCAGAAGCCAATCTTAGCACTGACTAAAAAAAGGAATCTGGATTGTTATTTTAACTTCTTTGTTGCAAACAAATCAAACCATTTTCCCCCTGGTGCCATTGCAGCATGATGGCTCAATCAAAAGCTGATTCTCCCCAGTAAGTGGCACCTGTTTACACAAGAGCTTTGCCCCAGGTGCAGTCTCTGGAGCAGTGGTGGCCCTGCAGTGTCCCCTGTTGCTGTGTGTGTGACTCCTGTGCTGCACAAAACCTGACGGTTGTGCCTGTGCTGTCCTGCCTGGCCCAGGGTGACAAGGACACATCTGCTGCAAAATCTTTTTACCTGCTCTGAGTGCAGTCAGACACAAACAGTTCAGGTGGGACAGGTACTTTTGTATTTCTTGCCCACTTGAAAACTGAAAACTGTCACTGTGACAGCTGAAATCTTGACTTCTGGGTCTACTGCGTCCTCTCCCTTGAATGTTCCCATTTTAAACTGTTTTCTTTCTCAGCACAGAACCAACTGGGACTCTCAAACCAGTTAATGCATCAGTCCAGGTCACAACGGAACTGGATGAACTTCAAACATAGCTGCAGTAGAATAAACTGAACATCCCCCTAAAATTCTTAACGTCAAATATTTAAGCATGTGCTAGATGTTTTATTTTCCCCATTATTAAAAATATGGCCTGTAGTACTCAGCATTTGAAAATTAATGAGTTTTAAATATGAACATAGACACCCCCAGTTTTGAAATATTCTTCTCTATTTTCCCTCCTCTCATCTTTCCCATCTGGTACGGTTTAGTGTTAATTTAACAAATATTTTTCTTCAAGGCTGTCAGAAAAATCTCATAGCACTTTGAAAACACCAAATATTATCTTATGAGGTAAATTAGAACACAAAAAAGTAGCATGACATATATGTGATCACACATTGTCAGTGGCAAAGAATAACAGAAATTGCACTGTGTGCTGCTCTGGAGTCTTCAAGAACAGAAACTGCTAACACACAGCAAAGACTGAGGCTGACACCTCCCTCGAGTTACATTTGAAGGATGATCTGCAAAAGTTAAAAAGTGCAAAGTCTCCACAGAGGGAAGATTTCTTACTCCAGTGATTTATTTTGGCTATCACAGATTGCTGTCTTCTACATGAAGCAGAAGCTGAATTCCACAGGGCTCCTGAGCTCTGCTCTCCCAGAGAAGGGGTCTCCTATGGATCTATGGAGGCTGCAGCCAGCAGTGAGGGCTCCACAACCTCTGGGAAGCACCACTAAGCACAGGTCCCCTTCCTGGAAACTCCATCAGTAACGCTACTCATTACTGAGCTCAGGTGAACCACTGAAGGAACACAGAGAATGTTCCATATCCCACCCTCAATTTCCCACTTCCATTTCTGAGAATCAGCACCAGGTGTGAAGGAAAACCAGCAGCCAGCACCTTAGCCAGGACAAGAGAGCAAAGCTCACCTCAGAGGAGCAGCTGTTGGTCTACAGGTTACAATATTTGTACAGGTAAAAAGCCTCCAGAACAATTCTCTAATAAAAGTGTACTTTCTCGTCTTACCAGAAGCATGAGACTTTTTTGGAGGTTATGTTTTATAATGCAATTATAAAAGGGTTAAAAAGTATTCTTAAAAGAAATATTTGACAAGATTCTCCACCAATGCCATTGAAAGAAAATTTCCAGCTTCAAGAACACAGCGGCTATTACAAGCTGAGAACAGCAAGAGTTGCTAATATGCAGCTTTCTTCTATCACAAGATAGGAGTGGTTTCTTTAAACTCCACATGCTGAAGTTCTCTAAAACAGATTTCCTGTCCTTTCCCTAAGACTGCTGCACCCCATTCAGCCAAGGCACAGATGACATCTTTGAATAAAAATGTCTGAAATCACAGTTTCTCCCATATGAAAGTCAAGCTTTACAGCAGAAAAGCTTTTCTGTCACAGAGCTGCAAACTTCCCAAGAGAAGGTTCCTTCCCCTGTTCTGTTCCCGCTGGAGGTGTTTTATTCTTACAGCCCAGCAGACTTACCCAGCCATGCTTGCAATTTATATTTAGTACAAGGTCCTTTCTGTTCAGCCCACCTCTGGATACTCCAAAGAGTGAATCCTGATAACTCACTTTTCTCCTAGGGATTAGATCCCTTTCTCTTTTCCTCACTAATGTCATCATTCCAAGCTGTTTGCAAGCACGAATACACCATTATGTAAAATCTCAACATTTTTCTTAAAAAAAAATAATTAATAAAATGAAAGCACTGTACTTGTTCAGGCCCAACTCAGGGAACTTACTGTGTTTCCAGCCTGGTCTTCGTGTTCTTGCTGGTGTCCCAGTTACACAACATTGTTTGTATGGGCAGCCCAGCCCTGCAGAACCTCCAGCTTTGATCTTTTCTCCAGATTGGGTATTAGCTGCAGGTTTAACAAGTTTGGAAAGTTTTAGGGAATAAAACCAATTCAGATAATGAAATTAAGGAAAAGTATGTGTTGTTTAGCTCTTTTGAAAAGCCACAGTGCCTTCATAAGCTACAGCAGGGATTTTAAATTGGCAGAAAACTACCCTCATCTGGGACATATTTTCCCATTTCCAGGAAAATATGACCGAATTTGGCCAAGTTACAATTCTTTACAGAATTCTTTACTCTATACAAACTGTGTTTTCCTGAAGATCCACTGGAGCTCAACAGCTGAGGATGAAATCAGTGCATACCATCTCCTGCCCGCGAACAGCCACTCTTGTCTTGGGCAGCTCCTCTTTGCCCTGGACCTGCAGGAACTGAACAGAATTCTTCCTGCAGCTGAAACTTCCCGAGCCTGCTCTGGCTCCTGGCAGAGCTGTGAATTTGTGCAGCTGGACCCAGGGCTCATTGGCATCTGAGAGGAATGGAAGGGCTACCTGGAGCTAGAAGAAAGTCTTGTTGAACCACACAGAAAAGAGTGCGGAGAGAATTGGCACCAGGCTAATAGTGCAGGGAATTCTTTGGGCACTTTTAGGTATTTAATCAAGAATCTCAAATGAAGCATAAATGACTGCTGCAGGTCATTTAATCCATGGATCAAGCTTTATAAACTCCAACAGGCACTTGTATATTTTACTGATTTACTTGTACATTTACATTTTAATCCAACAGGTACTTGTACATTTTTACTTCCTAAAATAAGCAAAGACACAAATGAGTCACATTTTGTGAGAAAATGTGACTCATTTGTGTCTTTGCTTTTTTTAGGAAGTTGTGCTTTTAACAACTGAGTATAAACAAAACTACATGATATATAATTACTCCTAGTAAGATTTTATGGTATTTTTATTCCCAGAAGGAATAAATCAGTGCAGGCCAAGTGGTTTTGCAGTGCTCTAAGCGTTCAGCAATAGCAGACCAAACAGTAGAAGCTTTCTCCTGTAAACAAACCAACAGTGTCCCCTGCACTACTGGTGCCAGCACTGCAGCCCCAAAAGCACAGCCAGCCACTCGCCCAGCAGGGACAGCACTGCAGCCCCGGGCACTGGGGAGGCTTCACAGGATGTGCTGCAGAGCCAGCAGAAAAGGAGCACAGACACCCCGGCTGGGACCCTGCCCGTGGGGGCATGCTGATGTTTCCTAACGTTCAATCAAAATACAGAATTAATGCAGAATTGGGCAGATGAAGCAGATTGATTTCAGGTTAGTTCTACTGAATCGTTTTGGGAAGGAAATCCTCCTCTATCATAACACACATGTGAAGAGCAGATTGGTGGGCTGGGGTAAGGCTCATATTCAGGTAAACTACATCAGATTAAAATCTTAGCCTGGAATTTCCAAAGATGAGATACAAACTTCTAACACTGATGTCATAAAGGAGTAGGGAAAAGCCACTCCTACAGCACAGTGCTGCTGTAATCGATATGATAACTGCTGCAATTCTGAACAAGAGCTTGGAACAGAGCCAGAGAGATGGTGCACAAACCCAGGATAACAACGGCAGAGCAGTCAAGAAACAAATTTAGACCATCTTTCTTTGAGGGTAAAAGAAAATGACCAATCCAAGACCCAAGAGAGCTGCTGTTGCAGCAGCAGCCTGTGCTGGAAGGAAATGAAATGCAAATCTGATTGTAGAGTCGTTATGCACAGCCTGCAGAGCCACAGCCAGGTTCAACAAAGGGAAGGGATGCTCTGGGTGCAGCCTCTGGAACCCCTCACTGTGGAACACCATCAAATCCCCTTGGGCTGTGTATCTTACTTTGTCTTACTGACGATTTACTCAGCACAAACACCAGAGTGCAACAGTCCATGGGGAAAAAAACCAAAAAAAAAACAAAAAAAAACCCAAAAAAACCAAAACAAAACAAAAAAACCAAACAAACACAAAACCACCAAAAAACCTGTTTTGGTTCCTAGATTTTACTGTGTTAATTGGAGGAGGGAAGTTTTGACTGAGCTCTGTCTTCTAATTCAAATCAGAAAGACTAAGTTTTGTAAGTGGAGAGTATGGCTGGAGGATTGACACATGCATTTTACAATACCAAAAGGTATTATCAATACAAGCAGAGATTGTGTAGCTATCTGTACATCCTCTTCAAGGACTAGGAGCCAGAGAAATGAAACAGTGAATTTCCAGTTGTACCTAAAGCAGCTGTGCATGTCCGAGTAGACACCTGTTCCAGTCATGCTTTAACACAAAAAATCCTGTCTCAAAAGGCAACCAGCACTTACCCGTGGAAACAATAAGAGAACAGTAGGTACAAGAGTCTGGGGTGGGAAAGTTTGACAAGAGAAGGTTCACAAGAGATTCAAAAACTTGCAGGACCCATCTGAAGAAACTTGCCACCTTCTCTTTGGTGGAGCTGGAGACATGATAGCACAAAGCACAAGGAACACAAAAAATCTTAGCATGAGCTCCCAACTTGGTGAATGAAGCTAAGAGCAAATCAGGCAGAATAGTCAGCAGTGCAGAGCTATTGATCCCAAGCACTGCTTTTGAGCAGCGGAGCAATCGGCACCTTCTGGGAACACACTCCAGGGAGCTCTGGCCAAAGAAACCAAACTCTGTTCTACGCTTAGGACAGACAAAGTGTGCCTGGCTTCTGGGCAGCTGTAGGGGTGTGCAGGGGTTTCTAGGTGTCTGATGGAGTGTGTAGGGGTCTGTACAAGTCCGCAGGTGTTTGTAGGGCTGTGGCGGGGTGTACAGGAGTAGGAGTTGTAGGGTCCCTAAGTGTTTATTTGTAGGGCTGTGACAGCGTCTGTACCTGTCTGTAGGTGTTTGTAGGGCTGTGTCAGGCTGTATAGAGGTATTTGCAGGTGTTTAAATGCCTGTGTTGGGGTCTGTACCTGTTCGTAGGTGTTTATAGGGCTCTGTTGGGGTGTATAGGGGTAGTTGTAGGTATTTATTTGCAGGACCCTGTCAGGGTCTGTACCCGGCTGTAGGTGTATGTAGGACGGTGTCGGGCCCTATAGAGGTGTTTATAGGACTCTACACGTATCCGCATTTTTAGGGTCTGGAAGTGTTTACAGGGCTCTGTACCTGTCTGTATTCATAGGGTCCATAGGTGCTTATACGTCTGTGTCAGGGTCTGTAGCTGGCCGTAGGTGTTCGTATGGCCGTGCCGGGGCGCAGAGGGTATTTTAAGGGGTATTTTTAGGGGTATGTGTAGGGCGCTCATCCCGGGCCCGGCCGCTCCCCGCTCGCCCCTCAGGCGGCCCCGCGCGCGCCCCGGCGCCACCTGGCGGCTGCGGCCCCGCAGCGCTGCCCGCGGCCAAGATGGCGCCTGAGGGCCCGGGCCCACAGCCAGGCCTGGCCCGGCCTCACCCGGGCCGTGAGGGGACAGAACCCCGGGCACGGCCGGGCCGTGAGGGGACAGAACCCCAGCCACACCTGGGCCGTGAGGGGACAGAACCCCGGCCACACCTGGGCCGTGAGGGGACAGAACCCCGGCCACACCTGGGCCGTGAGGGGACAGAACCCCGGCCACACCTGGGCCGTGAGGGGACAGAACCCCGGCCACACCTGGGCCGTGAGGGGACAGAACCCCGGCCACACCTGGGCCGTGAGGGGACAGAACCCCGGCCACACCTGGGCCGTGAGGGGACAGAAGCGGAACAGCGGTGGAACCGCCACAGCTCCAGCCAGGGACACTCACATCAGGCACAACGATGTCCTGCAGAAGAGGCACCAGAGCTTCTGCTGGACTGTGCAAAGCTTTATGTGCTACAGCTGCTACACAAAATTAAAACACCTGCACCAAAGTTAGAAGCTAGACACTAAAGTGCTATTCCTAACGGAGAATGTAAAAACACAACACTAAGGCAACTCTCTGTGAAAAGGAACCATTCCCATTCTGTGGTGCAGGGCCAGGCCCACCCAAAGTGACACTCAAGAAGATGTAGACACAAACTGTGATCAATTCTCAGGCAGGAAAACACCCAAATTACAGCGCTGCTTGGAGATGTGCAAGGATCAAGAGAGGTCAGCAGCAAAACAGGTGTTTAATGAAGAGGTCTGAAGGAAACACAATGACTTCCAAGGAGCAAAGAACACAAATTGTTTCTGTATTTCTCATCAGAACTAACAGGCACTCACTTGCTATACAGCACTGTACCAGGAAGTTGTCTTTATTTCTCATTTAACACCAGTACAGGTGGCACTTGACTAAACCAATAGACTCCAGCTGACATGAACTAATACATAAACGAAACCTGTTCCCTACTAAGTAGTTCACTTGACAGCATCATCTTAATCAAGCTTGGAAATTCATTTTTTGTAAATGTAAGCAGCAAGAACGAGATTTCTGTCTTGCCCACTGCAGATGTGTAGATGACAAAAGACAAACACTGTCAGTGGTTTAACCACATGAAAATGATGTGGATATCCTGAACCAAGCATTGTGTAATCACCTTGAAAATACTGAACACAAAACCAAACCAAAGATCCCAAGATGTGAATATGTATAAATGGTCTGACGAATGACAGTGAGTCTGCAAACCACTGACAACCACATACGAGAAGATGTCAAATAAGAGGCATGGAAAAAAAATTATCTGAATAATGAAAATGAGCAAGTTTCCCTGGGTTTTTTTGGTTGTTTTTTTTTTTTTCTTGGAGACAGAGGTAAATCACATCAACATTTCACTGTCAAAATGAAGGAAGGGAGTGAAGGGAAGTTATTTAGAATGTTTGTTTAGAAGCAACTATTATCATGACAAGAGAAAAATTTTAAACAAGCTGCCCCAAGAGAACATTACCAACTTTACCATCAGCAGGCTCAGGCGGGCTACCAGCTCCCTGCAGGTCACAAAGGGAACACTCCCAAGTGTCCCCATTTTGGGGTTTGTAGCCTTCCTCTCTTTTTAGGTGGTGGTAGGGAAGCGTCTCAGCCTACAAAGGGCGACTTCAAAACCCCTGTCTTTGCCTTGAGGGATCCCAAGCGTGTCCCGTTCCTTACCAGTGGAGCTCAGAGCTGGAGGGGAGCTGCCTGCACCTCGGATCCTCAAACTGCACAGGGTCCCACCGAGTCACATCAGCACTGGAGCTCAGCCTCACACACCAACCGGCTTCATTCCTACCAACCAAATAACCAGGACCAGGCATAGCGATTTACAAGGGGAAAAAATCCAAACAAACAAAAGCATGTAAACACTTATTCAGCAGCAGCTCGACTTCACCCAGCGCTGCATCCCAGCCACGGGAGTCCCGCAGACCCGTCTGTGCTCATCCCGAGGGAACGCCGGCAACTCCCGGAGCATCGGCCGGGCCGGGGCCGCTCGTAGCACGGTCCCAGCACAGGAGCTCCACGGCTGCACGGGGACTCGGGGCAGCGGGGGCTGCAACCCCCCTCGGTGCTGTCCCGCCGGTCCTGCAGCCTCTCCTCGGCGGTGCTCCCGGTGCCCGCGGAAGGACCGGCTCGGGAGGCAGCCCCCGCTCCGCACCCACCTCCTCCGGCCGCGGCCTCCCGAGCGCTCCCCGGTGCGGGAGCGGCTGCCGAAGAGGGGCGGGCTCGGCGCTAGTTTTAGTCACCGGGAAATTAAAGGGCTGCAGAGGAAAATGCAGCTCTAAGGTGCTCCCAATTTCTCTGTCCCCGTTTGTGGGTATGGAAAGGATTTGAGGTTAGAGATGTACCTAGCTCACAACTAGGTGTCCTGGTCCTTACCCCCTTTCCTTTCTTTCTGCATTCCTTTCTACACTGTAGAGATTCAGTTATTAACCACCTGAAACATATTTGAAAGACAGTTAATAGCATTGCGATGTTTAATAAAACCCAAATTGTCTTTTGCAAGTAGTTTTCTGCTTTAAGTTTTAGCTCGCTTAAAAACTCAGGAATTTGAAAAAATGTATCTACTTTTCTTACCTTGCTGCACAGGAAAGAAAAAATATGAAAGGCAGACTTAGTAACAAGGTTTTGACAAGATTTAAGCTATTAGGATTTAAAATTTCAGAATTACAAGACCAAGTATATACCAACCGCATGCAGCCTTCAGAAAATCACATACATCTATGTTTCTATATTCAAGTCATTTGAATTTCAAATCATTTGTGCCCTCCAACAGAAAACAGAATTTACTAAAAGGACCAGACTTAGAGTTAGGATCTTTTCTTTGACCTTTTCTTATACAGCTTCATGGAACAGACAAACTTGTGGCCATTGCAGAATTACATTTTCCTTTCTGAAATGTGTTGGGACTCTCACCCTTCATCAGCCGACCTCCTGTTTGCTTCCCACTCTTGACTTTTATCTCCATCTTCTCTTGCAGCTGTGGGTAGTGAGGCCACTTCAGCACCAATTTGGACAGGACAGGCTGTGATACACACCAGCTTTGTGTGTTGTAAGCACACCAAGCAAATGTCATCTACAAAAGCATGACCCCTGCACTGGGTGGTGTCTTCACCTTCTCTGGCTCCTTTCCCATCAGCTGCTGTTCTCTGTTCCTCAGTTCTGAGCACTGCCATTCCATTTGTGGTTACAAAAAAGCCGTATCAGTACCTGGGCATTGCCAGGTGCTCACGAGAGTCACTGCACCACACAGGACAAGAACCATGTCCTGATGTGGGGACAATAAATACACTCTTTCACAACTTCTTAAAAATAACACCACAGAGCTTGAAACAAGTCTTTCTCTGATGAAATGCAAGGTATTTTCTTATGCTATCAGGTAATAAAATAGTAGTTCAATAGAAAGGAATGTTAATTGGAAAGACAGGAAATGATATCTTATTAGTAACACTTGGGATAAGAACTGCTGGTTTCATAGCACAGCACTTCTTTAATCACTTTGAGCTTCATGGCTCTAAAGCACTTTTAAATCAAGCACATAACATTAAGTCCCCAGAGACAAATTTATCTCCTATGTGAGAGGAAAAGTACACAAGTGATCTGTCAGAGCTGCACAAGGAGTCTGAATTCCTACATCTTGGCTGCAGTCTCGCCTCCCCAAAGGACCAGCTGTGCCATTTATTGCATACTTCTACAGCATCCAAGAATATTGTCACCATCCAACACACCTTCCCTTGTGCTAGCATTGACAGCCATTTATGAAGTTATTTAAAGCTGATTTTTCCTCTCTAGCATTACCACACACAGCTACATCCCAGAATCTGAGTGTGACACTTGCATTGCAAGCTACATGTACTCAGAAGACTTTGGGAAAGTCTGTAAATAGAATGGCAGAAATAATTTGAAGTTAAAAAAATTTCAAAGGGGTATTTAGCACTAATCTAAATCTTTCTCCTTTTAATATAGCAGGGAGAGAAGGATTCTCACTTGATTACTTATGAAAGTCCTGGATCTGTAAGCATACATGAATTTTCAATTTCATAAAATAACCCAAGTCCTAATGCCTTGTTAAGAGCTCACCTTGAGAAAAGTTGAACGTTGATGAATTAAAAAGGACAGATGTAATTAACAGCTGCATTCCTTCCTCAAGGAGGCAGCAGTAGGGAAAGTTAGAGTCTTCCTTTAAGTCTCTCACTTTTAAGAAAACTACTGTAGGTATGAGCGCTCTGTAGAAGCAGCATTGCTGACCTGTGTGAGTGCACTCGAACCTCATTCCCTGGGTGACCCCGAGCAGCTCTTGTGCTGTGCCTCCTCTGCAGAGCCAGTCCTGTCGGCCTCACTCTCTCCTCACCGACACAGGCATTCCCAAGGAGCTCCTCAGTCTTTGCTCCTGTGCCTCAGTGGGTGACCCCACAGCCCGAGCCAGGGAACACTGCAGAAAGCTCACACCGTTCCAGGAATGCCACTCGGATTCCAGCATTCCTTCCAAGTGTCCTGTGCAAAGAGAGAACTCCCCCAGCTGCAAGACACTCACACTCCAGTGCCCAGAGCAGCAGCCTGGCTTCTTTGGTCTGCACTCTGAGTCAGCGCTGATCCCAGCCTTGCTGTCCCCTCCCCAGGGCTCTGTCTGCAGGGATGGAAAGCACTGAGCACACACAAAGCATCCCACAGACACGAGGGAGGTGCAGAGCAGAACATGGAAAGCACTGAGCACACACAAAGCATCCCACAGACACGAGGGAGGTGCAGAGCAGAACATGGAAAGCACTGAGCACACACAAAGCATCCCACAGACACGAGGGAGGTGCAGAGCAGAACATGGAAAGCACTGAGCACACACAAAGCATCCCACAGACACGAGGGAGGTGCAGAGCAGAACTCTGTGCTCAGCCCCAGAGCAGCAGGAACAAAAGCCACACGCAGAGGACCAAACACAGCCGAATCTCTCCTCCCTGGGTAAATGTTTACAAGGGCTGCCAAGGCAAAAGAGGTGGGAAAAAAACATTTGCAAGTGAAATGGGACTGAGTTCAAGCTGTCCCATGGACGCTTCCAGAGATACTCACAGCAGCAGCAGCACCTGACAGGCGACACAGGAGGGACCTAAACGTGTGCCAGGAGCAGGGCTCAGGCACTGCAGGCAATGCAAGGGTCCCTGCAGCTGCAAGCACAGCACAGACCTGCTCCAGGCAGGGACAGGGACAGGAGAACACTGCAGGAAAACAGCCTGGTTCCCTGGCCAGGAGACAAAAATTAAGCCCACCTGTTGTCACACTTGGAAAAAAAGGATACATTGTTCCTCAGTTTGATTTATCTGACAAATTAATTGGGAATAAAACCAATTTTATTTCTATATGCATTTATTATTTTGGTCTGTAAAAATATAAGACTAATATACAACTACATCTAGCTTGATTTTTGTAAAATCAATCTTCATTCGGTGAGATACCAATGTACATTATACATTAAAGTTGTAAGAAAAATACTGATATTTGACATTTTAAACAAGTTCATTCATGTAAAAATCACATTGCAAGTAAAATTTAATTAGAAAATACATAATATTCACAAAAATACACATGTTAAAGACAGCTTGTGAGAACATTGTCCTAAATTTAATTCAGGTGTGGAAAAAAACATGATTCACAGTTAGGCTTGACTTCTCCAGTACCATTGCAGAACTTAAAAGTAAATGCATCTCAATTCTATTATGAATTTGTTCTTCTTCCTATTAAGGTGCACTTAGATCTCCCAGTCACCACGGAGGAATCACATGTCCCCCTCTGTGCATGTACACAACATATAACACTAGTCAAAGGAATTTTAGTTTTTCATTCCATTCTGAAATAATTTGGAATATCTCATAAATTAATTTATAAAATCTGGATTGAAAATACAATTTACACACACAGGATACTTAATACACAGATTACATCAATAGCAGCGTAATATTCAATCATGCGCAGCATCCTCACTAGCACTTCTGCATTTTCTTCTCCTCTTTTTAGCTATAGATAAAATCTATATGAAACAGTCAAGCCTTTAAGTATTGTCTTCCAGGGAGAAAACAGTATAGATGTTAAAAATTTAGGAGGTAGTGAATGAAAGGCTAACAATATCAGCATATTTTAAAAAACCTTATACTGAACCCCAGTATCATTTATATATAAAATTAAATTTAGCCACTCACAATCAATCATTGATCATCCCGAAGTAGCAATTTAAAAATCTTTTGGAATTAACAGTGTATGTATTAGTAAGATATGGAAGAAATTCAGAAACTTTATGGTAACTGCAGCATTAAGCAATTACATGCTGTGCAGTCTGTCATTGTAACTGTAAATACACATTGTTTAGATTTACTCTTTAAAGTCTTCATCAAGTCCCAAATGCTTAGTTTTACTACATGTCACCAAATTTCTGTGAAACAGAACATGATCTACGTCAAAAAGAACATTATCTCACGTTTAGATGAGTCAGTTTGCAGGAAAGGTCCTAGAGATGAAGTCTCATGCAGTTTAGAGCAGGACCCCAGTTCCATTTCTACAAGTCCTTAATACTGGCATAAATACAAATCCAACCACCCATGCACGTGCCTGGCAGCACAGCAGCCTCGGGGCTGGGACCTGTCCAGGCTCCTGGGCACACTCAGCCCCCCCCAGGCCACTCCATCCTCCCAGCTGTGGTCCGAGCTGCAAAATCCTCGTGGGCCACACAAGGCCCTGAGTGGATCTGCATGCAATGAAAACGTTCCACCTGCCTGAAGTGCACTACCAGCTCCTCCTCTGTACCTGTGGACCTCTCTTCTCTTCTCATCCAAGTGCCTTTATTCCTTTGATTATTCACAATACATTCAAGTAAACCAAAGGCACAGAAGTGCAAACTAGCAGAATAATGATTCTCACCCTCCACTGGTGATTTCATACAGGAAGGGAAGTCTTTTGACAAAGGAAAATAAAAAAGATATTTTCAAAGTAAACAATCTTCCATAAAGAAAGGAAGTGTAGAGCAGCGCTGAGAGAAAACATGTACAGGTAAAGTCTCCATGGTGCAGAATGAACATTTCTTCTGCTCATTTTGCACTAAGTGGATGTAGTTACTTCATTTTTAATAATTATTAGTAAAACAAGTGAAACACTTGAAAGATCTTGCTGCTGTAAAAGATTCCAGGGCTCTCCACACACACTAAGAAACCATAAATAAGAGTGACAAAAGAGCCCCTCACCTGCATTTGCAGAGTACCACTGCCTGCTGTGCCTATCCTCCATAAATCCTAAGGGGGATGAATGCCTCTCTTGGCATCTTAAGACTCCAGTGGCATTGGAGGTTTGAGAAAACTACTGCTCATCAGATATTCATTTCAAATGTGCCCTTTGTAACATCAAACAGCAGGGATTTGTTTCTGCAGCAGTGTTTGCATCATCACAAAAACCTGAAACAAACACAGGTTGAGCCTCTGATAGTCTGTGACGACTTTTACAGATGCCCTAACATTGAACTTACAGTTGGTCTCCTGTTACCAAAATTACCAGAGGTAGATTTTCCTCAAATAGACTGAGGGGGAAAAAAAAGAAAGGGGTGAGTCTCCCTTCCCACTCATCACATCTGGGCAGAGGGTGGAACACTCCCAAGCACCTGACTGCTGCTCTGGGGGCACAGAACACAGGACACGACTGGCAGCACCCCACTCCTCCTGACAGGGGCCACAGCATCCCTGGGGGGATCCTTCTCCCCAGTCCTGTCAGTCCCCAGCTCATTTTCTTGCCACAACTTCTGTTGCCAGAAGAGGGTCAGGTTGGGAACCCAGGGCTAAAGCAGGAGATACAAAAAGGGGAAGGATAAAAACAATGCCAGAAGCCTCCCCTGCAGCTGTCCCGGTGAGTGCAGTGGTTACACACACCCCTTTGCTCTTGCAGCATCAGGACTTGTCATCAGTGTTTGCACACAGAGCAGCACTGTAACAACCACAGCACCCAGCCAGGGGCACCCAGCCATCTGCATTTACAGAGCAATTCCTAATAACGAATAAGTTAGTATCACATGGCTCAAACAAGGTGTAGTAAAGCCTCATTCTGATTTAAAACTTTCTTTAATCCAGGGATTTAACTTAGACTGTTCTAACTTGTTCAGGTTTGAAGAAGGTCACTTTTATATAATCCAGACTCATTCCAACAAACTTTTGCTAGTAGAAATCTTTACAGTTTCTACTAGGACTGTAACTGTAACAGAGGTTACCTTATGCTATTTCCATAGCATTAAGTTTACATTTGATTTGTTTTTAATTTACTGGGATTAGTAACTAAACCCAGTGATATTCTTAAATATGGCAAACTAGAATGAGAACAGGTCTTTGATGCATGAGTGTTAAGACTTCCACATTAGAATTTCAAAACCAGAGTCATTGAAAGTAAGCTTGCCTGGCCACTAAAAGCAGTAATGGTGCCTGACTAATGAGCCTGTGGTTGCACATTCACTCACAAATGAACAGTGCCCTCCCTCCAAAGCCCCAGTGCAGGTGCTGCCCACAGAGCCCTGCTGGCCCTGTGGCAGCCACCCCCAGCTCTTCCCAGCCCAGCTCTGGCTCTCTGCCAGCAGAGCAGCAGCCAGGACACAAGGGAGGGGGCTGGAGCAGCTCCATCACAGAGAGCAGCGCTTCAGAGAACACCAGGTGAAACCACAGTCCATGAGACGGTCAGCCTCGCACGTAAGGAAGTTTACTTCTATAGAACCAGTAGTATACGGCATTAAAAAAATAATAAAAATCAAGTACCTTTAAAAGAAAGCTCACAGCCATCTCCTAGCTATCCTTCATTCTGCTTTTAAATTTTCCTCATTCAATTTCAACTATTTATCAATTATCATCCAGCTTTGTGAATTATTTACATTGAAGTGCAGAATTAATGAAGTTAGTCAACTTACATAATTTTGAATTTCTTGTATTTACTTCTTTCCCTCCTTTTAGTCTAACTGCAGTGCTTGGTAGATGGAGAGGTATAAAACGTGTTACGTATTAAGCCCAATTAAAACACGTATGGCATCCTTACTTATCCGAAGTACAGCAATGTCATTTCATAGTGTTATTATGGTTCCATCTTCTTCTAAGGACTTGCGCCCCGGCTCCGGTACTTCATGCTCCACGCTAATGCTGCCTGCTGAGTGATTCAAGTTCATCTCACTGGAAGGAAGGAATCCATTTTGTGTGGACCCGTGGAGGAGTTCAATTTGAGATAAGGATTCTATGCTTTCGCTGGTGGGTGCAGCTTTTGGGATCTGCTGTGGCTCACCACTGTCTTCAATAATAATGTCCTCCTCATCGCTCTCCTCCTCTCCTTGCAGCAGATTGCCCAGAATGTTGGGGGTGCTGCTGGGAAGGCTGGACTCGGTGGACTGGCCGGAGCTGCCCGAAGTCCGACTGTTCCTCACCACGTTGTTCCTCTGGTTGGCGGGTCTGACCGTGATGATCAGGTTGCGGCTGTTTGCGATCATCATGTCCGTAACCTGATCCAGGCTTTTCCCTGACACCTCTATCCCGTTCACCTCCAGCACCTCGTCGTTGACGGCCAGCAGGCCCGTGCTCTGAGCCAGCCCCCCGGGGACCAGCCTGGAGATGAAAATGCCCGGCACCTTCTCCAGGCCGTGCGGGGTGACCCTGACGCTGGAGCCGTCGCGGATGTAGAAGCCCAGGGGTTTGTCGGTGCCGTACTTGTAGAGCCGCACCCTGCGGTGCGTCTCGGGCAGAATATCCACGTCTATGATGGACGACACGGGCCTGAAGTCCTGGGGCATGCTGATCACAATGTGGGGCTTCTTCTTGTGGTTATCTGGACGTAGCACGTTGGATAAGACGTTCTTCTTCCTGCTCATGGTGTCTGTCCCAAAGGCACTGTAGTCTGCATCTTCTGTAAGACAGAGCACACGGGGATCAGAGCAGGCACAGGTCACGCTGCTGCCAGGCCGGCTCAGCAGAGCACAGGCAAACTGCCCACCCAGAGCTGATAGCCTCACTATCACAGAAACCTCTCTCTCTACTCATGAAACAAAAGCTTTATCAACGTTTGGAATACTTTTGGTTTTCTTCTACCGAAGGAAAGAGCGTGCACAAAAGAAATTAAAGCGAGTTAGTAGCGTCGGACACAAAGAGCTACAGCTGCCTGAGAAAGGGTAGAATGGAAAGAGTGAGTACATTCCTAGAAACATTTTAATTTTATTCAGAGTAATTCCACTTGCTAGTTTTCTCTCCTCAGGTTTCAGATCATTGGAAAATAAAGAATGAAAAAGGGAAAGCAGCCAGTGTGCCTATTATTGCCTAGTTACTGGGAGCCAGCCAAGTGACCTGGATTCAAACTCCAGAAAGCTTATTCCATTCTGCACTCTTCCCTGCCCCCACGCCATGTAGGTAAAATGGCTGTGGAGCAGAAACAAAGAGACCTTGCACACAAATACTTCAAGCAAAACTGTTCATGCAAGCAATGCTGTAACTGCCACAACTTGATACAGGAATAGGCAAATGGCTTACAGCTTAAAAGAAACCCAAAAGAAAACACATTAGTCCTACAGCTACTTGTAAGGGATGAGAAAACATGTTCTGTGAAGTAATACTGATTTCTGAAATGCTTATTTACCAAAGGTTCCAGTTTTCTAATATGCAATAACTCACCAAAAAGAATGAACCTAAAAGCATTCAGATGTGATCTTCCTCAGATTTACACTTGTACTCATTGCACACATGTCTGTTCTACAGGGGAAAACCCCAATAACCACACAGACCTGGACTGCACTAACCCCAGCACCCAGAGAAGTTGGGATTTGTTTGTATTATCCCATTCAGAGGCCATTGGTACAGGCAAGAAAGTGGAAGAATGGCTATACATTTCAATCTGTGCGCTGGGCTGACTGTGGCAATGCTGCCCTGGTGGCATTTCAGGACAGCTGCCAGCTGCTGAGGAAATCAATGAGTGCACTTGTTCCTGAGGCTGACAGATACAGACATGAACCCCTCAGATTTGGACTTCTCAGATGCTTTAAGTAAAATAGAAAAGGAAAGTATTCCTGGAGCAACAGGCTAGCACTGCTGCAGCATGTAACACCAACTCCTCCTTCCCCAGCCTCCGGGGCTGGGAAAACAAGAACACTCCTCTGGCTGCTCTGGGAAGGCAGCCTTGGACCTGCTACTCTAAAAGATAAAGGGCAAGGGGAAAAGAAACAAATTTAAATTAGCCCACAAAAAAAACCTCAAAGGGATTTATTGTCAACTCCTGGCTTGTGAGTACACAATAGTTCATCAACATGTTTTAGAAAAATGTGTCCTGATGATGGCCTCATTTACATTTCTTTTTTATTTCATTTGTTTAAAAAAAATAATTACCCCATAAGGAAGGCAAAGCTCTTGCTTAGCTGTTTGCTAAACACAGAGCATCTTTTGCACTGATGTTTACAGCTAAAGTTGTCAACAATTTAATTCACACAACCAAGAGTTATTTCTGAAGTTACCTGATTGACACAGCCCTGCTATAGCCTGAAGTCTGTTGCAATCTCAGTTACATTGTAATTGAAGGTTTAATTAATATAACATTAGATCTTAACATCAAGCACAAAGGCTTTAAAAATAGATACGTGAAGAACAGATTTTAGGCTAAGTGTTAGGATAGTCGTGTTGAAGAGCTGGTGCATTAAAAAACAATTCAACCTTCCCAGCCAAAGCATTTAACAGGTGAACTGTGTCTGAAGTCAAACACCTACAAAAATGCAACTGCAGCCTTTTCTCTTAGAAGGCCCTTTGGGATGTCTGAATAAGATCAGCTGGTTAAACCCTGCACTCCACTGCTGACAAACTAACATGCTGACTTTTCACACATGAAGCCATTCTTTTCATGCTTCCTAAAAGTTAAGGATTAAAGAAAAAAAGTGAGAGAAGTTTTGCCCTTATCTCTCCTGACATCCCATCCAACCAGTTTCCAGTGAGACATCTGGTGTTTCATCAAAAGGATTTTTGCAATTCAATGAGGTTCAATAACATCTCTTTTTTTATTTCGAACCACAATTGTTTACAAAACAACCTGGAAAGGACAGATGTGAAATCAGATCCTGGACAGTCTTGTTTTAAATACAAGGTAACACTTGCACTCATTCCTGCTCAAGTGCAAGGTGCTGCTGACAGCTCCAGGACACAGGTCCCCACGGGCTGCTGCCAGGCAGGCACTCTGCTCCTGCTGCTTCAGAAAAAGACACGAGAGAACAGGACTGCAAAGCTTTGTCAGGACTGATTTTCTCACGAGTTCTCTCCCACGTGCACTGCAACATGAAAAGGAATTCAACTGGTGAGGTGTTCTCCCTGAATTCAAAGTGCACAAATTCAGAGAATCAGACAGACTCTGTGGTATTTTACATTCTGTCATATCAAACATGTAAAGCATTCAGTGATCCCTATGAGGCTTCTAGGAAGCTTCTTCACCTTCATGGCAGGCCACACACCCTGCAGGAAGTCTGGCATGAAGTGGATATACAAACACCAATTTATTACATCCAAGTAGATCTATAATTTCCTGTAAATGATCAAAGACAGTTTGTGCTCCTTACTCAAGTTAGATTTAAAAGCGTTCCCAACTTCCTTCACAGAAACCACCTCCCAGCCTGCCTTCCACAACTATCAGCTGCTAACTTCTGTCCAAATCAATTTTTCCAGTTAGCAGAGAAACATGAAAATCAGCTCCAACAGGACTGGCTTTGAAAGGAATACTATGGAAATGTCTGTATGTGAAATAACACATTCAAAAGGGCTTCTTAAACAAAAACTAAGTGCAGAAAAACACTTACTGGAAAAGAGAAGAACTTTAAAAGTCTTTCAAAAGACAAATATACAATCAGGAATCTTAAATTGAGTAGGTGCTTTTCTTTCTAGTAACTTTAAGTTATAGAATACATGGCTGAAATAAAAGCATCCCAAAACTGCAAGCCAGACGTCAAAACTTTTAAGAAATTCTGACACACAGAAGGGTAAAGTTTTTTTCATTATAACTGCTCTTAGTAGTTTAAGAACTCAGAACTAGCACAAACCTTAAGATGGACAGTTAAGGTTAGAGAACTGGTGAGGAAAAAAACAGTGAAAGGTCGACAAGCTCATCTCCCCAAATCTCAGCAGAACAGCACACTCTGGGTAACCTCTCTTCCACTTCTGAACAAGTTTTCTAAAGCAAAACTCTCAAGTACAAAGGCATCTTTGTTCTGGCACCTCGCTAATCAGTTTAAAGCCACGGCAAAAAATATTTTGGCCTAAAGCCAAAGGACAAGGTGTTAACTGCAGACAGTGTGAAGGAGAACTCCACGCTGTGCAGGAAGGATTTCTCCCCCCAGCAGCTTCAAGCTCAAGGTGGCACCAATCTGTACAGACCTATTACTTGAAATTGAAAACAAAAGCTCACAAATGCCAAATCTGGTTGCAATTTAATGTTATGGAAGACAGATTTAAAAAATATTTTCCTGAACCATTTGCAAATCAATGCAGAGCTACCCCTTGAGAATTAAATTTTCATAGCCCCCAAGGTAGTTAATGTACTTCAACAGAGATGCAACTTAGCATTTTTTAAATACGACCAAAAAAAGCTCCTCTTATTTAGTCACAAAATACAACAAAATATGGTTTTAGGAAACCAACCTGTGTTTTTAGGAAGAGGCCTCAGAATAGCTAGGCTAGTCCACAAAGAGCTGTTTTTAAAAGCCAACTGCTCCTACTCATTACCAAAGCAAAGCTTCTCAGTGACAAAGTCTCTCTCAAGAGGCACAAGTAGATTAATCAAAAAACCCACTTCTCACTAAATACAGCCACATCCATGCAGAACTTGCAGGAGTTGGATATTGTAATTCAGAACCTTGCAAGGGACTGCTAGGGATATTAGAATGAAATGTATCTTCTGTTATCTCTACTGTTCTCATATTTACAATGCAAAGCTCCCCACATCAAGCTGCCCTGCAGCCTGTGCAGACTGCTCCCCTCCATTTTCTCTTCAGAAAGGTTTTTCTCACAGACAGAGTGACTCCCATACATCTGGATTTAATCACAACACATCAGTTTAACCTTTAAATACCAGATGTCAACAATACCTGTTAATCTGTTAAACTGCAGAATGAAATTCCAGCGAGGAATGTTTTCTGCAAGCTGACAGCCAACCCTGACTTGTGCCAACATCAAGGCCCAGTTTAGATTTAGCGCTGGAGCAGCTTATAAAGTATTTTAAAGGAATTTGGTGAAATACAATTAGAGGAGTCTAAGGTGACTAATGTGATTTCATTACAGGATCTCTAGGTTTTTTAACCACACCAACCAAGCCACATAAATGTTCAGGACTAAGAGAATTTTCAGAAATGAGGAGTCAAAATTAGAGAGAAAAGAGTTGTTACTCTGACATAACATCTCCCAAATTCTGGAGTCTCATTATCACCACCATTACTTATTAATAAAAGCAAAACCACCTTGCAGCTCCCATTTCAACCCCTCAAGGTGTTCCCTGGATGCAGTACACTAAGAAGTTAACATTATTTACATTAGATTTCACTGCAGCCTGCTCCTACCTCAAGTTAGCTTTGCACAAATTACATGTACTTGCTAGATAGTTAAGACAGCATGATAAAAATGTAATGTATTATAAGGCATCAAAACATTTTCTCTCTTCCCCACAGTGGCTTTTTGTCAAAGATCTTCAATTCCCAACTACTGCTGCTGGAAATACAAAAGAAGTCAAAGTTCCATTACAAAACCCACAAAAACTTTTCAGCTGATTTAAGAGAATGCATGAAAGCCACAAGCAGTCTTGCAGGTGGAAAAGTAACTGGTGTCACTTATTATAGTTCCAAACCAGCCCAGATGAAAGCAGTCCCATCAACAGCAGGTATTTGCTCAGACATTTCCATTCCAGAGCCAGCAAGGTTGCAGCAATCTATGAATTAAGCACACTTAAACAAATCACACTTCACAAAACATGAACCATCCCTAACTCCACAGCAATCCAGCCTCGGTTACAGGCAAATCATCACAAATAAAACAGAGAATAAAGTTATTTCTGTATTTTCCATCAAACAAACATCTACTCTACAGTATGGCAAAGATGCCAGTGAAGACAAAGCCTGAATATCATCAACAGATGTGATCAGTGTGATCACAACTAATTCCCAACGAAGTGCAGTGGGGACTGTGCTGCCAGCCTGGGCTCTTTATTCCCTCCAGCTCCACAGGCAGGAGGCTCCTGTGTCCAAGGGAAGGCCCTGACACCTGGTACTTCCTACACAGCTTTTCTCACTCATCAATTCTTGCTCTGATAACTAAAATGGATTAATCTTCTACTTTTGTGCATTACATCAACTCCTGGCACCAGAGTAGTAACAAATAATCCACCGGGATCAAGTCAAGGTAAATGACGGCAGGAAACTAAAAAAGCATTACAAATGTAACACTAGAACAGGCAACATCAGACTGTCACACCAGGAACCATCTAAAAACATACGGTGTTAAAATATAAACTCAATAATCCCAGTCTGACAAAGTGGCTTATCCCTTCCTGTCATATGGCTACTGTAGGGGATTAGATGGAATCACAGGCCTTGTCTCCCTCCAGGTTCTGCTAAAGC
Source organism: Cinclus cinclus (assembly GCF_963662255.1). Classification (NCBI taxonomy): domain Eukaryota; kingdom Metazoa; phylum Chordata; class Aves; order Passeriformes; family Cinclidae; genus Cinclus; species Cinclus cinclus. The sequence goes on from NC_085063.1 coordinate 14,739,208, forward strand.
AAATGGTTCATGCCTCTGGCATTCCAGTACTGAGAACACCATCTAAACTACCAACACAAACAAAACAAACACTTGCCAGCACTCTGCCCCTGCCAAGCAGCCACACTGGTTATGAACATTGCGTTTGTGTCAGGCTCTTGTGGAGTTGCTCACTCTTTGGAGTGGGAATTGATAAAAGGTTCTGATGCCCAAGCATTTTCTAAGGAAAAGATGCCTGTCTTAGCAACAACCAGGAACAACACCACAAGAACAAACTTCTAACTGGATTTTTTTTTCCCCTTCCTGAACAAAAGCAGACAGTAGGAACACACAACCAGAACAGACACACTTTTAAAACAAAGCAAGCAGTCCTCACTCCTGAGGTTTGCTAACTGAAATAAGCTTGTCAACTGAAAACTTCAAAATGTTTTATTATGAAAAGTGTAATAAGAGTAGCATATTACAAAGTTAGTTCTGAATTTATACTTTATATTGCATTTAATAGTTCATGTAATAACATTTTTAATATTACTTTCCATCCTGTAATGGTTTCTCTTCTTGTCTGATCAAGATAGGAATTTTAAGTGAGAAGTATTCAACACACAGAGGAGAAAACCTTAGAGGTTAAAAGTTTATTTTCATTTGCTTATATAAAACCAGGAAGAAGCATTTGCTAGAGATTTAACTTGACTTTAACTCAACCAAATATAAGCAAAAAATCACAAAGCATAAACAAGTTGCCTGAGGAAGCCCTTGCAGGAGAGACAAGTTGTGAATACCTTTCATGACCCATAATTATTATGGAATTTGACATGATGAAATAGGACTGAAGGGTTTTTTCCTCCATACACCACAATGTAAGTGGACAAACAGACGGTTCACATTCTTCAAGTGCTCTTACCTTTTCTCTGAATGAAAATCCTGAGTAGAGGATTAGCTGTAGAAACTGCTTTGTGATAATTGTCATCGTTATTGATAGGCAGCAGGTCTCCATGAATGTCTGTGTATCCCACCAGAACATCAACGTTTGGGATCTTGTGCACGTGCTGCAATAATCCATAGAACTCCTCAAACTTGCCAGGTTTGGATCTCTCCAGAGAAAATCGTCGAAATTCTGCCCCAAACTACAACAAAATGTATTTTATATCATTAATATGGAAGCAGCAGAATTATTTTATGATCAAGCAGAAAAGGTACGGAATTAAAAGCGCGCTAAAACTACAACGAACAATTTTCATTGTTCATGGTATCAAACAGTCAGTTAAAAGTTGGTTTTCCTCCCCCAGAGTTCTAACCAGTTTTGTACCTGGTAAAGGTGTACCTTTGAGCATGCCAAGGCTGTTTGATTGTTCCATTTAACGGGAGCTCATCAGCACTAAGGCGACAACCCAGTGCAGGGATTCCTGCAGATTCTCTCTCACAGGCTCATGAAGCAACCACTGGGCAAGGGACAGAAGTGAGAGGCAGCACTGCTGTGGCAGCTCAAAGCAGCACTCACTGTGATTAACATCCTGTGGTATGTGACTACCTGGAATTTGGTTCCAAGAACTACCAGTGCCCTTGAGAAGAGCATCTAGAGATTATTACACAACTGTGGCTCACCCACGCAAGGCTGAGCAGTCTTCACACCCCCAGCTGTTTGGGCAGGAAGTGAAAATGCCACTTGGATGTGAAGACCACAAAGAATTGCTGCTGCTTTTCAGGGCAGCCCAGCTCTGGGGAGCTGATCTCAGTCCACTCTGCTCCCACCTGAAGAGAGGTAACAGAGACAACCAGCCACCACCTCCAAGAGCATCCACAAGACTCGCTTGCATGAACAAGGCTCAAATCTTGATTGCAACAGTATTTTAAATCAGGGCTCTATCCAGGGTATAGAACCTGGATATTCTGAATCTGACAAGGTTCAGAAGACAAGGGAAACAAACAAAAAAAAAAAAAATCAGTCACTGACACTACTTTCAGGGGTAGGATTTCCTTGTAGTCAACATAATCGTTTGACAAAAAACCCAGCTCACAAATCTACCTCAAGCTCAGTCTCCTAAATCATCTCTAAAGCAAACACTTATTAAAACATGTTGCTTATTAAGGCAATTATACAGTAGGAGCAGGCAGGAGACTCAATTGAGTGCCAAGAAGAGAATGAGCATTTGATGTAGACTAGACAAATTGTGATTTTTACCACACGTAGCTAGTAAAACGTTGGTGTTCTGCCTAAAAAGGGCATGACCCAAAGCAAACAGAGTATTGGATAAAAATTACTCCAAATCCTCCATATCAGGCACATAGACAACATACCAGAGATGTCAAAAGGAATTCAGAGATAGCAGCAGCCAGGTTACAAAAACCAGAAGAGACTGCACATGAGTCAAAACGATAATAAGCTAATAACTCAAAAAACCTCAGTTGGCTGCTTTATTTTGTGTGTGAATTCTACTGCTGGCCTACAGTGAAAATAAAGACTTGAAATAATTTCTTTAGCAAGTTCAGAGCAGAAGGACACGTGGAACAAACTGCTCTGAGTGCAAGCTGGAGCCTCAGTATCACACAGTTTGGTGTATGTTACAGCAGAAGGTGTGGAGGTGCACTCTACCTCACACCTGATTGCAATCTCCTGCAGAATAAAAGCCTCGGAGCTCCCACAAACAAAGGACTGAAAATCAGGAGACAAGGGCCCCGTTGTTAGCACGTTAACACCATGTTAACTCAAAAGAAGTTTCAACACCCCACCTTCCCCCAAAAGCTCAAAAAAAAGGAATTATCTGGGAACATTCCTGCTCTAGAACACCTGCAATTACCCTAACATTAACTAATAAGGCAGGGATGATTCATACCTGCTTACAAACAAAAGCCCAGCCCACAGGAGGAACTCCCATCACGTCACAGGCAGCACAGCTCAATCATGACATCAGTGCAGGACTTCATCCTGTCTCAGATCCCTCCCCACCATGCACGGCAGCAATCGAAATTGTTTGGCTTTCAACGATTACATCGCTTAAACATAATTCAGCAATAAAAGTTTAAAAAGCCAACAACCTCATCCTCAGGTTGGAATAAATGTTGAATCTTAGCACAGCAAGCAAAGGGTCAGATTTTCCCCCATGTTATTTCACACATATTCGGTGCAAATACCACTCGTACTTCCTAACACAGTTTGCTCGGTACTATTAGAAAGCAGGTAAAAGACAAGTCCAACTGTGCAATTCCATTATTTGAATCCCTGAAATGTCTGCATTTTCTAGCAGATGCTGCTCTCCATCCCCATGAAACAGGCCAGCACTTGATGTTCCAGAGGAGATGAGACACTGGAGGAGTAACTTTAGCAGAGAAGGCTCCTTGCCACCTGAGCTCTTTCCAAGCCCGTGCTGTTCCCCTGAAAGTCCCCTGGGAGAAGGCAGGGGAGCCATGGCAGCACACCAGGAAGGCACAGGGGATGCTCACTTCATACTCATTTATGGGTCATGTTCTTAAATCCTCTGAACCACAGCATAGAGCTGCTCTATGCAAGTCTCCATCACTGACAGAACATGAGCTGCGCTGACCTTGTGTGCTTACCAGTTATTAAGATTTTACTTAAGAAAAAAACATTAATCCAAGTCATGATAAAAGGGGAAAACATGAATTTTAATATATAGACAACTAGAGGCTTATTTTAGGGCTTCCATACCATCACTAGGAACTCTAGTCTGGGGTCTCAAGTTTTATTTTCCATGACAAGAAAATGGGCTGACTCGAATTCAAGTACTATGGGGAATCATCAGGGCAAGCTCAGAGCAGTTACCCAAACTGAATAAACTAAACTAACAAAAGGATTGTGCTCATATAACTGCAACCACAGTTGGGCTGTGCTGGCCCAGCCTTGTCAGCTGAGGCACAATTATTGATTTGGAATATCTAAATAAAGAGCTGTACATCACTGAGCAGCCTTCAAAGCCCAGGCCACACCACAAGAATGGCTCCCTCCTCATCCCACACAGGCCTTTCTTCTTTCTCTTCAGAACTGCTCATTTTCATAGAAGGAAGATGACTCCTCTGTGATATTAAACTGAGGTGCTGGTAAATAATGCATTAGCAACAAGTAGTTCTAGGAATGCCTTGAATCCTGCTGTGTAATACACACTTGAGGGACAATCCCTACTCATCAGGGCTACAGTGCTTCGTAAAAACACCAGAACTCACCACATGGCTGATTCCCCAGAATATTTTAAATCAAGGAAAACACACAGCAGGGAAACATTAAACCTAAAGTTTTGGGCTAAGGAAACAAGTGATTTGGGTTCGTAAACACATTATACTGATTATTTTCAACCTTATAAGAGCTTAAATAAAAGACTTCCACCATCACTGTACTAACGTAACTGGCATTTGAAATAACAGCTACCAAATATTCCTGTGCTTGCTGTTTTAGGCCACATGAAAAATGAACACTTTAAAGAAATTATCCTCATTCAACCTGTAGAGACCAACCACACACTTCCCAGAAGTTCCAGCACTATGAGGCATTATCATTAAACGTCCACAGAGCTCAGGTCCTGACTGCTCCTCGTGCACTGCTGCTGTAACAATTCACTAGCAGCAAAGGAGGGGACAGAACACAACCTGCTCCCCACTCTAAAAAACAACCCAAGAGATCCACGTGCCCACCAATGGGAAACACGTTCCCATGTGGATGCACTTACAATCTGCCTAGGTAGTGAAAAAGGGGTTTTAACTCAGCATTTCTTTAACTAACAGTGACACTCCATCTCGTATCGTACATTCAACAATAACTGGAAATTTTTACAGATATAAAGCAGAACAAAAAAAAAAAAATCTGATTTCTCTCAGAAGACCAAAGCAAAGCTTTGTCAGAAGAACTTTGCCTAACCAGCAAATAAAAACTAAAATTAGAAGAGATGTGGATAGACGCATGGGAGAATTTACAGAGCTGGGCAAAGCTGCGAGCACCTGACACCAGTGATCTCAGTGTGTACAGGAACAGGAAGGTACACACTCCCGAAACACTGCCAGGGTAAAAGTCTCTCGGGGCTCTAACATAACGCAAACTCCACTTTCGGATAAGCTAGCCAGGGCTCACTTCTACCTCTACTGTAAGCCTATGATGTACCCCAAAAAAGCTACAGAAAGACATAATCGTTAAGGAAAAAAAAAAAAAAAAAGGTAACTACAGAAACTGTGACTAACAAACGCACTCATTGCAATTCGGACAAAGATCGGGTTTTGATGCTTGTGTATTATCACAGAACTGTCAGGGCTGGAAGGGACCTCTGAAGATCCATGTAGTCCACTCCTCAAGTATGTCTCTAAACACCTCCTTTAGCTCAGCAATCCCACATTTCCCCCGTAACACAAATTTCTCTGTACGCCTTTTAATATACCCAGAAACTCACGGGGAAACCCCACTTACCTGTTTTTATTTCAACCACTTCAAAACCACTTGTGTTTTCTCCCCGCACCCAGCAAGCGACCCCAGCAGGTTCGGCGGGCAGAGGGACGGGGCAGGCTGGGCACAGGTGCGGCGGGAGCGCCGGGGCCCGCCCGAGCCCGGGGAGCGCTCAGGCCCCGGCGGGGCCGTGCCCGGGGCCCCTCGGCCAGGTGAGTCAGCAGCCGTCCCCGTCCCGTCCCCGTCCCGTCCCCGCAGCGACACCGCAGCCCGGCGGCCCCGCAGGGCCGGCCCGGTCCTTCCCCCCGCGCCCGCGGCCCTCAGGCGGCGGCGGCAGCTCCCACCTTGCTCTTCACCTCCATGGTGCCCAGGCCGCGGCTGCCCGCGGCCCCGCGCTGAGCCCGGTTCATGCCGAGCCGCGTCCGCCGCTCTCGCTCCTCGGTCCGCCGGAACGCTGCGGGACGGGCAGCGGCGCGGCCCAGCCAAGAGCCCCCGGCAGCCGCGGCCGCTCCGCCGCCGCCTCCTCCGCCCTCAGCGCGGCCGGGTCGGGGCGGGGCCGCGCGGCTCCGGCACCTGCCGGGGACCGGGGCGGGGCCGCGCCTGCGCCGCCTCCGCGGGGCCGCGCACGGGCGGGGCGCGCACCTGCGGCCGCGGCGCAAGATGGAGGCGGCGGAGCGGGAGCGGGAGCGGTGCGGGGCGCTGTGCTCCTGTCTCCCTGTCCCTGTTCCCGTCCCCGTCCCCGCAGCAGGTGCGGGCTGTGCCTCGCCGCCCTTGTCCCGCAGCGGCCGGGGCTGTGCGCGCACGGGGCTGGAGCGGGGCTCGGCTCCCGCTGAGCTCTCCCCTCAGGCACCTCGCGCTCCGGGGAGCCGCCATCCCGCACCGCGCGTCCTCCCGCCGCCTCAGTTCAGCCTCCGTGCTGAACTCCCGCTCCTGCACAGCCCTGAGGAGCTAAGCTTAACCCTCATCCTAACTCTGCCACAGCCCTCAGGAGCCTCCATGCCGTTCTCCACTCCTGCACAGCCCTGAGGAGCTGAGCTTAACGCTGACCCCGACCTTGGCCCTGGCCCTGGCCCTGACCCTGACCCTCACCCTCACCCTAACTCTCCCACAGTCCCCAGGAGCCTCCCAGCCGCTCTCGGCTCCTGCCCAGCCCTGAGGAGTTGCCCTCCCGCAGCCCCGGGCCCCTCACAGCCCCGGGCCAGGCCGCCCTGAGGGCTCAGAGCCCTCGCACACGGAGCTTGGGGATGGACTGAACGATCTCCAGAGGAAGATCCCCCTTCCAATCCCTGCGATTCTGTGATCCAGGGACCTCGGGGGCTCACGGATGTAACACACGAACCACACCGGTGTTAGCTGGTGTTTACACATCGCATACGCAAACCTTGATCAGGCCAAAAGTTTGAAGTCTCCCTCTTAGGGTATGGCTCTGTGTGCATCCTGAATGTAAAGGTGTTCATGGAGCTTGTTTTCATTTTAGTCACAAATAAGATTGCAGGACCTGGTAATGTCAGAGCTAACCTTTCTCATTGTATTAATTCTGCGACAAGTAAGTTATTTTCATTTAAAGGCCAGTTAAGATACTCTGACAAAAGTACAAAATCCATGAGTGGAGAGACTGTAAACTGTCTGGAAAAAAAAATGGGACTTCTCACATGTGTACAGGCAAGAAGAAAGGATGTACATTAATCTCATTATGTCAACAGACCTTTGAATTACAGGTCTCTCCATAATCTATAAACCTGAAGAAGAGAACCTGATGTGAGGTTGGCTCATGTAGATCTTGTGTGCACGGCTGTGACGGGAGCTCAAACAATGCCTTGCAATTGAGGAAAATCCATGGGTGTCTAGTCAGTTCTCAAGTCTCAGCTGGTAATCAGTAATTAAATAAAAAGCATCCAGTGTTGAATCACTTGTAAGTCGGTGCTGATTTTTATACAGTTGATCTTCCTCCCATCACGCCAAAGGCAAAGGAATTGCAGCTCTCACTCGAGCCAAGACAAGCTGTAATTAGCACAGAGGATATTGTTAATAGTTAAGTATAGTTTGCTGCCAGACGGTGTCTAGGCTGATTCAAGTCTTCTCATCCTTTATCCAGCATGTTTTGGTTTCACACTGCAGAAGGATACGCAGAGAATTCAGCCTGTAAATTCAGATGGAATCTGTGATCCTGGGGCACCAGAATAGATTAGAGCTATGTGAGCAAGACCAGGATAAGACCTCTTATTCTGTCACTTTGTAATTATAACATTGAAGAGAGTTTGGACTGCTTTCCATATCTGTCTTCTACAGCTCTGTTTAATGAGCTGAGCGCAGAGGAGAGTGCAAGAGACAAGGGAACAGTGATTTCTCTGGGGCTTTAGCTGTTGGGCTGGCTCTTTTCTCCTGGAGAAAGGGATGAAAAACCTCCCGAAGCTGATTTCTGCTTGGAGCCGTTGTGCAGTTAATTTTATTGCTATAGATTTATGAGGTATCGCCTAAGATAATTTGTTTTCTATGGTGCATTCCTAGCATGGCTGGAGTGCCAGGCAGTGGGTGTGGGAGCGAGCCTGAGGAGTCAGAGCAAATTCATTTCAAGTCACTGGAACCAACCTAATAAAATGTATTAATCACTGGCTGGCTTTCATCACAAGGAGCTGACGTATTAAGAAGGAACGTGATAAACAATTTGATCTCAGATAAAGGTGGGCAGCGAGGCAGGCTCGTTGTGCCTGTTGTAAGGCAAGCTTATAGAGCTATTTTTGTCACAGGTTCTGTACAACCTGTGATTCAGACCTGATCAAGCTATTCCTGGCACGTTCAGTTTCTGTGAAGTTGAAAGACAGGTTGGGTTTCCTGATCTCTGAGCTGCTGGGGAAGGTTTTTTTGGGAGGCCTTTTTTTTCCCTCTTTGTTTGTTTTGGTGTAGAAATTCCATCACTTAGATCCACCATGCAGTGTAGTGAGATTCTGCCGTGATGTTGCTTTCCTATCCCAAATTTCCCACATTTCAAGTAGGATGTTATTCCATACAGCCCTCCTGGGAGTTCACAGAGTGCTTCCAAGAATAAAGCACAGAAAATTTCTGTCAGCATAGGTTGACTTATTGATGATCCACCTAATCTTTTATTGCATAGTTCAGGGCTTATGCTGATTTCATATTTAACATAAAGTAGTCTTTATTTACACTGTCAGTGCCAGCTCCGAGGAGTGATTGTTACATGCACTAGATTGTAATCTGGTCTTGTCTTGGGGTTGGTGAGAGGCTGGAGAGTTTTTTTGATGGGTGGAGAAAACTAGAAGGGACAAAGAGAATCTTTGTTTTCAAAATTACAATAAGAAAGTCTTGCTTTCTTTAAAAAATAAATTCTGTGCTGACAGGCTTTCTTTTTTTATACCTTCTGCGATTTTGATACATTAATCTTGTGTCCCAGTTACATTTCCCTACAAAGGCATTTTCAACAACGGTGTATGCCCTTGGATACTCCATTTTCAGAATATTAGGGACCAGTGTGACCTCAAATTGCTTTTGCCTTCCCCTTGATAAGTGAGTGGTGCAGACAAACTAGTGCTGTCATGAAGGCATCTGGTGCTGACAAGTGCAAAGATATTGTAGAGCACTACTTACAGGTCCCCATGAATCCAGGGAAGTGCATTCCATACCTTTCTGCTGATAGTGCTGATCCTGAGGCTGAGGGTGTGAACTCACAAATGCTGCATCAGAGAGGAAGAATCTGACAAGGGGAGCTTGTTGTATTTAATCTCCATGGAACACACTCCATAACAGCTCTACACCAACACAGGAGCAAAGCTCAGCAAGTAAACCCCAGTGCATGGCAACTTAGCTGCTTCATTAATAACAGTAGTGTTTAAATAGCACTCGTGTAATAAAAATGTTATTTCTTACCCTGAAATTGTGACAGTTACAGGATTTTAATTTTGGGGTAGGTTTTTCATTTGAGTTTTTAAAACTTTATTTTATTGAGGGGGAAAACAACAGTTGGGTTGGTAATGAGTTTTTGTGTTCTGTTTCTGCCTTTGCTTTCTTTTCTGCTGTCAGCAAACCTAGCAGCATTTTTTTTCTTCTCCACTCCTCTTCCAGGAACCTTTAGTTGTTGCTTTGACGCAATATTTGCTTACCTGTCTGTGACAAAATGAATTGATTGTTTTTAAAGTTCATATATGATCTCTTTTCCAATAAAATATTTATGGTTTCCTGGAGCTGGGGTTTTTTTCTTTTGTTTTGTACTTTTATTCTGTCTGGCTTTGTGAGAAAGGTTGTCTCCATACCATGCCACCTTGTTTGAGGTGTGTTATAAATCCAGTTATAAACTAGGTCCACTGATAAACTCATGAAATTTTCTGAAAATACTTTCCTAGCAAGTCAAAAGCTGATAGTGATACATTAATTTAAACTCTCTGAGCTTTCTAACTAAAATAATGAAAAGCTTTTAAAGCTTTTTCTTCCCCTTCATCTAGTAATCCATTTGTGTCCAATGACTCTGAATTACTTCGAAATTCCCCTTGTTTAAACAGGGCAGTTCTGACACCTCACATTTGCACTGGTGTGGGGTTTAATGATTTAACTCTCCTGCCTGAAGTGCTTAGGGGAAGCCACGCTGGTGCTGACCTGTCCAGGTCAACAGGTAACACTTCAGGGTTTCTTTACACGAAGGAATTCCTGAACATTTCTTGTTTGGTTTTCCACTACTCACTGAGTATTCCTGCTCCAGAATTTTTTTTGGAGAAAAAAAAAAAAAAGGGCAAATCGAAGGAATAATTGTCACAAAATAAACTTTGCTTGGTACAGATTGTGATTTTGTCATATTCTTTGATAGAAAGCCCTGCCTAATAAACCTTTTAGAACAAAGCCTTTACTATGAAGCTTATCTGGAAAACATGTTATGGCTATTTGTGAAGAAAGCTCTGCCCTCCGCTAGTGACTGTCACCCAGTAAATGTGACATAAGTGAGACTTACGCCACATTGAATAAGGAGCAGTTGTTCCTTCTGCCACAAATGAACATTTTTCCATGAACCGTGCTTGACGGACCTCAAAATTAAAGTGAAGTAGCCTCTGTGGAGTCCCCAGCTGAATCTTTCATGAACACCAGCTCCTGTTACACGGCGCCTGGCTTCCGAGCTGGAGTGCCCGTGCTGGGCGGTGTGCCCCGTCCCCAGGTGTGCTGCCTGAACACGGCGTTATTCTGACTGCCTTTGTGAGTTTGTGTGGTGCTCTCCTGGCCGAATCCCTGCCGCCACGCATTTCCGCAGGTGCTGTTCCACGAACCTTGCATGGAGCCCTTTTCCCGAGCTGACCCGTGTTTTGTGTCTGCCTCCTTCCAGGGCTGCTCTGACAGGTTCGCGCCCTGCGAGTCGGCAGAAACGCGTGAGGAGGGACCGAGACAACCGATTCATTCCGCAAATGGCTCCTGCACCGCTTGCAAAAATAATGTCAGCTTTTATAAAACAACCAACTAGGGCTTGGTGAGATCGAACTGTTGTTGGATGCCACACGAGTCACGCAGGAGTGCTCCCACAGGCCCAGAGCAGGAGCTGTGCTTGTGAGGCACAGAGGGGGCCGGGCACTCGGGAAGGGAATCCCTGGGGACCGGCCGTTTCCTCGGCCTGGCTCGCCGCTGTCGCCGCTGTCGCCGCTGTCGCCGCTGTCGCCGCTGTCGCCGCTGTCGCCGCTGTCGCCGCTGTCGCCCCCGCGGGTGCAGCGGGAGCCGCCGCCGCCAGAGGGCGCTGTGCCCGCGCTGTCCCGGGGCTGCTGCGACTGGAGCGACGTCGTTAATTACACCGTTAATTACACCGTTAATTACACCGTTAATTACACCGTTAATTACACCGTTAATTACATTAATTACACCAGCGACCTTGGCTGCAGCAGACTGCCCAGGACATTAACTGTTCCCATAGCCGTACCTGTGTTTGTAATGGCTGTATCACGTTACTCTTGCTGCGCTTTAAAATGTCATTTGTAAAATCACAGAACGGCTCGGGTTGGAAAGGACCTTAAAGCTCATCCCATTCCAGCCCCTGCCATGGACAACTTCCACTATCCCACGTTGCTCCAAGCCCCATACAGGCTGGCCCTTAGACAGTTCCAGGGATGCAACACTTCCAGGGATGGGACAATGTTCCCAGACATGGTGCACACTCATTTGACTTCTTTGATTTGTCGTGGACTTTTTGTTGTAATCATAAGATGAAGTTACCAAGATTTTAGGAAAATGTAAAACCATTATAAGGAACAATTTAGAGAAATATAAAACTTTTCTTGTAATTAGACAGCCAGATTAATTTAGGCTTTTTAGTCTCAGTGTTTTATGTGTCCATGCACAAAGAAGCCAACCCCCTGTGATACCCCAGAGTGTGAACAGGCAGGTGTGAATAAATGAACATTCACATTAATGCAATAGAACTGCCCCTGATTATTAACCAGATAGTGCTGGTGCAGTGGTCATAAGTACAACTACAGAAGTACAAGCCAAGGAGGCTTGAAAAGTAATTCAAATTTTCCATGCATGTCACATTTGGAAAGACTGAATCCTGTGAGTTCAACCACTGTCCCAGTTGTGTTGAGGTTTTAGAAGATACTCTTTGCTTCTGTTGGCAGATCTCTTAGTTTCCCTCCTGAATTATAGTACCAGGGGCTTAAAACTCCAGCACTGATAGATGCACAAAGAGAGAAAAATAATCATGTGCCTGGGGATGTGTATTTAGAGTTTAATCTCACTATAACCCCCCCTCAGAGGCTCAGAGAAATGCTCTGTGCAGGGATGGTTTGCTGGAACATGCTCTGCAGTTTGTCAGGTTAGAACAATGAGAGTGCCTGGTCCATATATTGATAGACTGAGAGATAATCCACTTCTATGCAAATTACTCCACTTTATGAAAATGTAAGTAGCATCCTAAAATTAAAAAAAAAAAAAAAAAAAAAACAAACTAGAAAAGGGCGGGGTGGAGCCACAGGCAAATGTTGGCATACATATTGCTTGCATTAAGAGCAGCAAGAATGGTTGTCTCTCCAAGTCAGCCTGGTGCAAAGGATCACAGTAACAGGCCCAGCTACTGAGTTATTAGCTCTTGCTTTTATAAACAGAGTTATGGTTTACAGCAGCCTTTCTAAAAGTCAGTTTAGTCTGGATCTTCCTGAGAAGGCTGGGCTGGTCTGCTCCAGGGTTGGCTGCCTGTAATCTGGATCGTTTAGAAAACAAACAAAACCTACTTTGTTCAGGACTTAAACAATCAAGTTATGATTAATCTGATTATGCCAGAACACTGGTGATGCCGAAACATTAAATGTGTAATGTTGTTGCAAGCACGGTGAATGCTTTGTTGCAAAATTATCTTTGTGTATCATTGGCTTACATTTGATGGATGTGGAGTGGCTGAATTTGGGAGGGGTTTTTGTGAAGCGCTCTGAGATCTTGGAGGAAACATACTGGCATTTTTTTCTTGTCCCTTTAGGTCTGAGACACATCAGAGTGCGTTTTATTTTTTCACTGTAAATATTATCATGGTGCCAGCACTGCAGTATTTACTGCTTTTCATATGCGTGAGAATACTAAACATATGTATTTCTAAAGGAAATTCCAGAAGAATGTGAAACTAGCTTGTAGCAATAATTTGTAGGTTTGTGTCCATTGTTTTCAGGAATATGTAAATTGTTACATTATAGAACTCACTTTGAACCCAGCTGCATAATTAGCTGCGCTAAACATCAGTATTCAATTTGGGAACTCTGTAGCCAAGTGTTTTATTAGAATTTCGTGGAAAAGGAGAATGTGAACAAAACCATAGAGCAAATGATCTGAAATGCAGTTAAAAATAATGAAAACCAAGCACCAGCCACATAAACACACCAGATGAAGACACAGCAAATGAAGATCATAAAAAATAAACTGGAATAAAACCACATAAAGCCATTCCTCAGATGAAGGTAAATGGGGACATCTGCACCAGGAGTGAGGGAACCATGGTCACTGGTGTTTGCTGAGGGGCTGCTCTGTGAATTTTGTTAAAAGGTTCGTGGTTAGGAGGAAATGACATTAACAGTAATGGCTTTTTGGGCAACTGGTTGCACAGGGCTCCTGCAGAGATTTGGTGGTGTGACAAATGTCCTCCTTACAAATCCAGCTGATTTCAGCTTGTCCCAGTGTGCTCCACCCTGCTGTGGGGCCAGTGCTGGGGACAGGGACCTGCTGCAGTGGCAGCAGCAGGGTTCCAGCTCTGTGCTGAGCTGCAGGAGCTGCTGTGGCACCGTCCTGTGCCTGGGGCTGGGGCACACAGCCACTGCTGCCAGCCTGGGATACCCCACAGAGCAGCGGGATGGCTGCAGGTGCATTTGCTGGGGGGAGATTCTTCAAGCACTCAGTGATCATAAACCTCCAAAATACCAGGAAAATCAGGCTAAGAGTTAGTGGAGTTAGGATGGATGGAATGCCATGTGCTTATCTGTACAAATCCATGGATTTGGATTTTTTTTCCCAGATACCCCAGCTGTGACATCCATGGTGTGCCATCATTGCCATTTGCAGTGCTCCAAGACGCGACCATTTTGAAGACCTGGTGTGAAACCCACTTTTGCTTGCATCTCAGCACAGTTCTTTCTAATACAAATAAAACCCAGAGCACTTGAATTGTCGGCTCAGGCAACTCCATCTGCCCATCTGGTTTTGTGTCTTACTGCTCTCACTTTCATGTTGTGTCAGTTCCCTCATGCCTCTCCTCATGAACGTGTTCAGCTGCCCAAGAGATCTTCCTCTGCCTCCTTCAAGACTTTCCTTTAAACATGTGCACAAAAAAATACCAATCCTGACCAACTTCATAGAGAACTGCGAAAGAAAAGAGTAACCCTGCCTCGAGAGGTTTTTGTATGGGATCTCTGGTTGACTGGAGCTTTGAGAACTTCCCTGTGTGTCTCAGTCTCCTGCAGTGGGGTGGGTTTCAGGATGTGTGCGCTGGATGCTGCAGAGCCTGGTGCAAAGGGAAGCAAACACTATTACTAACAGAGTTTTGGTAAGGGCATGGCCAGATTCCATGCAGTCAGCTCGTTTTCCCCGTGGGGAGTGTCTGGGTTCCCGTGCTGTCCGTCAGTCAGCACAGGGAAATGCTGCTAAAAACCAGGGGAAAATGGAAGGTGGATGAGCCACAGCAGAAGCCAAGGTGCTGTGCCCAGGCAGGGACATGTTTGTGTGTGCTGTTTGCAAAAGGCCCAGCCAGGCATTGTTCAGGAGAGAGGTGTGGGTGCGGGGGGTGTGGGAGAGCAGGAGCAGGGAGATCCCAGCCTGCTTTCCACATGACAGCTTCACCTCTTCCTGCCGGGATTACCTGGAAGGTGTCTCGGAAGCTGCCAGAAGGGAGCTCGTTCCCAAGGAGCTGTACCTGCCCCAGAAGCAGGGAGGTCAATAGTGGGTGCAGCAGGAAGGACTCGGAGCAAGATTTGGTCAACAGAGAATCAAAGAGAGCAGATTACATCTCAGTACCAGCAAAGCTCTGCAAGGGCGGGATGGGGAAAGGCAGGAGGCAATGAGAGGAGGAGGAGGAGGAAGAAGAAGAAGAAGAAGAAGAAGAAGAAGAAGAAGAAGAAGAAGAAGAAGAAGAAGATGATGATGATGATGACCACGACTAGCGCTGTATGACCGAGGGCTGCAAGAGGTGGGAATCTAAAGGGATGCTGAAGAGGCGGTGTGCGGGGTAAGGGCGGAGGAGGAGGGAGCAGTGATGGGGAAGGTGGGAGAGGCGGGATCTGGGCACGGCAGGAAAGGTGCGAGCAGGAGGGGTAAGAGCTGCGGGCAGGGCAGCGGGGGAATTACCGGGGGTGCGGGGACGGTGTCCTGCGAGCTCTGCCGGGCTGCGGCTGCCCCCGGCGCTGTGGGACCCGCGCTGGAGCAGCTGGAGCGAGCAGAGGGCGCCTGGGATGCTCCCGATGAACAGCAGAGGGTCCGGGCCGTGACCGCCCGCTCGGCATGTGCTGGAGAGAGGAGCGATCCCAGCCCCCTGCCAGCACCAGGGGGGTCGGAGGGGGAGCGAGGGAGGGAGGGAGGGAGGGAGGGAGGGAAGGAAGGAGGGAGGGAGGGAGAAGGGAAGCAGCGAGCGGGACGGAGCCCTCGGCATCCAGCGGCAAACGAGCGCTCCGGAGCCGCGGCTTCCTGGAAGCGGAGCCCGGCTGGGCGGCGATAAGCGGCGATAAGCGGCGATAAGCAAAGGCTCTCGGGGCCCTCCCGACCGCCCGGACCCGCCGCGACAGCCGCGACAGCCGCGACAGCAGCCACGGCAGCGGAGCCGAGCCGCGCTCCGCGCCCGCCGGGCTGAGCGCAGGTGGGCACAGGTAGGGGCACACCTGGGCACGGAGCGGGGCTCGGGGCACCGGCAGGGGACAGTCACCTACCGGGGATACGGACCCCCGAGCCGGGACTCGGCCACCTGCGGGGGGATATGGTCACTTCTGGGGGGATACGGTCACCTTTGGAGGGATACGGTCACCTTTGGAGGGATGCAGTCACCTGCGGGGCAGGTGAGCATCTGTAAGTGAGCAAGCCTCAAAGGATGCCAGCATCCAGCATTCCTGCGGAGGCTCGGGAGCTTTTTATCCGGAGTTAAGGCATTCCCGGCGGGAAACACCCCGGAACACCCCGGCAGGAGTGCACCCGGCTGGAGCAGGTGGAACAGTAAGAGGAGCAGGATGAGGTTTCTGCCGTCCTGCAGAGTTTGCCTTTTGGGGGTGTTGTTGTATGAGCTGTATATTTTATGTTGTTTGAGATGTATATTTTAGTTAACTCTTTTTGTCTGTGCAAAGATTCCATCTTATTTATTTCTGTTTTTTATTTTTTTTTCTTATTCGTGTAAATAGAAGTTGTGGTTTTGGGTCACAGCCCAGTTACATTTTGATTCAGACAGAGTTTAATTTCCCCCTTTAAAAAGTGTTTTAAATAAGTTGGGCCATATGGAAGTAGAGTTGTTCATCAACCAAAGAAACTTGAAGGAATTTGAAAAATAAGGTTATAAATTTCTGGAGCCATTTCTTTAGTATTGAACCAACACCAGTACTCAAACTCCTGATTCAGTCATTTCCTTTGTTGGGATCAAGACTTAATCCGTCCATACCTACCTGTGTTTTCACAGCTGCAAAATGAGAGCTACACCTATTGATGAGGTGCTTTACTTTTTTTTTTTTTTTTTCGAAAGCCCTTAATTAAAAACAAGAAAAGCAGAGGAAGATCATTTGCATGGGTAGTAAACAGTGCAAAATATGTGTGAGGGAATATTGCGTGTTGAGTGGAGAGGCACACCTGAGAGATGCTGTGGCTAAAGGAGTGTGCAGTGAGAAAATCCCTCTCTGCTGGATTCCTGCGTCATGCACTTCATCCCTTCCCTGCTGCAGCTCAGAATCCTGCCCAGGGAATGACACAAGCACCACGTGCAGGAAAAGCTGCACAAACCCTGCCAGGATGGGCTGGAGCTGTGGTGGAGTGGCAGAACCTGGCAGAATTCTCCAGTCAGAGCCTGGATACCCCTGGAGGAGTGAAAGGCTTCCCTGGGGGGGCAGGTCCTGCATCCTGAGCCGGGGCTCCATCCCGGGGCTCAGGGGAGCAGGGGGTCTGGCAGCAGCATGGAGCAGAGACAGGCCAAGCAGGGAGTTATGTCATGGGCTCCCCAGGGGCCGGGGGAAGGATGGGATGGTTTCCTTCTGTCAGGACAAAGAGCAGCTGCTCAGCTGCTCTGCAGTGCTCTCCCCAGCCCTGGGGTCCTGAGGAGCAATCCGGGCTGGGATCTGGGATCCTGTAACACCACATTCACTGGCACTTTATTCACTTTAATGTCACTTTGTTCCCTTCCGCAGCCAATTCCTTCACAAATCCTCCTTTGCCTTATCCCCCTAAAGAGTCTGAGAAGTGGAATAAAGCCACTCTGGTGAGAAAGGGAAACCAGGCTCAGTCTGTGGGGAAAGTTCTGATCCTCACGTGTCACACTCACAGGAGTGACAATGTGGGGTTACAGAGCAGCAGAGGTTCTGGCTATAGAAAGTTATCCAAGATAAAGCAAGGGAGGGGGAACTGTCTTGGAAGGGTTATTAATTTGCTCCATTTGGATGAAATAAATAGAAATACTGGAAATGAAGGAGATAATTTGTGTAAAATAGTAGGTGTAATATTATTTAAATCTAAGACTTGATCTTAGCCAAAAGGCTGAGAAGGAGGGAACAGACAAAGAGTTGAATTATCCAGACTGTTGTTGGCCAGCACTGGAGTTTGGAAGGTGATTGGCTGGTGACAATCCAGAATTACAGACAGCGAGTCGTGCAGAGGACATCAGCCAGCCTTGAATGGCTACAGGTGCTCAGGGCCCTGGCTCCAATTCCCATCCTCAGATGCTGCCTCCGGAAGCACAAAAGAGACTTACATATTTATGAAATACCAGGTTTTATCCACAGTTTTTTTTCAGCTTTTCCATTTCTGTTGCCAGTTTGTTCTCCCTGAGGACAGACTGCTTTAAACCAGAATGTCTTCAAAGACAGAATGCCTGAAAACAACAATTTTTATTCCATTCAACTTTTTAGGGCAAAATCTTGGTTTTCAGACAGACAAGGCATTTCATCACCAGTAATTTAGATCAGAACACTAAGATGATATTGTCATTAATACAGAGATATCCTAAGTGTAGTTAGCAAACAGATTTTTATATAACTGCTCTAGATGTGAATTTAGCTGTTTCAAATTAAATAATAAAACTATTTAATGGAGAACATATGCAATTATTATTGGGACAGTAACTGTGTCAGTGACATTTTATTGCTCATCAGATATGTTCTTTCCATGAATCCATCTCTGATCTGCTTGATGAAGTAGCAAAAGTTTACTTCCATTATTTCCATAATGTGAAATCTAATGGTCCTCAAGAAACTGCATGTTCTGGGAGGATTTTTTTTAACTGAAAGGGTGGTCAGGCATTGGAACTGCCCAGGGAGGTTTGGATCGCCATCCCTGGAGGTGTCCCAGGAATTCCTGGAGGTGACACTCAGAGCTCTGGGCTGGGGACAGGGTGGGGATGGGACACAGCTTGAACTCGATCTTCTGGGAGGGTTTTTCCAATTTTAATGATTCTGTGGTTCTGGGAGGCGTAAGCTGAGTTTTACAGACACTTGAGGTGTTTTGGGCTCCTGATGTGCGAAATGGTGACAGTGCAGCAGTGTTTGTGCAGTGCTGGGAGATCAGAAATCGTTGCTCCATTACATAGGGAGAGTCATGATTAGGGAATGAACCTTGTTCCTCTTGGCTGGATAATTTATTTATTTCACACAGTAGGAACAGCAGTAGCAAAGCACTCATCCTTTTATTTAAAAAAAACAAAAACAAACCCTGGCTTAGGGACTGTGTTTGCCATGAGAGTTCTCTCTAGCCATTGCTGAAATGTTCTAAAACTTGCAGTTTTCAGCTATGCACAAATACCCACGGCTGATGTTGTGTGTGCCTGGCAGGGCAGGAGGGCTGACCTGCTCCCATGTGTGTGCACAAATCTCTGCTTCAAGTTCCTGCAGCCAGAACAACAACATAACTTTCTTCTTTCAGGATAGTTCATGTTCTGGCCCAGAACTACAGCACCAGATGTGTTGCCACAGAAACCATTTAAAGGGAGAAGGAATTGTGAGCAAATTGTCTTTCTTGTGGAAAATGTTTAGAGCCTCTCCTTGGTTGCCCTGTTTCTATCTATGCGTGTGCACAGCAGAGAATAAGGGACAATTTTGCTTTTGTTTTGTACATCTGCTAGTGGTTTAAAATTCTCTATATAGGGTCGAATATTGAAAAATATTCTATTATGGGCATGACTTACTTACCTCAGAGACATTTTTTATTAAATCCTGATTCATTTTTAGAAACTTTTTTTTCCTTCAAAAATGTGCTGTGTGCTAGCTGATTTACTTACCTCCACTCGCAAAATGCTTTAGAAAATATTTTCAGTCACAGTTGTTTCTGTGGAAGTAAAAAAACTTTTGAGTTTATGAAGTTATCCCAGATTTTGATGCTGAGAATTAGGATCACATTCTCTTTACTACAACTGACATGCTGATGAAAAGAGGGAATGTTTACAGGAAATATTTTGATTTATCTTCCCTAGGAAGCCTTAAAGTAGCCCAAGCCCTTGATTTTAGCTCGCATTTCTTTTTCTCAGAACAGTGGATGCTCTATTCAACACACTCTTTCCTCTACTCTTATGAAAATATTTTTCTGAACAAAATGCAATATGAATTACTTTAATATGTCCTTTTGAGCTTTTTGACCACAGCACAGCATCTTTACCCTAGAGGTTTGCATTCTGTTTGGGGAGACTAAGGACAGGACCAGGAAGGTCCCAGCCTTGGCCAAATTTTAAAAAGGCCACAATGCACACATGAAGAGCTTTGTTTCCACAGCTCTTTGTGCTTCATGTTTTTGGGAGGTCTTTGTCCCTGCACATTTTGAAATACTGCTGGCTGTGGAACTGAAAGAGCCATAACTGGTTTATCTTACCAAAAACCAAAGTGAAGTTTGGGTCTCTTTGGAGTGATGGAAAGATTTTGCCACGAGCAGTTGTTTGCATGATGCTGCCCATGATTTGGGAGGGAATGGACACCCAGGGTTATCCTGAGAATCCTCCTGTCCTTATTTGTGTGTTTAGTATTCCACTCTGTGAGATTTATGAATCTATTTTCTTATAGCCAGACTTTCAAATGCCCCTGAGTCTGGAAATACACCATTTATTCCCTTTTTTAAACTCATTATTATACAAATCTGAGATCTTCCCTTTGCCTTTGATGAAAATTGTCTATAACAGAAGTACACCCAGGTATTCCCGAGTCAGGAGCAGTTGCTTATGCTTTAGAAAGCAGTTTTACCTTATTCCAAATGTCCTGCCTGAGCTCTGGATTGAAATCTCTGGAGCTAGGCTGCATGCCACATCCCACACTGGAGTTCTGGCAGCTCCACAGGCATCTACATCACCCAACAAGATCTGCCAGGCCGATAAGAAACTCATTTCTCTCTTGCATTCCTTCTCCAGGCACAACTCCAGCCCTGGGTGTGGAAGGAATGCAGAGCTGGGCCTGGAGCTTGTGTCTGCACAGGTTAGAAAGGAACTTGCAGTGTGAAATGTGGCTCAGAATCTGCATCCCTCTGTGCCTGGGACACCACAGCCATTTGCATCCAGGTCTGTGCTCTCTGGGGTGGGACCAGCCCCTGTGTTTGCAGGCTGATCCAAAGGTGCCCTTAATGAGTTCCCATCTCTGTTTGATCCCATGCATCAGCTCGGTGTCTCCTTGGGCAGCAGAGCTTTCCCAGACAGGCATTGGAAACTGGAAATGTAGGTCCTTGTGATTTTCTTAAAAACCTCCTTTGGGCCTGAAATGTCTTGTGCTTGGTTTCAATCCAGTATTGACTAAGACTGGAAAGTGTGAATAATGTCAGTTCAGCTGTATTTGAGTTATTCAGATGAATTTTAAAACTATGTACTTTCCACTTACATTTTTCCATGATTCTCTGCACTTACATAACCTCTGTTTTATCATTGAAATTGCCACAGACTTGAAGAGGGAAATACAATTTTCTAATACTGGGCCTGAACAGATAAACAGGGAAGCAATTCCAAGACCTCGGTGTGCTTTAAAATCTGAATGTTTGCTGCTTTAATGCTGAAATAAATGAATAGATTTGTACTTTTACTAGAGCAGAGGAAACACCGCCTCAATAACCTTCATTTTCCCTGGATTTCTGAAATGTTTCCATTACATAATAGAAATCTTACAGAAGGAGTTCAGAAGATTTTGCGGATTATAAGGAAGGATTTTGTTTGATGAGATCTGTAAAGTTAAAACGGGGTTTTCCAAAGGAATATTCCAAATGCAGCTGTTGGAGCAATCATTGCAGTCCAGTGCATGGATCTGGCCGAGACTTGATCTGTACAGAAAGTTCATTGGCTTTTCTGAAGTTCTGAAGGTTTGTAGCAAGTTAGAGGCTGGTTTTGTACAAAGGCAGAGCAGAGAAGAGCATTTCCATCGGATGGATCACGTGTGGAGATGCCTGGGCTTGGGTCCTTCAGGAGCACCCAGGTTTGGTGTAAATGTAAATTCGCATTTCTTGGTGCTGTTAGTGCAGCACCAAGTGCCCAGGCTGGATGGAAATGTGTCCCTGCTGTCTGAAATGGAGCCCCAGCCTGATGGGGAAGGTGAGGCTCCCTCTGGAGAGCCCTGGCACACAGAAATGTTCCTCTGGTCAGGCACAACAAGCACGGAGACAATGGAAGTGTCCTTTGTGTAACTCTGCTGAGGTCACTGCAGCTCCTTCCTAATTCCACCGAGGCCAGAGTGGTGCCTCTCCCTTTTTTCTGACAGCTTCACATGCCAATGTGTTGTGCAACAACGTCATTTGTTAACAAACAAATAAGAATTTAAATAACCTTAGAAAATCAGTGCGGGGCATCCCAGCTGCCTGCAAACAAACAGCAGAAGTGCAAAATATTTAAGTAGCAATGCAAAGTATCTCAAAATTGCTTGGGCTTGAGTTCTTCAAGAACAAAACCACAATTGTAAGGAGAACATGCTCTGCAGGAGAAGGCTTTGGATGAGAGCACACACTACATCCTCTGGCAAGGTCTCCAGTTCAGACAGAATTTCTGTGCTTTTTCCCCAGAGCTGCACTAACACTGATGAATCTTCTCCCCATGTGTGTGTGCATGAATTTAACTACTTTTAGTTTCATTCAAAGCAGTAAAGGAGGTTACTTTGACCTGTAATTGTCAAATTATGTTTACAATGCAGTAAAACTGTATCTTCCTGTAAAATATCTCTCTTGAGGAAGCCAAGTCATGTGCAGCAAAACTCCAGGTTTCTGTTAGAACCTCGAATGCACCGCCTGCCCTTGCTCCTGTAGTTGTGTCAGAGTCTGGATTTAATCCTGGCTCTGCATTAGGCTATTGCTGGAATCACTTATCTATATGTTTTGTATCTGCATGGCCATTTCTGAATTTTGAAGATAAGGAAGGTCCCTGCTCTGGGCATTGTCCATGGCAGCTCTGCAGAGGATCACCAGTGGGAGCTCAGAAGATCACTGCTCCATAGATGCTGAGTAAACCAGTCCAAGGTCTAAGAAAAACTCCTTGTGATGCTGAAAAATAGGAAACACTAAGCAGATGTGTTAGTTGCAGTAAAAGCTTTGGGTCCTCGGGGAGCAAACAGTTGGGTTCAGAGTCTTTGAAGAAGTCTGACACAGAGAGCTGATTGATTTTTTTTGTGCACAAAGCTGAAATGCATTTCCATGAGTGACTCTTGCCGTGTTTGTTGATGGTATTCATAACATTTCAAGGGACCTTAAATTACATTAGCCTTTGGCCTAAAGGCTGAAGTGGTTTCATCTTGACTGATCCTGCTGAGCAACTTCTGCTTAGCACTTCCAGTTGTGTCTGCCTTTTCTTTCCAGTGAGCAGCTTGGGCTGGGTGTTCTGGGGGCCCTGACATTTCCAGGAATTTGCTATCTCTGGCAGAGGCCTCCTCACTGTCAGTCATTGATAAGTGGGAAAGTAAAAACATGTTGCTGGTGAGACAGTGCCCCTTCAGTGGCTGAGCACCAGTCTGATTCCACTGCACACCGTGGTCCTCCAGAGAAAAATTCTTCTACCAGTCATTAATTTTTAAAATTGTCTTTTTAATTTTTGTAATAACCTATCTGCTTCTTGCTGCCTTTTAATGTATGTTTTAATGTTTTAGTGGTTTTTTCTTGTTTACAAATTTCTGTCACGTTAGAGCCATCACTTCCTAGCCTTGCAGGAAATACTTCTGAAATAAGTGTGGCAACTATTTAACTTCTATTGAATATAACAAGGGAGTTTTCACATGACCAAACAGATTCTTTCTATTTGCTGCCTGTGAAATACTTGAATTAAATAGCAAAAACAAGAACCCAGGGCTGAAGGAAGGGTGTTTGGAGAGGCCAAGGCAGATGTCACTCAGTTCCTCTGATGGAAGCACAGCCACTCTCCTTTGGAGATTGATGCCAGAACTGGTTTTGTGAGCCCTCCCTGCCAGACTTGCAGGAAAACAACTGCTCAAGAAAAACCACTTGAAACAGCCCTTGCTAGGATGTCTTCTTCTGGCTGGAGGAGATTTAAGGGACACTCCAGGATGCAGCAGCCACTGTAGGTTTTTCTTTTATTTAGTTTTTTTTTTCTGGTAGTGTTTCCTGGGCCCAGAAGTCAGTACACAAGTCTGCCTCCTCTGATTTTATAACCTTCCAGAGAGGGTTGCAGTAATTCTGTTTAGGCTTGAAACAATCCAAAGCTGTCTCCTAGGCAGGGCCAGACTGACTAAACTTGACTATCTGGTTTAAAAGTAAATGTAGGCCAGTTTAGACTGCATTTTCCTCAGTTGCTCGCTGCACCATTTGTATCCTAATACACATTTGTCTTTCAGCTGTTTCCAAAGTCATCTCCTTTTGAATGTTTAATATCAAAGAACCAATTAGTTCCATTTTGTTTTCTTTGGGTAGTTTGCAATTAAACATTCTTTCAAGTGGGCTTTATTTAGCTAATTCCATCACAAAAATAAGCTCTAAGGGAATGAAGAGAAGTTCAAGCTAGCCAATGTTTATTTTTATTATTAATAATTTATATTATGGGAGTCCCCAGGGGAACTAGGGCCCCACTAAACCCAGTTTCCTCTGCATGTAATGACTGAGTCTCACAAGGCTTTATCCAGCAGAAGATTCCTTTTTGCTGCTGTGGCTCAGTGCAAGGGACCTGCTCCACACTGCAGGGAAGGGACTGATGAAGAACACACAAAAACAAATGGAGAATCATTGTTTTAAAGCAGCTTAAGCTAGGCACCAGAGGGAGAATCTGATGCATCTTTTCTAAAGAAGAAAAAAAAGCCACACTGATGTATTTTTTCAGTTTGAGTGCCAAATCACGACCTCCAAGGTCTTGTTGATCATCTCTGAAGTGGTGGCAATGCTCCCAGTGACTCTGATGGGAACAAGACTGGGCAGAGAAGTGATGCTCCTAAAAACCTTATCTCTTTCTGAATTAGTAGCAGAGGACTCTTCATATTTTTAAAACACACTGATGGGCAAAGTTAGTTTAGAAGTGTTCTTGTTTAGTCAGATTTCTATCAGAAGTGATGGTTTTCACAGCATCTGATCCTCAGGAATTGGTGTGCTTTATGTTTTACAGAAGCCTTGGGAGGAGTAATTTAGAGTCTGCTGAATGCAAAATGACCCAGGGCCAGCCCCTGGGTTTCTGTAAATGGTGGAACAGAGTCAGAGCAGCTCCCATCACATCACGGGGGGATCCTTCTCCCTGGGGGCTCCCTGGGGGGGTTCAGGGTAGAAGGGATTTTGGGATGAGCAGGGCTGTGGGGTGCAGGTGCCTCCAAGCAAGTGCAGCACTGCAGATTCTCCTCCTCCCTTTCCTTCTGTGGAAGCATCAGGCTCTGCAGCACTCTCCATAATTCCAAAGGCAAGTCCTAGACAGGAGTTTTCCTGACCATATCCCTGTCCTCATTAGCTCAGTTTAAAGGGGGTGAGACATCTGGTTCCAAGTACAGCTGTGTGGTTAGGATGGAGGGCTTTTTCTCTCCACAGAAAAATCACTAAATCTGGCCATTTAAGACACAGATTTTATAGGAGCTAGAGCTGGGCTGTGCAAAGTTCACCTCATTAAAAACAAGCCCAAACCAAATAAAAGCAGAGAATAACAGCGTAAAAAATGTGGGCCATGAATGTGTATTAGAAACTTGTAAGAAGTGAAAGGAAAAGTACAGATATACACACATACATGCAAAGTTCTTGGTTTTTTTCCACAAGTAAATATTTGGCTTTAAAGCACAAACCTTTTGTCCCTTCTATTTCTCTCTTCTATGAAATTGTATATATTTTTCTCTTTTTCCAGTGTTCTTGGGGATACTTATCCTAACTTAGCAACTTCTTTATTTCTAGGGCACAAGATTATCTTGGTAACGTTTGTGGGAACAAACCATGGCTGCCCCAGAAGTGGGCTGGGTGTCTCAGTTCTTAGTAAAGGGACAATTTTCCTGGTCAGACAGGTCAATGCCACAGGGTTTGTCCCACTTCAGAAGCACCAGGATATTGTGATTCACAGAATTCAGTTTTGAAGATAACAAATTACATCCCCCAAGCTGTTGGACGTCAGATTCCACTCTTGCTGGAAGTTTGTCATCTGATTTGGTTAAATACCCTTCTCAGTGTAATAATCAAAGCATTTATCTGTCCGTCATGGTGCTGCTATTGAAACTTAGCCTTGGGACTTTCCACAACCCTGAGGCTGAGATGAAGGAGCTCCCTTATGTCCTAATTAACCTGGAGATGGGCTCCATGAGAAGGCTGGCTGGAGACATGATCACACTGACAAGTGTGCTTGTAACACACATCCAGGCTCGGGCTGGGGAGAGCAGGGAGAATGAGCTCTGTGTTACAGAGCAGTGATCCTTGGGGCTCATAATTAACGAGGAGGAATCTCCCAAGGCCAGAGCTGGTGGGAATCGGTGCCTTGCTGGCAGACAAGTTTTCCTTTGTCCCAAAAGGAGGAGCCAGCCCTTGTAAACTGCTCTGCCCCGGCTCCATCTGCTTCTCCTGGTTGGGATTTGGGTGCAGCGTCCTCCCAGCGAGGCTGAGCTGGGACTGCAGCCTGCAGAGCTGCCACATTCCTGCAGCTCTGATCCAGCCTTGCAGGGGTGCCAGCACGCTGGAAATTGAAACCAGAGGAGCAGAGAGGAGCCTGTGCTCATAAATCAGCTGGGAATGGGTGAGTTGTGCCTCCCCCAGGAGGGGAGCCAGGGTCCAGAGGGCTCCCAGCACCTGGGAGAGCTGAGACAGAATGGGGCAGCAAGGGGCCACGACATCACATCTTGGAAAATCATTTCCAGGTGATTAACTAGGTCAGGCCAGCTCCTGCTGCCGGATTCCGCTGGGAATCTGGAATAAATGGCTGATGGATTTCCTCTGGATGCGCACACTGTCACTGGGAGCAGAGCTTGGAGCTGCGTGCTGACATGGAAAGGGATTGGAAATGCAGGAACATTTGGGGTGCAGGCTTGGAAAGCGGCTCACCCTGGACTTGAAGCTTGAGTCCTGCGTTCAAAGCACCCCCAGAAATGGGGCATTCAGACCTGACCTCCAGCATGGGACAAGCACCGCCTGTGATATTCAAATTTACTGCAGCCTAGGAAGCCTGGACTCCAGAATGTCCTTTCCAGAAGCTGGCATGAAGCTACAGGAGGGCCTAATGAGTAAAGCAATAGCTTGGATCAAAGCTGTTTATCTGATTTTCTTTTAATGGCTTAAGTATGGCTAGGAGGAAAGTATGTCAGATGTGCAGTATTTAAATATATATTCAAGAGTTGAATCTCCATAGATAAAATTTGCAGAAGTACCAAAACTAGTTACACACTGAACTCCTGTCTTTCTAAATAATGCAAACTCTGAATGTAATTCTTATTAAAAATCAATTGAAGTAGCTCTCAAGAGCCTAAAGTACCTGTGAGAGTGGGATTGTACTCCTGGATCTTTTGACATTTTCAAAATACGACCTGGCAGATGTAAGTTTGGTGCAGGGTTAAGGGCCCATCTCATAATCTGTGCTACACAGGCTCAGGTCAAGGAGTTCTGTGGAACATGTGCAGCTGCACAGGGGAGCAAGAGCTTCCATCTACAGCAGAATGTGATCTAATTGCTCTTATTGCTCAATCTTAACCCAGCAGAAATGTCTGATGAATGGGTGGAAGCTGTTTGTGACCCTTCTCTCCCTTTTCACAAATCTGTTTTACCAGATAAAACTCATCTGAAGCGCACATTTCCCGTGTCTGTGTGTGCAGGGGCTCTCCCCTGTGTGCGGGGACAGCTCCAGCTCCCAGCAGCTTCTCAGCAATGACAGGCACAGGTCAGAACCCCTGCTGGAGGGAATTGCACCAAAGCTGCTCAGATTCTGCTGGGAGTTCTTGTGCTGGGAGTTCTTGCCACAGGCTGGCTTTGTCTGAAGAAAAGATCCCTATTTGTGTGTGATGTTGTGTTAAAACACCCATTTTGAGATGTATTCCAAGAACAAGGGGGCACCGTGTGTCTCCCTAATTCAAATATTTCTTCTTTTGAAAGATGTTTTTTCTTAGTTCTGCCCATAACTATATAAATAGAATGTTTGTCAAACAGCCGAACAAAACCACTTAAAAATGGAAGGGGTCTGGGTGATAAATTTGGAATGTTTATGTAGCGCAGTAGACATCGCTCCTGAGGTCAATGGTTTTCCTGAGGAATTCTGGAGAGCAGAGAATAAACTCGGAGTGTATTTTCCCAGTGGACTCAGCCTGGGGCTGTGCCAGGCGGTCACTTCACTCCTGCTTCACCCATCGGAGCCTTCATCAGAGCCTTCATCACCCTCAGGGCTGAGGCAGGACATTCTCACCTCTCATTCATCCCATGCTCTGGGTTCTTTACACGGCCGGCACTGCCGAGGTCCAGACATTTCCACCTATTCCACAGTGCATTGAAATCACAAAAACCTCACTGGCTCGGCCCCAGAGCAGCCCTGAGACTTTGGCATGCTTGTAATCCAGGCTGGTGATCTGATTTGTTCTCTTTATCAGTATCAGGAAAGACAAATGCCACTGTCTGCTTCACACCACCCCTCAGCAGCCCCCGGAAGGGTTAAATCAGTTCAATCCATTGTCCCTGTGTTTTGAAATCAGCAAGAAGAAAAATAATTGTGATTACATCAGTGTAATGGTAGGCAAACATAGACCAGTTTGCAGAATCAGTCTTAGATGAAACTTATGCTAAAGATTTTTGGTGTAATTTTGCTAGGGGTGTCTTTCCACCCATGAAGTGCTTGCAGTATATATTTCTTTCAGCTAAAACCCTGATCCTCAGGCAATTGTAGCAGAAAAACTCCTATTCTGTTAGAATTTATAAGGAATTCAGGGAAGCAGAATGAAAACCTAGCAGCTTTGCCTGACATTTTTTTTAAACAGCCGATGATTAGTTGGAATCACAGCTCATTCCTAAAGTCCAGAGAAGGTTTCTGAAGGCTCTGAATGTTCATGCATTGAATCACTGCTGCTCTTGGTGCTGTGCAGTGAAAGCCGAGTCTCAGCAGAGGTGGTGCAGAACCAGCACAGCCCAATGTCACCTTAGTTAGGCTGTCATGAAGTGAATTTTATAAAACCATGCTATAAAAGACAAATTCCAGGTGGTGTAATAAGCTTATGTGCTCTGCTGTGCACAAATCCGCCAGGGGAGTCTCCTGATAGGCACAAATCTAAGCCCCAGATTTTAGCAGGAAGGCTCCAGTCCCTCCAACAAAGTGTTGGGCTTCCCAGATACTGAATTAAGTATTGTGTTGTGGTAATACAAAATGAAATCGACTCTGGCTCCCACAGCTAGAAGATAAAATGGCTCTCTTGTCTTTCCAAGTAAAGTGAGTGTAGTATTTAGAAATGAAATTATGTATAAAAATAACAAGGGTCTAAAAGTGGAAGGCAAATTGTCATGATCACAACCACAGAGGTGAACCTCAGCCACTGAAGTTATCAACAGCTGATGTCTGTCAGTAATTGGGTTCACTTTCTCCACTGACAGGAACTGGCTTGGTTTCAGCCTGCTTTTTGTGGTGCCAGTGAGGAGCAGAGTGCCCCAGTGGTGAGGTCTGGAGCCCTGTGCAGGCTGCCAGACAAAGCTGAGGGAAGCAGGAGCTGCTGCAGCTTGTGCAGAAACACAGCCAGGAGAAAGTGTCCCCTACCCACTGGCCATCCCCAGCTGGAACGTTGCAAACTTTAGGGAAACATGAATCCCTTCCCCTAGCAAGGGCTCACCTCTCAGAGATGCTAACACAAAAACATGGCTACTAACTTAAAGCACAAAACACCAGCAGAAACATTTTGCAAGAAGTCGGTGAGTCATATTTTCCTCATAAAACTGTTGAAACCATTGTGCCCAGAAACAATTAAAGATGTGAGTAGGGCTGGAAAAGTTTAGGCATAAACACAAACAGACAGCATTATTTTGTTTGTGGAAGGTGAAGGTCATTTGGCTGGAGGAACACCCTCAGCCTCAGCGAGAGGGAGCAGAAGGTGCAGTTTGTGTGTCCTGGCTGCTCAGAGGAGCCCCAGCCCCACACCTGGTCACACCAGAGCTGGAGCACCAAAATCTGTCATGGCAAATGGACCACTGAAACAGGGACCAAACAAACCTACTCATTTCATCTGAAAAAAAAAATAATTCTGTTTTGACTTAAAGATGCACTTCTGAGACCTGAAGTGTCAATTGGACAAATCATCTGTATTCAACCATCACAGCCAGTGAGTCCCTGGCAGCTGGGAGGTGTGCCCAAGGCTCACAAGCTTGGTAAGTCCTTGTCGAGACTCTCTGGTTTTTCCAGCAGTTTGGTGTTCCAGCTGCCCCTGGCAATGGACTCCTTGATTTTGTCCTGCTGTTTTTGTGCTCTGCATATGCAGCCCCTGGCTCACTGCTGTGTTCACCTTCCTGCTTTTGGGGAAGGGTAAAAGGGAGGAAGTTCCTCTGCCCCCCCCAGGCATAATCCCTGCTTTTAGGAAAGTTGGACACACTGGCCTGCACAGCAGAGGTTACAGGTTGGAAGGCACATTTGAACTGAGCTTTTTCAGGGGTCCTTCTCTGATTTATTTCTGCCCTAAAGGAAGGGTAGAATTTGAGATGTGTCCAGATGCTTTTTCTCAGGAGCACTTGTGTAGCTCAGCACTTTTGCACAGACACTCCAGCTAGCAAACCCTCTGTTTAAACAACTGTATTTATAAGTCTTTCTTACAAAGAAAACGTTTTATTGACATGCATCTTATGGTCTTTTGCTCAGGAGTGTGAAATGAGCCGCAAGATTTCTAGGTCACAACAAAAAATCCACATGCAAGTGTGCATCAAGAGGCAGTGACTTTGCTGGCATTATTTTGAAGTGATAACCCCTTGAATGGTGCTTTTTCAAATTCTCTGCGTTCTTAGGGAGTTGGGAAGATTTGCTTGAGAGTTGCTTTTGAGAGGAGCAGTGCATTAGAGCAGGACAGGGCAGGGTCAGTGGCCTTGGGGACTGAGCTTTGGGCAGTTACAGAAAGCAAATGACCCTGGAGGGACTGAAACGTTTTTGGCCATGGCCATGTGAGGGCCATGGCATCTCTGGCTCCTACTGAATTGCAACAGTGGAAATCCAGAATTACATTTGGTTTATAAACACACATGGAAATTTGGGGCAATTTAAGAGTTTTGGGGGTCTGTACATTTCCCACATAGTCCTTCACATCTAGACTTCAGTCCCACAGATGTTACTTCAGGATCCTTCTCATAGTTTTCCGCTTTCTGTTCCCTGCCAAGGGTCTGCGTGGTTGTGTTTGTTCCATATCTGCATGCTCCAAAGGTTCTCAGTGTCAGCTGCTCTTGCACTTTGCTCCTCCCTTATACCCATGAACTGAGTTTCCCAGGTTAAAGAGCTGAAAAATAGATCCTGGGAATCTGGCTCAGCCTTGATGAGGGATGTGGTCAATAACCACAAGGCTATTCCTTTAATTTCTTCCTTTAACAGCTTGTTATGCAATTACATTTTTCGGTAAGTTGCATGCTTTCTTCAGGCTAATGATCCTTTTGATGGGGTGACAGTTCACAGACTTACAAACATCTGAAAACTAGAGGGAAGAATGGAAAATATTTTGAAACTTCAGCCGTGATATGATGCAAGTCTGAGCTCTGATTAAGGGTGTTAAGGATCTTTTCAAAGCAAGACAATGTAAGTGCTGTATGGTTTGATTAAGAGGTGGGGAAGAGGCACCTGAATTTTCCGTGTGACAGATTTCTGTGGATCCTCCTGAGGATGTGCAGCCCTGTGGGCTCTGCTGCTCTGAGCAGTGAAATTCCTGGCCTTGCCCAGCACCTCTTTGCTCACTGGAGACCTTGCAAAGAAGCTCTCTCTTGGATTTATCATTGTCACATCTTGTTCTGCAGTGTTCTGCCTGGTTTTCCCAGGTGTGTTCCTGAGCTTGGCACATAGAACAGGCAGGAGATGGGAGCTTAAACCTCAGCCCAAGGAATGACTGAGAGGCTTCTCCTGAGCAGACACGATCTGGAAATGCAGGAAAGCTTTTGTTCCTGCTTTAGGTGATGGTACCCAAAGTGTGGTCACTGGCACTAATTCCCTGTACTTGTAGAGCAGCCCAGAATTAACAAAATACTCCCAAATCCCTTTCCTCCTGGGAAGTCTTGACCCATTCAGCTCTTTGCAGACAGCCCTTACAGGCAGGGAGGAGGTTGCTCCCCAGGTTAGTGGCAGAGCCAGGAAAGAATCTTACACTGACATTTCTGGGCTTGTAGTCTGGCTAATGGTAGCCAGGCTAAAGGGATAATGTCAGGCACAAAGGCTGAGTGCAGAGCTCCTCTCCAGATCCCCTCTGATGGACTGAGTGTTCTTCAGAGCACATTCCATCATGTGGGACAAGCTTCTGCATGGAGCATTCAGAGCTCCTTCTTGGAGTAAGTACTTCTCCCTCCAAACACATCCTCCAGCTTTTTGTTATACCCAGATTTACTCACTTGTGGTGTTTACATTACACCAGCTTGAGGGGGGAAGGAAGGGAATTTTTCTGTATATGAACTGTCTGGGTGATTTTCTACAGCTGCTTTGAAGGATATGTCTGTTACTTATATTGGGACTTGGATTCTGTAGACATATGGCAGAGAACACAATTCTCCAAAAAGCAAAAGAGTTTGACTGATGGAAAACAAGAGAGCAATCCAAGAGAAACCCTGCCAGAGGAGGAGCATGAACCTGAAATTTACTGTTGAAACCAGACTTCTGCCTTGGGCTTAAGCACCGATTCCACCACTGACTGCAGTGTGGCTCTGCACAGATGCAAGGAGCTGCTTTTAGGACCTGACTGAGTCTGGAGCTAAAGTATTGTTCTGGCATCCAACCCTGGTTTGGAAATGCACAGGTTGGCCTGCACTCCTGAAGCACTGGGACAATTACAGGGTTTTTAAGAAGTCAGAAATGTAGAGAGCCTCTGAACTGAGGCTATTCTGGCTTTTGCATAGAGAGTTTGTAAAATCAATCAGAAATCGAAGAGGGCACGAGAGATTTCACTTGAGACTGTCCAATCCCTTATTAATTGCACCGTGGATGGCAACGCAGGAAACGTGAATTGCAGACAAGCCTTTTTTTCCCCAATTTATTCTGCCGTGTGCTGTTTTGACTTTCCACTTCCGTGCAGCTCATCACTCGCAGCAGCACGGGAGCTGCCGGAGGGTTTGTCCTGATGTGTTTTTGTGTTTTGTTGCAGGAGCCAGCAGACTCAGTGACTGGGAGCCATGTCGGTCAAGCTGACGTTTGTGTCCCCTGGGGACGGGGGTGGCATCAGCAGGAGCTGCTCCTTCACTGGGTTCAGCACCGTGCAGAGCAGAAAACTGGCGTAAGTGACCCTGCGCAGGGCACCTGCTCCGTGGGCACCGGCCTGGGAGGGTCCATCACCTCAGGCAGCTTTGTGCAGGTGTTGTTCCTTCACTGCACCTGAAAATGGAGTGGCCAGCAGGAGCAGGGAGCTCATTCCTGCCCTGTACTGGACACTGGTGGGGTCACACCTCGAGTGCAGTGTACAGTTCTGTCCCCTCAGTTCAGGAAGGACATGGAGGGGCTGGAGTGCATCCAGAGAAGGGTGAGGGGTCTGGAACACCAACCCTGTGAGGAAGGGCTGAGGGAGCCGGGGTTGTTCAGCCTGGAGAAAAGGAGACTCAGGGGTGACCTTATCACTCTGGAGCTCCCTGAAAGGTGCCTGTGCTCAGCGGGGTTGGTCTCTTCACCAGGCAGCGCTGACAGAACCAGAGGACACAGCCTCAAGCTGTGCCAATGGAGATATAGGTTGGATGTTAGGAAAAAGTTTTTCACTGAAAGAATAATAAAGTATTGGAATGGTTTGCCTGGGGAGGTGGTGGGGTCACCACCCCTGGATGTGTTTAAAAAAAGACTGGATGTGGCACTGGGTGCCATGCTTTAGTTGAGGTGTTGGGCTGGACTCGATGATCTTGGAGGTCTCTTCCAGCCCTGTGATTGTGTGATTGTGTGATTGTGTGAAAATGCTGGGTGTCATGGCACAGACCAAAAGCTGTGCTCCCAGCACTGCCCCACTGCTGGACACTGCCTGCAGGGCCACCAGGGCCACCCAGGTGATGGGCCAGGCTGCTCAGGTCCCATCTGTGCTGGGAAAGTGAAGAGCTGCAGCCCTGCCTGCTGCCAGCCTTGTGGTGCCTGCTGAGCTCTGACCAAACCTTCAGAACAGCCTGGGGAAATAAAATCCTCCTGGGCACCTTAATGGTGAATCCTGGCAAAAATCTGGAATTGACCCCAGTCAAATGCTCGCAGAGCTGTTGAGGCAGAGCAGCACCACAGGGAGGAAGGGCAGGGTCCTGGCAGGGCCACAGGAGGGGAAGGGAGGACTCAAACTCTGCAGCCCAGCATTCATTTCCTCTGCAGCTGCTGCACCATCCCGCGCTGGTGTTCCCATTTGGCTTTCCAGAACTCGCTGGGCAGCATTGCTCTGTGTGCTCACTGCAGCTTTTCCACTAAAAATCCCGTGCTGTTTGTGAATTCAGCAATCCCTGAAAGTCCCTGTAAATCTTGAGTGTCTTTAGAAGAGATGACCTATAAATGGAAAATTAAAACGACCTCTGACTGTCAGTGCATGCTAGAGCAATAACAAAGTGAATCATTTAGCAGCACCATTTAGAAATACTGGGATGTGTGCCTCAGGAGTATTGTACTAAAAAAAATCCTGTTGTGCATCAGTAAAATACCTGACTCATGTAATGAAATATCCTTTCAAAGAACCAGATGACTGGATTAAACTTTAGGTTAAACACAGCATGGTAAAGTATGAGCAAAAACCAAAATCCTTTTTGATTATGATGCGATTGAGGAGCCATCAATTTGAATAAATTAATTTGTTGGTAAAAGTGAAAATTAATATTACCCCCAGCAAAGATCAGGTATCTAAAAATCACACCA
Source organism: Cinclus cinclus (assembly GCF_963662255.1). Taxonomy (NCBI): domain Eukaryota; kingdom Metazoa; phylum Chordata; class Aves; order Passeriformes; family Cinclidae; genus Cinclus; species Cinclus cinclus. Next base: position 14,773,590 of record NC_085063.1, read on the forward strand.
AGTGCCAAGATCTGGAGGAAAACTGTCAGGTAATACAGGCAGGCTCGAGCTGCAGTCCAGAGTGGGAGTCCTTGCAGGGAAAGGTTCTACAGGAGCAGGGGTGAGCAGCTGCTCCTCCGACAGGCACAGTCCAGCAGGGTCCCCGTGCTCAGAATAATAATTCACACATCCCTTAGGATTATCCTCTTACATCTAGCTGCAAAACTTTCCTCTGTGCCTCTCTTAAGGCACTTTGATGGTGCTGCTTTTCAATATTTGAGTGTTTAGACAGTTTTGTTCTGGAATCACTGCAGTAAGGAGGATTTCTGTCCCAGACACTCAGTCACAGCCCAGTGAACATGAGAGCCTGCCCTGGCATAGACAAGAAAATTTTTAATCACCCTTTCCTAACTTATCTCTCTCTCAGGCACTGTTACAAAACTCAGCAGGAGCTGGCAGGGGTCCTGTGCAAGGTCTGTCCAAGGATGACAAGACACAAATCAGGCCCACATGGACATTCTGCAGCAGATGCTAAATTTACTTTTGCTTTTCTTTAGCATCTTCCCCTTGGGTCTCTCAGTCAGACACAATTTTGTATTTCCCCACCATGGTCTCCACAGGAAGTAAATGCTATTACTGTTATCTGTAAAGTGGGAAATCTGATCCTTAACTGATCAGGTTCACAAGGGAAAGCAGCATGAGAACATTCAGCTTTTAGCTACTGGCCCTCCAGGACATGCCAGCTACTTCACTTTTGTATGAAATGTATGGAAATGGGATTCCACACGGAACATCAGTGCCCAGCTGGGCTGCAGCAGCCAGTGGGAGATGCTGAGGAGAAGGGCACAGGGAAGTCCCAGCCCCTCTGTGTGCAGTACTGAGATGCTGTGCAAGGGAAGTAATTTCCAGAACTTTGGAGAATTCACTCCAAAAATCTGAAGGTAAATCCCAAAATGAAACAAAACCCAGGAGTAGTTTGGGCTTTTAATTCCAAAACAGAATTATCTTGTCTCTTCTATTTGGTATCTTACAAATTAGATTTCTCTAGAGCCTGGAATTAGATGCTGCTTCTTCTTAGCATGAAAGAATTTTAAGCAACGAGCATTCTAGGAGACTCTTTCAACTGTTCCTATTGGTCAGACTGCCCCTTCCAGTGTTATTCCTGTTGGAACTCTCTCAATGTGCATGGAATTCCCGAAGAGACATCAGCATAATAAAGATAGTTAATATTAATATAAGGTTCTAATTTAACAGTGATGTTCCTTGTTGTAGATAACCTGAGCTCCAAATGGTTTGGTTAACACTTTCTATTAAGGCATCATAAAAAACCAAGGTAATCAGTGGTGTGAAGGAATTAAGTATCCAGCAATGCTTGGCAACACCTAGTTTATCAGATTTTTTGCAGAACAGATGTTAAGAACTGGAGTTGAGTGGAAATTTAGGACAAGAATAATTAAAGTAGGTACTCAAAGGCTTCTCTAATAGGAGTAGGGACAGCTCTCAGGTGTGTTGGGCTTTAATCACCCAGCACAAGAACCTCCTTAGGCCTCAGTTACAAGCCTGGAACTGAAACCAGCCACTGGGTGACTGTTGAGCCTGATGGAGCTCATCCTTTCTCCAGGTGAGCAGAATTTAAGAGGGAAATTGTAGAGGAGGTAGAAAGATTTTCAGAGAGCAACTGGCTGGTTTGGCTTGCTTTGGCAGATGGGAAATTTCTCTAGGTAATGTTATTTTAAAGGCTTTAGCTAGAGGGAATATTAACAAACTTATATAAAAATAGCCAAGGCTTATGGGACGATATGGAGAGAGGCAAGCCAGGCAGGAATTCTTTGCAGAGAACTCATTTTCTGTTTTAAAGGTGCCTCTAACTGATGGTTCAGGGTATTCTAACTCCTCAGGCTGGCACAAAATATTCTGTGTGGGGGAATTCTGGTAGAAGCAATATTTGATTTTGATTTTGAAAGTAATCAGCTGAGGTGTTAGATGCTGGAAAAAACCCTTGGTAATTATATCTTGTGTGCAATCAGGGCCTGGCAGCTGGCTTTTCCAAACAGAGCAGTGCTCTGAGCCACGGTTTAAATGGAAGGTGAGCACAGGTGAGAAATAACCATTTCTAAAGGCTCTTCAGGTGAGCTTTGCCACTTGGGCCTTGGGTGGCCCAAGGTTTGTTGCCTGGACTGCAGGTGGGAGTCAGAATGGGCCAGCCCTGGCCCTGCAGCAGGGTCCCTTTGGTGGCTCTGAGGATGTCCCAGGCTCTGCCCTGCCCTGCTGGGCACACAGAGCAGCACCCTGGGCTTTCTGTTCCTGCCACGGTGCTCTCAGGTGCCCAGATCCTCGGTGATTTTAGGTGGGTGTACATGGGATTGGATGGAACCGAACCCTGGAGTTCTGTGGCTCAGGCATCTCCCAGTGATGGGCTCTGCACCTTCCCTGAATTTCTGTTCTCTTCCTACAGCAAGTCCCTCAGCAGAAGTTCAGTGAGATCCAGGATGTCACTGAAACCCCCCAAGGCCTATAATTCCCTGCAGAAGGGGGCACTCATCTGGGATCCAAAGCCACTCCAGGTGAAGAAAATTTTTGAAGCTTTGAAGAAAGGACTTAAGTAAGGACCTTTTCAATACTGTGATTTGCCTTGCCTAGCCACGCTGCTGAAGTCTGTGTGTCACTTTGCTCTGTCTCCATCTGGCACCTCTGAACACGTGTGGTGACTTCCCCAGACCTGGGACCTTGGAAAACGAGTTCCATTCATTCTCAGGCTGCTTACAAAGCGCTCTGATGTTTGTGTTTATTACACTGTAAAACGTCACTGACAGGGAGAGCTCTGAGGAGTTGTCCTGCAATCAGCTGAGCTCCCATGGGAAAGGGAGGCTTTCAGGACAGGGTAGGGATGGGACAGCCAGACCTGGGCAGTGATTGGCAAAAAGTTTCTGGAGAGGGAACTCCAAAACCTGCCTTAACCTCGAGACTGAAAATGAGGGTGTGCCCTGCAAGGGCAGAGTGGGGGAGGCTCGTTCATCAGGGACTCCTCCTTGTGCTAATGACTGAACACTTGGAGTGAGCTGTTCTAGATGGTGTCAGGATGGGTCTTTCATTTTTTTATCTTCTTCCCCCCCCCCCCCCTTAAATAAAATTAAACTCTGAAGTTCAAAACTGATGTATGACCCCTGGGTATCTCGTAAGGCAAAGGTCTAAGCAGGTTCACCTGAAAGCCTCAGCTTTTTGATTTCCCAGAGTGTTCTGAGTCTATTATCACAGGAACTTCATTTACACCCTGAAGCTGCTACCAGGAGATAAAATCCCTTTCTCTGGATTTGTAAACCCTGCAGCTCTGCTTTCCCCCTCCTAACAGGTCCTGCAGTCCTCCACATTTTGCTGCTGTATTCATTTTGATCAGTTTGTTTTCTTCAGCAAAGAACATCAAATGCATTGTAGTAACACTTCATAAAGTCACATGTGTCACGTTTTTAGTCCAATAAAAGACTATGAAGTCTTCACCCTAAAAATACCCACCAATGTCTAAGTAGAGGATTTAGATTTAAAAGCAACAAGGAAACCAAATGTTTTTGCAGAGCTGAGAATTTATCTGAGCTTAGGGAGGAGAAACTATAAAGTGGATCAGGATTTATTCCCAGTTTTGCAGTGAGTGCCACATGATCAACCTCCTGCCAAAAGTGAGTGGCTGACTAATTGACTGAAGTAACCTACAGAAAACAACTGTATCAAATAGCAATGCAAAGGCCAAATTTTAAGTAAATGCAGACTAAGTCCACTCGGTGCTGGAGTGACTTGAATTTCTAGTACAGACCATATTTTACGTGCCTGGTTCTTTATAGCTATAGAAAATAACTCTTTATTCTGTTAACCATCTGGCTGCCATTCCATCAGGCTGATAATTCTAACGTACTTAAAGCTAAAAGTGATGAAGCTTTTCTAAAAGGTGAGTGAATGCTTTTCTGCCTCCAGCCTTGGCTGCTCCTGCACTGAGCTGTTCCTGGGCAGGGGTTGAGGGCAGACAGCTGAGTGCTGGAGATGTGGGATGTCTTGGGGGACCTGCTTTTGGAACAGCGGGAAAATGAAATGCATCAAAGCAAATGTGAGGAAGTGTAGCTGTCTAAAATGAAGTTATTTTCACTGCTCGGAGACTGTGTCTAAGAATGTGGTGTTTACCAGGTGATTCTGGTTCCCTTTCAAACATTAGAGGAAAAAGTTACTGAAGTCTGCTCTGTGTTAAAAGCAAAGTTGGAAGAGTCTCAGCTGAGGAGGTTTTAGGCCCTGTGCAAAGTCCTGAGGCACAGCCCGTGCGTGCAAGCAGCTCTGGAGAGGCCAACTGGCACCAAGTGCTTCACACCTTGCAAAACAGCTCTGGTCCTGGAAAAAGGAATAGCTGCATTCAGACATTGCCTTAACAGGGTCTGCAGCTCTGTTTGCTAAAACCCTGAGTGACATCTGCCCCACCTGGCCTGTGCAGGGTGCTGGGTTTGTAGTGCAGGTGTTCCACGTGCAGGTGTTCCATGTGCTCGGGGAGCTCCTCCTCCTCAGTCCCTGGGAGCAGAGACTTCCCCAGCAAATGAAACTTTCTGCTGCCTTATAGGAGAGGATCAGGCAGAGCAATCTGAGAGGGAGATCTGTGATTTGTGTGTGTTACAACTTGATATTGTCCTCCTCCATGGCTCTGCTGAGAGCACCTCCCCAAAGAATCTGCAGTGAATACCTGGGGGATCTGACATGGGCTTTCTTTCTCTCCAGTGAATACCTGGAGGCACATCAGGCTGAGCTGGATTATCTCTCTGGTCGGCACAAAGATACCAAGAGGAACTCTAGATTGGTAAGGTGTTTTCAGTGTTAATATTTCAATAAAAGTCACCAAAGTAAGCGCTTTCTCCCACCTGGGACTCCCAGGAGCTGTCCTGTTAAAACACTGAGGTGGGATCCAGCAAAGCAGCACAATCAGAAGTTTCCCAAGCAAGGTAGCCCCGGATGTGAGAATTTAACTTGAAATTTCTCATTTTCAATACCCAGCAGTGCTCTTCACACTGTTCCTTTACTGGGCTGAATCTCCTTGTCTCTGCTCAGCAATCAGTTTCTGTAATATTAATTTAGTGACAGTTAGGCTGTTCCTAGTGAGTCTTGCATGAACGCATCATGGATGGTACCAATCCAGGTGCTCTCCTCCTCAGCCTGTGCCATTTCTCTTTCAGGCTTTCTACTATGACCTGGACAAGGTAAGGCTGTTGGGGATGGGATGGAATGCTGCAAGTGGAGGAAAATGGGTGATTTTGTGTCTGCTGTTTTACCTAATGACACATTCAGGAAATCATTTCTTACATCCCTTTCTCTCTCTTCGGCCTCTTCAAAAGCAAATCCGCTCGGTGGAGAGGTACATCAGGAAGCTGGAATTTCACATTAGCAAGGTAAGGGGTTTATACCTGTACCTGTAAGGCTCACACTGCTTTGTAAGTGATTGATCCACATGGAAAACACTCTGATTTTAATTCATCTGAAGGGGAGAATGCTGGGGACTTGCTGAAAGCTGTAGCCACTCTTTTTACAGGAGGAGGGGTTTGTTTATTTATTTATTTATTTATTTATTTATTTTCCTGAATGGTTCTATTCAGGCTGAATGTTTGGCACGACCCAACCTGAGTTTTCCTGTGAAACCAGTTTGCCTTTTCTGCCAGTTTATTCAGAAAATGCTGCTCTGGGAAGCCTGATGTGTTCTCTTCCCCCCCAGGAGGGGCCACAGGAGCAGTTCTGTGTTTGCTGCCTGCCAGAGCTTCCAGAGGGCTGAGCCTCTGCTCTGGCACAGCCAACACTGCAGGGCTTTCTCCCTGCTCAGGGAATTGCTTTCCTGCTCTGCAATTTTTGTGAGCAAAGTGTTATTTCTTGTCTTCTACTCTGGAAAAAGCAGAGCTGGTTGTATTCCTGAAGAAGTACGGGATATTGAGGAGCAAGCTGAGATGCATCACAGCATCCTGCAGTGCTCTGACAGAGGGATTTGGTTTGGTTCTTGGGTTTTTTGCCAGGAAATACTGCCAATGTTCCTTTACGAAACTCCTGAGCCATGCCAGGGCAATTCCAGTTCCTTCTTTCCCATCTTCCAAAGGTAGAAGAGCTCTATGAAGCTTATTGCATCCAGTGCAGGCTGAGGGATGGGGCCACCAACATGAAACAAGCCTTCTCCCTGTCCCCTTCCACCAAAGCCTCCAGGGAGAGCCTGCTGGAGCTCTACAAGAATGTCCAGGAGTGCACAGAGGTAGGAAATCCTTCACACTCCTTCCCAAAAATGGACTGGGAGCTGCTGCTGGCTTTTTTTTTTTTAATGGTGTGGGTTAAACACTGAACATGTGTGAATAAAATGCAGGTACATTGTATGAAAAATTCTTAATGCTGGGGTCTCTCATGGCTTCCACTGGAAGTGTGGGATGAGAATTGAAGGAGTAAGCTGTGCTACACAACCAGTAATGGAAAATAACTGACAGTGATGAGTTCAAGGAGCTCCACTCTTCTGTGGAAGATTTTCTGTTTCACAGAATCCATTCATATTACTTTTATCTGCCTTCACTAGTGAAAATGTTTGTGTGAAAGACAACCCCAAACAATTAAGTTCTTTGAAGGAAATGGGATGTGTGGGGAAGCAGCTCCTCTGCAGTGCTGTGACTGCAGCCTTTCTTTCAGGACATGTGCTTTATAGAGGGGGCTCTGGAGGTCCACTTGGGAGAGTTCCACGTGAAGATGAAAGGTAGGTTCCTTTCTCCTTTCCTTCTGGAGCCCTTGATTTGGGGTTTCATTGATTTGGGGTTTCTGGGTAGAAGTCTGATGCACTGAAAGCCCAGTTATTCAGAGAGACCTTTAACAAAGTTTGGGTTTTGCTCCAGTGCCATAGAACAGACCTGCCATGGTATTTTATGTTGGAATACAAAGCTGACAAGCTTTCTTTTTCCAGCTCAGTTAAATGCTGTCCTTTTAAGAGTGTGCTGGGTTGGTGGTGCAGCTTCTGCTCAGAGCTGAGGACAAGAGGGGAGTGTTCCCCAGAGTCGCTTGATTTATTGCAGCCTGAGGTGTTGGGGGGCTTTGTAAAGCTCCAAAAACTTGGGAATTCTCCTTCTCTTTTCAGGGCTGGTGGGCTTTGCTCGTCTCTGCCCAGGAGACCAGTATGAGGTGCAGTACACAACTTTTGGGCATTTTGTCCTTTCTTTCCCTGGACTGGGAGGGCAGTGGCAGCTCAGGAGGGCAGGGTGGAAGATGGAGGAGGAGAGCAGAGTGCTGAAACCAAGATAAATGCTCTGCTGTGAGGAGAGCAGAGCACTGGCACACCCACTGTGGCCTGGGAGCTGGGGGGGCAGAGGGGCTCGGGTGTGCTTTGGGTGTGCTTTGGGTGTTACGGGAGGGTTTAAATGATGCCAGTGGTTGCCTGTCAAACCCAGCTGCCAGGGCTTTGCCTGTCTCCTGGAAGCTTGCCCTTGGCTGGATGTGAATGTACTCGGTGTCCCCCTGGGTGCTCTCCTGTCTCACCTTTCCCAGTGAATTCCAGCCTGGCACCCCAGGGCAGTGCAGAGTGCCCTGGGCTGCTCCCCAGGGGTTCAAACCTGCTCCCCCATCTCCAGTTTTCTGCTGTGTCCAGTGGGCAGGGGACTGGCTTTGCTGCTGTGGGCTGAAGGGAATAGTCTGGGGTGTGCTGGCCCAACATCCTCCTTTCTCTGTGCTCCCCAGGTGTTCGTGAGACTGGGGCGCCAAAAATGGAGGCTGAAAGGCAAAATTGAGACTGATGACAGCCAGACATGGGATGAGGAAGAGAAGATTTTCATACCCAATCTGCACGAGAAGTTTGAAATCAAGGTGTGGTGTATAATGGTTGGGTTGGAAGCAGTGGGTTAACAGGTCTTGTGCTACTTCCCTCTTAGGCTACCAAGGGTTTCTCAACATTCTTAAATAGTATTTTCTTTTTCCAGCTATGTAAAAAATGGGAGTTAATCCATGTTGTGCCTAGTGAAGGACATGGCTTCTGATTCTCCTTTGCTCCTGGCACTAGTAACCATATTAGTGCATCTGCTTTCCCGTGTTCTGGGATATGTGGTTGTGTTTAGGGATTTCTGTTTGCTTGGTTTTTTAAAGAACACCTAGATCAATATCTGGGAATTTCTAAGATGCAGCCTGGATGTGGAGACACAAATATCTTAATAACAAGATATTATTCTTATCCCCCATGTGGATGTTGAGTCCCTGCAGTGCTGCACTATTGGAGGAGAGAAATTCCTATATGGAAATCCCAGCCCTGGCAGGTGGGGTCAGTCCTTGGGCAGCAGCTTGGCACTCACAGGCTGGGCTCTGCAGCACCATCCTGCCAGCCTAGGCTGTGCTGGACCCTGTCCTACTGGGAAACTGTGCCAGTGCAGCCTCCTGGAGCAGCTCCTGCAGAGCTCCCCTGCCCTGGCAGCAGGAGCTGGCTCACACAGGAGACGCTCTCTGGCTTCTTGCCTTTGGAAATGGCTTTAGGAGGTGGTTTTTACTTTCACTGCACAATGAGGACCAGGTAAGAAGTTAATTCAGACCCCTGTTTTACCATTATTGTAAAAACTCGTGTCATTTGTGTGACAGTGACAGTTTTACTCCTTTTCTCAGCTGGTGAAAGTCACTGACAAAGATCCTCCACACCTCCTGCTCTTTCCACTCGGGGCTCAGTAATGTGTGCCCAGTGGGAGCACACAGCAGGTTTAGAAGAAGGAAATGCACAGCTGGGTGTGTGCCCAGCTCCTGCACTCCCTGCCCTCTGAGCAGCCTCCTGCCAGCTGTTCCTGGTGGGACAGTGGCTCTCAGCTCTCACCTGGGCTGTCCCCTGTCCGTGCAGGTGAGCCGGGGCTGCCTGGCGAGGTGGGATTGGCTGTTTGTGTCTCTGCAGGTGACAGAGCTGCGGGGCCTGGCCACTGTCCTGGTGGGGGTGGTGACCTGTGACAGCATCAACTTCTTCACCACCAAGCCCCAGGCCATCGTCGTGGACATCACTGAGCTGGGCACCATCAAACTGCGGCTGGAGGTCCTCTGGAAGTAAGTACAGCCCCAGCAGTGACAGCTCAAAACTCTGGAAATCATTCCAGGCTCCCAGGCGTGTCCCTGAGCTGCGTTCAACACCGTGCTCCTCCTTCTGTCAGAGCAGGGTAGAGAGCAGCCCTGTGCTCCCTCACGGCCACCCTGGGCAGGACCTGCTGATGGGAGCAGGCAGGGCAAGGGGCTGAAGCTGTTCCTGTGACCTTCCAGCTCTTCCTTTGGTGCCACCTCCTCACCAGTGGCCTGGGAGCTCCCTGCCCCGCACAAGGAGCGTTCAATCTACCTCCAAGCTATGTATGTGTGCCTACAAAACACTGAAAATAACCTTAAACGTGATGAAATGAAACTCAAAGTAGCAGTTTCTGGATGCAATGAAAAAAAAATAAAAATACACAGCTGAAGTTTTAGGACAGTCGTTGTTACCAAGATATGACCTGTTAAAAAGCAGCTTTCCCAAAGGCTTGGCACCTTTGTATGTGCACTGTGAGTAGTTGTGGGTACAAGGCTGTTTGTGCACTCCAGGGAAGCTGCTTGCAGGTGTATTTTAAATAGCTGAGCATTGTCATGGTGCCTGTGATTTGTTGCATTTTATATTTTAAATCTGTAATTTGGTTTTTGTAGTGGCCTACTGCTGTTATTAAAAGTAAATTCTCACTGTTGTGGATAGTGCACTGGCACTTATTCCTCCCTCCAGACTCACCCGTGCAGGGGTTTGAGTTGGTTATTTCTGCTTTATGGCACTGTTGTCTCACACAGAGAGATCTGTGGCCAACAAACCAAGGCTTTTTAACCTGTTTCCATTTGCCATTGTCCAGCAGCCCCTCAGTGAGGTGCCAGTGGAGCAGGGGCCACTCTCCACAGGAGAATGTGTGCAGGCTCTCACCAGGAAAATCACAAACAGCTCTGGTTCCACTGCTGGGACTGAGGAAGGGAAAAGCTTTATTCACCCAGTGCCATTTTCTGAGGGTCCCTTGTGCATGCTGTGGTTCTTTACACTTGTACCTGCACTTGGGCTGAAAAATGTGTCCCAGGCACAGCACCTGAAAATTACTTTCCAACACAGATTGCTTGTAGTCAGTGATAAATAAACTCACCTTGGCAGAGTTTTGCCTGCCCCTGTTTGATGCTTTTTCCTTCCGAGATCCAGCAGTGGCCACAGCATTTGGATTTTATAGTCTGGAAGAAATCATTCTGCTCTGTTTGTGACCCCCCAGCAGTGGCAGGGACAGACAGGGTCCTTCGTTCACTCTGCTGGATCTATTCCCCTCCTGTGCTCGCTGTCAGGACCTTCAGAACTGATCATGCACATAAGCTGCTCTTACAAAAGAACTGGATGAGGAAAACCCCCTCCTCTTCTGGGCTGCTGCACAGCTCCTCATGACCTGAGTCTCCACAGCAAATTGTGTTTGGGGCAAAACTTTCTGGGAAGCTCCCATCCCAGTGCTGCTGCCACTCTGGCTGTGGTCTTAGCTCAGAGTGCAGCCTTGGGCTGGCAGGAGGAGCTCCCTGGGATTTGGGACGACATCACACAGCCCTTGGAGCTGGCAGCAGCTGAGCTGGGAGCAGAGCTGCTGGTGACTCTTTTCTTTGGGAATTAATCCCCCCTTGGAATTTCCCGGCTCTGTGTCTCTGCTGTGTTTAATTTTCCTGAGATGTGTTGGGGTCCCACCAAGTGGACTGCGCGGAGCTCTTCTGTGCAGAGCTGGCCTCTCCTCTCTGACTGGCTGTTTGCTGAGGCTGTTTACAGAAAAGAGAAGCTGTGTGGGGATAACTCAGGGTGTTTCTGTTTTCAGAGATAGAGCACTCATAATCACAGCTGCTTTTTCCTCTGGTTTAAGAATAACTAAACAAATCCATCTGATTTACCCGAAGTTCCCTGAGAGGCAAGCTCTCAGTCTAGACCTGCTTTGTGAGAAATCCAAATGGAGATCTCTCTTCTGCCTCTACATGTACATTTTCTTTAAATAGGGGCCTCTGGTCTTCTGGGCTCTAACAAAAGTGCCTTCAGCTCCTTTATAGATTGTGCCATGAGGAGTGTGAATGAGCTTGGGGCCGTTGCAGAACAGCTTTGTTGGCCAGTTTGGCAAAAGGCTTTGAGTTTTTTGCCAACCTAAACAGCAGTCTGAATTCTGTGTCTCACATGCAGGATAAAGAGAGAGCTGTATTCTCTTTTCAGAGCTCCAGTAGTGCCCTGCATTGGGATCCAGGGCCACCATCCAGTCAGAACCACCCTGGTGCCTCTGCTCTGAGCAGGGCTGGCCTGGCTCTCAGGGGCTCCTGGAGCAGCAGCACAAAACCTTAAGGGGGAGTAAAAAAGGAAGGTCTGGCTTTTATTTTGGGACGCATACCTGCTGCCAGTCCTGCTCTTACAGCTGCAGATGTGGGTGGAGAGGCAGTTCCTGCTGCAGGACCTCCAGGCAGTGATGCACTGCTGCATCTCTGCTCTGGCAGCTGGTGCTGAGCCAAGCTGCACACCCTGGGCACTGGTGCTTGTTGGGCTGGAAAGGGTGGGTGAGCCCCAACAACAGCCTCTGCTAAATTCCATGGCCCTTTTCTTCTGGGCTTAGTGAGGGAAAGAAAAATCTCATTGCTAGCAGCAAGTCCAGTCCACTTGGTGAGAATTGGTTTTTTTGGGAGTGTATTAATGTAAGCCTGGATTCACAGGCTGAGCAGTGGGATTCAGGCAAGGAATTCTATCCACACTTCTGGTCTGGGGGTACTGAATCCATGGAGTGGCTGGACAGGAGGGGAGCAAATGGGGATAGCAGAGATGATCAGGCTTGTGGGTCACTTTGGATTTATTTATTTTTTTAATAGGGTTTTTCAGTCCTGAAAAGCTGTCTCTGGATAATCCTGTGCAGGCATGTGGATGTTGGCTGGGAAATGTGGACAGGAAATGTGGAGCCACTATTTCTCTCAGTTCAGCCACAGCCACCCTACTCCTCCCATCAAAGTACTTGCTCCACAGTTTAAGGTTAAACAATGACATTCCTGCAGAGTTTTTACCTATGCAGAGGTTTTATGTCAAAGATTTCAGGAAGTGACTAAACAAACTGAGGAAAAGCCAGCGACAACTAAAGACAATAGTCTGCTTTCAAAGTCTGCTGCATGACAGATCCCAGCTATGGATTGCCTCAAGGTGCAGCCTGTGTCTGGGGAAAGCCCCCTCCATCTGACTGAATTCCTCTGCTTTGCTCTGGAATATCCCCTGCTGCCTTCTGTCTGTGTCAGAGTGCTGGAAGAGATGGATTCATGGAGCTGTCCCAGTGTCAGGGTTTGTTTGCTGGAGAGATGAGGAGGGAGATGCTGGAGGGAGCCCAAGGAGCTCAGAGCCAAGAGATAATAGAAGCTCCAGAGCAGAATCCAAACTTGCTGTCTCAGTCATTGCTTGCAGGTCCAGGAGCTTGTCTGGAGCCAGCTGATGAGCTGCATTCTGCTGGAGGCTTTCAGGAATTGTCAAAGGGGCAAAGCAGATTTTGTTTGTTCTTGTTCCTTTCCTAGAAGTGTCATTTTGCATTACCTCATCATGAAAAATCTGAGGAATGGATCCCTGTGACTTCTGTTAAGAATGCCATGGGAAGGAGTAATTTGCTTCCATCAGTAAACGCAGCAGGCTTTGGCCAAAAGGCCGTTGCTGTCAGAAACCCGATTTATTTCTGCCCGTGAGTCAGAGCAGATGTTGCTCCCGTGCTGAGGACGGGGCTGTGGTGATGGAGCCCAGCTGGGTGACACTGCCTCCCTCACCCGACTCACCTGGGCCAGGGGAGCTCCCAGAGCAGTTTCTGAGCTCGGGAAGAACAGAGTGCTCACTGCAGGATGCTCTGCACAACTTCCCTGGGCAGCTCCAGGAGCCACAGAGGGTTGGAACTCTGCTCTTCAACTTTTGCTAGAGAGCAGGAATTAATTTCTCTGCAATTGATTAGTCTTCATTATCACTTGGATCTCCTGCAATGAGCAGCTGAACTCAGCTGATTTTATCTTGCTCTTTGGTTGTTATATTCAATCACTGAGGCTGTAGGTTTGTTGTAAACAATTGACTTATTTCAAAATGTCAGTACTCAAGTAGAAAAACAAACTTTCTTTTGGTGCCATAAGGCATCTCAGAAGGCAACAAAAAGTAACACATATAGAAACCAAACTTGCTTTACTTAACTTGAAATGTGTTTTCCATCTCCTGGTTAACTGAGCTGCGTCCCAGGGGATCATTCATGGGAGTTTCCTTAGACTGCTTTGCAAAGAAGTTGAGAAAGTAATGGTTGAGATGAAGAAGGTAATTAGGAAACCTTTGGGGCAGCACTTGACAAACCCTTGCAGACCACAGGGTCTCCTCTGGGGCAGTAACTGGCTCATCCCTGCCTGTATGAACCACAGAACCTGCCAAGTAGCACTGCCAGCCAAAGGAGTTGCTCATTAATAGGTGAAGGATAATGAGGGTTTTTATTGGGTTTTCCAGGTGCTGTGTGCTCTGCAGGAGGGAAGCTGGCAGCTCTCCTTTATTACATGTGCTGTGTTTCCTTCCTCTGTGGTTTGTGCCTGTGTCCCTGGCCAGTGCCTGGGCCAGCACCGGTGTCAGGACAGAGCACTCCAGCCTTTGGGACCTTGGACTCCTCTCCCAAAGGCTCTGGCACAGCTTTCTGTCTGAAGGGTGTGGAGAATTCTGTGTAAAACCCACAGCCTTTTTGCCTGTGTCTTTCTCTGCTGGAGCAATCAAGGACACTGGCTAGAGAGGCAGTTTCTGTTTCGTTTTACTCTGTGTGCTGCTGATTAAATGTCCTTGTTCAAATCCTCCCAGCAGCTCAACATCTCTGTGCTCTCTGCTCTCACTGACACTTGGGCCTTTGTTTTCTGCTGCAGCCCCTTTGACACTGAGAACCTGTTTCTGTCACCTGGAAGCACTGCCAAGTTCTCTGTGGGTAGCAGGAAGAGCTCGTTGTACAACTGGACCCCCCCAAACACACCCAGCTTCAGAGAGAGGTATTACCTGGTGAGTACGAGGGGGAGAGCAAAAGGCAAAGCACAGGCTTGGGGTCTGGGATTTTGGACTGTTCAGGAGCACACTCAGAAATGCGAAAACAGCACTCTGGTGCCTTTGCAGCTTATTTTGGGGTTTTGTTAATTTTTTTCTTTTAACCCCTGTTCTTTTGAGTTCTGTTCTAGATTTTGTAAAACACTTTAAAACATCCCTCAACAGAACTCTGCTCAGCAGCTGGAATGGTGGGGGTGTGGGTGTCTGCTGCAGCAGTCTGTGCTGGGAATCAAACTGGGAGCCAGGGAAGCAGAGTCCCCTGTCCCAGCTGGACTCTCTGCTGTCTCCAGGCTCACCTGGGCATCTCTTTGCAGTCTGTTCTGCAGCAGAGGCAGAGCCCAGGGGATGCAGGGGAGGAGGCCCAGCCTCCCAGCATCCTGAGCTACCTGGCTGCCTGTGATTTCGATGTCCCTGGGAGGAACAAGCCCCGCAACCCTGCGGAGACGAGCGAGGGAGACTCGTTCAGCTCTGAGGATCAGAAAGGGGCAGAATCCAGAAGTACAACCCCAGCCCAGGAGCACAGGGTGCTGCCACTGGTGATTATTCAAGAGGCTGGAGCAGAAGAGCTGCAGCATCCCGTCCCAGATCACAGCACTCTGGACATCCTGAAGAAGACTCCGTGTGTGGACGGATTCCCAAGCAGCCCCTCCGGTTTTCCCAGCCGTCACAGAGGCAGCAGAGACTCTTCCAGCCAGGCCCGGCTGGCAGAGCAGGAAAACATCAGCCAGAGAAGCTGGAATGCTGCAAACGACCCCAAAGCAGAGGGACGTGCAAAGCCAATGGACAGGACTCTGCAGGAAGTGTTACATTTGCTGAAATCGCGTGATGAGGGGCAAGCCCAGCTGCAGAAATTGGAATGCCACGTTTCGTCCCTGAGGGATAAATTGAAGGTACGGCTGTGTTTCACTCTGGGGAGGTGGCGTGGCTCTCGCTGCGACTCCTGGCCGGCTCGGTGCCCCTGGGGCTGCTCCGAGTCACTGCTGGCGCGTCCCCAGCTGGGGATTTTGGCCACCAGAGGTCAGGCAGGGCTCGGGGAAGCGGCGGAGACCGGAGAGCAGGGACCGCGCATGGAGCGGGATGGGGATGGGACCAGGGACAAGGGAAGGGATTTAGGGACGGGATTTCGGGAAGGGATGAAGGGAAGGGACAAAGGACAGGATTTAGGGAAGGGACAAGGGATGGGAAGGGACAAGGGAAGTGATTTAGGGAAGGGATGAAGGGAAGGGACAATGGATGAAGGGAAGGGATTTAGGGAAGGGACCACAGCCCCAGTGGTAGCTCCTGAGCGGAGCCCAGGCTGTGTGTCTGTGCTTCAGCCTTTGGGTTGGTTTTGGATCTTTTGGTGTTTTTGAAGGTCGAGGTGAGTGCAGCCGCTCATCCCATCCCTGTCTGTGCAGCCGGGTCTGGCTGGTCACAGGTGCTGGACATTTCTTTCCTAGAGGAAAGGTCCTGGAGAAGAGCAGGCAGGGGCTGGACTGCAGGTGAGGGGTGGGGAGGGGATCCAGGCTGGAGTAAGAACATTTCTGCTTCCATTTCATCAACAGCTGAAGACACTTCACAAACATTCCTCTATGGAGAGTTTAATGGTGGAGACAGTGCTGGAGAGTTTTGATTTCCTGAACACTGACTGCAGTGCTGATGAGCTGTCCCTGTTTGGGAGCATAAGGACAGGCAGTGTCAGGTATGTGCTGCAACACCTCATGGGACAGGCAAAGGGGGTCCCACAACAGCCACACTGGGCTGGGAAACAGCTGTGGTGTCAAACCCAGCACAGAAACATCTCCCCCTGTTTTTGGAGGGGGTTATAAATGCAATTAAAGAAAAGGCTGGTTTCTGTTCAATGCCACCTGCTTTCTTCCTGCAATTCTATTATTGATGAGACTTGTAACTCTTTTCCCCTCATCTCACCAGCACATACAATGACAATGTGCTGCAGTCCCTGAGCTGTGACACGAGACCAGAAGCACGAGATGTAACTACTGGGGATGACAACCTAGACGTGCTGCTGATAACACACCTGAGGCTGTGCAAAGGTCTCCTGCAGGTACAGAGCAGCCTGGGGGTTTCCAGGGCACTGGCTGTCACTGTTTATTCTGATTACAGGAGGATTTGGTATGTTCTGTTTGTTTTATAACAGCAGAGAGACTCAGAATGGAAATTGGGTGCATTAATGCAGTGTACGCGTGTGTGCACACAGAACATGTCATCCAAAACTCTGCTGTCTCTTTTCAGCCTCTGGGTTTTGCTGAAGCTCTGAGCAATCCCTTTGTGCCCAAAGCGGGCTGCAAATGCACAGGCTTGGCTTAGATTGGATGATGTTTAATGAATGAAAAACTGCTCCAACAGAGAGCAGGTGTCTGATGGGCAGGGGGCCTTCTGAGAGCAGCTGGGGTTTTATCACCTGTCTTAAAAGTTGGATTCTAAGGAACAAATCCTAATTTATCTGGAGCTTGATCCTGCCCTGGTTTCAGCTCCTGAGTTGTCTGTTGCATTTCAGAAACTGAGGACACCAAATGTAGCCCAGGTGGTCCAGGAGAGCATTTTGGAAGAAGTGTCAGAGCAGACACGAGTCCTGGGGGATGTCCTGGATCTGTCTGTTGAGAAAAGTGAGTACCTGCCTTACTCCAAGACCTGCAGAGATGGGAGAGCTGCACCTCTGCTGTGTCTGCTCGGGCTTCCCCACACCCAGGGTTCCACTCTAAATTCCTTGCAAACACTGACACCATTAAACCAGCTCTTTTATCTGGATTCTTAGGAAAAACAGGGCTTATTCTTTAGTTCATTTTTTCTTTTACCTAGAAGGAAAAAATCTGGAGAAGGTGGTCTCAGAGAAAGAGTAGCTGAACTGATATATCTTAAACAGGGATGTTGTAGATGGTGGAGTTTGCAGTCAAAGAACAGCAGAGCAGCCTTAATAAAACCCTCTTTTATATCTCTCTTTTTCCTTGGTAAGCAAACAGCCCAGATTCTGTGGCCACTTGCCAGAACAGTTTGGTGGGCATAGAATTCTCTCTGAGGTCTTCCCACTGTCTGCCATTGGTTGTTGGACAGAACAAGATGATAAAGCACAATGAGAGGCTTGGAAGGCTTTTGTTCTCATCTTGGTGAATACAGCAGGAAGAATGCAAATTTTAGTTGGAAGCATTTGCTGCCAGATTTTATCCTAGAGGATGTGAGAATAAACTGTTCCCTGGAGCAGAGCTGCAAAGGGGCTGGCACAGTGTGACAGGGGAAGTGTGGGAGTCTGAAATGCAGGAGCTCAGTGTCTGGAGGTAAAAGTGAGGGATGAAGGGTCCCAGGGAGGAACCACAGGGTATTGCTGTGCTCTTGTGAAGGGTTGGAGAGCCCCGAGGTCAGGGCTCTGCCCTGGGCAAGGAACACGAGGCAGGATCCCAAAATCCCTTGGCAGTGGCACCTCCTTGACTGACAGAAGGGCAACCACCGAAATTCTCAGAATGTTCTGGAACTGACTCAGGTGCTGGGATAAAGGGAACGATAAGAGGCGGGAGAGCTGCTGATGGCAGTTTAGGAGGTCAGTGCTTGCAGGTGTGAACATCTGGGCAGCAAATGTCCTGTTTTTAACAAAACAATCTCTAATGCAAACACAAGTTAGTGCTGCCCCACACCCAGCTAGGCCATCTGCTGCCTAATTTCTCATGTAAAATCCCAAATCTGCTAGAGCTCGCTGACTATTTAAAACGTTGGGTTTCAGTTATTCAGAAGATTAAAAAGAAGAAGCAATATCTGAAAATCTGGAGTGATCTTGCAGAGCCTGGCAGCAGCATCCTGGTGACCTCAGCAGAAAGGTTCCGCCATGCACTGAAGTACACAATGATGCTCAAAGTGAAGGAGAAGTACCCCAGCCACCTGGAGACAGGTACCCCCTGAGCACCTGACTGCGTTCGGTGCACTGCTGCAATTGTCCTTCTGCATTTCAAAACCCCCAAACCCAAACCTCTGGCTGGCTTCCATGTAACCAGCCTGTTCTCTCTGTCCTCCCTGTTCCCTGCAGTGCTGCAGAGGCTGCTGGAGCAGATCCTCACCTGTGATGGGTTGCTCCCCTCCTCACGTTTCCAAACAGAACCGGTGACTTTATTCCAGTTTTATCGGTACCTGGAGAGGCACCACATTGGCAGCCTGGAGAAACAACTGGCCAAACTGGCTAAAGAAGGTAATGGCAGTGCCTGGCTCCTCCTGCAGGGCTGGTGCCCTCCGGGTTCCTGCTCAAGGTACAACTGCAGAGCAGGAAACAGCCCAGCCCTTGCACTCACAACTTGTTTCCATTTTTATTCCTCTTATGACCATGTCGTTTTAATCAGAACAGGAAAAGCGTGCTAGACTCCCATATCTGAGCATGTGCAAACAAACCCCTTGTGAAGGGTGGGCTTATCTTTAGTGCCCTGAAAAGTGGGTTCTGGGATATTCTGAAGCTGAAGCAGACACAAAGGATTCCAAGGACTGAGTGCAATCTGTGCCTTGGGTTCACTGCTGGAGCTGGACTCGGACACAGAAAAGAGCAATAAAACTGCAGAGATTATTAACGTGCGTTTTGTAGCCTGAGGTGGCCAGTGCCTCACTGGAGCCTTGTCCAACATGTCAAAGTGCTCCAAAACTTTCTCTGTATTAGAAAATAATTATTTAAAAATAATCCTGGTATTGGCTGCATCTTCAGGCTTATGCTGATGCAGAGGATACGTGGAGGGGTCTGAGAGCTTGAGCACTGCTCTGCTGTCCCAGCCTGGGCACGGGGACAGCGACAGCGATGGGGAAGAGGCAGGGTGGGCAGGGGAAGGAGGAGGAGGAGGCAGGGTGGGCAGGGGCTGCTGTCCCCGGCAGGGCTGGCAGGGTTCGTGTCCCCTGCCAGGCGTTTCTGAGCGGGGCCGCTCCTTCCCCTGCAGTGATGCTGATCGAGGAGCTGCAGTGCCCCGGGAGGCTGAAGACGCTGAAGAGGCTGAAGGGGAAGAGGCTGAGCCGGCTGCAGCCGCTGCCGAGGACGCTGCGGCTGCTCGGGCTCCTGCAGCTGGACGAGAATCACCGAGTGAGCAAAGCGGCCACGGCGTGCCTGGCCCGGGCCAGCGGCTGCGGCAACCTCCGGGCTCGGGTGAGCGGGGGACAGGGAGGGGACAGGGAGGGGACACCTGGGACAGCAGGGAATGGTCAGGCTCAGCTCACGGGCTGGTCAGGGTCTGGAACACCAACCCTGTGAGGAAGGGCTGAGGGAGCCGGGGTTGTTCAGCCTGGAGAAAAGGAGACTCAGGGGTGACCTTATCACTCTGGAGCTCCCTGAAAGGTGCCTGTGCTCAGCGGGGTTGGTCTCTTCACCAGGCAGCGCTGACAGAACCAGAGGACACAGCCTCAAGCTGTGCCAATGGAGATATAGGTTGGATGTTAGGAAAAAGTTTTTCACTGAAAGAATAATAAAGTATTGGAATGGTTTGCCTGGGGAGGTGGTGGGGTCACCACCCCTGGATGTGTTTAAAAAAAGACTGGATGTGGCACTGGGTGCCATGCTTTAGTTGAGGTGTTGGGCTGGACTCGATGATCTTGGAGGTCTCTTCCAACCCAGTTATTCCGTGAGTATTCCGTGAGTATTCTGTGAGTATTCTGTGAATGCGGGGGGACAGTGAGGGTACGGTGGGGGCACTGGGAACAGCGGGGGACACCAGAGGGACAGTGGGGACACTGGGGAGCTTTCCCCAGTATCCCACTGCTCTCCTTGCCTTGTTCCAGCTGGGAAGGAGCCCCTGAACACCGCAGGGCTCCCGTGCCCTCTGCCTTTGCTGTTCTCGGGGGTGAAACCACTCCTGTCCTTCGGCTTTGGTTGCTTGATGACCCTTCTGAGTTTCTGTTTTTCTTTCCCTGTGTTTCCCTTCAGGCTGTCCTGTTTTACACCGATGCTCTGTCCGACTGTGATGCCAGGCTGCAGCAGGCTGCGTGTCTGGCTCTGAAGAACCTCAGGGTGAGCTCCCGGCTCCGCTCTGCCCCGAGGCAGCGATCAGAGCGTGTCCGCCTGGCTTCCAGCTGCGAGGGTCACTGGGGCTGGGAATTACCGAAATCTTTGGCTGCCAGGGTTCCAAGCTGTTCGTGCCGTTCTTGCCAGGGCAGCAGGGGAGGGAGCTGTGAGCACCTGGGAGTGCCTGCCCTGCCAGGCACAGCAGGGAGGTGTGAACTCTGTGAGACTCGGTGGTCGAGGGCAGTGTCTGACTCGGTGAACATTTCTGTGTCAGCCAGTTCTAAACATTTAACTGTAGAAATCTGAAGTTAAATCAGGGGGTATTTTTAACAATAGCTGACCAAAGTCAGAAAACAAAAGTAGCATTTGCATTGCTGCTACAAGAAACAGCACAGATTTAAACTTTCCCAGGAGCCCTAAGCTGTAATAGGTTTGCACACAAATAGTGAACCAATGTCTGCAAACAGGTGCTCACACAATGGCAAATCAGGGCCTTAAAGTAGATTTGCAAAGCACCAGCTGGGATTAACCCTTGAAGGTCCTTGTTGGGTGGTACTGATTAATAATCCCACAACCCCAACCTGTGCCTTGGACTTTTACACTTTCTGATGCCCTAAAACAGGAGGGAAGGAAACAGAGGTGAGATCATGTCAGGAAATGTAACTGCATCCCAGTATGTTGGGGAAGAGAAAGGTCCTGCTGGAATTTGGATGTCAGAGGAGATGGGAGTTGTGTGTCTGTGTTTGCTTTGTAAAAAATGTCCACCAAACTGCTGAAAAGCTGCTGAGACAAATTCTTCTTTTCTCTACCAGGCTGTGGAGAGCATTGAGCAGGTTGCCCACCTGTGCCAGTCTGAAACAGAGGAAGTCAGGAATGCAGCCAGGGAAACTACACTGTCCTTTGGTAAGGCTTTTGCACAGCTTTGAAATGGTCTGAGAGAATCCTGTGAAATAGTGCAGGACCGGGGGGGGGGCTCAAGTTCAGCCTGAACACATCCAGGACAACGGGAGTGTTTCATGAACAGCTGTTTCATACCGTGAAGATAAACTTTACATCCTACATAACAGCCAAGGGCCCCTGATGAAGTTTATAGAACCAGACCACAGAGAACCAGAAGGATTAAGTGCTTTAGGAACCACTGAACCTTTTGAAAAGCTCACAGATAAGGACTGAAGGTTTTATGCTGGTTCATTACTTGTTACTTCACTGCAATCCAAATGACGAGTGACTGACTGTGATAAAATGTCAGTGCCCCCCATCTCCTCCTGCCCAGTATTTGTGCTTTTCCTGGGAGTTCAACAGCTGGAATGCTGCCAGGGCATGGCCAGGTCATGCAGGAAGCAACCATTTCCCTGTTCTGTTCTTCCAAACCCCGCTTTGAGCCAGGCTTAGCTCTGGGGATCTCCAGCCTTGCCCCACAGAAACACTCAGCCTCCCATGCAAGGCAGGCTTTCCAGCTGTGGTGCTCCAAACTGTTCCTCGTGGAAATCCTTGCAGGAAGCCTGATTATCCATGGTGGCTTCTAGCTGGTTTTGGAAAACTATTCCCTGAGGGATGTGTTTTGTCACTCTTGAGTCCTTCCTTCCAAGCAAGGCTGTGACAGGAGTATCCCTCAGGCTGTTCCTGTTTTCTCTCTCCACAGGGGAACGGGGCCGACAAGCCTTTGAGAAGATGGACAGGATCTGCTGTGAGCTGAGAGAAACAGCTCAGGAGGCTGAGATTGAAATCACAGTGTTTTAGTCATGGGATGCGAGGAGCTGGATCCCATAGTCCCCACAGCCACATGGGTACCTGAGGGTTTGGTTTTGTCTGGTTTCCTTCTGTCCTGTCCTAGCTGCCTCCTTCCCCAGGACAGGTTTATTCCAAAGGGGACAGTTTGTGATCTCCATGATGCAGCCTGGAATGTTTCCTCAATCTCTCAGCACATGAGCAAATACCAAGTGCTGGACAAATGAAAACTGGGATCTCTCAGAACGTGGATCCAGGTCTTAACTGGAGTTAAAATCTCCATCTTGCCGGAATTAGCTGTCCCTGCTCCAACTCTGTCCAGTATGATCTATTTTCCCAGGAAGTGATTTAGTAATTTGGCATTCTCCAAGGAGACAAATGATCACTCTCCCATCCATCAATTGGCCTGTCAGGAAAACAAATCCAGCACCATTGCTTGGTGGTTTCCTTTGCTTGGGCAATTTAGCTGCAGAAGGAAAACGTGGTACTCCCCAAGTGACTTTGTTTAGAATTGCTGCAGCTCAGGCCAGGGCCAGCAGGGCCTGGCAGGCTCTGTAAGGGGTGTGTGTGCTCAGCAGCAGGGGCTGCAGGGGATTTCCTAGGTGCAGGTCTGACTGAGGGAGGGACACGTTTGTTCTTTTAATACTCTGAATTTAGTCACAGACCAAGACTTCTCCTCCTGATCCACCTTGGCTGGGCTCAGCCCCCAGCCCTGGCTGGCAGAGTGCCCATGGGGAGCAGCCTGGCTTCAGGTGCAATACTTGAAAGGTTTGGGCTTGTGTGTACATATTTTTATATATATACATACACTTAAAACTTTTCTATTTGGTATTTATTTGTTGGATTTCATACTGTTTTCTAAAGTTGTAATAAACCATTTGAAACAAGTTCCTGGGAGTGTTTCCTACTGCTGTGCTTGCAGCCCTGGGGACAGGTAAGAGGCACAAGGACAGGATCTGCCCTGTTCTGTTCCACTTTGGTGAACTCTCACCTCCAGTTGTAGGTTTCCTTAAAAACATAAACCACAGGTAAGTACTGGAATTCAAACAGCAGGAGGTGCAGGCTGCAGCTGCAAACAGGGTCAGCAACAGCTCCTGCAGAAACCAGCCAGGGTGCTTCGAGTTCTTGCACTTACCCTTAAAATGTAGCTGTGCAAGGTGAAAGACCAGAAGAGGGAAATGGAGGTGGCAGGCAGAGATGGGGATCCTCTACTCAGTTACAGGAGCTCTGCCTCCAGGAGTCCTTACAGTAACATTTAAATCCCTTCATTCTACAAACCCAAGCCCCTGCCCTCATGTGCAGGTGGGTCAAGCAGGAGCCCATGGATCCAGACCAGAAGCAGTAACACATTCAAGTGAGTTCTTTAAAAAAAGAGTTTTATTGTTACAACTAAAATGAGAACTGAAAACTTGTATGGGAGATTGAAAAACTGTACAGTTGTACTCTAACCTGGGAGGCCCAGCAGCGGCTTACACAAAAGACAAGATACCTGAAACTGTATTATACCAAAACATTCAGCTTTTTTGTTGAGTTTTTACATTTTTTTATAAAAGTTTATTCTATGGCAATCTGTAAAAAAGAAAGACCTGATGAGTAAATATTTGCTTAAGGCAGATAGCAGAGCAGCTCACTAACTTTCTAACGAGTCTAACATGGATGTTTGTCCAATTCCAAGAACAGGTTACCCAACACCCCACTGTGCTACGGTATATACACCCCCCAACTACCACAGACAGTACAGGACAGCAAACAAAATGGGCACAGCTCAGCCTTGCCAGCCCTGCCCACACCTCCCTGGGCTCTGGGCACAGCCCCTGTGGCCCAGACAGCGTCAGAGCCTGGAACACAGGAAAGAAACAGGCACAAAGAGGATGCTCAAAGCTCTTCTGTCATCTGCAGGAGCTTTGTCTGGGTAGAATTATTTGCAACTGAATAACTCTGTATTCAAAGGAAGGATCCTTTGCTTTCCTGCCCTACCTAAGATTTCAAACCTTCCCTCCTGTGCAGGTGGTCAGAGGTGGGCTGGGTTTGTTTCTTTGCCCAGGTGTCCCAGAGCCAGGGGAGGTGGGGATGGGCTGCCTGAGCTCTCTGGAATGTCTGTACTACACTCACTCAGCCGAAAGGAACATGCACCACCGAGCACACGGGATCCCACGGGAAGTCATGCCAAGGATTAGGTGGGTACATGGGCTCTGATAAACACCAATGGGTCCAGTGCTGAACAGAGACTCAGCAGCACCCTCTGAACCACAGCCACTAAGGATCAGGTCATGCAAATATCATTTGGGCACATCAGGAAGCAGGAATATAAGTTCTGTCACCTTTCAAGCACGTGGTGTTTCATCGGGACACCGCAGACTTCACATGCACTTTAATACAAAGGGGTACAAATGGTGCCTCAGGGCAGGGTCCTGCCCAGCTGCAGAGAACAGTGGGGACAAAGCAATCACAGAATGTATCTTAAATACACAGATGAGCCATTATATATTACCATTTTTCTATACTCATTTTTTCCTGTTTCCAGTAATATAACTAAATATTGACTGATTACAACATTCCTCCTTTCAAGTACTGGTCTGACCAACAGTCTCACAGGTAAAGGATTGATTCCCAGTACTACCTGAGGATTTATTATTGTACTCTTGAAAAGCCCTTGATGCAAGCTTAACAAAACACAAAACAGAAGTAATTCCCACCCCCACCCCCAACCCCCCCCCCCCCGTCACCTACTCACCCACTGAAGGAAGAGCTACACCTACAGCCAGCTTGGCAAAAAATAAATATGGAGTGGAGGGGCTCCCCTGGGCTCCTCCACAGCAAGGGCTGCACTGAGGGTGGTTAAGTGCTATAAATCTAGAAAGACTTTAGAAATAAAACAAATCAGTAACACTGCTGCAGATCAGCTGTCATGGGGCAGTTCAGTCACTACAGCTGCCAGGAGTGAGTTTGCTCCTGTCCTCTGCACCACGACGCAAGCAAAGGCAGCTTTGCTGTTACTGTTGAACCTATTAATAATTTGGTATTACCCCGAGGAACAGCACTGGGTGCTTGGTGCAATGCTGCCTTCCAGTGCCACTCCTCCCCCAGCAGCACTTCAGCCCCTGGGATCATACTTTCAACAAAGCAGGACACACCAAAGCTGCCATCAGCAGCCAAGGGGTTTGTCCAGAGCCCAGCAGGGCTCCTGCTCCTGCCTCAGGGAACTGCTCTGGGTCTCCCCAGCACTTCCCTTCTCAGAGCCCCTCGCTGGGACCACGCTGGGCTTGAGGGAGCAGCTGCAGAGTGAAACTGCATTTTACATTCCAAATGCTGAGGTTTAAGGACTGGTCCTTCCATGGGCATGGCCCCACTGCTGGTGGACATGGTTTGGTTGAATTTCCCTTCCTGTTTCTCGACCTCTCCCAGAATATAAAAGTAAAAACAGCTTTAGAAAGGATGGTGCAATGTAAAGAGGCATATGTGCAAGTAGAGTGCAACAAAAGTCAATGAGATACACTTAGTAAAGAAAAAAAAAGAAAAAAATCAAAGAGCTGGATGTGTTGGGAT
Source organism: Cinclus cinclus (assembly GCF_963662255.1). NCBI lineage: Eukaryota > Metazoa > Chordata > Aves > Passeriformes > Cinclidae > Cinclus > Cinclus cinclus. The sequence goes on from NC_085063.1 coordinate 14,798,864, forward strand.
ACCCTGAGCAAATGCAGAAGCCTGGTTCTATCAACACAAGTAAAACAATCAGCTCTTTAAGAACAGTTATGCCAAGATTAAATATATCAATACCACAGGCACTGCCCACAACTCAGTCTTTAAAGATGAAGCAAGTTTAAAAAAAAAAAAAAAAGAAAAAAAAAAAAAAACAAACCAAAACCCAACCACAAACACACCTCCCCTTTCAAAAGTTTACATTCTTCAGGTATGTGGGTTTCTTTTTCATTTTTTGGGAACGTGTCAATGTAAGTCATGTATTTGGTTACAACACTTGGAGAGTACAAGCAAGTTTCACTTGTGCCTAGTTTTTCTGAAACAAAAGAAAATGAACTGGCTTTTTAAAAAAGGCTAAAAAACAACAATGTGTTGTAATTCTATTATCTAGTAAAAAAAAAAAAGAGAAAACAAAAAAGGAAAATAGACTATTTGGCATTTTCTCTGCTTACTCCTGAATATTTCAAGGCCCTGAGATTACAATATTATGTTCTTGGGACCACAGGGCTGGATAAAACCCTAGTGCATCAATTCTCTCATTATGCCCTACCCAAAGTTCTGGCCTTTCCCCCTAAATCTACCTGCTGTGAGCCAAGGCTGCCCTGCCTCGAGGGGCTCCGAGGAGCGGAGCACGAGCCGGGAGCGGCGCTCCCGCGGCGGCTCGGGGCCACTGGTCAATGGAAACACACCCTGTAGCAGAGATAAGCTCCTGCCGTGAGGAAAGTGAACATGCAGATATTCACTAGGAAGGGCTTCCAGGTCGCCACCACGTTCTCATCCTCCTCCTCCGAGCTCTCCTTCACGGGCTCCTCCTTGCGGGGCGAGAGCCGCGCGTTCTCACCAAGAGTTCTCCTCCGGGCTTCAGTGTCGTGACTACTGCTGGGGACAGAGGGAGGCACATTCAGCAATGAATATTCCAGGCTGGATTGGCCACGGAGGAGAGAAGGGCAGGGAACAACACAGAGCTGGAAACCTCTCGGAGCCGCAGCAGCCAACAAGGCACAGTCTGTCTCCAGTTAGGACACATCTGGCTGGTCAAGAGAGGTTTAGGAAGAGCTCGGGAGGATTCTGTGCCCTTTAAAGAATAAACTTTAACCAGCACCTGCTTTCATTGCCCATCACAAATCTGCACCAAGACAGGCAGTGAACAAACCCAGCTCACACCCACAGCAGGTCAGGGGAACACCAAAGTTCTAAACTCAAGCACCTCCCCAGAAAGCCAGAAAGGGATGGGACGTGGCTGCTCCTGCAGCCCTAGCTCCTGAAGAGCATCCCAAGGCAGAGCCGAGCATCTCCTGCCCCCTGCCAGTCCCTGCCTGTGGCTCTGTGTCCAGTCCAGCTCTGGGGGCTCTGAGTGCTTTACCTGTCTGTGCTCAGGGGCTCAGCTGGCCGGGCTCTGCCGTCCGGAGCCGTCTCCTCCACGCTGCTCACCGAGCACCTGATCTCCTCCTCCACTGCCTGCTGCTTGGGGAGGAACTCGGGGTGCTCGTGCATCCTCCCGTTGTGCATCTCTGAGGTTCTCTTGGGGGGCCTGGGAGGCGGGGGGGTGTGTTCAGGGGGTGGCTCCAGGTCTTCATTGGAGAGCTCCTTCCACTGCTCCTTCAGGGAAGGACAAGCTCTGTTAAGCTTTTCTGTTTTAGGTAAATTGCTCTAACTTTAAACTTTAGACAGCAGAACATTCATACTCTGCCTTCTAATTAACTCTTAAAGTGGTTCTACACTTGCATTGAAAAAAAAAAGAAAGAAAAACCAGACACAAGAAATCCAAGCCCAAGCTATATCCACTACCCAAAACATACTGGCCACAAAAGCAAGAAATTCCAATCTGCTTCTAAAAAACTTAAACAGCACTAAAAATCTATTTTGCTAGAGTTCTGCTTACCATAAAAAAAAACCCTGATGAATTTAATCATGACACTTAAACTTCAGGCACATTAGAAAACTTGCACCGTCTGAAATACCAGGGGAGGTTGATGCAGCAGCTCCACCCCAGCCACTGTGCAGGAAAGCACAGGAGGCACATGCTACATAACAGGTACTTTTGGAAGGAAATAAAATACAGCACTTTAGGTCGTGACAGATTGTAAAGCACTAAAAGCCCCATAATATAAGCATGTACTGAAGCTGAAGCAAGCACCAAATTTGAAGCTTCTTTCCATCCTGTTCCTCCCACCCACATGCTGCAGTACCCTGGGAGCTGCCAGGAGCACTCACTTGCACTGAAGCATCTCCCATGATGAATTTTGCCCCTTCAATAACAGCTAAGTAGGAGAAGCGGAGCTGATCTGCAGTCTGGATGAGCCCCATCCTGTATTTCCTCATTTCCAGGAGAACCTGCTTGACATCCACGGAAGAAGGATCTTTCCGTTTGTCCATCTGCAGATAAAAATGTGAAACGTTTTCAGCCCTGATGAGGTTCACTACAGTGACTCATTTTGTGGTAGGGCCTTCATACCACGCTGCACATCACAGAATGAATGAACTCACACACAACCGGTATCAGCAGCTCATTACTGGGTCTCCAAAAATACAGAGGGGAGAACACTGAGCCTCAAAAATTCTGCTTTCCCTGAAGGCAAAGCCCATCCTCATGAATCACTCTGAAAACCGGAGACTTCCCCAGAACCGAAATGGGCACTTAGGAACGAGACCTGCCTTGGAACACGCTCCCAAAACAGCGGAGTAAAACAACGGCAAACCCCAGGGAACCCTTCCCAGCCCCTGGCCCAGCTCCTTTAAGGCTTCCCCAAAGCTGCCCTGCGCAGCCGTGGTCCTTACCAGCAGCAGGCAGGTGTCCACCAGGCAGAAGGTGCCCGACCTGCCGATGCCAGCGCTGCAGTGCACCACGACGGGGCCGTGGCCGGGGCTCAGCGAGCCCGACTCCCGCACCTTGAACAGGAAATTCAGGAACGACGCCGGCGACTCCGGCACCCCGAAGTCGGGCCAGGTGGTGTAGTGAAAGTGCAGAATCTCTCGAGTTTCCTGGCTCTGCAAAAAACAGGGTTTGGGAACTCTTTTAGTTTGGGTACACCGGTCAGAAGGATTGGCAACAGCTGAGTGCAATTCCAGGGATAAAGTTTCACCAGTCTGAGGGAGATTTTATAGCTGCAGGGACAAGAAACTAATTACAAGTAGTGGTGTCTTGTTGTGAAGGTCTCCACTGGGAGCAAAGGGAATTGGGTAAGTAAATTTACTTATTTAGAGCTTAGTTATCTCAGTGCAGTTCTTGTGTCACTCTGGGCGTGGCTGAGACATGAAACTGCCTGGAGGGTCCCCACGTACATCTCATAAACATCCAAGAGTTTCATTTCCACCACATCTCATGCAGAACCATCAAATCCAGGACAATTCACAGCCACCAATTTGAAGCCCTTGTTGGTGAGGTGATGAATTTCACAAGGAGAAGGAGGACTGGCACTGGATGAGATCTGGTACTCACGGTCAGGTTTTCCAATTCCAGCTGTCTTACTGTGTAGTAGGACTTTATATCTTCAGATATCAATGTTAGTTTCAAGTTTGTATCTTCAAAAAACATTTCTTTATCCTCCTTCTGTGGCCAGTACTGTGCACACTTTATCTAAAACCAAGCAGGAGACACATAAATGTCATTACCCACTTCTGACTGAATTGCAATTTTCCTATTAAGGTCTCCCAGAGAGATGAGCTCTGCAGAGACTGCTGCATGCCAGGGACTTTCATGAACCAACCTAATAGGAAAGCAGCACATTATGAAGTGTGCAGGAAAAACCTGGAACTAAAATACTCAGCAGCAGCACAAAAAGGAAAGTCTGCACCCAAGCTTCTGCCAATGAAATGGGACAAATCCTGGGATTGGGATCACCATGTGACCCTCCTGTCTGAGGCTCTGCACATGGTCAGGCCTCTTTTGGTAAAGGGCAAACAATGGGACCAAACCAAGAACGATGCTAAACCAATAGCAAGCTCCAGACTAAGATGATTTCTGACAGCATTTTAATAAATAAAAAACCCCTTCAGCATTTTCTTCATAAGTAGACTAACAGTGGTTTTGCTCAAACTAACTCTAGTTTATTCTGAAAACATATCCTCTTGTTCATCAGGGTGTAGAATACAGTTATAATTCTCTGCACTTTTTGTCTGGATTTGTATTAATGTTAAAGTTATAGCAATTGCCTTTGTATCTAATTTCTCCACAAATGTGTCTGCAAACAATATTTTGTTTTGCTCCACTCTTAAGTCTCCCACTGCTGTTTGCTGAGGAGTCTAAGCACTGCCCTAAAGGATCAGAATAATTTGTTTTGTTCAAAACTACAGCAGTACAAAGAGGGAGCAGGAATGGTTGGAAAGGAAGAAACTATTGAAAAATATGGCTACTGAATCTCTTTTGAAGATAAAATTTCACTTGTAGTACAAAACTAAGTTTTCAGCAAAACACTGAAAAATCCAGACCACAAAACACAGCTCATTGCCCAAGAATTTTCTTGATTATTGGGAATGTTTTCCTGATGATGCAAAAGCATGTACCACCTAGTTATCACTGGTGGATACCCAATACACTCACTGCCCTCCTTCCAAAGCATCTTTATGCATTATTTTACTTTATTCTGTACACAGTGACACTGGAGAGGACAGTGCATGATCAGAGCTCAGTGTGTGATGGAAACCTGGTGCCCCAGAGCTCCTCTCTCTACTCCAAAGCCACTTCACACTGCAGAGCCCTGAGAGGTGCAGTCTGTGTACACTGAGAACAACTCCAGACCCCTGGTCAGCAGCAGAGACTTCCATCTGTGTGGAGTCGTGTTTGTGTTTTAGTTCAGCCAAATTCATGAGAAATTAGGACCTACAGTTACAAACCAAGTGATTTTCTGACTGCAGTAAGATCAGTCCACCAGGTATTCAATTCCAGGCACAATTTCTTAGATAAAATTACTTGCAGTCATCCCATCCCATTCTCTGTGTTGGTTTTACTTGGTTTTTTTATTACAGAAAACCACAAATGTGATGAACACAGAGCTAGAACTGGGGGAGTACTTACGGATCCCTTTTCCATCACTCTGTTCAACATGACAACACCACGGCTTTTCTGTTCCCAAACCATCTCCCAAAAGTGACCACAAGTATTTGGCAAAGGTCCCTGCAGAGACAGAATCCCCAGAAATAAGCATTATTTTCTGTAAATGTCAGTGCATTCTTCCCCAGTAGCAGTCCCTGCACAAGGCAATAGATTTAAACAAGCAACTTCTCATTTAAAACTGTAAAAAAATGCAGTGAGACAGCTTTAAGTTCCATGTTATGAATCTACCCATGAAAGCATGGTTAATCTTTTCCCCCCATACATAAGAGGAAGAGAGACACAGTCTCATTTGTGAGAACAGAACTGGGAGTGAAAAATGCTGCATTTTCTTAGGAAAGGTATACAGAGGTCATGGGGAAATAAACCCCACTGGCTAAAACCAAAAATGACATCTGTGTCAAACTACCCTGCAATCCCTCATCCTTATTCATGATACTTGAAAATCACTTGACTAAATGTTAGCATCCAAAAAACTGAAAGGATGCAAGATCAGTAACAAATTATATAGTTTTCCAGAATCTTCACAGATTTGCTTTGGACTGAATGAAATTGTGACTCCTTTTGAAGACTATCTATTCCCAAAGTAGATTTCCTTGTAACCTCCTATTTCTGCTATGTTCCTTTGCTGTTTTCTACTCTAAAGCTATTGCTCTGAAGTTTGGGGTTGATCTACTCCTGTGCTCAAACAGAACAGCAGGTCCTCAGAAAAGAAATGAAGCCATTAAATTTGGATCAGGAGAGTAACCAGTATCAGCCAGCTGCACATTTGACTATTCCACAGAGCTCACCCCTGTGATCAGCCCCCCCGTCCTCAGTAAGGGCAACTGCACACTGCTCTGCCCATTTCTTCCTGAGAAGATTTATCTTTATTCTTTAGAAACAGGAAGGAAGAGCTGTCACTTGAAAATATTAATCCCAGTCCACCTTTATCTAAAGTGTGGGAGGAAGGGGTAAAAAAAAAAAAAAAAAAAAGCCAAGATTAGAGATCAGGACAGTTTCCAGGGAAGGGAACACTTAGGACAAACAAGAAGCCTGGCACAGTTGCTGGCTCTCAGAATGACAACAGGGTATGTGGGCACTTTGAAATTTGTTACACAAATAGGTGTGGAACTGACAGATTCAGGGAAAAGCAGTGACTTTTATACACACACAGATGTTTGTATGCACTTAAGTAGTTTACAATCCAGAAAGCCCATGAAAAACAACTCCAGCCACCATAAGATTTTTATTATCCACTGCCAGCAATTACCTGGGTAAGGATGTAGCTTCTTTGGGCCTCTTCCATTTTTATCAAACTAGCATTGATATAGTCATTGTCACCTTGGTTTAGCTTAATTCGACTGTGGTCAACTGCAGCACAATGAGAAAACACTGTTAATTGATACAATTAAAAATTTAATGGCCTTACACCTTGCATGAAATTCTGAATATGAACAGAGCACAGTGCATGCACATCCTGATCAGATGCTGGGGTCAATCCCTGAGCTGTGCTGTGGGATGGAGAGCTCAGCCCCAGCCAGGACAGGGCAAGAACAGCAGCTGAGCAGAGCAATGAGCACAGCCCACACCTCACACACTGCACGAGTGAGGAGTTTATCTGAAATAATCCCCACTGCCATCTGCAAGCCAGATCACACTGACCTATTTATACAGTTATCAAGCTGCTGGTTTTAAATAAATCTAATTGCACAACTGCTTATCTTTTCAGCTTAAACATCCAAATACAGCTTGTTCAAGGTTGTTAAAGGTTTGTCTAAACATATATTGGGCAAACAGGACAGAGACCTCTCATTCTTACTGACATTTAGCTGTTCCCAGCCCAACCACCCTTTCGTGTAAAGAAAAAAATTATCAAATTTCTAGAAATACAGCAAATGGAAATTATTTGCTCTTTTGTTAGTCACTTGCTTGACTTGGGACTAAAGAAACCAAACCAACAACTTAAAAATCTCAATCCACACAAGGGTTCCCACATTCTGAAAGGAAGCAAACAGGCTGGGAACAGGATTATTTGAAGGCAAGAAGGAATTTGTTACTCACAACCTCAAATATTAGAACTGCTTAGTAAAGCAAACCATGTGCAACATTACTGTTCTGGTTGACTGTCCCAAAGTCTTCAGTAGCTTTTAAGCACCAAGCCAGAAGTTCTGTGCCACAGAGCAGCACTCTGGCCTGGGACAGCAGCTGGACATCTGGGACAGGCCCTGCTGAGCTTGGGGTGCTGCACCCTGAGAGGACACACGGCCCAGGACTGGCACTGTCCTGTGTTGCTCAGAGACCTCCTGGGAGCTCCCTGCTCTGGGAGCAGTGCCAGATCCATTCCATAGTATTTCTGACCAGATCCATTCCATAGTATTTCTGACCAGATCCATGGAGCATCACTTCTGACCATGTGACTGCAGCCCTGGATGCCAGGCGTGGCCAGGTGCCAGTGGGACTGTCCCTGTCCCAGTCCCTGTCCCAGTCCCTGGGATGGCAGCAGGAGAGCCAGGCTCAGGACCTGTGCTCAGAGATGCATTTCCCCCAGCACAGGGGACAGAGCCATTTCAAAAACCCAGCTCTGGCCGGGGAGCATCACCTCTGCTCCTCTCTGCTCCAAGGAGCTGATGAGCTTGGCTTTATCTGTGGCACAGCTGTGTGCCAGCCTGCTCCCAGCTCGGGCACTGCTGCCACCTGTGCTGCCTGGCAGGAGGCTCTGCTACGTGAGAATGGCACAGAAACCACCCCTGCAACTTTAGAAATGCTACTTCAGCCACCATTCTTCTCTAGCAGAAGAACTCAAAAGGTAACACAAGTTTGTTTCTTCAGATTTCTTTCAGATTCTCCAACTCTGTGTGCTGCTCTAGTATAACCCTATGGATGTAAAAGCATCCTGTGATTTACACCAATCTCACAAATAAATCAATATAACAACAAAGCGAGTTGTCTCGGATGCTTATCCACCTAACAGAATCTTGTCCTTACAAAAAACATTTAGCTGTGAGAAGTTATTAGAGGTCAACAGTCTTACAAACAATGGAAAAGAGAGTGTACTTACAGGGGCTGACATCTCTGTACCTATTTCTATTTTTGTTTCTGGGATGTTTGGCCACTTTACATGGAAAATCACTGGCTTCATGCTTGATGTCCTGGGGAAAAAAAAAAAAAAAAAGCACTGTTAGGTATGAATCCATCTAATTGCATACCATTAGCTATTTTAAGACAAATACCCATTTGACTTCACATCTTCATGTGAGGGAATTCTGGACAGAAAGCACTTTGGGCCTCAAATTAAGAATCAAGTTTGAATTTCTCAGAATACAACACTAACATTACTTACTAAAATATTACTAGTTTGCATAATAAAGTAACACAACATTCATCAGACATCAATTATGCCTTTCAGCTCCTGAAGGAGCAGGGCCTCTGCCCCAGAACACTTCCACATAAACTGGTTGAAGCCCTTGTTTTCAACATCAGTGAAAATATCAAGCCTGCAGTGAAAACATTCACTGTGACAGAAAAGAACCTGCCTACCCCCCTTGGCACCACACACACACACACACACTGGTGATTTGTCTAAGACCACTTTCATTACCCTGAGTTACCAGCAAGATTTCACAAAGCTGCAGTGCTAGAAGTCACTTGTACCCAATTCTCCTGCTCAGCTAAAACAGTTGTAGCATCTCAAACAGATCACCAGGGCTCTCTCAGGCTTTTTCAGATGGAAATAATAGCTCAGCTATCTGAGACAATTTCAGAAGGTAAAAATGAAAAGAATTCTGCTGTCCTTGGACATTAGTCCCAATTTGCTGAAACAGAATTTCACGTTGTAAATAAATACTGTGTAAGCACAGTCCTACATATAAAGAATCATGTAAAATGCTCAAGATTTTTTCAAGTGGGCCATCCACTGCAGCACATTACCTGTTTATCTCTTCTGCTGCATTATTCAGGTATGTACCAATTTATCCTGAATGCTACATGTCAGGAGAAGAGTTCTGATTTACATAAAGCTGCCCAAAATTAGCACAGTATTCCAAAACTGAAATAAGGGCTGACATCAGCTGCCAGCTTTTTATAACTGAACACATGGCTGCCAGTATTTCTGCTTATGAAGAATGCAGTCTGGAGAATATGATCTGGACTGCCACAGTCTAATCTCAAACACGAGGCAGCTAAAATGGGTGTTTTCAGAAACTTGTCTCTGACACCAGGTTGGTGACTTTGTACTTTACAGGGATTTATTCTTCTGTACTGGTTGCACAGGATTAACAAGAGAAAAAAAAAAACAAACCAGGGAACTAGGAAAAATGGTTTTCTAGATCACTAACCATGTTTCCCAAATGTGTTGAAAATCCCAAATGTGCTGAACACCCAAAACCAACACAACTCCCTTTCACTCAGGATTCGTATTATAAAAGCATCAAAATGCAAACCAAACCAAGATCCCTAAGGAATTTTTCTGTAAATACTGGGCTATTTTAGCAGCAGGACAAATACACAATTTCATTTCACAGCATTAACAGATATTAAAAAAACCTATCTCCTCTTTTAAAACTAAATGAATCAAGTGCTTCTTTACAGAAATGGAATTATACAAAGGAACTCTAATACAAAAATATTACACTGAAGCATCCACACGTATGTGCACACACAAACTACTGCCAGTCCCCAGGAGTTCCACAGATTCAAACACCAACATCAAGAATTTAAGGAGCTGAAAGTGGCAATTTATTGTGCAGGGAATAGAGAGCTGGCTATTACCTCACCAGCAAGTATCAGATCTTTCTCAAGATGCCACGGTGCCTAAAGGAGAATAATGGAGTTCTAGGAGATGCTGAACTCCCACAGGCACACAGAAAATGGAAAGAAGTCACTCGTGTGCCTGCAGCAGACTATTTAAAAACTGGAGAGTATTTCTGGAGCATGTTTCAAGAAACAGGAAAAACCACGGGGTGGGGGTGGGACGGTAACAGAAGAGGGATGGAGATATGGCAACAAGCAAGCTGCTGCCTCATGTGAAAACCCAGGCAGCAGCCAGCACTTCCCTGCTGAGTGTGAACACGGTGAAACAGAAAATCCTGGACAGCAGGCATGCATGGACATCAGACAGGGCAACTCTCCTCAGCAACGTGGCAGGAAAGTGCTTTGGAGCTTTGCTTGGGGTGGTTTTTTCTTGGATACAGAAGTTGCTAGAACATCTAAAGTGACCAAAGAAATTTATCATCCAAGGTCACTTCCAGGATGTGAAGCTGACTTCAGTGGAAATGCAATTGCCTTCCACAGAGAGAAACAAGCCAGTGCCCACAGGAGCTGGGTCAAACATCAGGGACCTCGTCAAACACTGCTGGAGCCACAGCATTACTGACACCACTTCAGTGCTGCTAGGGTAGCTGCAGAACACGTTCATAACAAGGCTGGAGAAATGAGACTCATGCACAGAATGGAATTATTGTGCTCTGAGGAACTTGAAGCCAGCGATGTCGTGAGAACTGAAGGTAGTAGATGAAGGCAGGGAGTTACAAAACACCTTCTTGAATCACACCCAGTCACACTGCAGAAATCCTGCCTGTCAAAAAGGAAGCTCGACATTTCATTTAAAAGGTCGTGCAACATAAAACTTTAAAGAGGAAGGCCTAGAACTGAACTCGGTTTTCCAAAGTCAAATGCTTTGGGTTTGGAGCATGAGTCACTTCATGCCACTGGTTTTGAGCCCTGTCCCCCAGATACTTCAGGGGTGGAAAGAGGAAGTCCTGCTGAAGCCCTGTTCTTCAAAAGGGAAGTTCTGTAGCCCTGAGCACAGCAGCACACTGGGCTTCACTCTCCCCATCCTGCTCACCAGCAGGAGATTCACAAAGAGAAGATGCACCTCAGAATCTTCAAGTAAATACTGTGTAAGACCATAGGAAGAGGTGGGCATGCCAACAGCCATTCAAACACACTGTGTAGATCTGTGTATCAATATTTAGAACAGAAACTAAAGGTGCAGTCTCCATGTCCTCAAGCCTTGCAGCAGGGCTCAATTTGATCACACTGTTTAATTGCACCATAAACCCTGGAGCAGCTCAGACTCAGAGACAACAATTCACTGTCGTTTTAGCAGCTCTGCTCCTACGGGAAGCAGCAAATGCCAAGATCTTATCAGGGGCTACAGAATTGCTGCTAATCCATCTACTGAGGCACTCACTCTAAGGAGAGCAATTCACAAAAATTATAGAGAGACTTATATAAAAAAATCTTAGCTTAAGAAACAGGTTTCCTCTTAAAGCTGCCACTGAAAAAAAAGTGATGACATGAAAAGGTGGAAAAGTTACAGTAAAGTCAAGTGGAAGGTGCTCTTTTCCCAAGACATCACTCCAGGCTGGTTTCAGAATGGAAACACCCCAACAATCCAGTGAGGTTGCAAAGACTTGTGCAAGTACCAAGAGAGGTACAACAAACACCTACTTTACACAAATGGGAAAAGGTCTTCAGATTCAGCATGGGAGACTTGAGGCCCTGAAATCACCCCCCAACAAAAGAACTTCATGAAGATACAAAGCACACAACTGCTCGTGTAACCCACTCTGACAAGGAAGACTTGATTTCTTATCCTACCTTAAGCTTTACATCAGGATATTTGGGCAAGAACAAGAATGAGGATGTAACTAGCAGGTAAGAGGAAGGTCATCTAAAAATCAGATAAATGGACAGTTGTATTATACAACATAAATTGTAGCAAGCAGCTGCAGCTGCTAAGTGAAATAAATGTTGATTTTATACCCTTTAAAAACTTTTTATCTGGTCTCCTAGTTCTGCTTTCATTTAAGATACAATAGTATTGATTTGCTTACTGATCTCCCTCAAAAATAAAAATAAGAAACCAGTTGCCTGCTATGTCAAGTTTCTCCCTGAAAGCAGCACAGAGAGGAAAGGACAGGCTGGTTTAAAGTTCAACACCACTAAAACAGGAGGTTAAAATAAACAAATAAATAAGAAATCACACACTTGCAACACGGTTTCCTAGAAAGTCCCCTGCTAATTCAGCAGTGCCCAGGCACCATGAGCAGGCTGTGGCACAGAGGGATTGTGACACCAGTCAGCTGCTGGGAGCACGGGAATAACCCCCCAGGAGAATGTAAACTGGCCATGACTGCTGTATTCAATCATATCAACACGTGGCAAAGTGGGCTCGTTTCTCCCAGGCCCATATTTATCACAGCTAGCAGATATTACAGATTGTCTCTCACCACTGACCAGTTCCAACACGCCGCACTGGAGAGAGAGGCTCCTGACAGCAAACCCCACAGTCCTTTATTTATTCCACTTTATCAGGGAGATAACTGCACATGGGAATGCTCAGGTCCACACCTGCACCTGAAGGGCTGTCAGGGCTTGGCTTTATTTCCAGAAGGGAAAAAGCCACAGACTTGTGTCACTTCCAAACCTGACCAGTGCATTTATTTTGCACGTTCCCAGAAGGAAGGCACTGCTGTCAATAAACCACAGCAATACTGCACAATTCAGCTGCTCACATTGTCAGACTGCTTCAGTGCTATCTGCAATGGGCAAAAACTGATTTTTCAGTTCTGGTTCTTTTGAATGCTGCAGCAGAGACAGGGAAATCAAAGGGCTAAACTTTAGTATCAGGTTAAAGAATTACATGAGACTTCTCAAATTTCAGTAAGTTCAAAATATAGTTTGTCCTTGAAATTTATGACCCATAACAGAAGAAGTTCAGAGCTGCTGGCAGGAACACTCTACTTCTGCTGTTTTGTAGCCATGTACTCACTGCCAAAACAGGAAACAACTGAATGGAGTGTCAGTGTAAGAAAACAACTCAAGTTCCCTTCTTCTTCACATCCATCCCTATTTTTCCTCCCAGATAGTCAATCCACTCCAGAAGTGCATCTTGGACGTTACTGGAAGGATAGAGACATTTGAAAATGTGAAATGGCTTTTTCTTGACAGCTGTTGTGCAAAAACAAAGCTTTGCTATCTGTATCATCAAAGTAAGTCAGTGCCAGGAAATAAACCACACTCTCATTAAAGTGTCAAGAGGTTCTAACTCAGTTGCTCTTCTTCTGTAAGAAAAATAACCACCGAGATGAGATCCAGATCTTGGTTTGCCCAAACATTAGGGGTCTCTACATAAAGAGTTTTGGTTTAACCTCATCTCAAACAGAGTGGTGCATCCCACAGACCAGATATCCACATAACTCCTAAAGGAATTTAGTCAGCATAGCAAATTCAGACCTTAATTTGTTTGCAGTATGGGTTTTGTGTGAGTTTAAAAATGTATCATTACTGGCCTGTAGGGTATTCCAGGCTTCACAGACTGACAACTGTGGTTATAAACAGTCCTGCTTTCCTAGTTACCTAATATTTTCATTTTGACATTTCACAAACTGTCTAAGAGCATTATAGCTTTTACAGAGCTACCACCACCAAAAAAACCCCAAACAAACAAACAAACAAACAAACCCCCATGAACAAAACCCAAGGCTTTGGAGGTTTCAGGGGAGAAAAAGAGACATGAACCCTGCAAATGCTAGAATGTAAGGGAGGAGTAAGAAGCACTTCTCACACCTTTCCATGTGCTGCATAACCAAGATAATTTCTAGAATTTAGACAAGCTACAAATGGTATGTTTTAAATAGAAACAAAAGGACAAGAAATGCCCTCCACTGCAGATAATTTAGAGTTTCTCAAGGGGACCTCTGGCTTCATTAAATAGGAACCATGGCATAATTTACCATGGAATTTTTACCTACACTCACAGAGTCCTCTACTCTCTCAGAGACATGGCGCTGATAACCTCAGTTCATGTTAAAAAAGCAAGACTCTGCTATCTCTCCCAAATCTTGCATAATCCATTACCACCATGCAATCTTAAAATAAATGAATGAAATTTATTAATAAGGAAATAAAATAATCAAATATAAGTATTGCTTCCTCACCAGGAAACACAATCGAGGTCTTACCAGTTAAAAACTGAACAGATCTTTACAGATTCTTTTTCCTTTTCTCCCATTTTTGATCCCAATGTATGAAAGAGTCTTGGCTCTGAACACATTCTGCTCTTTCATTCAGCTGGGCATGGTGGCACACTGCCCACTGAAATAATACAGATTTGCAGAATATCTGGCATTACCTACAGCTGAGGAGGAATCTGAAAGGCCACTGCAGAACTAGGTATTGTAGCAGCAGAGAAGGACATTGTCACCTTCTGCCTGAAGAGATTCCAGGCTGGTGTTTAGTACTGGATCTGTCACAGCTGAAGGCCCCCTAAATTGGTTGGGAAGATCATTAACACACTCATCTAATGAACTGCTCCAGCACCACTGCAATGAGCAGGAGCACACAGACACAGAACAAGCTCTGTGGGTAATGTCAAGTGAGTTTGAAAGCAACCAGACCCGAGTTCCACTCTTCCTATTAAGCCTTGATGAAGCTGTTTAAAAAGAACCTTCACTTCAGATTAAGATGTGCACTTCACACGCACTGAGCTACAACCGAAACTCATCTGTGGTGTTTGTGTCCTTTCACCTTTTCCTGGAAAGTGTGTTGACTAAAAGCCAAACAAACAGCACAGCACTTTAGCTGCTGAACAGACAAACACTGCAGTCATTTCACTCAGGACAAATATTTTAAAGAAAATAAGACTGCAAATGTTCGATTTATTTTTCAAAAAATGCCAATATTCATGTAGTTGTCTCATCAGCAGTTTAAACTCACACAGTTGCAGAACTACCACAGCATTATTTTTAATCCTTTTGGAGATTACGTGAGTTTAATGCATCTAGGTTACCAACTGGTATCTTAAAAATGCTGGTCAAAAATAACACATAACTAGACAAGTCCAGTATTCCCCATCCACAGTCACATCTGCTCATCTGTGATGTGCGCATTTTGCTAAAACACCAGAACTGTCAAAGAAAAAAAGGCCAGTTTGCAATTCCCAAGTGACCTTAACCTTGTGGAGATCATTTTCAACACAAGGTTCCACATGTGAGAGAGCTCCTTGCCCAGCACCCACCATGCCAAGAAGGTGCAGAGAAAACCAAACCCACCTGAGCAGAGCAGGGGTAGCCAGAGGCAGCTGCACCACGAGCTGCATTCCCCCAACAAGAGCTCCCACACCCTTCCTGCTGTGCTAGGAGGTTTTCCATGAAAGCAAAGCACAGCCCAGAGCTGCCAAGCAGAGGGTGATGCCCCAGAGCTGCCACGATCCACCACATTCCCTCCCCAGCACAGAGCCCACTGCTGAACCCCAGCCCTCTCCTGGGACAGGAGCTGCAGGGAAAGGAAAAATGTACAAAAAGCACTCCCAAAACACCACCACACCTTCCTCGGAACACAGCCTCACCAACTCATTAGCTTTCCCTTTCGTCCCTAATTGGGACTAATTAGGGAGCAGCCAGGAAGCACCAGAGTTTAGTCAGGAGTGAGGCTGTGACTCCCTCAGGGACAGGTACAGCACCTACAAATGCACAAGACCTGAGCAGCACCTGTGGTGTTGCTAAAACTTCCAGCTACTACGAAGTCAGTACCTCTCCTAAATCCATCATTTTTGCTTATCCAGTAGAGATAAATTACTTGTCAAGCTTTGGGACATTCTACATAGTTCTAATCCTCAAGGCAATCCTAACAAGTCAGAAAAAGGAAGGTTTTTTCAAACGGTCTCCTAGTGGTGATGTTGGTGTTTTTTTCAGTTTGATTTTATACCCATACATTTAGCACCAGGACAATTCCCTGGAAGGCATGTGAGGCCCTGAATAAGATCACAAGGATTTTTAACCCTGGATTTAGTATACAGGATAATGCTTCTCACATTTCTCAGCCCTTTCTGCAGCACTGTTTCTGTCACAGAGAGATGAGGAGGTTCCAACAGAAGAAAACAGACACCTCTCCTGAAAGGTGACTACATTAAAGGGGTTACCAGTAATGAAGAGCAAAGAAGTTTACATTACTACTTGAAAACAGGAAATAATCTGACCTCAAAAAAATCTGGTGGGTACTCAAAATCTGTATTACAAACTTATCTACAGAGAGACAATGTGAGAGCAAAATACTTCACCGATGCCAGAGGGGCCTTACAGAACCACATATGCCTGAAAACAGAAAATCTGAGTTGTCAAAGAGCTCCACACTTCCCATTTTTACTTATCAAGCTCTTTACAAATTCAACAGCTTGACTTGGCACCTTACAACACCTCCCAAAACCACAGGACACGCAGTGAGTAATAGGGGAAGCAGGAGATTTTGTACACTCCAAGACTTATCATCAACTCCTTTGTGTTATGCTGTTAACACACCATCAGCATTTGCTGCAAAGGGGAAACACGGGCTGCTTGTGCACACACATAATACTTTGCTCGTCAGAGACTCAGAGCTACAAAAATACACTTCTAGGGTTTGCAAAGCAAAATACCACACATTTTTTCACATCACTGCTATTGTCCTTTGAATACCCCAATGTCAAGTTTGTTGTTGTCATTACATTCCAAAATAAACATCTCTGCCTTCTTGGACTGCTAAAACATTAAAGGGTTTCAATGAGAATGAGACCTTGTTTTAGAGCAGGGATTTTGATCCACAGTCTCTGTTCCAAAGAGCCACTCTGTCCTCCCTGAGGAGCTGCCCCAGGACAGCCCCCAGGCAGGAGACACCTCTTGCTTGCTGCAAGGGATGCTGCTGCTGCTCTCCAAGTGGATTAGCTCTCAGCTGGAATGCTCCAACCCCTTGGTTTCGAACTTAGGAGTTCCTCACCACCATTCCAGGAATCCTGCCCTTGGCTGTGACCAGCAGCTGTGCTGGGACAACTCTGCAGTTCTCCTTTCAGGAGGGAGGCCATTTCTCTGGGCAATGTTTTAGGCTCTTGTAGGAATGCTTTTTCTTCCCTGGTTCCTGGAGGCGAGGGAAGAAAGCTTTAGAGGAGCTCCCTTTCCCATCATAAGCACTGTGGAAAACAGAAGGGGTCCTGGAAGGGAGCACAGCTCAGAGCCAGCCCTGGGAATCCTGCATTCCTCTGGCATCTCTGCTGAGAAACTCCTTGTAAATACAAAAGCCTTCTAGATTAACTCTCAATGGTGCATTTCCTGTGATGACACAAAGCCAGAAACAAAAGGATTCTTACCCAGGAATCAGAACTTGTGGAGTTTGCCTCACTTTTATTTTCTTGATTTGAGCTTGTTTGAAAGTCTCTTACCATCATGGAAACAGAATTTTGTGAAAACAGAATAAATCTGCGAGCATCATTTTCTACCCCCAACAATGACTAAAACTAAACTCAGATCTTATCTATTATAATTTATGGGATGGAATAAGCAAGCTATTGGTGTCCACAGAAGAAAATATGAATTACAACGGTTTTTCTTTAATACTTACCTGGAGTTAAACAAGTTATATATGCATTTAGAAAGTACAGCCAGTTAAAGCAGCTTTAGACACCAGCTTGCCATATGCTATGTTAAAATTAGACTGATTTTTTTTTAAAGCAACAAATTTATGCATGAAGTAGATCTATTCAATACACTCAGATTTTGAGAAATGCTTTTTCTCATCCAGTTATCTTTGCAGAAAGTTCCAAACAAAGCTTAGTAGAAATAAAAGAGTTGAGAATGTGATTTTGAAGCTATCTTCACAATATCTCACAGAACTGCACTTTGTTTGATTTAAAAAGTAATGGACTGGTTGCACTAAAAATGTTTATTGTCAGGGTGATAAGTGCACAACAACATAATTTTTAGAAGTAATAACATGGGTATCATTGAAAACTAGAGACCTTGTAAGATGACTAAAAATAGTAATTTGAATTCCTAGCTTAGTCAGCTTGGCCAGAAACAGCTGTGTTCACTGTAACCTCTCATTAGTTTGCATATTATAAGAGCCCCAAAGATTCTTTCCCTCTCCAAAACCTACTAAATTATACTATCCTACTAAATTAGCTTTCACAGCACAATGCTGTTACCACACCAGATGCAACAGAATATTCAGACTTTAGAGACTTCCCTCTACTCTTTCTGAAATGTCTCATTTATAAAGGCAAATATTTTCATTTGATAAGGTAAAGGCCAACTCCCCTCAACCTGGAGCATTCAGAAGAGCCTGCCGTGAAAGGGAAAGACAAGGTCCAGTTCCCAGCTGCTTCAGATGAGAAAGAAAGGTAAACTGTTCATTATCTTCAAACACTGAGCAAGCACAGTCAGAATTTAAAGCAAATGTCTCTTCCCTCAAGGCTAAGGGGTGTCCTTCTGCATAAAGAATTTCATTCACACTGGGTACTCCAATGTGGATCTAAAAGCCAAAGTGAACTTTCTAATGTACATGCACACATTAAGGAAATAGTCACACCATGACTACAGTGGGGCACATGTTCAGACCATGTCAGTGCTATTTTTCTATTTAGAATACTATGGGACAGGCAACAGCCACATTTCCAACTTCCTACCAATTCCATCAGAATTCTCCGAGTTATAAGGTTGTACGTAGAGGAAGTACTAAAACACACCAGAAAGGGAGTGGAGGAATTGTTTTATAGGAAATTGTGAACTCTGCTTTACCTTTAAAAAAATATCATCATCTACATCTTATTCAATGGCAAGCTTCATTTCCTTGAAGATGTTTGTCCTGTGCCTAGCTTTACTGGCTTTCTTGAGATGCAGTCTTTAAGTCAGATGCATGAGGGGGGAAAATTGAATTTAGTGTCAAGGAACCCCATGCATTCAAAATGATGAACCATATGCTACACAGGTACCAGCTCCATAATGTAAGTGGGTCTCCTCCCTGCCTTCTGTTTGCTCCCTACAATTAAGGGTGTAAGACCAAACTCCAGCAAGTTCTAATCTATGGCAAAAGAACATTTTACCATGTTGACCATTAGTAAGTAGACAGGCAATGGAATTACAGATTCATTCTGCCAAAGCATGCTCATTACACTGTTAATAAAAGCTTTTTATCACTTCTAACCTAACAAGATTCCAAGAGTTTAAAGAGAATGTACAATTACCAGGATTGCACAATGCAGGTTCATGCCTCTGCATGCAGAGAAAGGTCAAACTCGAGCTTTGCTCCTACAGCAACACCAGCACCCAGCTCTGCTTTCAGCAGCTTTGGTTCTCAGCACGCTGCCCAAATCCCTCTCTGGGAACTCAAGGTGGCTGTAACTGCTTGACTGCCATTTCCAGAAAGGAGTTTTAAGTATCTTTTCTTAAGAAAGACTTTAGGACAGCAACTGAAGGAACTTGCTGGATTAAAATCTGCATGAACACCTTGCTTCAGTTGGGATCTGTTTAATGTGGTGGTTGCAGTTATAATCACAGATGCCCACTTCACTGTACTAAGAATATTCAAATTTGGAAAGGAAAATCATAGTGATGATTAAAACCATACAGAATTCACTGAATGGTGCAACCTACAGGTTGCCAAGCTACTGCAGTGCACACAAAAACCAGCTGAGAACAAACAGTCCTGCTGAAAACAGATGTTAGATAAAGCAGAATTAGGATACTCCTGGTTTTCCACATGACTGTCTAAGTTGTGTTTAGGAAAGCAATCTAACTACGCTGGGTTAATATTAAACCTTACAGCATTCTGAACCTGAGCTGCTCAGCTCCCAGTCCATGGCTCAACCAGAGTTTTGGGGTAAGTCAAACACTGTGACTGTTTCCCCACCCACCCCTGTGTGACTGGCCAGGGCATGGTGGCAATGATGGGGACAGCAGTGTGGCAGGGATGGGGACAGCAAGGACTGTCCAGCCCCCACCTGGCTCTGGGGCAGGATGCCTGGACACCTCTTATCTGCACCAAGGTTTACCAGAAGTTGCACATAAAAGCACAATGTTTATGCAACTACTTCCAGTGCAGTAAACTGCTCAGAGGGTCAGAGAAAAAAAAAACAAAAAACAATATGCTTTTTGGAAAGGGAAACTTAACCCTTAAATACAGCAGAGATACAAATGTGTAAGAAAATCCACCTATGGCAGACAAGCCTGGGAGCTGGCATAAAGACAACCCCTCCCATAACCCCAAACCAGCCAGACCTTACAAGCTAAAATGTGCTCGGTATTTTTAGTTCTCCAAGCTGCAAAGCAATGCTTCAAGACACTGACAGAACCAATCCTGTGTTATTAGAGGATGTTTTCACTGTCACTACTGGGACAGAGAGCTTTCATGCCCAGCTGTAGAGGACATCCTCTCATCTGAAAGAAACTGAGAGTTTATAAAAACAAATGTCAGTGTTAAACAGGGGCATCACATCATCGAGGTAAGTGCTCACAGACATCCTAATGCAGGACAGATTAGCACTCTGCACTCCAGCACATGAAAAAGACTGCAAAA
Source organism: Cinclus cinclus (assembly GCF_963662255.1). Lineage (NCBI taxonomy): Eukaryota > Metazoa > Chordata > Aves > Passeriformes > Cinclidae > Cinclus > Cinclus cinclus. The sequence goes on from NC_085063.1 coordinate 14,819,235, forward strand.
CTTGACAAGGCAGGCCTTCAAAAGACTGCTGAGTGCTCCCCATGCTAATGAAACAGACTGCAGTGAGAGTCAGTGGTGTGCATCAGATGAGATAAACAGTTCTGCCACCTCATACATCTACTCACCCTGCTAGTTTACAATAATTAATTCTGAGAACTAAGTCGGCTGATTTAGCAAAGCCAAGCAACGCTCACAACTCCTGGCTCCTGTAGTGGCAGTATCCTCTTTAGAAACACATGACTTCTATTACTTCCAGCACTCCTTGCCAGCCCAGACAGGGCTGCACTGAGCCCACCACACCCCAGGCTCCACCAGACTCTTGCTCATCATGTTCCACTTCCTGCCAGCCAAAGCCAGTTATCAGTTATGACTAAACAAGCTTTATCACTTGATGTCTACCTCAAATCCTTGTCTGCTGTAGAACAGATCTGGAACACTTACAGAAAAAAAAAGAATACTAAAAAATGCAGTAACTATGTTTAAATAAACCCTTCACACCTATCACATCCCTTTCCAATTCCCACCCCCCCAAAAGCTACACCAAAGGCTTCTGAGCACTGATCCACAAATAAAGGTTATCAACTATGAGAATCACACACAAATGCCTCCTTTAACATCAACAATGTGGAGGACAAAGAATTTTTAAATTGTATTATTCTTCTGTAAGTATTTCAAGACACAATTTTGCCTGTAGAGAGAGAGTTTAATATGCAGAACACATTGTTAGCAAAGGCTTTGGCACAAGAAAACGCAAAAGATGTAGATGTTATTACACGAAAGCAATCAGTGTTTGAGTGCCTGCTCCTAACCGGACAGCAATATTAACTTATTTAGCTACTCTTAGAAGAAAATAAGCACATAACAGTTTTACCACCCCAAATTTCAAGTGGCAGAGAACTCAGCAGGCAGAGCAGCACACAAGGAACTTCCTGCTGTCAGCCAGTCAGTCACAGAGGAGTATCCTGTACCCTGGATTGCGTGGGCGACCAAGCAAAGCCTTGTCTGACGGGCTGGGCTCCCAGTGGAGGCTCCTGATGGTCAGCTTTACACAAATGATAAACACGAAATCAATGACAAGTAAGCAGTAAGTCAGGAGTTCCCATGAAACCCTTCTGCTCTGTCTGCTTCCTGACAGGCTCTAAAAAGTCTGGTAAGATTAGACCTGTCCACTAATGCTCTCATGTGGACTAATAAATCCAGCAACCTAGCAGCTCTAAAGATTTCACATACTTTTCAGCCTCCTGTTCCAACTTTTTGCCTCTTCTGAGCACCAGATGAGTCTGATGGACACAGGACAAAGAAGCTCCAGCAGCTGGGGGCCCCTGGAAACAGCCTGAGCTCTTGTCCAGAGAAGGGCTGAGCAGCGTGGGCTGTGTGCTCGCAGCTTCCCTGTCCCCAGGCCAAGGCAGCACAGCTGTGCCCTGCTGCTCTCCTGGTTTATCTGCCACCAGGTGTGTCACTTGTCAGGGACTGCTGCAGAGCAGAGGGAAGGAGCAGTGGGCCAGGCAGGTAAGGCTGCTCAGTGGCAGGGAGCTCAGTGCTCACAGCAACCCCAACGCTGCATCTTCAGCGCTCTGCCAACACCACGGAACCAGAGGGACCAGAGGAAGGGGCTGGGTGGTTCCCAACACACACTGCCCTGCACACATCCCTACAGGAGCTCTGAAACACCACCAGGGCACGTCTGCTCTGCTCATGAAATACTCGAGGCCAGTTCTGAGAAGGCTTCAATACCGGGAATGAAAAAAAGTACAGGCTGAAACACAATTCTTGCTTGTGACATCCCACAGACCACGAAGTTCTAGGTAGCAACTGCGATTTACTGTGAAAATTGTCCACTGGCAGAAGTTTAAAAAAAGAAGTGACAGTGTTGATTTCCAGTTTCTTTAAACTCTTAATGAAGAAAACAAAAACATTGTCCAGAGTTGGGTCGCTGTCCCGCTCCTTTATTGGACAAAATTCCCCATATCTCTTCCAGTTCTGGAAAAAGTCAGAAAATTTTCTCAAATGTGTCAATATGTATTTTAGCTGTTTATTAAGATATGCAGTATTTTTCCAGTTCTTGCTCCAATGACCCACCCTTTCCTTCTTTCCAGAAGAAGTTCCTCTTACTAAATCCTCTTGCTTGTGTCAGAGTTGTGTTTTTCCTGTAGCCCCCATCTTTAGTCACTGATGGCTGTGCAAATGTGAAGGAAGGAGACACAATCCCACATGAGGATTTAGTGCAACTTCAAGCAGCTGCAATGACTGTACAGAAGGCAGTGGAAAAAACAGGCCTCACACAGTAAAATGGAATTGAGATCTTCTGAACGAGCATGGGTTATTTTTCCTGTCAGAAAAAGGAAGTATACTCTTCCTTAGTCAAAGATGCATTTTTAAAATAGATTTCACATTTTACTTCCTGCCATCACATTAAAAGGTCACACTGTTTATGTTACTGTAACCTGTTACTGTGGGATCAGGAATGGTATAAACAAGCAATTCTCACTGAACTGTGCACAAGGGAAGAAGGTTATGAGAACATTCCTCTTTATGTGTAGGACACTTGTTCCATATAAATAGAAAAAAATCTGAGAAACAGAGTGTCTTTTGTAGGATGGCTCTCAGCATCAAGTACTCGACGGATCAAGTACTTGACAGAAGCAGCAAAAAATGCTGGGAACTTCAGAGACAAGCAAGAGCACCTGACAGACAACAAACACAACAGCTGCTTTAAGTTCAGGATAGTACTATGGAGCAGCACTGAACTAGCAATTATATTTTTTTAGTACATGAAGTTCAGAGAGTTTTCAGCCCAGAGGGGAGGGTTTCCTCTGCCTGCAGCGAGCTCTGCCCAGCTCCACGCTCACCCCTGCACTCCACAGAGCTCTTTCTGTATCTGCCTAAACTGGCAGAATGCAAAACCTGCTGTATTGCAGCTTTATTTTCTATTTCTATTGATGTAGAAACAGTTTTAACCTTCTAAGGAGAAGAAAAAGACTGCACAGAACAATGCAAATCTGATTAAATGATCTCTTCATTATTAGTGAAACAGGTACATCTTCACCACTGATCTCTTCACCCTCAGTGCTGAAGGTGACTTCCGACCCCTTAACTACATGCTCCTAAAGCATCCACAACAACCAAGAGCTAAGACAACTGTACACATGGAAAGTGTACACAATTAAAAATAAGAAAAAATAGAATTAAAAACATTTCTGAAAGTTTCATATTATGCCAGCTCATTTTCCTTCCCAGACAGGATATAATTTTTTTGCTACTCTTCGATGAACTTGCTTTCTCAAGTGCAGAAAATACAACCCAATCTGAAAGCAGATCAGCCATCACTATTAGCAGAATCACATGCATTTCCAAGAATCACTTTTACCAATTTTTCTTGGTATAATATGACAAGCAAGCTGTTGAATCTTAGCTGTATTCTGCGTGGGTGACAGAAAAAGCACATCTGAATTCATAGGGTTTGGTAGAAAAGGAATTGGCATTTGTACTACACGATCTACAAAGCGAACACACAAAGGCATTTGGATGCTCTATCAAAGTGCCTCTCCCAGTCAAACCAGCAAGGGCATGTCTCCTGGCACCAGAGAGAAAAAAAAACACCTCTTCCGCAAATCAACATGAAACAAGTTGACCAATGACTAAAAAAAAAAAACCAGAAAACCTCAATGGTAAGTGCTGCAGACACCCAGGCTCAGAGATCAGATCGAGAATGTGCTTGTGAGCACAGCAGAGAGGCAATCACTTGGTAAGGAGTCACTGAGTACCTGCAGGTATTTAATGAGGCTAAATTCACAATCCAAACAGATACTTGGGTCATGCAAGTGACGCTGATCTAAAACCTGGTCATTCTCATATTTACAAGAAAGTAGCTGCGATACTTCACTGTAAGCCACACCTTATGAAGTCTCAAGTAAAGAGACCCTTGGAGAAAGCCCCTTTGCAAAGCAAGTATTACAGGAAAGCATTTAATTTTAATGTTTACTTAACTATAGGATGAACTGTTATTTCAAACCTACCCAGCATATTTAAGAAATTATTTTAGTCTGCAAAATATTTGGTCTACCACTACCACGTTTTATTCTCTGCTTACAAGGGCTATTTCTGTTTGAATTTATCATCATTTGGCAACGCTGCTTTCTCCTTAACAGTTCCCTTCCATACATCTGTGCTTCCAGCACACAGAGGAGGCAACAGTACCATGTGGAAGAACACACTAACACCATAAAACCCTTCCAAAAACACTCAGAGTCAGGTGAGCACTGTGTGCACATCGTATGATTTCTAAATTTTTAGCAAATGATAACCACAACAGGCTCCATTTTTCCATGCTCTGCTTCCAGCATATCACAGAAGCTCTGGGTTGAAGTATTTTAAGATTTTAAGCTCTGTAGAAAAAAGCAAGGCTAAGTGGCTCAGTAGCTTTATATAACAGGACTTCCCCCATCTCAGATCTGCCAGCAGCAGACACAACTGGTGCTGCTGTGGAAAAGCCAGCATTAAACACAACACAGGCAGCAGAGTGCCCTGGGCCAGTCCCAGTGGCACAAAGGTGCCAGCACCTGCAGCCAAACAGCAGCTCTGGCTTTCAGGGAGGATCCTGACTTGGTGAGCCACAGACACTGCTTCTCCATCACTAACCCTGCACACACGTAGAAACACTCTGTACAGCACAGAAAAACATGGAATATCTTCAGCTTATTGCAGGAACTGAGACTCCCTGCAACCCTGAGTTCTAAACCAGCTTTCCACAACCAGAGCCAATTATGCTGAGCCTCGAATGAATCAACAGCACAAATTAAGCAGTGGCAAGGCACTGCATGCAGAGACCTGCAGCTAGAACTGGCAGAATAAAGCACAAAGATACATTTATTAAAAGTCCTGTTCGTGCCACAATTTGTCTGCTGCTTAGCATCCAAGCAAAGGAGTAACCCAAGAGCTCTCAGGCTGCAGCTCTTGCTGCAACGTATAAACCAGCAGCACTTGTAGGGCTTCCTGTCCACTGACTTTAAATACACAACACAACCACACTGCCACCAGTCTTCAGGGTCAACCCCTTCACAGTTTACTTTCAGCATCAAAATCCACTGACATATTCTACAAATACTTTTCCACAGACAGTGAACACCTAAAAAACTTGCCATGCCTTTTCCCTCTTGACAGAGGGACATCCAAAAATGTCCACAATAACTTTCTGTCTTCGTCCCATGGTCTGAATGAAGTTCATTAATTTTTATAATTTGCAGTATTTTAGTTTAGCTTAGAGAGGTTTCAAAAACTAACATTCATGCCAATATTTGGTTAAGAGACCCTCAAAAATTAACAAAGAAACAGAAAATACTTATTTACATGCCTCAAACCCAACTCTTTCCAGAGACAGGTAGTTCTGTTTTCAGGATTCTCACTTCCAAACATACTGGAAAATCTAAACTATATACAGTTCTTTCTTATTATATATTCCACTAACTATAAAAACTAGAAAGGAGTGTACATTTTAGTTTCATTTTGCTACCTTCATATGGAAAACTCTGCATGAGCTGTCCCCAAATGCCAGCTCTGCCTCCATCCATAGTGGATGGAATCCCCAGTTGAAGGGTACATCAGTAAATAATTCAGAGGTATTTTTACTGCTCCTGATAAGCACTACAAAATTAATATAATTGGCCAACATACTGAAGTCAACGTATCTGGTTTATATAAACACAAGAAGCAACTCTACCTGTATCTGAGGGTTGTGTTTTTAAGATAGTATCTCCTTCTATCACCCTGTGTAAGAAGTTAGAAACGAAAATATCTCCTAAAGTTCTGAAAGACTTGCATGTAGAATTACGATGAAAATCTGATATTGCACTCACTGTGAGCAATGACAATCCAGTGCTGCTTTGATATTCTGGACAATATCTACTTTTCTTCCCTGCTCTAAAAGCCTCAACTGTCCTTTCCTTAGCTTTGGGGTATGGGTTTTTTGTTGTGACATCTCCAGCGTGAATGCTTTTCATTCCAATAGATGCTTCTAATGATATTTCTGCAGGGTGCATATCATTCACTTACCCTAAAGCATTTGTTTTCTGTTGCACACCTTTACCACAGTTAGCACGTGGTAAAGCTCACATTCCTCTAACTTACTGTTTTATGGAAGAGGATTTTAATTCCAATGTGCCTTTCTTCTGCTTATGTTTCTCTAAAATACAAGCAACAACCAGAACCTGAGCAATTATTTTTCTCGCTTGAGTCCCTGAACAACCTCCACAGGATTTCATGGCTCATAGCTCTTGTAGCAAGTAAATCTAAAGGAAAGTAAGGGACAGAAATAGGTATTAAACAACAAACAAACAAACATTCAAAAAAACCCCAGACTAACAAAACATGAAGAACTTCATCACTGTTCACCCTGTTCTGACCAGCTGTACAGAGAATGGTTCTACTATTGTGCAGTGCCCAAGAGATAACTGCCACAAAATCACCTAAACAAGGTCTTCATTTTGAAATGTTGGTGTTCCCATCCTGTGATTACTTCTGCTGAAAAAAAAGAAGGTAATCTAAATTTTGTTTTTTTCAGAACTGTACTATCATAGCTGAACACAGCTTCCGCTCATCCAAAAAAAAAAACGAAGCGTGGACAATTTTAACCCTTCCAAGTAATGTGGCACCCAGACAAGCCTCCCTTAGCCCCACCTCCCTGACTACTGCTAATTCCTCCCGGAGATGCTGTGCTGTATCCCGAGATTACGGACTGAGACAAGGAACAGGAGCAAGCTGCAGTGCACTTCACCTGGAACACTGGTGAACATTTCTGGATTTCAGCAGTTACAACCTTAACACTGAGGTACCAGGAGCCTCTGGTACAATTACCCTGGGGGAAGATGTTTTTCTGCACCAATCACATATATCGTCCTACTTACTGCATTCTTCAAGCAAGAACCAGCATTGTAGGAAAACTGCTTTGTTAATGCCACAGCTCAGACACCAAAAGCACAGCTTATAGAAAAGTACATTGTTCTTCCAGAGGTACATGACCTGCCAAGATGCCATTTCCAACAGCTTATTTCAAAGCAGGATGCAGTTGAGAAACTGAATTTCATGACATAGATACACATATTTACTAATAAATTAGGGGAAAAAAAAAACAAGTAAAAAACCCACCCCCTGTGTTGTCAATAGCTGGATGCAAATCAAAGAATCACTTTAGACCTTTTATAAATTGAATCTTAGTCCTCAGTCAAAGCTCATGCTGTGCCACAGTTTGAGCAGGCCACTGAGTCATATCATTGAAAGAGAGCAGGACAAAAATATCACTGAATGCTGATCCCTCATTGAAAATGGGCCATTCCCTCATTCTACTTAGATATTTCACTTCTGTAATTAAATTGTACCTGTAGATATGTACCACTTCGATTACAAAGCTCTATTACTCAAAATCATTTCCTGAGCACTAAGCCTGCAACACACCATATCATCCAGAACAGTTCAGCAAAAACATAACGTCATATATCCACATGACTTTCAACTGATACAGTCAGCAAGCACTGACACTCGGCAGGGAAGGGAAATGTAGGAAATGAACCTTCTGAAAAGCAGGCTCAACATTTCATGCTTATTCTCTAAATGCCAGACAAGCGAAGATGTTCACCCTGCAAGCTATTGCTGTTAAAACTTGCCTGCTGTGATTCTGAAACTGAAGCCCATCTATTTCACTTTCATACAACTCCTTTCACTGGTCTATTGCCAGAGAAATTCACACTGAAAGAAGAGAAGCTCAAGGTCTGTTGCAAACATGAACTTCAAGTCATTCATTTATGCAATATACCAGCTTAAGCATTCAAATGGATGTTACAGCAATGCTGCCTGATCTGACTGAACACATCCGCCCAGTCATTCATGTATTTCAGCTTCTCTTAAACTTCATTTACCATACAGGTGTGAAGAACTTCTAAAGATAAAAGCACTAACTTCTGTGGCTTGCATGTGAAGCTAGATGCAGAAGGCAAATACTATTGCAAGCATTCACGTTTGTCACAGGGTTGTTTTAAATATCACCAAAAAATCTAAATGCAGTAAATGAGACAGTAAGAAAACCCCAGCACCAGCTAGCTGCACAAGTATTGCTAACACGCTGCTCCAGGCTCTGTTCTATTATTAAGGTGACTGAAAACCAAAACGCATTTGATGCCCCCTTCGCTGCTTTTCTGTTCTAACCCACAGACAAACGAGATGGATGGCTCGGGAGGGGCAGCTCGGACAGCTCCTGCGGGGATGTGTCCCCGGCCCAGGACGTGTCCCCGGTCGCTCCTCCCGGGCGAGCAGCCCCGCAGGGCCCGCGGTCCCCACCCCGCTGTGCCCGGGGGTGCCGCTCGGCCGGGGTCCCTGTGCCCCTGAGGCGGAGAGAGAGCGGTGCTCGGGCAGGGCAGGGCAGGGCAGGGCTGGTCCCCCGGGCCGGGCAGGACCGGCGGCACCGCGGGAGGAGGCAGCGCTCCCCAGCGCTCCCCGCCGGGCCGGGCGCTGCCCCTCACCTGGTAGATGCTGGCCCAGCTGGCGGCCTGGTCGAGCCGCTGGAACTCCTTCTCGATCTCCATGGCGGGGGCCTGGCGCCCCGCGCCGCTCCGGCAGCTCCGGCTGCAGCTGCTGCCGAGGCCGCGGCCGCTCTGCCCGGCCCCCGCCCTCCCGCTGCCGCCGGAACTGCGCACCCGCCCCGGCCACGCCAATTCCGGGGCGGCGGGAGCGGGGCCGCGCCCGCCCCGCGGGCCGGGGGGAACGGGGGCTGAGGGGGGAACGGGGGCTGAGGGGGGAACGGGGGCTGAGGGGGCAGCGGGGTTGGAGGGGGCAGCGGGGGCTGAGGGAGCAGCGGGGTTGGAGGGGGCAGCGGGGGCTGAGGGGGCAGCGGGGTTGGAGGGGGCAGCGGGGTTGGAGGGGGCAGCGGGGGCTGAGGGGGCAGCGGGGGCTGAGGGAGCAGCGGGGGCTGAGGGAGCAGCGGGGTTGGAGGGAGCAGCGGGGTTGGAGGGGGCAGCGGGGGCTGAGGGGGCAGCGGGGTCCGCCCGGGCCCCCGCGGCCGCCGCCGGCTCCGAGCGGGGCAGGCCCGGAGCTGCCCCCGGCCCGGCCCCGGCCCGGCGGAGGGGCCGCAGGGCGGCGGCGGCGCTGAGGACGAGGCGGAGCGGAGCCGTTCTGCCCCCGGGCTGGGCTGTCCGGGCCGCCGGGAGCGGCTCGAGTCCCGTGCCGGTGTGCGGCAGGAGGGCCCGCAGTGCTGGCGTTCTCCTGCGGGGCACGGGAAGGGCGCTGGGCACCGGCGGAGTGCCGGCAGTGCCAGCGCGCAGCCTTGGATGCGAGTCCGTGGGATCGCTTAGCGCCAGGCAGTTTGCTGCGGTCGGGAGATGGAGAGGGTTTTCGCTCTCGCACATTCTGCGGGATGAAATACGCTTGTGTCGGTTGGCCCGTGCCTTTTGATCTAAGAAATTCGACAAGCGCCCGGTGCTATTTGGTCATCTGTTCTCTGCGCTTGCATTCCTACTCTGAAATTGTCATTACTATCGAGGTGCTACAGTCCTGTCTCGGGAGGCGAACCTGTCAGTGTACCTAAGCTTTTTCATAAGGCCATTCATTTCCAAATGGAGTTGTAGCTTACACACCTCAGAGAGCTCCCATTGTTACTCCTGTTTTTGAAATCCAGGTGTTCCAACCATACAGAGATATCCTAAGTCCTACAACCCAAATAAATTGATACTCTGCTGAAGATTTCACAGAGTAAGCTAGAAAAGCAGTGTATCTTAGATTTCTTCATAAATCTCTGTCCATCACAGTGGCAAGATGTGTGACAACATTTTAAATGTGTTGGTTCAATAAGTGATTTTACTAAATAACTGGAAATTTTTGGGTGGGTAGACTACTTAATAAATACTTGCTTTTACCTTTATATGCCTGTATAAAAGAATTAAGAAGTAGTTTGCAGCAGTGACGTGTTGTGACTCTCGTTTTGGCAAATCACAGCAATTTTATGGATGTGCTATGGAATTCTGGCTTTCCTTGTACATGTGGTGATATCCAGGGCTAGAAAACTGAGATGCTCACAGTATGTGCATATCAATTTATGCTAAATCATAGAGTCACTAGTTGGAAAATCTCTCCCAGCCCATCGAGTCCCAGCTGTTTCCCATCCCCACCCTGTCCCCAGCCCAGAGCTCTGAGTGCCACCTCCAGGAATTGCTTGGACACCTCCAGGGATGGGGATCCAAACCTCCCAGGGCAGTTCCAATCCCTGAGCACCCTTTCCATGGGGAATTTCCTGCTGCTTGTCCACTCTGAGCTCCCCTGGCCCAGCCTGAGGCCGTTCCCTCTGCTCCTGTCCCTGTTCCCTGGAGCAGATCCCAAATCCCCCCGGCTGTCCCCTCCTGTCAGGGACTTGTGCAGATCCACAGGGTCCCCCCGATCTCCCTTTTCTCCAGGCTGAGCCCTTCTCCAGCTCCCTCAGACCCCCCTCACAGGACACTCCAGACCCTTCCCAGCTTTGTGGATGTGCTCCCGCATAAAAGCTTTGTCTCTTTGGCACTTTGTGCCCACCGTCTTCGGGTACCCAGTTCCAGAGAGGAAACTGGGGAATCGTGGGGTGGCCTGGTTCGCTGGAGCCTTGGTTGCCTGACCAGCGTGGGAGCAGCAGCAGCTGTGAGGGGCCGGGGTCACCTCCGGGGAGTGGGGAGCAGGACAGGAGCCAGGCGGTGTCACAGAGCAGTGGGGACAGCGGGGCAGTGTCACACGGCCGTGGGGACGGCCTGGCAGTGGGATTCGGGATTTGGGATTCGGCTGGAACAGACCTGCCGGGGACAGGTGAGCAGAGATGAGAGTGAGGACAAGGAGATGCGACATCACAGTTCGCATCGGACTGGGCCTCAACGCCACGGGTCTGCGGGTCAGGGAGTCACGTCACACCTGTGGTACCGCAGGTGTGTGAGGGCTGGGGGTTACACAGGTGTGTGAGGATTTGGGGGGGCCCTCAGGTGTGTGAAGACTGCTGGGGCCCCTCAGGTGTGTGAGGATTTGGGAGGTCCCTCAGGTGTGTGAGGATTCGGGGGGTCCCTCAGGTGTGTGAGGGCCGGGGTCTCTGTCCCCTCACCGCAGCCGGTTCGCTGTGCCCGGAGGAGCCCTGGCGAGCGGCCCCGGTAGGAGCTGGCAGGAGCCGCTTGGTGTCACTGCTCCATCGTGAGTGCTGCGAGAAGCCAGGGGAGAGCCAGGGGAGAGCCAGGGGAGAATCAGGGGAGAGCCAGGAGGGAGCCAGGGGGGAGCCAGGGGAGAGCCAGGGGAGAGCCAGGGGAGAATCAGGGGAGAGCCAGGAGGGAGGCAGGGGAGAGCCAGGGGAGAACCAGGGGAGAGCCAGGGGGGAGCCGGGGAGAGCCAGGGGAGAACCAGGGGGGAGCCAGGGGAGAACCAGGGGGGAGCCAGGGGAGAACCAGGGGGGAGCCAGGGGAGAATCAGGGGGGAGCCAGGGGAGAACCAGGGGGGAGCCGGGGAGAGCCAGGGGAGAACCAGGGGAGAGCCGGGGAGAATCAGGGGGGAGCCAGGGGGAGCCAGGGGAGCGCTGGGGCCAAACCCCGCTCGCCGCCCGCGCCTCCTCCGGCAGCAGCGCCCGAGGCAGGTGCGGAAGGGCAGAGCTTTTCGTGCGAGTTTTTACACCATTTCTTCCCATTCCTCCGTGTGAAGATGTACTTTTCCACTGGAAGAGTATTTCAGTCTAAAATGCTTCTGCAGGGAAAATTGGTCCTGGCATAGTATGGCTTGTTTTGTAAGGATTTTTTTTTTTTTTGGTGACTTCTGAACTCTTTCCTTCTTAGTAGGAAGCAGTACAAATTTAAATAAACAAACAAACAAACAAACCTGCCCCAAAACCTTACAATACAATTTAGTGATGATTGGGATGGAAAAGGAAAGGTAATAGGAATATCTGGATTGGAATTGTTACAGGAAGCTCTGTTTTCCTGACATTTCCAGTCCTGGCTTGCAATGGAAAAAGGGTAAATTAATCTCTGGTTTTATGACTTCAGCTGGAGCCAGAGGGGACAATACCTGTTTTCCCTGGTTCTGAATTGGACTCAAGTGGCTCCACGGTTTTGGGTGCCTGCCCCAGTAGAGCTGAAGGTCTGAAATATATTTCAGCCAAGAATATGGGCTGAAAAGGCCACTTGAATCAGACATCTGTGCCCTGCAAACGTGTTCACCCTTTAATGGATATTTAATCCTCAAATTGTGCCTCCGCACAAATGCAGAGCGGCAAAAATATTTCCTAACAGCCTTTATGAAATTTATGATCTACCTTACAAAATACTAAAAGTTGCAAAATCTGCAAAGCATTGCAGGGAAAAAAAACCACAGAAGAGATTAAAAGTATTACTGGTGATTTAAATCCATATAATAATGGAGGATTAGGTAAATGAAAATGTTCTGTGCTCTTGGGACACAGCCCTTCTTGCATTTTGCACAGAGGAAGGCAGTCCCTTCCCAAAATAATTCCACCCTGTACCACCTGAGGCACATTGCTTTTTCACCCCAGTGCAGTCTGATTCAGAGGTTTTAGTTTTCATATTGTCCACCAGAGCCTGGCCCTTGAAATGACAGTGAGAATCCAGGGGAAAGGGTTGGATCATGTTACTTATTTCTACTTCATAAAAAAGGCAGGTGCTTGTGCAAACTCAATCCTACATTTCATATCCTCTCTTCGTCCTCCACAGTTCAAAGCAACTTGATGGAGAAAGTTGCAAATACACAAATGTACAAACTACCCTGTGAAGTGGCAGGATGTGTGTGTGACTCACTGCTCTCTCAGGCTTCAGCTTTTGGGAAACAAGTCCGGGATAGGATGGGATAACTTGAATGCTGTACACAAGACTAGGATATCAAAAACTCTGCTCCTGCCTCTGTTAAAGGAGAGTAAGAATCACTCTGTGTGTGTGTGTGCCTGGGCACCTTCCCTGGTTCAGGTGTTTTAGAGCCCCCGTGGGTTTGCAGGGTGTTTCATGCCCTGCTGTGGCAGGAGCAGGTAGAGGCAGAAATCTTTAATCAAAGCTGTTAATGACTGTCTCACCGTTGGATGGCACTCCAGTCCTTACTGCTCGTGGTGATCACAGCCTGGATTTTACCCGTGCACAGGATTTTTAAGTCAAGTAGTAACGATTAGGAAAACTCTTTTTTATTGCTAATGTGATAATAGAGTAAAATTACACTTGCAGAGCTGGCTTTAGTTTCAGGGCATTAGGCTTTAGGAGGTCTGTGTTGAAATCTTGTCAGATTGTTTTGTTTTCTAAATAAAGATTTCCAAATGCAGTTGGTTCTGTCACAAGGGACTCAGGTGTGTTGTACTCTCTGGTGTCAGAAGAGATGTGCATGTGTTTGTGATTGTAAAGGTAATTATTCCCAGCTTTCAGTCACTGTTTTATGCTTTATGCAGTGGTTTAGATTAATGAGAGAATGTTTTCAGCAACCCTTTCCTGAAGTGATCCTTTTTCCTTGCAGCAGTCACAGCATCCCTGAGTCTGGAGTCACCTCTGCTTCCCAGGGCTGCAGAACGGTGAGTGCTCCACTCTGCACATCTGTACTCTGGCAAGCAGAAATGTTCTTCCCCTCACACTGAAGACACAAATGTTCAAGGGTACGTCTGCATTTTGTTCAAAGTTGTGGCTGATGGTTTTACAAATGCAAGGGGGCAGTGAATTACTGGTACAGCACTGGTTCCTACTGGGACTGTTGTGTCCTTGGTGTTCCTGTGAGCAGCATGGCATCAGGGCAAGCAAGCCAGCTGCAGATTTCCCTGGGATTTACCAGCAGCCTTAGCTTGGAGCAAAGTGAATTCTATTTATACTTTTCTGACTGCACTTGAGGCTGTGTCCAGGGCAAAGTGTGTGGCAGTAATATCAACTGAGCCTCACCTCCTTTGCCACCTGCTGCTGGTTTCTGTGGTATCCCACCCCTGCTGTTCTGCCAGCCCCAGTGTTTATGCAGCTGCACTTGGGAACGAAGTTGGGAACACAGCTACTTAGAAAAAAACCCAGTCAAAATCCCCCCAAAAGCACAACTACCACCAAAAAAAACACACACCCAAAAAAAAAAAAGTTTTCTTCTGGATTAGTTTTAAGCAAAATTAGGTCTCTAGTACAGTGAACCATACGGCACATAAACAATATTTCTAGAACAACAGAACACATTGATGCTGGGGCAGGAAAAGAACAGAAGATTAATATCAGTACCATAAACCATTATTACCACTCAGGACTCCATCCTGAGACACCCTGGCTAATTCTGCATTTTCAGTGATCCACAGTCAATTTTGTTCTAAAATGTTATTTGTTGTAGTAGTAACATTATTATTATTATTATTATTATTATTATTATTATTATTATTATTATTATTACTATTATTTGTGGCAAAACCCATGCCAGCCATAAGTAAGAGTGTAGTTACAACAAATATTTTGTGTGGAAAGAAGAGCCTGAATTCCTTTTTGTCTAGGAAGAGAACAAAAGCCTTCTCATTTCAGGTAAGCTTTTAAGTGGAAAAAAATAGTGATAGGAAAATAAAAGTTTATCCATTTCAACCAGTATTTCCTTGGAACAATTGTGACTGGTTTCATATTGTCCTCTAAAGAGCAATTATTTCTAGAGGCACAGTTTAGTACTTATACAGTGTGAGTGTTTTATCACTCTTTATTTATCTCCCATGAAGGAAGAGGAGGTCAGATCAAGTCCCTTTTGCTGAGTCTGAGGGGCTCAATAAAACTGCTGGGGAAGCTACCACCACATTTGGGATGGCAGCAGGCAGATTTACACATGGTATTTCCACAGCACTGTCTATAAACAAGTATCTTTCAGCTGAAACATTTTTTCCGAGTGAGATACAGTAAAAATTTCAAATCTGGCTCGGTTTGGAAAGTAAATGAGACAGAAGAATCCTTCTGGGGCAAGGCAAAGAAATCTCAGTGCATGGCTGGCCTTGGTGAGCACCTGCCAGGAGAAGAGGGACCTATGGAACTTTCTTCTAATGGGTTATCTGAATCTTATCTGCTCAAACACTTCAGAGTTCAGGACAAGCAGCCAAAGTCAATTTCTGCTTAGAGTGTTTAGAACGCAAAATAAACAGAAGGGAGAAGTTGTGGGCGTTTGGGAGGAGGCGTTGGGGTGGAGAACGGGCAGGGTGGTGGGACTGGGCAGGGAATGGTTTAACCCACATTGGCTCTTCTGAAATCCTCTTGGATCTATCCATTGTTTTCTCAAATGACAACGAAATTGCACAATCCATAATTGTGGTGGTGGAGAGCTGCTGGTGCTCTCTCTGACCTGCCAGGTAGGTGAAACAACTGTCAGTGTAAATTAGAGAACTGTGTCGCTATTCAAGGACAGTTATCTGATTTTGCAAAGCCTGGAAAATGCCTTCTGAAACGTGTGAAACAGAAACAGAGCTTTCAGGTGTTTGTTAGTATTTTAAAGTATGAAAAACCCCCAAACCAAAGCCCTTCACAGTGTGCACTGTGTGATGATCGAGATATCTGCTCTGTGCCTCCACCCTCCCACCTGAACCAGGTGCTCTCAGCCCAGACATCAAGCTGCCTTAACGCTGGATGGAAATGGAAATGGAAATGGTTGTATTTCACCTGTCACTTCTCTTTCAGCCTATTAACACTTTATTTATTGGATGTAAGGCCTTGTGTTCTTTGCTCACCTGTCACCACTGGCTTTTAGAGCCACTCTGTTCCAAAGGAAGCTCCAAGAATGATTGTGCCCTTAGTGTCTTTACAAACCAGTTACTTTCCCTGCCTGTGGCACCAGGCACACCACATATGAATCCTCTCTGAGTGCTCACAATAAAGAATTTATTCACAAGCTCTTTTCTTTATAAAGAAAACCCTTCCAGCAGGAATGAATCTCTCTTTTGTAGCTGACAAAATAGGAGAAAATTTAACCAAACCAATTTATTCTGGTTCCTATGAAAAATATTGTCTGTGAAAACATGGAACACTTACAAAATATCAACATTTCACCCCCACATACAAAATATCAACATTTCACCCCTATCTGCATGTAGATCAATATGAATGGGTCACAGTGACCTCTCAGGGAGCAGGTGTGCATGGCAACCAAAACTAATATGTATTTTAAGGACTAAGGTCCTTAAAAAAAAAAAAAAATCCACCTTTATCCACAGAGGATCTCTTCCCAATGGGATAATTTCTATATTTTACAGTTGGTTTCAGCGTCATTTTAGCTTCTTGGTTTTGTTGTTTTCCCCACAAAGAACTTTTAAGATGGAACAAGGGACTTAATTTCTGCTACAGCAAAGAATTTCCAGTGCTTTCAATTAGAACATCCTGTTTTATGAAGTGAAAAATCTCTGCTGCCAGAGTGCAGTCTGAAGTGCAGGAAAAGGCGGTGTCTTCACAGCAAATTGCAGCTTTTCAGTGAAGCAGCATCTCTGAAATTCATTCCACCATGCAACACTTCAGTGAATCACAATAGTCTGGGGTTCAAGGTTTAGTTTCTGTATCTGAAATGGAAATATGTAGCCAAGCTTGGAGTAGCAGGGATTGAGCAGTGGTTGGGAATGTTTTAGCAAAGCCTCCTTCATCTAAAAATGCAGTTTTTTGAAGAGAAAACACTGTGGATGTGTACTTTTTTACAAAAAAACCATCTGAACCTCAGGTGGAATTTGTAGCCAAAGGAAGAGAATGTGAGGGAAGATGGAGAGGTGCAGTGCTCAGTGCTGGCAGTCCCAGCTTTGCCTTGTGCCTCCTGTGTCTCAGAGAAGTGCTTTGAAAATTGTCTGTGGGATTTGTCTGCCTGATACAAAGGTTGTGTGCTCCTGTTCTCCTCTTGGAAAAGATCTGGAAGATCTTTTGCTTGCTCCAGTTTGGAATGCAGCCAGATTTTGATACTTCAGGATATTTCTCAGGTGTTTATTCCTGCCCAGCCCCAAGTGGTTCAAACAGTGTTCCACCCCTGGCTTTTAGGCTTTGTGCAGTCTCACTGTGCCTCTTTTTCACTCCTCCCCTTTGGGAAGTGTACCCTGCTTGTCCTGCATGTGTTGCCCAGATGAGCAGAGCCATGGGATGCGTGATCCACCTCGTGGCCTGGAATTCTGGCACCCTGTCCCTGCTTGGAATAGGTGGGGCTATGCACACCCAAAACCAAAATTGTGTGTTGGGACAATAAGACAGTTGGGGCTTGTTTGTGTTTAGGTTTGCACATTCTGCACATAAGCCATTGATCCCAAGTAAATAATGAACAAGAGGAAATCCATTAAATAAGTTATTCAAAATATCATAGAATTTGTCAAATTAATGATTTCACAAGAGGCATCCAACTAATTGTTTTTGCAATGCAGCAGTTTTTTAGGGATTAGAGAAAATCCAGGCTGTTGGCAGGCAAAATCCAGCTGAGGTGAGATCAAAATTTTGCATTAGAGCTTAAATTGACAATAGATAATTGTCAAATTTTTAAATATTTGTTTTCCTTCATGAAGCAGCTTTTATCAGTGCAAAGCCAGGCATGGGAGAAGGATGGATGAGCCTGAGCTGTTGACCAGGAGTGGCAAATGCTCAGTAATGAAGCTTTGGTCAAAGAGAAGTGGCTCAGTGAGGTGTGAAGCTAGCAGAGCATCCATTACAAATCAAGAGATAAATCTGTGGCTACTTTGAAAACATTCTTTATTGCTCAAACTAAGAGCAGTCAATAAGAACAACTTACAAAGAGGATGGAAAAAATGATGTTACAATTATGGTTTGTTGTGAGATTAGAAAACTAAAATTACTTCTAATTTAGTCATTAAGAAATAATGTCAAATTGATAGGCAATATTTTCTCCATGATGGGCTTTTAACTCCAGCTAACATTTCTGAAGCCAGGATAACCTTTCAGTGATAATGTGACTTGACAAAAGTTCCCTTTCATTTATCCAAGTGTAGATGTGGTGGGTGCAGCTTGCAGTTCACTGCAGGCTCCGTCCTGTGGTATTCCAGCAGTGTTCACTTTGACCAGCTGTCATTATTAACTGTGCCTATACTGCTCCAGCTGATTAGCAGGTATTGGATAACGAGATAACCGAGGTATGAGAGGTTTATTAGACACTGACAGCCCAGTTAAAACTCCATGAACAGATATGTGGGCTTGGGCAGGACATTTTTTCCATGCAGAGCAGGGATGCTATTGTCCAGATTTGTCTCATTTCATCTTAAACAGTTCCAGATTTCAACAAAACACAATGTTTGTGAACTTTTTCCACTTTGTACGTCCCTGATGACTGGGTATATTCTGCTGAAAAGGGATTTGGACACTCCACTCACTGATGCTGTGAGTCTGATGACCTGGGCCAAAAGGGAGTGCTGAAATTGCCTTGGAATGACATGAGATGTTCACGACTCTAGTTTAGCCTCACACTGTGGAAGGAAGTGCACAGCTCATTTCCCAAGATGTCCTTCCTGCCTGAAGTGAGCAGGAGCAGAGTCTTTGAAGAGGCACTGAAATTCAGAGAGCTGTTTGGTGGCATTTGCTGAGCAGCCTCAGATTCCAGAGTAACTGAAACTCAGCATTTTCTGTGAAGAGCCCAAGAACTCCAACAAACAGGAGGGTGATGGACATCTTCAGCAGATTTTCTTGAGGCTTACATTTTAAATTACTGACATATACATTTGTTTCCAAAATTAATTTTGCGACAGACTACCATAGGGTTCTTAGGTCAGGAGATTTCTTGTATGAACCTCTACAAGTCAATGGCTGCAATGCTACAGCTGTGGGTACCAGTGGTGGAACTCTGGTGGTTATCAATGTGGCATTCTAAATTCGTATCAGCAACACCCATTGCAGTTGTTGCTATTCAAATATCTCCTAGTCTTTTTTTATATTTATTATTATTTTATTTCTGTGCTTAGTAGTTGGTTTGGGAGCATGTTGGTCTTTGTTTTTTATACAGCACCTTAATTATGGTTATGAAGAGACGTACAAGATTGCTTTTCTGTCCTTAAACCTCCTTCTGAGTTTTGTGTACTAACACTGCAAAGTCTCTACTTAAAGACCTGGTTAATATTTAACTCAAATAAACAGGACAAAGATTTTAAAAATACAAATCTATTGCAGACCAAAAAAAGTAAATCTTTTGGATTATTGTGTTTCAAATAATTTTAAGTAAAAAAGCAAGAAAGAACAGAGCTTCTGCAGCACTTCAACAAATGCTGCAAAGAGTAGAATGGAAAGTAAATATCTTAGGACAACTTTTTGCTGTGTGGTGTGCCCTGCAGTAGTAACCTAAGGTGCTGTGCAGAAAAACAAAAACAAAATATTGGACCTGACAGAGTTAATTGAACTTTCTGCTGATTTTCCCTCAGCCTCGTTCTCTAAACTCCCTCTCCCAGCCACGGTGATAAGTTTCTACTTGCTGCTGTTTTTTCCACGGCAGAACTTCTGTCCCCGTGCCAGCACATTTTGTTCCTGGTTAGAGCCATGACGTCAAATGGCACCTGGCTCCAGGCCAGGGATTGCTGCTGGGATGGAGTGGATGGATGGATGGATGGATGGATGGATGGATGGATGGATGGATGGATGGATGGATGGATTTTTCAGCTCACATTGTAGCTGCCTCTTTCGGAGCCAGGAATCCCCTGTAATGTTCAGTCAGCTGGGCAATGTGCATTTGTTTATCCGTGTTCCTTTACAGAACTGCAGCTCCAGGGGGATTCACAATAGGGGCAGCAATTGGGGGAAAATGTTGTGATTAACTTGGGGTTCAGAGCTGGGTGTAACAGAAGCATGAAGGAAGAGAGGTGTGATTCAGTGTAAAGTGGCTGCTAAATTCTAAGTACAGTAAGTGGAAGAAGCCTGAGCTGGGAATAGTCACTGTCTAGTGCTCAGAAACTGAAACAGAGCCACACATTCCAAACTCCTGTGAATGTAAACATTCCTGTGAACTAACGCAGTGTGCATTTCCTTTTAAAATAATATCCTTATCTCTGCCTGACGGTACACTTGTTACCTGTACAATTGCAGAAGGAGGGATCCAAGTTGTCAAAATTCAAATCAGGATTCACCATCATTGTGTGTACGAAGTTTTAGTTCCTGCAATCTGTTTCCATGTCCTCTCTTATGCCCAGCCTTGCGTGGAAGAGATAATCTTCCTGTGACAATACCATACCTGCTTGCCTTCAGTTTCATTGTCTGGAGCTCTTCCACAGCTGCTTGCACAGAAAGAACAAATGGAATGTTTCGAGCACTCTCAGAAGTCAGCTACTGCTTAGGTTTGGCAGGAGAACAGAGCACAGTCCTGAATTTATAAGGGTTAAGGGAATCCACAGATGGAAGCTGCACGGATGGATGACGTGGCATAACGTGCCAGCTGGGCCCTTCTGATGTGCAAAACCAGGAGATGCTGCTGAATTTGGGGCTGTCTAGTCGTACCCAGAGCTCCTCATGACATACAGTAAGAGCAGCATTGAACAAGTCTGTGCACTCAGAGTATTGTAATAAATGTTTTACTGTTTCAGAAGTTTACTGTAATCCAGAGTGAAGAAGAATTCACACCTCTAAATTAATTTTGCTAATTGCCGCTACTCTTCCGTGAATATAAAGGTGCACTTCTAAATCTTCCACTCAGTAGGAAGCAGTATAACAATTATAACTATTTTGGCATCCAAGAAATGCACAATAGCCTGCTGTAGAAAAATACATGCATTCTGGATGTATTTACAAGTTTCTTTGAAAAGCATCTCAGAGAACGTGTGACTTCCCGAGTATTGTGTAAGGTGACAAATATATTTTTCATGCCAGATCAATCCAAAGATACATAAAACTCATTGTTCCATGCAAGTGACTACATACTCTAATTGAGGCATAATGCACATTTAAATGTGTGCTTGCCTCCCTCACTTGGGCCTTGCTCTTGAAATTGGGAGTATTTGTAATAGCATTAGGGACACACGTGAGGATCTGCAGCAGTGAGCTGGGAAAGCCTGGGTTTAAACACGAGCCTCTAAAACCATGCTCTACAGTATCCAGCTGATTAGTCAGGACAGTGGAGGGAAAAGCTCTTCTGTGATCCTCTTTCTTTCATTGGGATGACAAAAAGATAACAATGAAGAGAGCAAGTCCCTCAAGCAAGGAATGATACCATTTGCTTCTGCACCTTGTTTCTCTAATTAAATAGGACTACCATGAATGCTTTTACTTTCTTGGCCCAGCAGATTGTGAGATGTGAGTCTGGCACAGTCTTTGCCATCAGAGCTCCTCTCCAGCTCTGTGTCTGTGAGTGCTGGGTGCTGCACCATGAGCAGCTGGGGCCCAGAGCCCTGGCAGAGGTGAAAGATCTCTTCACATGCAGTGGCTTCCATCCTGTTCTGAAGAAACCAGCAGCAAAGAAAGCAGAACTGTGCAGTAGATCTCAGAGGCCCCTGTCAGTGACAGTGTGCCCGTTTGTGTGGTCTGTGACAAACCTGGCTGGGATGTCTAGCACAACCTGCCCTAGCAGCAGCTGGTGAGCAGCCAGTCTCAGCCCACATGGAACCAGAAGAAGTTGGGATCCCCAGGAGGGTTTGCAGTCACTTGTGTCTGTAATTTTCTGACTTTTGACGTTGTAGCTCGGAGGGTGGATTTTACAGAGGAGTGTGAGTGGACAGGGAGGCAGTGAACTTGGTGGTGATGTGGGGAGCAGTCACAGCTGGTGGCAGCAGAGGAGAGCTTTCCCCTGGCTGGGGCTCATGGAGACAGGTACCTGGCAGTCAGGTGGCCCTGCCTGTGTTTCCCCTTTCCTGGGGGAGCAGTCCCGAGCAGCCAGGGAGCCAAAGCTGTGCAGTGTCACTGTGCCGGTGCCAGTGCCTCGTGTGCAGTGAGGGGATGGAGAGCAGCACAGCTGCACGGGAACAGCCCTCACCAGCCCCGGGCTCTTCACTTCACTGCTTTTCCTCTCCCTCCTGGGCTCCTCCAAGCACTTCTCATGCCCCTCTTCACACCTCTCACCTCTGCAGAAGCCCCGGTGCTGACCCAGCCTCCGGCTTTAATGCTGCAGGGCTCCTGTACTCAGACTGCAGCAGCTCCTTTATTCCCACAGAAATAAAGGGACCGGTGGTGGGTGTGGGGATTTTGTCATGGGTGGACCTCCAAACTTCATATTCTATTTGGGTTAGTTCCCCCGAATTTCCATGCTGCTGGCCCAACCAATTCAAACTGTTTTGCTCAGCTGATAATAGGGCTGGACTATATGGTGGCACTTTTGAATCCAGACAGTGTCACAACACATGACTACAAAGAGGTAAAAAATGACAATTAACTGGACTTCCTTGAACCTTCCCAGAAATATTCTGATTTATTCATAGCAAAGGTTCAGAGCTGCTCATGTTTTAACTGAACCACTTCACTCATCCCTAAATGAAAACAGTTGCAAACAGTGTCCAACATACAT
This sequence comes from Cinclus cinclus, assembly GCF_963662255.1. Classification (NCBI taxonomy): domain Eukaryota; kingdom Metazoa; phylum Chordata; class Aves; order Passeriformes; family Cinclidae; genus Cinclus; species Cinclus cinclus. The sequence goes on from NC_085063.1 coordinate 14,841,636, forward strand.
AGCCCCAGGCACTGTAAAACAATCAGATGAAAAGACTTTTCTTTGTCTTATTTATTTACTTGAAGCTAAAGAAAATGCCAAAGTTCTGCCCTTGAATAAATCACCACTTTTTACATGCTTTACCCCAGGCACAAGTTCCAGTTTTTTCCTAACTTATGAGTTGTTTTTGTTTGTATTTGTGTTTGTGTATTTTTTATATCTGAGTTGTTTACTTTTCCTGCTTCTTAAAATTGTCTCTTCTCTTTAGAAGTAGGGGAGTAGGAAAGAAATTGAGGTGAAACCACAACATGTTTTCATTTTCATGTAACAAACAGATCTTTTTTCACAAGCTTCTTGAGGCACTAAATACCAAATATGGCTTGAGACAATAAATTTTAATATTCTTCAGAGAATGCAGGGCTGGGCAAAGAAGAAATTCAAGTGTTTGCAACATGTTTTAAGAGAGATAGCTGTCTGAGATTTCATTAACTCTACACTGTCTCATCATTTGTATTTCTAAAATATATTTGTAGCATTATTTATCTTTTTGCTGCTCACTTTCAGTGGCACAGAGTCCTTACAAGTATATATGTACCATTATTCCTGTTTTCCAAATGCATCTCTTACAAATTTAGCAAAATGCCCATGAAGTTGTGGCTGCCGTGTTCGGAATGAGTTCCTTATGTCAGTCTGCACCGGTGGCTGCTTGGTGAAGGCTCTGTGCTTTGGGAGTGGAGTCCGAGTAGTGTGACAGGTCAGGCAATCGGCAGCAGAGAAGCCTCTGCAGGGACAGATGGAAAACTGCTCTTGCCACTCATTTCAGCAAGGGCTGAGTTGCCTACAGCAGCATTGCCCAGGAGCGCTCCCTTTCTGGAGACACTGCAGTGTGAGGAGCAGCAATCAGTGGGAGCCATCCAGGGAGGCTTCTGCAGAAATGATGATGCCGGGGGCCCTCAGTGTAAGGAGACGGAGTTTGGGCTGTTCTAACTGGTAAATTACTCTGTGTGAGCTTTCTTTCAGAATCTTTAGACACCTTCACATCAGGATTAGATTAAATTTCCTACAGCCTCCATGGGGCATGGAATTCTCCAGCAGAGCAGCCAAAAGGGCTTGATCCCAGTGTGCCCATGTCCTGCAGGCACCCAGTCAGAGCCCAGGGACACCCAGCAGAAGCAATTTAGTTTCTCCTGGGTTCTGTCACTGCGTCCTGGCTTCACCTCCTCTTGACCAAAGTAGAATTCTTTCCTTCCTTGATCATTCAGTGTAACATTTCTTATCACCACATGAACCTCACATACCTATGTGCTCAAACAAACTGCAAAAATTAGCTGGGCAGGTCATGAAAAAGGCCAGAGCATTTAACGTGTCCTGCTTTAACAACCTCCACCGAAAAATGTGAATGTCATTGCTAATGAGATGATGGATGATATAGGGAACAATTCCTGTCTTTAAACCTCCTGCTGCTTCTGTAGAACTCAGAGGTGAACTCTGCTTGTTGAGGTTTTCCTGAGAAAAATTAACACTGAAAGGAAAATAGTTGTTTATTTGGTGAATTTGCTTTATGAAGGACTGCACTGATTATTTTAATTACTAATGGAAAAAAAACAGTCTTCTGCCTTTGGAGCTCTGAAGTGGTTAAAATCGTGAACTAATTTTATATGAGACCTTTACAGATTAAACCACCTGCCTGAAATGTATTACAACCTCCCAGCCCCTTCTGATGGCAGGTGCTGCTTCAGATGGAAAAGCTGAACTCTGTGTTAAGCCAGATCAGCACCAAAGGTATCCAAGCAGAGCATGCCTGTGACCCTGATGGGAGAAGTCCGTGGCTCTCTGGAATATGCTCTTGCAGAGGCTGAGGAGAGGAGTGGGTGTCGGGGCTGTTGGCAGACCCGTCACTCCTCTCAGGTGCTGATGAACGGGACGTGGAGTTTTTGGGGGAACGCACAAACTCATCCACCCTTAGCAGCGCGTGTGTCCCGACAGGCACTGTCGGCTGCCAGCCCTGGAGAGCTGCACACGCTGTACCTGGGCTGTACCTGGGAGCTCAGGCACCACGGGATGATTGTTGACTTTGCTTTTCTATCTCAGGAGCTGTACAGGTGTGTCCCTGCCGTGTGGGCAGATAGCAGAGGGCGGGGGCTGGCAGGGAGGGAATGTTTAAGAAGTAGGATGAGAATGAGCACGGTGCAGTGTTGGGAAGATTTGACTGAGCCCCGAGGGATTTTAAAAGCCATGGCAAGGGTTTGCAGTGCCGAGAAGAGCAGCTGGGTGCTTTGAGGTTTGCTGCAAAGTGAACTCACGGTGTTCAAATACCAACACATATCATTATGGTAATTGTGGAATACTGTAGCAATAGGGGGTTTTGCCTATGCAAAGTGCAAGTAATAGGACTTAGAACATAGCTAGCCTTGAGAGAGGGAAAAATGCAGCTGCCTCAGAGCAGATGGGAGACGTCAGTAGTTTAGAGCACGTGGTTTTAGACTCCCCAGGCTTCACTAAAATCAGGCTGCGCCCCCACTGCCCACCTGATTTGGGGCTGGCACACGGACATGAGAATATTTCTGTCTATTGACACATGAACATTTGGGGTTTTCTTCAAGATGTCAGTGTAGTGTTTATCTCAGAGGCTAACAGAGATACTGCTTGGAGGGGCCTTTATTGAAAACTTGTTCAAACCTTTGCTGGGAACAGGGTGAGCTGGGTCACTGCACTGTGTAATTCAGAGTTAGGAGTCGCTGTACAGCTGAAAACCGGGGCTGTTGGGCAGTGCTGGGTGGGAGAAGAGCTTTAATTTGCATGAATACAAACCCATTCTGACTGATAAAATTCCCTGGGGGTAAAGCACCATTTCTATGTTGCTTTTTGCCATGGGGGAAGTGTAAGCAGTGCTTCTGTCACTTGAGACACAGCTGTCAGTTCAGACAAAGATTTCTACTCCAAACTGTATAAACTGAGAAGTGCTTAGTTTACAAGCAGTTACAAATTATGAGAAATTGTTTTTCAGTCACTTCTGCTGCCTTTCTACTTGTATTGCTCCAGCTGCTGCTTTGCAGCCACCCTTATTTACACCACTATAAGTGAGAGGAGAAATGGGCTGCTTTGATTGCTTGGAAAATTTACCATGAAATGTTGAGATTGTCTACAAGGGTGTTCAGTGTCTGCAGGCAGAAGTGATGCTACAATAGACATAAAAGAAAATTAAAAGGTAGTGCTAAAAACCTGCATTTATGTAAAACCAAAGTCTGGTTGTAGATCAAATTCCAGGAAACTGCCTTGACTCTCTACTTCAGCCGTGCCAGTGTGGTGGTGGGCAGGCCATGATCCAGCTGAGCACTCCCCAAATGCTGACACTTCCTTTTCCAATACATATTGTGGATATCTGCATTGAAGAGATCATTTTTGCTGGTATGGATGAAGGAGCAGTGAAAACACTTTTGTAGGATCCTGGGATGGAGGGTTTTGCCAGTTCATAAATGCATGCAATGGAAACAATGCTTCTGAATAAAATCAAAATGCTAAATGAACAGCTCATCATCTCAGTGTTTCCATTTGGAATGCTGAATAAAGAGTCCTACTCCTAATCCAAGGCAGTTTTTATTAGCTCTCAGTGCATTTAGCACAAACATGGCCCAGTTCTGGAATCAGCCAGGGTACAGTTTGAATAAGAGGGAAGTTATTTTCTGCACAAACACTAGATTTATTAATGTCTATTTCTTTTTCTCTCATGAAAGACTAGTTGCAACTAGTTTGAGGAAGCCACCAGAACAGTTCAAACATCCTCGGGATCTTTGAGAAATGAAGGTGGATTGGCAGGACTGCACAAACAGTGCTGCATCCAGAGCTGGTACATCTTCCACAGAATTCCAGGGGATCCTGCTCTGGATCACCCATCCTCCTGCAGAACTGATCTAAAACTGGGATCGTGCCATGTGAAAGTCCAGCCTGATAAGTCGGGCTGAAGGTGGACAAGTTCCCAGCTTCCTGAAATGAAGATTTTCCTAAAGATTGCTTTTACTTTATTGTCCATCTCACCCCTCCAAGCACACTCCCGACACTGGCCGGGCAGTGCCGGGTGCTCTGCACCAATGGTTTTGTTAATTAACCCGCTAATTGACTTGCTGCTGTCACACCGGGTGACTCAGTACAGCCACAGAAACGGCTGATGCATCCAACTCCACTCATCTTCAGGCTCCTCAATTAAAAAAAAAAAAAAAAAATTTAAAAAAATTCATTTTTTCTGTTGCTCGCTCTCTGGGGACCTGCTTAATGTTTCACACAGCGCAGGAAAACTGCAGCAGGTCTCACTGCAGAGCCAGCTGTGATCCACTGTGACCTTGTGCTTCCAGCACAGCTTATGGGGAGGGCAAACTTTGCCTTCTCCAGGAGTTGCAGCAGCTTCCTGCACTTGGCTGTCCTCACTGGTTTTATGCTTCTTAAAGGCACTTTGAATTCCACACAGTTTTTTGCTGTTCTGTGAGGGGAAAAAAAAAAAAATTGCTTAGATATTTAATTATTTAGATTTTTTTCCACCGGCTTTTTATTAGCTGAAGCAAAACTATGAAGTATTTGCAAATATTTTTCCCAACACTTGTGAATCAACTTGGTTTGATCATTAAATGTCTTTCAGTTGGTTGGTTTATGCTTATTCAGTAAGGGTTCATGAGAAGATTTTCTATGGAAATTCATTAGTCTGGGTGCATATGGAAATTGAATTTGAAGTTTATTCTCTCAGGACTGAGAGAGTTTGTGTTTAGCTTTGTACAGGTAATCCTCCTGACTGTCTCTTTTTCTGATATGTCAGATACTTAACTCTGGCCAGCTGCCGGATTTTGGAACAAGAAGTAATTTTTATTGAGTTTAAATATCTGACCAGCTTAGAAAACTTTGAAAGTGTAGGCACATCTGTATGCCTCTGTATGTGGTCACCATTGGGGCTGGCATAAAGGGAAAGGCAGGAGAAATTACTGTGCTGTAAATCTACCATCAGCTAAATTTGATTCTTTTTGAACCATTTAGCTGAACCAGTGCCAAAGTGAATTGTTGTGTTGCTGGAACTAAGTAAATGCACATTGCAGAGTAAATGGAAATGTGTAAGGAATGCTGCCTGTTTGTAAGTGCATTAATCTAACACAACTGCAGGCTGTACTCAGTGTCATGACTGAATGCAAAGAAAAACAAAATTGTGCCTGATGAAAACATCTGGGTTCAAATCTTGATGCCAGTAAATTCTTCCCCCACTGGTGAAAAAGATTGTAAAGTCACATTCTTTTTGGGTTATGTGATTCCTAGGAATTTTCTACAGAGTCCTGCAGCTCTCCCAAACCCACAGCTGGCAATGGCTGTGTTTGGGATCCAGCACAGGGCAAGGGGCTGTGCCTCACCTGAGCTGGGGTGCACCTGACAGGGAGGGGAGAGGTCACCTCATTCTAAATGGGCATTACTCCCAGAGATGGAATATGTGATTCACAGCCTGAGAATCCCTGCTTTCCCTGTGAGAAGGATTTGTCTTCAGACACGAGGAATACGGAATTGGAGAGGTGGGAATGTGGGGCTGAGGGAGGGAGCAACAAAGGATAATATGTGAGTGGGATGTTAGCGTGGAGAAATGAGGGGCTCTGAGGGTAGCAAGGGGTGCAGTTCTGAACCCCATGAACATTTTAGAATGTGACTCAAAAAGCTGGGAAGCCAATACCTGTGCACCCAACCAGTGCTTTTCAGTGTATGTACTTTCCTGTTATAAACTGATTTGGCTCGTTCTTAGTTCCCTGCCAAAAACTCCCACCCAGGCAGGTTCTGTGTTCCAAGTTTGCTCCCTGCAGAGCAAGCTGTGAGTGGTGCCCACTGCTCCCTGCTCGGTGTGCAGCCGTCCCTGGGAGCTGTGGCTCCCACGGCTCTGCGTGTCCCCAGACGTGCTCCACTCCTGCTCCAGGGCTGGCAGGGCACCCTGAACGACAGAGCTCATGAGCCGGCCATGGAGGGGAGAGTGAGTGTTCTTTCGCTCAATTATGAGCAGAGGGAACGGTGGAATGGGGGTGTTCTTCTCGAATTTTATTCTGAACATGAGAAAATGCAGAGTAGCAGACCTTGCCAAGGATATTACGTGGTTATTTCCAGCAAAAACATCCAAAGAGTTTGTGAGCGCTGGGACGGCGCCTGTTGTTCAGAACAAACTCTCTGCAAGCGCTCGTGTTGAGCCAGCTTAGCCTTAGTCTCTGCTCAGGCCACGTTGCAGCTGGCTCCAGCAGTCCCTCGGTGCAGGGTGCTCTGTCCCTGGCCCCAGGTGCTGCCTGCAGGTAGAGCTGTGTCAGGGTAACTGCGGCCCCTGCAGCCAGCACAGCAGGATTTTAGGTCACGTCTGTGTCTGTGCGAGCTGCTTGGACTTTACTCAGCTGTAATCGTGGCTGGGATCCCAATCCAAACAAGCCCTGGGGGTACGTCTGCACCAGCTCAGAGCATGAGTGCGACATGTGCGGGCTTGGGAGAGCTGCCTTGGAACAGCAGCAGCGATGGAATGGCAGCAGCAGCTTCCCAAAAGCTGCCTGAGCACTCTGGGCTTGGGGCAGGTACCCCAGGACGGGCGCTGTGGAATTGCAGCCTCTGCTGCCCCACTGCTGCCACTCACTGCTCTCACTGGAGCCTCTGGCTGCACTGCAGGGGCTCCATGAAGCTGCTCAGAGTAATAGAAAATAGGCCATTGACTGGAAAAAAAACCAAATAATACAAAGACAACTTGTCTTTGCTCCATTGCCAGGAGTGAGACCTGAAGTTCAAACCCACAGGAAGCACTCACGCAGTTTCCTGCTCACTACAGAGTACATGTGTGACATCTTTTCAGGTCAGAAACTAGGTACAGGCTCCCATCGTGACCTCAGTGTGGGAGCTACAGATAGTTTCTTTAGTAGCTTTTTCAGGTAGTTTTTTAATGTTGCTCTGGTTTGAAATTAGAACAAAGGAAGGAAGCACTTTGCTCTTTCTAGTGAAATGCTTATCTGCCACAAGAGGCATGTGGCTTTAAAACTGTTTCTCTTGCTTGTCTCAGATGCAAGAACACATCCTGGATTTGTAGTTCGACCAGTTTCTTAATTAAAGACAGTTTTATGGTCAGTTTGGAACCTTGTCTATTCTAATTTCAGTTGTTTCAGTTCACAAATAAGTATTTTCCAATGAAAGTTTTGAGAAGAAAAATATTTTCACAGAGTAAACATAGAATTTCTGCTGGGGAACAACTGTCTCAGTAATCCTGATTATGGACTGGACAGAATTTTTGTTAGTGGTTTATTAATTTTAATCCAACAGGCAGTTATTGCCTAAATGGCAATCTTAATTGAACAGCTCTTTTGGGGCCAGAATGAGACAATTGGACTAATTTCTCTTTCTGGAGGCTAAAGGTGTTTGTAGTACAAAATCAGCCTTCTAAGTCTAGCTCTAAAAACTTCAGAGAACTCAGAAAGAACTAAGAAGAGGAGTGAAGTATTTGAAAGGAGAAATTCACAGTGATGTGTTTATTTTTATTTTACACCCCAAACCAGACCAGATCTGATTTAGGACCCCTCACTGTTGGATATGATATACAATATGAATCAATACTGGGATCCGAAGTCAGACATTCAGTGACCAATGAAAAACAATTTAACAATTAAAAAAATTGCCAGGCATTTTATTAGAATTTTTGCTTACACAGCTCTAGAAATATTTTTCTAAATATTTTCTAAAATAAATGCATTCAGTGAACTCAAAGAAACCAGTTATTCTCCATCCTGTTGGGGGTAGAAGTGAGAGCCAGCAGAAGTGGCCTGGTGAATGTGAAGTGTCTCTTCAGGAGCTCCCAGCTCCAGGGATGCTGTGTGCACTCACCCATCAGCCAAGGGCAGCACAGAGCCAGATTGCCCAGCCTGGGAAAGCACAAAAGCTTCAGATGTTACAAATTGATAAAATAGAAATTGGTTCAATAAGGTTCAGAGATGGGTCCCTTCGGGTCTGGAGACTCAATGGCAAAAGCTCATTTGCAGATCCTTCAGCACTGACTAGAAACTCCCAGTGCCATTTAGCAGCAATGTGTTAGGCATAAAACAAGTTTTTGAGGAAAACAGTCTAGAAACACTGTGGGGATGGAGCCCAAAATCTCAAAGCAAGGTGAAAGTGCTCCACCAGGAAAGGCAAGCAACTTAAATGGGTTGCTATTCCTGTCACAATAAAACCTTCCAGCTGCCTTTCTCCCTCATGGGGTTTTGTTTGGTAGGTCCTTGGTGGGTTTGCTAACTGACTTTGTAAAGTGTTCATTTCATTATCCAAGAGAGATTGATGCATGAGATAAGCAGATGATCTGAGCTGGCTTTTCAAGACTGCTCACATGTGTTTACAAATATTTCTGTTTACCTAATTTGTGACAGCTAACACTGACTTCCAGCTGTTTATGTGGCTGTGTTTTCATGTACACACGAAAAGGATTAAGGATTCATTATGAAAACCTGAGAATAAAACAAAAGAGTGAACCTATGGAAAACCAATAGAGAAACCTTTCAAATTTGTATTGTTTTGATGTAAGTGTAAATCTCGAGGCCACATCTGTTCAGAATCTAAACGTTTATGTGGGATAAAATCTGAAATCATCAGTATCAACACAGGAACCTTGTACTAGAGAGGGGCAGTGTCACTTTGTGATACCAGGAGTCAGCTTCCACCAGAGATAACCACAGAGACGTAGGTTCACCATAATCTAGCTACGTGTGTGCACAACATGTGTTGATGTAACCCTCTGGAGGCCACCTCCTAGGTAAATAAATGACATTTGTGAGTTCTGTGTGCTCACAAGCGGTCGATAGTACCAGAGGAAGCTGTGGATTCATCAGACCTGTTTTGCCTGAACCTCACCACAGACTCAGATTAAATAAAAAACAAACCCTCGAACTGACAGGAGCTTTATGAAGGTGTTTGACAAATGCCTTGCCTTCCAAAAGTGAAATAAAAGTAGAAACTGAGGAACATATTTTCAATCTGTGGGTTGTTCATCAAGAGCATTAATAAAGACAGAAGATTAAACCTCGCATCGATCTGAGTGTAGTGAAATATCACTGAAGCCTGTGAGGATCTTGATCCTAGGCTTAGATTAGATTCTCTTTATGCTCAGCTTTAGGCCAATTGCCAAGGTCCTTAGCATTAATCACAACGATCAGAGTAAAAGCTCAGTGAAATTTGTTTGAAAGCCATGACACTCTAGCAAGGATTTGAAAACGACACATTTGTTTTTGTTTGGTTTGGGAAATAAGATTTAGTAATCATCTGGCTGTAGCAGAATGAAGTGCACTCCCTCAGCCACTCCTTAAACTGGGCAAGGGCTCCTCAGGTGAGCAGTGTGCCAAATGTCAAGGCTTGCTCCAGAAGTGTGTGTCACACACGGTGCTGCAGTCTGACAGCTGCATGTGACTTCTGCCTGGGGTCACCCTTGGTGCCAAAGCCCAGAGCATCCAAGCAGATCCCTGCAGCAATCTGACATGTGCATGGCACTTCTCGGGTCTCTTGGTAAGATTTCCAGTGACATGCTCTTGTTTGTTTAACATAAATCATTAATTCTTGGAAACCCGTGATACTGTGTTCTCTGTGAAAAAGAAGAAATTTGTTGGAGGTGGGAAGAGGTGGGGGCAAAGCAAAGTAAAACTTCTGCCAGGGCATAGCGTGGTGTAGTAGTGGAAAATGATTGGCAAGCACCTGGGATGAGCTTGGCTCTGCACCCTCTCTCATATGATGGTAAATGGAAAAGCAGTTCCACTCCAACACTTTGCTGGGTGATTTCTTGAGCTGTCTTCTAAGGCAGTGACTCAGGAGGCACAGCCTGCCATCAGTGGCTGAGGTTATCCGTGTGGTTTGGTGACCGGCTCTGCCTTTCCAAAACAGCAACACTGCAACCTTTTTTCCAGTGCAGCCGGGGTGCTACAGTGGGTGTTATGAACTTCGCCATGCTAATCTTATTCTTGGTATGTTTGGTCTGTCTTGAAACTAAAAATGATGAAAAGGGAACAAATGTGTTCTCCCAAAGTCTTTGCTGCCTTACTTCATCCCTGTGGGATGAATAGATCGTTGCACGTTCAGTGGAAGAGATTATTTGGAACAGACAAAAGCACCAAGCTGGCAATTTCTGGATGCCTGAAGGTGTCTGTCAGAGGGGCTTGCTTGTGAAATACTGAGCTGCAGGCAGGGCTGCAGTTCCTGAGCTGTTCCTTCACTTAACGTGAGGAAATTCCATAGAAACAGAATAGTTTGTGTTGGAAGAGACCCTAAGTGTCAGCTAGTTCCCCCCCCCACACTTCCATGGGGGAGGGTTTGCTTTTGTTTTTCCCCCAAAACCACTGAAACAGCTCCTCAGCACAATGTGACACTGCCGGAGCCGTGTGAATGTGCCCCGTGGCAGCAGCAATGACATGACTGCTGTCCTGCTGGCCCTGTGCTGGCCTCAGGACAGTGCTGCTGCTGCTGCTGCTCACCAGCTTTGGGGCAGCTCTGAGCTGCTGGGAGCCCAGGAGGAGCATCCTGCCCCTCTCTGCCAGGCTCTGGCTGATCTCTCCAGCCTGTTTTTCGCACCAGTGCAGGGAAAAGATGAATGAAGCCTTTCCTGCTCTTTTGAAAGCCTCAGGGAGATGTTTTCCTAGCAGAGGGAAGCACAAAATGCCGTGCGGTGTCTCACAGGCTCCCTCTGTGCTCCATCATCCCTTCAGCTCCTGGGGGCAGGAAAGGCTTGGACCATTGCTGCCCACACTTGGGACATCAACATCTGGGACAGTCTGGGGAGTGGAATCACACTGCAGCCAGCATTCACAGGGCTGCTGGTGACTGAAAGCAGGACTGCCATGCACTGGGTAATTGTCCCCTGCCCTGCTGACTGGCAGCTGCAGTGTTTGATGTCATATTTGTTACGATTTTTCTTTTAGTTTTTGATTTTTTCTTTTTGTTTGGTTAGTTGTTTTTTGTTTTTGTTTTTGCTTTTTTTTTTGGAGGGGTGGGTGGTGGTGTTATGTAAGGCCATGAGTAGAAAGACCCAGTTCTATACACTTGTACTCATGTAATGATGGCCTTGGCTTGTCCTCACTATTTAATTTACAACGTGGCCTTGTGGCTCAAGACAGAACAGAACTTTCTGAAACCAGCACTTGCTCTGCATTTCTGTCTCAGCCTTCCCGAGCGCTGAGCTCTCTGGGGCCCTCACTGTGTCTGTGCTAATGCCCACTCCAGGAGCCACAGTGCAGCCAGGACGCCCAGCTAGCCCTGGGCAGGGCACAGCTGCAGCACCTGCCTAGAGGAACACACCTGTCCCCTCTGTCCCACACCCAGCGTTCTCCAAACCTGCAGGGCTCCATCCCACCTGACTGCCAGCAGCCCAGTGCCAGGCCCTGGAGTGTCCTGCTCCCTGGGGCTGGCTTTGTCCCTGCCTGTGCTCCCTGTGCCCTGCAGGGCAGCTCTGCTGGGCTCTGTGCTCCTGCTGGGGTGGCCAGGAGATTTGGGATGGGCTCTCAGAAATCCACACTGGCAGCACCAGTACCTGGCACTGAACGTGCTGTGCTCCCTCCAGTGCTTCTCGCTGGGGTTTTTCAACTTCGTTTCCATTTCACATTGATGTGCTTCTGCCAACACTACCGAAGGCATGTCAGCAGTAGCTCAAAATGTCATTTTCTTGTCATGTGCTGTTGCCTGATTATTTATATGGCTTATTAAAAATATGGAGAATTTAACATAATCTGCTGGGGATCAGGGTACAGACAACCATATTTTACACGTATTTCAAATAGAAAAAACAGAAATGAAACTATGAAAATCACCTGGCAATCAGTATGTGACATCTCTGACAGAGCTCTATTTCTTCTGCTAGGCAGGTCTTTTGTTTATTTTCTACCTTTCACATGTCTAGAAAGAAGGACTGGGAGAAACAGTTAGATCCAGCCTTTGTATTTAGCATCGTAAATCATGGTTCAGTTGCTTTGCCATCATTATTTCACTGAAGCAAATTTATCCCAATGCATGTACACTGATCTAAACCAGAAATTAATTTAGCCCATAACTTTTTTTGAACACAAAAATACTCAAGTTGGGTGGAACTACAAGTATAATTGGAATCAGAGTCTGAAACAAAAACATTAAAGGCCAGATTCTCCTTAGAGGACCTGACCTTAGACATCTCATGTCCACATTAAAAAAAGAGAAAGGAAAAAGGCATGGTCTATTGTCTCTTACAACTGGAATATGTGATGTCATACTAGAACTTCAAATTAACTCCCAGTGAATAAACATTATCACCAAAGAACTGTGTGTGTATGATTAAGAATAATTTAATAACTGAAAATTACTGCAATGCAGGAGATACAGAAGACCTTGCAGGAGCATTAAAAAAAAAAAAAAAGGAAATGTTTCAGTCTGTGTGTCCTGTAAGGACTCTATTTGAAAGAAATATTCTATTGGCATATCAAACATCACCCAGCTTGTGGAGTCAGGCAGGTGTCCCTGGGTATCCTGGGGATGCTCCTCACACACCTGAGGCTGTCCAGGTTTCTCTTTGGTCACACCTGTGCTATGGCTGCTCCCTCTGCATCCCGAGGTGCTCCCTGAGCTGGGGCAGGGCTTCACACCAGAGCTGCAGCTGCACTTCAGGGGCAGCCAGGACACTGCACAGGGGTGTGAGAGCTGAACAGATGTGGTACCCTCAGGGCTCTCCCACTGCTGCTGGAGATGCTCAGCAGAACAGCACAGCACAGGACCTGACAGTCCAGGCTGGCTGGTGCACACCTACCTCTGGGGCCTTGGAGGAAATTCCTCCCCTCTTCTCCAAACAGGGTACAAGAGGAATTTGGAGGGGAAAATAGCCAGGAGTAGAATATTTATGATGTGAAGTAAACTAAACCAAGAAGTGAATAAAAGATAAAATCAGTCATCCAGGTCTAAGACAGAAACACGGTTTTAGCAGTGAGTGTTGAAACCTTTGGAGGTGTCAAACACAAGGGAAGATTCTCCATGACTTGTCCTCTGAGGAGTACTGGAACCCTTCTGAAGGCCTTGCTGTGGCCAAACATTACTGGACACATTAGGGTGTTACTGGGGTGGTATTAAAGGACCCGTGGTTTATAAGGGGTCAGACCAGCACAGGGATGGCCCTTTCTGCCTTTGAGTCATGTCAGTGTAAACTAATAAAACTGGAGGCTGGAATTTACAGCAAAACAATTTAAAGGTACAAATAATGTATTATGCAAAAGGTTTCACTTGAGGGAGGAGAAATTAAATCTGTGGAAATTCCAGATAGAAGAATTGCAATGAGAGAAACCCTGACAAGATGAAAGAGAAAACCCTGTTTAGTGGGCATCTGGTTTAAATTGCTACATCAGCCATGTCTGGATAAACAATATTAAGTGTCACAAGCCACCTCAGAGTTCCAGTAGGCACAGCATCAGTTTCTGGGATGGAGTGACTCCCAGGTAAATTCTGCTGAGGAGACTAAGAGTCAGTTCTAACAAAGAGGAGGAAGAGGAACAGGGAAAATCCCAAGCACCTTCCCATAAGCCACCTGAAGAACTTGTCCCACAAGCCTCAACAGTTTGTTTCCATCAATACCACCCTGTGTACACAAAGAAACAACCCATGCCTGGACCTGCTGGCAGCAGGGAGAGCGAAACAGCCGCGGGAATGAGATTTGTGTCAAGACTTGCTCTTGCCCCACAGTGCTGCAGCCAAGGCAGGGGTGAAGTATGGGGAGCCAGCCCCTATCCTGATTGGAAGGGCCTGGTTCATCATATTTTGGTTGGGTTCAAAGCCTTAAGATATTTCAGTGATGGCAACTATGGGGTTTTGTTCTTCGCCTTCTGTGACTGGAGTCTAAAAACTGACTCTAAGTATTAACTTTCCTCCACGAAGCCTGGATTTCTTATAGGAAACATCAGGTTTTCTGTTGGTTTCTACATTTAGATGGTGGGAGAGGCCATTCCACCCTCACTGGCCATGTGTGGGTTTGGTATGCTTGGTGAGAACGGCTGAGGATGGGCAGAGAGTGCATCATCTTGGCAGGAGCAAACGTGCCCCTGCTGAGTTCATGACGTGTGGGACAGCTCCTGTGCGGGATGGAGTGGGAGCTGCAAGAGCAGCTTGTGTCCAGGAACCAGCCTGACACTTCTGAGGGATCACGTTGAGAGAAACAGGGACATACTGACAAACAGAACAAAATCCTGAGGACCTGGCCAACAGTTGGGTGAATACCACTGGCAAGTGCTCGTGTGCCTGATTAGTTTCCATCAGCTTTGAGTCACGTGTGCTGCGTCTTCGTTCCTCATCTGGCTGCAATCTTCAGTCAATTCAATTATTTTTAACATAGCTTATTTAACTTTCGTTCTTGTAAGCATTTCTTATTTGTGTTGATAGGAGCAGTGATACTGGCATTTCTGAGGCTGCTCTGTTTGTTCAGTCTCTGGGATAGCAATGGTGGTTTGTGATTCCAGCAGGGTGGTTTACGATCCACAGCGTCCTTGCCCAGGGAATGACAGCCCTGCTGTAAATGCTGATGATTTACTGTCTTGTTTTGTGAGTGGCCTAGTCAGGACTTGTGAGAAGCCATGTGAGAAGCTTTTGCCCTCTGGAATAGATCAGACCTACCTGGGGGTAAACTCAGCTTAATGAGAGGCAGGCATTCCTTCAGGAGCATCCCAGCAGGGAACTTTCTTATGAAAAGAGAAGGGGAAAACAGAATCCAGGGCAGGGTCGCTTCTCCCCTTCCCTGCTCCTGAGATTCTCCGGGCTCACTCTTTATATTCATCCTCATTGCAACACGAGCTGTGGAGAGGATTCATGGAAGCAAAGGACAGAAACTGTGGGAAGGGGAGCTTGTGATGGGATACAGCAGAACTGATTTGCTGGGAAAATGCAGAGCTGGGATTGATTTGGGGATCCAGAAGCAGACAGAGGTGTGAATAAGCACCTGCAGCATAATATTGCCCTCCCTCTGCATTTCCTGGGGGGCCAACAATAGGAAATGGGATGAAAAAAATCTCCTGGGGGGCTGACAGTGTGAAATGGGATGCAAAAACTTGGAAGGGTGAGGGGGTGGATTTTAAAAATCAAATGGTAGACAGATCAAAACTAGAAGCTGAACACAAGTGGTTTCCTGGGTTTGCATCATTCTTGTGACTGCCTGGATTCTGAGTAATGTTTTTACCTTTTTGACAATTACTGCTGTAATTCCTGTCACTCCTGAAAATTCAGCTGTAATAATGGAGAGAATATAAGCAGACATACTGATGCAATGGAGAATTTTTTGGTTTACTGTCTTCAGGCAGGTATTAAAAGCCATCACAGGCAACAGGGATTCAAAGCAATATTCTCAATATTCTGTTCTCGTTTATCTATATTTCAATATGATCCACTCTGTGCACTGTTACAGCTGGAGCTGCATTTAAAGCTATATAAAAGAATAAAAAGTAGCAGAAGTTTCTGAAGTGCCATCATGTATGTGCTTAAATACATTTGGCATATATACATCCATGTGTATCTGTATCATGTATATCTGCAGTTCCCAACACTCTAAAGCCCTCATCTCTGCCTTTCTTATTATACACATGAGTTCAGACAGTTTTGATTTATATTATTTAGCATCTCGTTCACATACACACATATTATACCCAATTTGTCTTTAATTACTGAAAACATATTCCCTTAAAATTGAATAGTTCCTGTCTTCTGTAATAGAATTCCTTCTCCTTCACCTGGCTAAAAAGCCTTTTAGGTGAAATCCTGGTTTGTGGGAAATCACATTGAAGCTGCAGGAACACAGCAACCAGCAATTAAAAATGAGCTGATGCAAACAACAAGAACAACAAATGTAATCAAAAACCAGACCTGACACTCTGCATTCTACAGATTTTTTCTGATTCCATTGGGAGCACTTGAATTTGCCTTGCCCTTTCCTTCAGGCTTTCTGTGGTTCTTATTAATTAGCATTTGTGCTTATAAATTGCTGCTTAAACAAAACCCTCTTCAGTTTTTAGTTTTGGTTTTTGTTTTTCCTCCTCCTTGCAGCTCCCCATCAAATGCTCCAATTTACCTACAGTTGGTTTAAACAAGGATGAAATAATGCTTGAGATGGTGCTGTAAGACATCTTATTTAAATTTAATTGCAGTCACAGTTTTTCAGTGTTACTGGTTAGGTTTGTTGGTTCCTTTCTCATTGGAGACAGTGGGAACAGAATGGTCCTTCATTCCAGGCATGGCATGTACTGGTTCAGTCCTAGCACAGAGGTGGAAGGTCTTGCCTTCAGACTAAGACAAAGAATGCACCAGGAGCCAGGGAGCTCTGGAGTGGGCAGCCTTGTGGCAATTTCCAGCTTCTCTCTCAGCAGTGACGCTGAATTCAGCTACACACCCACACTGCAGCTCCTCTGTGTCCCAGAGTTCAAAATGTTCGACTGCAGACTCCTGGAATGTTGTTTTTGTCAGAGCATAATTGCAGCCAAGTCCCGAGGTGCAGCCATTCCGACTTCCCGGGTGAGGTTTGGTCTCAGGGGAAGTTTTGGTCTCAGTGGAAGTTCTGGCAGTCAGGATTTGGCCCCGTTCTGGTGCTTTGGTTCCTGGATGCTCCACTCTTCCTGAAGCACAGGACCTCTCAAAGGCTTCATCCTCGAGCATCCCCGGTGCTCTGCCATGTGTGCTGTAGGAAATAACCTGGAAAGTGCAAATATTGTCTGTCCCACCAGCAAAACGTGTGGAAAATCAAATTATGCAATATTATGTCCCAGTGCCACAGCAGCATCAGGCCCAAGGACCAAGAATCCCAGAGTTTCCCATGAAGAAACATCTCTGAAACAGTTACACCAAATTCACAACTTGCCAGTGAGCAGACAAGCCCAGAGAAGGTGCCAGGGGGTCAATTCCTACATTTGCAGCTGTGCTGTGTCATCAGTGACCAAACCATCAGCAGGTTTGGCTAAACTCAGGAGGCATCTGCAGGGTCAGGAGCCCTGCCCAGCCTGGAGGGATGGACTCACTGCTGCAGGGCAGCAGAAGGACACTTTGTGTTGACAAGTGGAAATGAAAAGAAGATGTTCTCACCTGGAGTTTGTGCCTGTTGACATGCACATCCATTGCCGTTGTGCAAACAATAAATTTGGTTGCAATGCAACGGCAGAAAATTCTCAGTGTGAAGTCAGAGAGAGCAGTTATTGAGAGGTCTTGCCAGGATTTGAAAAGAAAAAAGGAGTTTCTAAGGGAGAAAAATAGCTTGAGGGAAAGTCTAAATTTAGAAATAGGTCTCCATGTTTAATAAGATAAATACAAGGCTGAGTCAACAGTAAATATATCCAGAGATTAATGATGAAAGTAGAGCAGACATGAAGGAATCACATTTTCACAACTCAGGACCACTGGGAGAGTGCTCAAAGGAACAAAAGGGTTGGCAGGACCCAGATCTGCTCCCTGGCCTGCTGAAGCAGAGGTGTGCCTGTGTGACTGTCTGACACACACAAACTCTCAGATCAATATATCTATTTTAAGGAGGAAGCATCACTCCATGACATGAAGGCAACGGAAATGAGGTCAGAGATCAGACATGAAGGTCTGTTCCACCTCCACAGAACAGCTCATCAGTGTGTGTGGCTCATTTTGCAAATGGATCCTTAACTATTGTTTCTATTAGGAAAAGATAGTGATCTCAGTCTTCTCATAGCTTGCATAAAAAACCGATCTTCTTATTCAGCTGTAGCTTTGCTGTGGCCAGATTTTTCACCACTCCAGTGGTCTAGCTCAATTGACTTTACTGCAGCAATGTTTTCTCACTCTGGCTGAGGATCAACTTTAGCACTTCAACTTTTTGGTCTAAAGTATTTCCAGAATGAAAGGTATTGTCCTGGTCTGTCAGAGGAGGGTAGTAATGAATACCTCCTGCTATAAACCCTGTTGGATCAGGCTCTAGCTCAATGTCTGTTTATTTTGGTGACATGCTGACTGAAGCATTTCATGGAACCTGTTAGTTGACAGAGAGGGAGAGAGTTGAAGGGGGAATGTTTGCTCTTGGTGTTTGTCTTCCCTGTGCTGTACAATCCCTTCATTCCACTCCTCAGCTGGGATGGATGAAGCACAAGTGCAAGTTCCTGCTGCTCCACTTGACTGGGAGCTGCACCAGAGGTGGCTTTGGATGGAACCTGCCCCGTGTCCCCTCCCCAGGAAGGTGCCCTGATGGCATGGTGGCTGTGCAGTCCCACTGCATGCTCCTGCTCCTCTCCCTGGGGCTTTGCTCCTCTCACAGCCTCCTTCTCCCATGGGGTGGCTGTGTTGGCATCACCTGAAATTGCAGAACTGAGATTTCGTCTCTGAATGGACATTTTGGTCCAGATATTTAGGGGAAAAAACACCAAAAACCCAAACTCTGAGATTTAAGGGTGTTTTTATGTAAGACAAAAACGAATGTTTCCTTTTCAGACTTCTTAGCAGAACAGAAGGCACCTTTTCCTCACTGCCCTCACCGTGGTCAGTGTTCCCTCAGATGGAGCCAGAGCCCTTCCTTAGCTCACCAGGGAACTAAAGCTCCGGGGTTCTGCTTAAGGATCTGTGTCCTTATTGTGGTGGCAGAGCCAGGCTCTGTCCCATGACTTTCCCATCCTGTGGCAGTCCCTGTGGTCAGGAGGGACCAGCTGAGGGAGCAGGGGCTGTGTCTGAAGTGCCCAATCTGCTGTGCAGGGGTTTACAGAGCACTGCACTACGATGTGTCTGAGGAGAACACACACACACCTCCAGCTGAGCTCTGGGAGCACCTGGGAAATCACCTGGCCAGGAGGACTCTGCCACTGCCACGGAAATTCCCAGTCCAAAGATGAATTGTCCATGTGGGCCACACAGAGACCAGATGCTGGATGTTGTGCTTTATGCCAGGAATTTTTTTTCATTTCACGTTTTTCATGAGACATTTTAAAATGGTCCAGGACTGGCCTGTAACCTCCATGTACGATGTGGCACGTTAAATGTATATCAAATGTATTCTGTCCCCTCACACTGGTCTGTTTGTTTTCTCCTGGTTTGTTATTCCCCTCATCTAAACCACAAAACAATTTTTCTGAAAGGCTTGCTGTGGAGGAGCCTAAAGAGTCTTTGTCTGTTAAGCTGCAGGGGAAACGGAATACTGAATTAGAAGTGAAAGGTGAACCAGGTAATAGCAGCCTGTAATCAGGGGAAAGCAATGCCACCTGAAATTAAAATTATCGTGTCTGGGCTAGTACACTTTCCTATGGCGTTTCACTGTTCACAGTAACATTTAGATTTTATGCAAGGAGGAACCAAAAGAGTTAATGATCGTGTGAAAGCATTGCAATCAGAATCCTGACAGCCTAATTGCTGTGCTGACAGCAAGGGCTGCTCACTGCTCCGGTGGCATTTCCAGCTCCAGAGCTTTACTGGATCGAGCAGTGGCAGGGACTCAGACACACCTTTGTAAAGCACCTGCTGGCAGGGAGGAGCTGTGTGGTGGCTCCCAGGGAGCACAGACAGGCGAGGAGCAGGAACAGGCAAAGGCACCTGTCAGGCACTCTCAATATTCCCTTTTGTGCAAGGGGATCAAACCTGCATTTAAGGGGGTTTGAGAAAAATAAAAGAATAAACAGAAGTTGTTCCAATTTTATCCAATGCTCATTTTTTAATTTATCAAGGTGGGTTTGACTTTTGCTTCCATCTTGAATTAAAAAATAAAAGGGGTCCAAGACATCTTTAATCAGAAAGCAAGAGGTAAGGTGTATTTCTATGGAGAGATTGGTATTGACCATGAACAGCTGCTTTGTCTGTGCATTTGAAATGCACAGGTGCCATATTTGTTGACACTGCTACTTTTAATAGGGCTGCTGCTGAATAAAGAGTAAAATATTTTAAATATCAGCTCAGGTCATTTGTCACGTAGAAACCTGGAATGTAGTGGATGCCATGATAAGATTCTTGTGAAGATTGGGGAGGACACAGCTGAGTTCTCCTCAGGGCATTTCTTTGGAAGTTCCACTCTGATTTTACTTCTCATGTTGCAAAAATATTTGCAGATTTGAGGAGCTAGAATTTTTGATGCTGTCCTCATACTGATGGGCAAGACAAGCCCTGGTTGTTCTAGCAAGTTCACCCTAATGCTTGCTTATGCTGGAAAAAGAACTTAATAAAGCTAAGAGTTTACAGGAATTCTACAGAAAGCTAGAGGAGGAAATGACCTCACTGTGTTTTGCAAGAAAAATGAGACTTTAGCTTTTGAGAGCTGAGCAATTTTCAAGCAACTGTGGCAGCTGGTGAAGCAGCTCTCTTACCTGCTGGTATTTCATAGTGCTTCACTGCATCCTGGTTCACAGTGGTCGGTCTTAGAAAGGCACCTGAAAAACACTGTAACAGGAATTATACACCGGATGAGTGAGGAACACAGTGGGCTTTTCTTGTGAGCACGATGTGAACTTTGAGTTACTTTCATTATTTAACTGTGGCATAAACTGGGCTGTGTCTGACAGAAAGCTGTGGTAAATCTCTATACAATAATGTAGAGACAAGGAAAAGTGTTCCAGAAACGGTACAAGGAATAACCCACGGGGCCACCAGGGATGCTGAACATGTGATCTGGCACAGCAGTAACAAAAGGACAGCTGAATCATCTAAATCTCCCAGGATTTACTCCATCCCCCTGAACAGGAGCTGCCTCTCCTCAGTGCCTGCAGTCACTTGTTAACATCAGCTGGGGATCTGCTCTTCAAATGCTTCGTTTTTTGGCCTGGGTTGTAAAATCATGGTGGGTCTTTCAACATGATGCTCTGTGTCACTGAGGGGAAAAAAGACAGCCATAGCTGGGTGCTCCAGGCCATTTTAGTGCAAGCCTCTGTCAGCTTGGAGAGCAAGGGAGAGCAGAGCAGGGAGGGGAGGCTTTGAAAAGCCCAGACCCTCGTCCTCACTTCCACTCAGCTCTTCTCAGTCAGAAATTCATTGCAGCTTTTTCATGTCATCTCAGTAATTGAAACCAGCACCAAAAACCAGCAGCTTCAGAGAAAAGAAATTAAAAGTGAAGACTCTTATCATGATACAAACTAATACTTCTTAGAAGGAACAGCATTCTGGGCTTGTACTCCTGCCAGCCAGAGGCTGAGGCCAGAGAAGTCAGGATCTTACATCTGCAGAACTCAGACATCACTGAAGCACCAATGAATCCTTCGAGTTATTCTCTGAAATGTGAGAACTTTTTTGTACTTGTTACCAAGTGACCCAGACTAACCAGGACAAAACAAATCCAAAAAAGCCAAGTTGTGTTAGAATAGAAATGAAAGTGCTTAACCTTTTCAATGAAGAAAATTCCAAATTAGCTTAGACAGAAAAGAAATAAAAGGACTTATAAACAAATTCCCCTGCCCAAGCCTGGGCATCAGCTCCTCCACTGTCTTCCCATCTCCTCTGAGCCTGGTGCTTGCTCAATCCTCCCTCTCAGGGCTCCCACTGCTGGAGCCTGGGCTCGCAGCTCCTTGCTGTGCCTGCCTCTCCATTTGTCTGGCATGTTCTTTCTTCTGCCCTGTGAGCTTCTGTCCTGAGAAGTCTCAATTCCTCCTCAAGGGGAGAAGCAATTTCTCACTCCCCCCACAGGATTTCTTCAGGCCCAGTCGCTTGCTTTTTAAAGGCAAACAACACACAAGCTAGAGACAAATCAAACAGATAACTGGCTGTCACAGAAATCCATAGCAAAGTGAATAAAAATTAGATTGAAATGATCTCTCTGAAGTCCCACTGGGTGTTTATAGCATGAGCAGGATTAAAGCCAGTATCCTTTGTCTGGTTTGTGGCTATGTTTCCTCTCTGAATAATGCCATACTCTTGCCTGGAGTGCTTGAGAGCGAGAAGATTCTTTGTAAATTCTGTTTTCATTGGGAAGTCTGTAGGAATTCTCACAAGCTGTTCTGTGACACTCTGCAATGTCCATGGCATGTCAAGAAGGGACATCCAGCACTTCAGTCCTGATGGTCTGGCTATTGTTCTGTACAAAATGAGAACACCCATGGCACAAACACCTTGCTTTGGCCAGACTGGGAAACCTCATGAAGTGCAAGCTTGCTGTGCTAGGGGAAGGAAAGGGAAGCTTGCATGTCCTGTACTGCAAACCTTGGTGTGTTTGGGATAAACTCCCCAGGTTTGTTGACTGCCCATGGCTGTGGGGAGAGCAGCTGCTCCTGCTGGGCTGCCAGCAGCAAAGAGCAGCAAAGCCTGAGACTCTCTGTGCTCTGACCCGGGCAGGACCCGGCCTCAGGGGTTCATTGCTCAAAACTGAGCGCAGACAAACATCAGCCTGAGACCAAGAATGGGTGAGGAAGCAGGGCTGGAGAGGCCAGAGCCTTGTGCAGCTGTGCTCAGGGCTGGAGGAGGCACAGAGTGCCCTGTGCCACCTGCACCCTGCAGGTGAGCTGCCAGCTCCCACTGCTCCTCCCAGAACTGCTCTCCTGGGAGAAAAATGGGAAATCTCAGAAGCTGGGACACTGCAGTTAACTTAATCTGGCATCTGGCCCAGATTTCAAATCCTGGTGGAAAAGTGCTCCAGTTCCTGAGCAGACTGTCAAAATTCTGGAACTATTGAGGTGTTCCATTCCTGTTCTGGTTCAGGCATCCCTTCCTGCAGCTGATGGACAAAGGCAGTCTGGGCTGCTACAGCTCTTCTCTGGTGCCCAGAGTTGTGTGTCTCACAGAGCAGCCCCATTCTCAGCTGCTCACAGCAGTGTGCTGGTTAGAGAAGCAGCTCTAGAGCCCAGTTTTTATATCAAACTGCCCTGAGCAGTCAGGTTCTGAACCAGCTTCACCAGGCTGTTAGACCCTTGCTAAGACAAGTAAATAATTAAATATACAGTTTATAATTTCCCTTTCCTCCCTAGTTTTTATCATTAAAAACAAACAAACAAACAAAAATAAAAACAAAACAAAACAAAACAAAACAAAAAACCCAAAGAACAAAAGGAATGCCAACTCCTGTAGTCTTTATAACGTGTGCAAACTTGCCATGGAGCTATAAGCAGTATATGACCAGCCTGCATCTCACCACTTCTCTTTTACTATTCCTTTCACTGACCCAGTAGGAACAGAAATCTAGCTGGATCAGAGGGAACAACTGTATGTTTCCAATTCCATTGCCATTTTTGATTCAGGACACTTTTACCTTGGCTCAGTGCATTACCCAGTGCATCTAAATCTATATTTAGGTTCTTGTAGAGGAGAAGCCCAGTCACACAAATCCCAGCTGCAGCAGATGTTTTGACATGCACACTGTAAACCAGTGATTAGCAAGCTTTTTAGTCCCCACAAGCCAAAATGAGTTATCCCACTGTGATTCTCTGGGAGAAGCTATTTGACATCACGGGATCCTGTGATGCCAAGTGACCAAAAGTTACAGGAACTGTAATTCATCGGCAAGGTGAGGACAGCTTTCAGGGAGATACCACAACATCCTGTCACTTTGGAAATTCTGGCTTCATAGCTGGGAAGCTACAAGTTACTTAACTTCTGTTTCTAATTCTGGCTGCCAGATGTGTGGTTCCAGCTGTAGAGGGCTAGCACGCAAATCTGCAGTGCCAGAGGACTCAGGAAATGTTGGGGTGTGTGGTGCCAGCCTGTGGCCCTGCACCTCAGAAACACTGAACACCTTCCAGTGAAGTGACTTTCTTCCTGAAGATTTATGAGAAAAATGATTTTGTTTTAAAAGCACATGGCACATGGTTTTTACTTCTGTAATGTGTCAAATAGAAAACACAAAATGATAAAAAAACCCCTGTAATTTTTCAATAAGCTGAAATAAAAGCCACCCCCCCAACATGAGAGTGCTTTATGTGACAGGTTATCGTTATCCCATGCATGAGTTTTGCAGGCAAATCAAATCCAAATGGATTAAGGACAGCCAAACTGCTAAAATGAGAGTCATAATCATAATAAAAAACAGCCCAAATGAATCATGGCCTGTATGGATAAAGTGGTGAATCACATTCCGTGACAGAAGAGAGTCCCTCAAAGTTTTGTGACTCTGTATCGTCATAAAAAATAATTTCACAGTGAAACTATTGGACATAAAAATGACAGCTATGATGCGAAGCTCTCTGGATACTCTGTGTTTAATAAATGACCTCAGAACACAATGTTTGAGCATAGGAAATTCCCTGCTGGCCCAGTCCAGTGGTGTGCTTTTGATAAGCAACAAAGGAGGTGCTTTTCAGGACAAGCCCTGAGCCCGTTGGTGAGGCTCCTTTCCCTGGTTTTCCAGGGCACCCAGAGCTGTGATGTTCCCCTGGGAGGGTGGAGAGTCCATCCCTGAGGGCTCATGCACCCTAATGGCAGCAGGGAGCCAAAGATGGGCAAAGAGCTTGGTGGGGCCAGAACCTCTGGGACAGTCCTGGATTAGCAGTGTTTGGGTGTTCTCTGGTTCTGGCAGTGTTTGGGTTTTGTCTGGTTCTGGCAATATTTGGGTTTTCTCTGGTTCTGGCAGTGTTTGGGTGTTCTCTGGTTCTGGCAGTGTTTGGGTATTCTCTGGTTCTGGCAGTGTTTGGGTGTTCTCTGGTTCTGGCAGTGTTTGGGTATTCTCTGGTTCTGGCAATGTTTGGGTATTCTCTTGTTCTGGCAGTGTTTGGGTATTCTCTGGTTCTGGCAGTGTTTGGGTGTTCTCTGGTTCTGGCAATGTTTGGGTGTTCTCTGGTTCTGGCAGTGTTTGGGTATTCTCTTGTTCTGGCAGTGTTTGGGTGTTCTCTGGTTCTGGCAGTGTTTGGGTGTTCTCTGGTTCTGGCAGTGTTTGGGTGTTCTCTGGTTCTGGCACTGTTTGGGTGTTCTCTGGTTCTGGCAGTGTTTGGGTTTTCTCTTGTTCTGGGTGGAGGGGTCAGCAAAGCTCCTCAGTTTCCCTATGAACAATTATCCAGAACCATTATTATTAATATCATTATTGCAGCATAGAATCTGCAGAATGCCAAGAGTTAAGGCTGTCAAACCCAAAGCCCTTCCACCTCACCAGTGCTCATATTCTGCCTGTGGAAGCACCTGCTCCTCCTTTTCCTAGGGAGCTCTAAGTGGATCTTGTTTATGGTGAATAAAGGGTTTCATTGTAAAGATTGAGAGGTCCTAATTGGGAAAAATCTGGCAAAGATTACTTGTCAGTTTTATGGAATAAAACTGCTTGTCATGCTTTTACCTCCAGGAACTGGAGGAAGGCCAGGGGAGATTGTTCTCCTCTAAGTTTTCATGAAGAGCTTCTTTTCATAGCACACACACACACACACAAAAAAATAGTCTGAGAAGAAAAGAAAGAGAAAAAACAACAAAGAAACCCCCCCCAAACAACATAATTTCAACACCCAGGATCAGGAAACAGGAGTGGCTGAGGAGCCAGGCTGTCCCTTGAAGTCACACGTTGTTCATGGGCTACAAAGCCATCAGACCTCCAGAAAAATGAAAATGATTCCATGTTAGGGATGCTCTTCGTTAAATACAATGTCTTGTTCTGATGTCCACTTACTCAAACCAGGATGCAATAATTCCAAAGAGGATTGAAAAGACAAAAACAATCCAGTAGCTGGTAAACAAATTTTGGATGCTAAATTCATCTCGAATGGAAGATTTTAGAAATTACTTGACCACCCTGACTTTGTGATCAAAGTCATGTGATAGTTTGGGCACTTCAGTTTTGCAGACAAAGACAGGAGGGTTTCATGCTAGAAGCAGAAGTAAAAAAGATGTCTCTTTAAAATAAATAATGCACAACTTTCCAGCAGTGAGGGTAATTAAACATTGCAGTTATTTATCAGGGACAGCAGAGGCTTCACCAGGTTTCGAACAATCACAATGGAATTAGATCCATCTCAAGGACATGCGTGTTAGTTTAGCCCTAAAAAGAATTACAGCCTCTGTATTCAGGACAAATTAAAGGACCATAGTACTCCCCTTCACGTCTTTCAGCATTTGGCTCTATAAATCTGTTGGGCTGGAGGCTGCAGGGCTGGGAGGGCTGGGAGTGTCAGGATGTCACTGCTCTGTCCCCTTCACTTTGCCTCTAATGTGCTAAGAGCAGGTAACACTTTTGGGATTGTATCATAGGGCTCAGCTTTCCCAGAAACATAACTGGAAATTTAGCTGCATTCTCAAGGCTGTCTGTCTGCTGATCATTGGTGTCCATGTGGTCAGAAATGATCTTCTGACATTCTTCCCTCTGTAGTAACTCCTGCTTATGGAGTTGGGAATAACCAGAAATAGCTTCTTTTTACACTGCATTTCTCCTTCCAGGTGAAATGACTCCCTACAGTGGGTGATGTTCAGGGTATGTCTGACCCCCAGCCGGTCCCAGTATGAAATATCATCTGTATGGTTTTGCCCAGCCTCCCACAGACAGAAAAGACATATCTTTACACACCTTCTGCACACCCATATTTTGGTTTATCATCAGTGTCATAGGGGTGGAATGTGGAATCTGCTGTTTCTCAACTATTTTGGTGAAGGCTAGACTGAAATGCTAAGTGTCTCCTACTTATATGGAACAAAATGGAACTCTGTTTGTATCGTGGCTGATGGATATTTTCCTAAATATTCAGTAGTCTGTTTCTGTGTGGCAGCTCTCCAAAGGAGTTTGGGGTCTGAGACTTGTGTGCTTTTTGGGTTTTCCTTGCCCAGAGCAGCCCCTGGGCAGGCAGAGCACAGCACCTGTGGCACAGTTCAGTGTGTGATTCCCAGATTCTGTGCAGCTAAGGCATTGTGTCCATGAAAGGAATCAGGATGAGCTGTATTTGTGCTCAGCTGTGTTTGTGATCAGTGCCTGTATTCTCTCGTGCTCACTGACCTCTGTTTTTGCATATTCAGCCTGTGATTTTTCAGATTTTTTGTGCTGTCAGTATTTATCACAAATTTTGTAACTTGCTAATTTCTCAGCCAAACTCAGTATTCAGCACAGACCCAGATCTTCAAGGAACAGAGGGAGAGGGGATGCTACCCAAACCTTGTCACTCCCAGAATGCTCTTCTTGCTCCAGAAAGTACACAGGCTTGCCCAAAGTTCTTCCAGGAGCTATTAAAGTGGTTTTCAGATGTAGATATTGGTACAAAATGCCAGAAAAAACAACAACAAGCTAATGCTGCCAGTTGTGTGTCATTGCCCTTGCAGAGCTGAGAGCTGGGCAGGCTGTGCTGCTGTCACTGCCTTGGCAGTCAGAGCCCCTGGCAAGACCTTTGTGCTCTGTACCACACAACAAACCCAGGGCAGAGACAATTCTTGTCCCAGGGCCTCGAAATAGGACAAAAAGAGGGCATCAAAAAATCTCCTGGGCATTCCTTTGTGTCACAGGCATGAGAAGATTCTAGGTGCAGAGTTAAGGAGAAGCGGGAAAGGAAGGAATGGAAACAGGAGACAAGGAAAGGACAGGAGAGGGCAGTGGTGGCATTTTCCCCGGAGGAGTTGATCCTGCGATCACGTTGTAGTCAAAGGCTACAAACGAGCAAATTAAAAACCTAATCAATGATTGCACCCTTGATGAGAGGCTACTCTAAAGAATTAACCATGATAAAAATTATGGGTAGAGATGTTAGCTAAGTATCTACCTCCTACTGTCCCAGCCTATTCCATGTTTTGTACTTGATAAGCAAATCATCTTTACTTCTGAAATTACAGCTGATTAACAATAGCTCTTGCTAACAAGCTGGGCTATCCTGGGAATATCAGAGCTGGTACTGGAGCAAGGGCAGGGCATGGGGCAGGGTCTGCCTGCTGGCTGCCAGAGACTGGGGTTTGTAGCTTTTTGAATAAATGCTTTAAGAGATGCCTCAATCCACCCACCCTGCATGGATCATGTGCTCTATTCTTCGTCGATAACGAAATGTGTAAAGAAAAACGTGATTGTGTTATATGGGGAAATGCATCTTTGTACCTTTGTGCAGGAGGGGAGATGGAGAGGGAGGGGATGGTCAGAACCTGGTCCCACAGACAGACATTTCCTGAGACACCCTGCATCACCATCGAGGTGATGGGCTTTTGCAGTCAGGTTCTGGCTGCTGGGAGCTGAGACTGTTTCCAGTGGTGAAGAATCACAGAGCAAATCCTGTGTAGTTTGGAGCTGCTGTGGGTGTGCCAGGGAGGCTCAGAGGAGCAGGGCTGTGCTGGTGCTGGGCAAATACTGCATGACAAAAAGTCCCTGTCCCCTGAGGTTACAGTTCAATGCAGAAAGAGCAAACAATGACAGAACAAACACATGCCAGCCTTCCAAACAAGGTGACACAATTTAGATCCTAAAAATGGTAAAAGATTTTTGCTCTTGTCTATAAAATATCGTAAGGACCAGCAGCTGGCTCACCCCAGAAGAGGTAGACTGGAAAGGGGAAACTGAGGGAGTGAAGAGCACCCCAGCCAATTTGTTGATGACTAACATACTTTAAAACAACAGGCTGCTTTTTAAACTTAGAAGGTGACTTGCTGAGTGGTTATTGGCTGTTCACTCCTGCTCTTGATAAGAGCTCCCACAGGACATTCAGTTCTTTCCAGCTTCTCCCGCATGGGTTTATCTGTGAACATCAGAACAGAGCAAAGAGAAGGAGGCCGGGCAGGTTTGTCTCATCTGTGCTGTGACTAATCCTGGTGTGCTGGGCTGGCTGCTCTGGAACACTTTGATAGCACTGACATGACTGGCCCTTGGCAGCATGGTCCTGCTTTAGCAGGGGCTTGCACTGAGTGATGCCCAGAGGTGCCTCCCAACCCCAGCTGTGCTGTCATCCCATGGTCTGACAGGGTTCCACTGACAATTATCACACGACCAACAATGGCTCTACGAGCAAGATTCAAATGAAACTGATTTTTACCAATCTGGGAAGCCCAGAGATCTGCATGAGCATCACAGTGAACATTCCAAGGGCTTTGGCTGAGGAGTTGCTGAGGGCATGCAGGGCTGTACATTCCTGGGCAATCGAGGAATGGGGAAGGCCCATCCTGGCACATCTGCCTTCACAGACATCTGTCACAGACCTTCCTACTCAGTGACATTTGAGCTGGCCCTCTGTGAGCAAAGCAGTTGGACTAGATGGGCTCCTGAGCTTCTCCAGCCTAAACTGTCCCATAATTCTACAGCTCACATTTGTATCCTGTTTCCAATATCACAGTTGTATTTAATATTACTTATTTACCAGTGTGCCATGTGTGTGCATCTTTAGGCCCCAATGAGATAATTTAACCTGCATCAAAGTTGTCACTTTTTTGGGGTTCAAAGATCCTCAAGATGTTCTCAAAACACACAAGGGAGCCTGTTGAGGATCAACTCCTTTTGTCTTATGCATACTGACAGCATTTACTGTCTATACACCCAGTAAGATACTTTGGAGGGTGGGCATTGTGCTCCACGTGGGAAGTGGGGCTGGCTCTGCAGCACTACTACAGCAGAAAGATGGAAGGAGGATCCATTTTTGGCTGAGTCAAAATGTGTGGAAGCAGAATGCTAAGGAACGGGCAAGAAGTGAGTGACAGAGGCTGGGGAGGAGGGGTTAGAAACCCAGCTGGCCCAGTCAGTGTTTCATGTCCTAGCCCCTGGACTGCAGCACAACCTCTCCCCTTCCTCTTTGGCCTCAGAAATCAAAACGTCCTGCAAGTGGCATGAAAGGGAAATGCTTGTCTGCTATTCAAAAGCAGCTGAAAAAAACCACGGGAGACTTTCAGGAAGATGGGGCTACAAAGCACTGCTTGGGATGCTGACTCAGGGCTCTTCTCAGAAATACCAAGCTATACAATCTGTTTTGTTGCCTTTACAGTTTTATTCCCAAACCAGAGTTTGGCCTCTGCTGCTCCCATGTTTGACAGCTCTAGTGCTAAATTGGTTGGGAGCCTTCTGATTTTCATTCAGCCTTAGTTTATGTCATTAGCCTTAGTCAGTTCATGCCTATTTACTCTTACTCCAACAGCAATATTTAGCTTAATCTGTTCTTTTCCTTCCTTTCCTATTTCCCTTGATACCATAAATAATAGTCTTTTTCACTCTTCATTTTGTTAAGTTTACTGACCTTCTTTCTTGTATCACTCCCTTGCTCAAAGAAAATTCATCTTTACTATTTCTGAAGACTTGAGGGACTGGAATTATACTTCCCTTTACACTTCATGAGCTTGTGGTAAATAATACATCTATGTTATAATGTGGGAAGAAATGAAATGTTCTGCAGAATGAGACCTGATCTTAGCAAACAGGCCCCCATGCCCAGGGATTTGCAGGCTGGGATGGAAAGCTGAGAGTCTCTCTGGCTGTGCTGCAGCTGTAGCCTGAGCTGGAGCCCCTCAGGTTTGTGGAAGGTGAGGAATGGGGCCAGAATGGCTCTCCTTGTGCTCAGCTTCCAGGAAAGTTGTCCTGTGATCCACTGCTGGGGGCTGAGCCCATTCTGTGATGGGGATCTGACCACAGGCACTGACCACAGGCCAAGGAAGAGGTGGCTGCAGTATCAGCATTTCTAGATGTTGTTATTTTGTTATTGTAAGTTGAGCTTTTCCTGCCGGATGAGAAATATCAGTTTTCATGTTAGTCGAGAGAAATGTGAATGGGTGAACCATAAAAGCTCAGAACTTAGAAAGGAGTTGAGGTTTGTCCTGGTGGAAGCTGCAGCTGTGGAGGCAGTGAGAGGCTGCAGGGAGGTCAGGCAGGGGACAGGAGGGGCTCTGGGATGTCCCACAGCCAGGGGAAGAGCTCCAGCCCCTGATGCTCCTTGGCTGGGAAGCACTGCCCCACTCTTCTTGTCAGATAAATTAATCAGAGTGTCCTCTGTGAGAGCAGCAGCACTTTGTGCTGAGCAGGCTGGAAATGCAGTTTAGCCCTTAGTGGAGTTACTCATGGTTTCATGTTTTGGACAAGTCTATACTGCTGAAAAATGTAATCACTGCATTTTAACTGGCTCTGATTTGGGGTGTATTTGTGTTTCTACTACCTCTTTTCAAAAGCACTCGCACTTTCTGCTGTCACCTCAGTCCATAACGTTTGTTCTGATGTGTCTGTGTTCAGTTTTACACTGCCTGTCAGTACCTGGGGAGAAGAGCAGGGGGAGCTGCCCGTGCAGCTTAGATACAATTTGATTAGTAGTGATTGATAAATCAGATATTTGATTATTTTGGTCTGGCCTGAGTTCAAGCTCTTGTTCCCTCCCAGCTGTGGGAGGGTTAGTTCAGCCAAAAAAATCCATGCCTAGATTTTTACTTTCGGGAAGTTCAGGCATTTGAGATCCAAAATTAGGTTTTCAGTTTGTGCCAGGAAGGAATCAGCCACTAGATTAAGAATTTGGATGCTTTCCCTCACAAAAAATTTCTGGGAGTTGTATGTCAGATCCAGGATTTCAGATCTATTCCCAGAGTAAGTTCAGCACCAATGCTATGCCTCATCCTCTCATTGCAGAGGTAGGAAGGAAGAAATGAAAAAATAGCTTGAAGAAACAGGGGGAAAAAAAAGAAGAGAAAAAGAAGTAGGAAAAGTGATAAAGGTGGAAATCACACGAGTGATTGGGGAATGAAGCTCAAGGGCACAGGGATGCAGCTGAAAGAGCAGATAATAAATGCTGCTTTGTATAAAAGATTCTTCTTTCCATGTTCCAATGGCTGTCCCAGACACTTAGGGTCAAGAGGTTATTTTTAAGTTGACCATTGATTCATACAAGATGCCTGGTTATGAAATATGGGAATCTTTCACCAGAGGGAAAAACTTCCCCGTGAGCGACTGCCTGGAAACCCGCAGCAGGGAAGGGTTAATGGTTGCTCAGTTTACAGCTGGGAATTGCTGGTATCCAGGAAACAACGCAGAATGCACAAACCATGAGACCAGCTGGAGCCTGCTGGAATCCCATTCATTTTGGCAGAGGTGTCTGTGGTCTCCAATTCTGACATCACTGCATTTGCGTCACGCAGGAATGCCTTGACCACTTCTCCCTTTCTATTTTTTCCTGTCTCCCTCTTATTTCTGAGGCTGACTCAGGTTTGCAGAGCAATGAGAAGAGGCAGATCACAAAGCCCCCCAAGCTCCTGCCCTCGGTGTAGCTGGTGGGTGGCTGCACCCAAGCTGTGAGCCGCAGATTTTGGGGGCTGGAGAAGCCACGCTCTGGGAGCGTGGGGTGGATGGGAATTATTTCTGCTCCCAGCCCTGTGCATCACGGGGCTGTGACACACCTGGCTCCAGGAGATGTCCAAGAGCTGGACACAAAATTGCACTGCAACTTTCTGAGTTCAGTTTAATTGATCAAACACGCCCAGCTGCCATGGAGCAGCTGAAGATGCACACAGCTGCCTTTTGGAGAGGTGTGCACACACGTGTCACCTGCTGAAGCTGGCTGCTCACAGCAAGAACCCCTCTGCCCAGAGGAAGCTGTGCTACATCCCCATTTTCCTCTGGAAAGGCCTGACAAAGGTGTCAGGTGTGTTCTGCATGGAAGACCTTTGGTTTTAGAAAAGACTGTGACCTCAGAGGGCTGTGTTAAAGGAAATATATTGTGCCTAAGTATTTCAGAATGCTTCTGAAGCCTGTTTGTGTCTGGTATTTATCCTCAGCAGCTGATCTGCAACTTCACTGCTCTGCAAGCAACCACTGATTATCCTGTGATTCTTCTTCTCATGATTAGCGTCCTAAGCCTCAATGTTCAGCTTTATTTTAAAGTGCAGAATAGAGCAATCATCACAAAGGAATTGCTGTGGTAATCCTGAGAAAATGCATATGTGAGACTGGGTCACCGGGGAAATGGAAGAAAACCAAAAAAGTGCTCTTGGAAAATTTGGAAAGAGATAGACTGTTAGAAGACTGATCTAGATCTCTGCTCTAGAAAATATTGTCTAGAAAATCAATCCAGAATATATATGTGGAAGTTTTTAAGTATTTAATCTCCCTTTGTCAGAGTGTGCTATTTAAAGATTTGCCTTCTTTTCCTCTACATGTTTACACAAACATTTGTCTTGCTATAAATAGATGTGCATTCACACCCCCAGCCAGGTTTTTAGACCCTGAAGGAATGTCTCTACTGAAAGATTTTTGCTTGGGTGTAAGCAGTGATGAACCTGTCATTCAGACTCCAGGCTTGCATGGGCTGTGCTCTGGGCAGGGTCTGCAGGATGGAATTTGGGACTTCCCATGTCTCCAATTGAGAATACCCATCCCATTCCTCTTCCAGGTGTGAGGAGCATGGGCTCAGCCAGCCCAGCGTGAGATGCTGCTCAGGTGGCAACTGTCCTGTCATGGGCTGTGTGGGCTTGTGCTCTGTGTGCACAGGGGAGAAGAGAAAGAGGAAGGCAGCCCTGCTCCTCCTCCAGTCATGCATCCCACTGCTGCAGAGCACATTTGGAGGCATTGGAACAATCCAGACTAATCTGTGTTTTGCTTCCAGAGCGTTGTTACTGATCCTAGAGAGAGATTGTAAGGGTGGAAAGGAGAACAGGACAGAACATGTGAGCAGCAGCCCTGCCAGGCTGAGGAGCACAGGCAGTGTGAGCCCATGGCACAGGGATTTCACCTCCAATGTGAGCCCATGGCACAGGGATTTCACCTCCAATGTGAGCCCATGGCACAGTGTGAGCCCACGGCACAGGGATTTCACATCCAGTGTGAGCCCATGGCACAGGGATTTCACATCCAGTGTGAGCCCACGGCACAGGGATTTCACATCCAGTGTGAGCCCATGGCACAGGGATTTCACCTCCAATGTGAGCCCATGGAACAGTGTGAGCCCACGGCACAGGGATTTCACATCCAGTGTGAGCCCACGGCACACAGGTTTCACAGCCAGCCTCCAGGGCTCTTATGAAACTGCCTCTGGAAGTCCTCAGCACCGGGATTTTGCCAGATTCCTTGACATTCTTCAATTTAGGTATGCCATGAATCTGTTCTTTATAAACTGCAATTCCTGAAATAGGCTCCTAACACAGAAAGATTCAGATTTTCAGGAATTCTGAGCTTTAGCAGTTACCAGTAACTTTCCTGGGACCTGGCAAACATTTATTGCAGTGACCTTTTTAGGTGCAGAGCATCTGAAAACTTCACCTTCCACTTCACCACCAGGGCATTTAGGAGCATTTGTAGGCACCTCTTCTTTCTTAAGAAGTGTTTGCTCACTGGCCTGGGGGATTGGGCTCAGAAGTTCTGAGTTTAGCTTGGTATGAGGTTTCAGCTTTTCAGAATGCTTTGATGATCTGGACTGGGTGATGCTTCAGATCTTGTGCTGTGGGTTTTGAGGCAGTGGATCTACTCCTCTTTTCTGGTCCACTTTTGTCACTGGCAGAAGTGAGGCTTTTCCTGACAGGCAGGACCAAAGCAACAGAGGTAAACAGCCCCTCCAGGTGAGTGCAGGGCTTTGGTTTGTGTCTGTCTCACACACACCTGCTCCCTAAATGGGGCTTCCAGGCAATGCAAATAAACACAGCAGCTCACGAAACTCTGCTGGGCCGGCACCCGCACTCACAGATGTTGCTGTGGCACATTATCCCAGCACGATCTCTGCCATCAGCAGCTGGAGCCACCAGCAGGTAACCGGAGCATTCTCGAGAGCTGAGTTTCCACTGCTGGGAAGCGCACGCTGAGCTCCGACCGTGCCTCTGGTTCAGGCAACCAAACACCTGGCATCGTTTAACTTGACTCAAAATATGTTTTTTCACATTAGAACTGAGGAGGAATGTGGCTCTGAGCCTCCTGGGAGCGGTGTGAGGGAAGCCGCAGCCATCGGGGGAATGCCATTAGCGTCAATCAGCGATGGAACCTGCCCCACCCTGCCCCGGTGCGAGTGTGTCACAGCTCTGCTGGGGGAGCTTGGCGTTTCTGCACGGCCCCCTTCGAGCCTTCATGTCTGGGTTTTTTCACGCGTGATCTTTCCTTGTTTACCACCCCTTTTCATAGCCCGTCTTGGGTTGTTCAAGCTGGGGTCATCCCAGCACTGGGAGTCACTGGGAGACTCTCTGCGTGCCGGTCTCATCCTCCTTACCCTCCCATTTCTGTTTGTACAGTTCCTCTCTTCACGATAAGCATAATTTCAGTCTCAAAGCTGTATTTCGAATGGTAGCTTGAATTTTAGTCTCTTACAGATGCTGTCCAGCCTGTCTGGCTGTTTTTGTGCACAGCCCCCTGAGTGGGAGATCTGGCAATCAAGGAACTGTCTCTGCCTGTCCTTAAGTGCAACGATGACAAACTGCAGTTGGTTTGTAGCACAGCATAGGAAGTTTTGTACCAGTCTGGATGCAGTAATGACATCTTTAGATGAACTCAGTACCCACTGGAGTCAATGGCAGGAGTGTTGTGTTGATCTCTGTTTATTTGAATAATGTAACTTAAAGCTGTCGTTTGGTCTTGCAGCTACTGCTTGTAACAGCAATGTATGAACTGCACGTAGCAAACCAACCAAAAGAGCTAAATATGCAAAACGAGGTGCAAAAGAAGCCATACATATAAAATGAGCCTGATTTTGGATCAAGTCTGTGCCCGATGCCATTAAAAAATTAAATAAGTTGTGTCGCCTTCTTTATTCTCCATGATCAGTATTCATATTGCATCTTTCCCTTTTCTTGCCATCATTGATTATATTTTCTTTATGATTAGAAGAGGAACTAAAGCTCTTAAAGACCATCAGAAGATAAAAACCAGCACACTGAAGTAATGTGTCAGAAGTCATGTGGCAGATCAATGGTTGCTTTTAATCAGGTAAATAAATGTTGTATTACAACATCAAAATAATGGAAAATATTGTCTGGCAGCAGCCTGGGGTGCCCTGGGGAGCTGGGTGCAGGAGCTGCTGGTGGTTGTTGTGTGCCTGGAGTTCACAGAGTTAGTCCTGAGGGGATAGTTTGCAGTTAGATGAGGGCTGAGGGCTCTGCCCCACCACAGTTTCCTGTCTCCTTCCTGAGAAAAATCAATGTCTGTCACATCTGTGAAATCACACTACATTTTGATTATTCTCCGCATTTTTCTTTAATTATGTCCCCTTTTTCCTTCTTAAGAGACTCTTAAAATTTTCAAATATAATAAGAAATAATAATAACCAATTAAAAAGCTGTGGGTATTAAGTGGGAAATAACAGACTGAAACAAAAGTCAAGGATTATCCTGGGAAATGACGTTTATGGATCCTGGACCACTCTGTTCTGTGAGGCAATCTGAGGTTTTGGCAGCACAGCTTTGCAAGGAAAAGCTTTGACAGAAATCACCCAAGTAGATTTTGTGCGAGTTTGTGTTGGAGGTGAAGCAGCTCTCGTGTCTCCCCTCAGCACTGCTGGCCTCCCCTGGGTGACCCAGGATGGTCGTGGCAGCAGCCAGGGTGTAGACATGGTTATACAAGCAAAAAAAAAAAAAAAAAACAACCAAATTTTCCCCTGTATACTGCATTTCCCTTGTAAAGTTAATACAAACCAGATGGGTGAAAACATTTTTTTTAAGTTGTAACTCCACCGGGACAACCGAATATTATTTATGCACCGTATGGTGAGCGCTGAAGGGAAGGGTGAAGAGGTTTTGTATGAAAAGTTTTGTCAGGCACAGTCCAGCTATGCTGAGGGGTCCAGGAGCTTTGGTGCACACAGATATTTGTGAGCAAGAGCTGCCCTGGACAGGATGTTTGTGTAGAGGACAGGATTTGGGAATGGTATAAGAATGTATAAAATAATTTCAGATGACACTTGCTTTGAAAAGACAGCCAACAGGGAGGAGCTTGAAAGGTCCAAATGTGGCATTGTTTGTTCTTTCTCTTCTTTTATGGTTGAATAATGGTGTTTTAAGACATCTTATTCAAACATAATAGCTTTTATCATCCAAATTGGCTGAAAAAAGTTATACCTTTTCTACTAAAAAACTGCCCTGAAAACCAGCATGTGAAAGCATTAGCTATCAAAAGTAAGTCCGATAAATTTAATCTTCATTATGGTTTCAACCTTAGGTCTCAGTAATGAAGACATTTTTAATTTTAACTGGACCTTAGGCTTTTTTGTGGCATCTTGAAGTCTGCACTCAGTGGTTCATGGGTTACATTCTGATAGCACCATTAGACAAAACAAAGTCAAGAGAGAAGAAAAACTCTTTATGAGCTATGCAAACATGAACACTTCCGTGGAAGTGTGGGACCAAGGGTTTATCCTTATAAATCCCTGTGGCCATGCAATGTTAGGTGAAGCTCAGGACAGCGAGCAGACCATCAGGCTCACTTGGCATCATTGCTTTAGCTTGGAATACTCACCTAGGAAAGGATGGGGTACAATCAACAAGGATTTCTAAACCTGATCTTTTTGTGCAGCCTTTCTCATGTGAATCAGGCTTTCAGGATCAGGAGCAAGGCCCCCATCCAAAGGCTGCTCAAGTCAATGGAAAAACTCTCATTGTCTTTAGTGAGCTTTGGATGAGGCCCCAAAAAGTTGAGTCATACTTTGAATGGAACATTGTTTGAAGCAAAACAGGCTCAAGGCTTCATTCACGTAGAGGTTTTAACTGTTAAGTGAAATTTCCCAAACTTTCTGTGCCCTCCTGCCTGCTTCCTGCTGTCACTTGTCCAGGGAGAGCATCACGAGCCCAGTGCCTGACTCCTGCATCTTCAGCCTGCTCTCTACCTTTTCTCTAGGAAATCCTGCCCATGTGACCAAAGTGCAGATGTTCCTCTTCCCCCCAGGAATGTGGGGGAAAACATCTTCATTTCTTTTAATACCACCCTTAATATTACCATTGTTATCGACCAGTGAGTATTTGATCAAATTTTATTTTGAATTCGCACATATGTTCCTGTGATTCCACATGTTCTCAGGGACACTGTTGCTTCTGGATGGAGAGGGGCTGGAGCATTTGGCCAGAACTCTGGTAAGCAGAGGTGGCAGGCCAGCTCTTCTCTTCACTAGGGTTTCAGCACACAGAAATAGTGGTTATGCCTCATACTTGTTGCTTTAGTGCTTGTTTCACATCAGCTGGGCAAGGACACTGGGTGGTATGATGTGTTTGTGCTTATTTTTACTTGTGACATTTAAGAGACAAAATAAAGCGTGAAGATTTTCTCCAGATGTGTTTATAACAGAGGTCTAGAAATATGAGGGATGTTTTGTTGACCTTAGGTACAGGTACTTCATATTTACTAACTCCCTATATTCACTATACAAGTGAATGTATATCCACTGGAACTGCCATCACCCCAAAATAATTAACAGCCCAGTAGGTAAGACAATTAATGGGATGTGAAAGATTTCTGGAGCCAAAGCCAGGAGAAGAATTTATGCCCCAAGTCTCAATGTGAGGGCATTTCTCACCAAAACAGTGGCTGCTTTAGGGCTCTCCTGCTGTGATCTTC
This sequence comes from Cinclus cinclus, assembly GCF_963662255.1. NCBI lineage: Eukaryota > Metazoa > Chordata > Aves > Passeriformes > Cinclidae > Cinclus > Cinclus cinclus. The sequence goes on from NC_085063.1 coordinate 14,879,863, forward strand.
TCTTTTGATCAAAAATTCAGCAGATCACTGGACCTAAATAAAGAGATCATTTTGAGCCCCAAATGGTCAGAGTAGTTCTGTGGGAGACCAAGCTCAATGTCTATTTAATATTTATAGGAAACAGGATGGTTCCAATGCCATGTTCCCATTACACATTTCAGGTCCAACGTAGTGTAATTTTCCTCTAAGAAAACCTACAGAGATCCCCTCCACCAGAAAATTCCCAAGTAGTTTTTCCTCTTGAGCTACCTACGGGCTGTGCCAGAGCAGCTGACGTACAATGAGATTTTGCCTTGGGTAATTTGAAGTCCATGGGTTTTTCCTAAGGGTGATTCATTTTACAAAAACACACAACAAATAAACAAACACATCACTGGAGTTAAGAAGCAGCATGTGCTATGGATTAGGGGAAAGAGCAGCCCTCGAAAGCCCAGCTGTCACGTTCAGGATAAAGATAATGTTGTTTTTTCCATTCCATTGTCTTCCTCTCCATCTACTCTTTTCTCACTGTGTCTCCCTTCATTTAGTCCTCACTCTGTGTCATTTGTTTCCCTTGCTTCTAGGCTTTGTCTAGACCAGGGTGTGGGATGTCTTGGCCAACACCAGCTAACACTAGAGCAGATAAGACAATGACTTGTTTTAAATGGACTGACTTAGATACAGTAAAACACTGAACTAAATATTATCTTCTTTTCTAGATGAGCTATTTTAGCCTCTGAAATGGATGTTGGTCCTTTCCAGAGGAGGGTCAATACCAGTCCCATCACCATCCCTTCTGAGCACCTGCCAGCCTTGCACAAACTGCCATGTCCAGTTTATTCTTGATTTCTCCCCACAGGGAGAACTGGGCTTGCAAGCAAACGTTTTCCTTTCTGCAGCCTCGTTTTTGTTGAAAATGACATTTCTGCACTGTTCTTGAGTTGAGAAGGTGGGTCAAAGCACATCTGGTGCTTGGAGTAGGACCTCAGGAGCTTGAGAGTCTATTCCAGGGATGCAGGACCATCTCTGCTTCCTTAACAAATGAACTTTAACTGAAGTGAGCATGCAGGGCTCCAGTGTTTGCCAGTCTGCTTTGTAAATGCTGTGGGGGGAGACAGGGAGAAGTAAGCAGAAGAACACACAAATAGGAAGGAAAAAAATTATAATTTGATTTAATGTATGAGTTCCCACCTAAACTGAGGTTTCAATTTTTCTCTTCCATCTCCCTTCCCATCCAACTTCCCACAGAAATTCTGAGCCTTCACCAGTGAAATTCCAGTGATTGTCAGCTCAAGGAACTTGATCAAAATTAAACCTCATTTCCCCAATAAGTCCACACAGGTATTTTTTTCTTTCATTTGTAGGAAATGCACATGTGTAACTAAATCCAAATTTGGCAAAGATAAGACTTCTGAATCAATTCACAATGAGTCTCATTCATTGCACTGTAGCTGAAGCACAGCATCTCACCCTAGAATGTGATTAGCTTCTCCATATAGCAATATCCCTGGCTTTTATTTTCTTTTAAGCGTATAACTGGAGAGGCAGAACGTACCTGGAATGTATCTTACTGCAGCAGACATAACAGCTCTGCTTTTTGGAAAGTGACACTCAGGATTTCTTGACTACAGCCCAGTTGCCATAAGAAGAGATGATTAATTAGCCATGAGCTGGGCAGGACAGGGGGCTGAGGGTTGGGCACGGGCAAGGAAATGGCTGAACAGGTTCAAGGAACAGCAAAGCAGGCCAAGAGCTGGAGGAGAACTGCTGGAGAGATCTCGGGTTTGAAGGCCAAAGATTTCCAGGCAGAAGCCAGAAGAGCTTTATAAACGTAAATGAGTGGGTGGACAGAATGGATCAGCCATGAATTCAGAGGTCTTGGGATTCACTGACCCTCTTTAGCACCAGATGCTGCTTTTAATGCACAGCTGGCTGGTGGAGGAGTATTTCTGAGTAAACAGACTGGGAGATGGATCTCACATCCAGGCTGGAGCCCAGAGCTGTTTGCCCAGTACTGTACTCGTCCTGGCTGGAGGCTGGGATCTTTCTGATTGTGTCCCACATGTTGTACTGTACTGGGATGAATCATTTCCTGCCTCTGCCCTTTCTGCTCGTGCTGCATCACAGCACTGCTGCTCTGGGACTGGATCCTGCAGCCCTGGGCAGAGCTGCCTGTGTGCTCAGAGCTGCTCCTGGCGCCTGCTCGCACAGAGAAGAGGCTGCTGTGAGTCTGAACTGAACTGCTGTGAGTCTGAACTGCTGTGTCATCCTTCGTTATTAATGACCGAGAACCACATGACACAAAGTTCTGGGAAGCTCGAGCAGATTCCAGGAAGGGGTCAAGGAGTTCAATAAACAGTTTTATTAGAACTTGAATTGCAACCAAAAGGCTACACATTGACTTTTTTATAAAAACCTTAGTGAGTGTTACTCGAATTTAGAAATCCTGTGAATGGCAGCAGAACTGCGCAAGGTTATCTTTTCTTCCTGCTGATTTTTGTCACTGCTAGTTCACAGTTGTCCTAGATAAGGAAATCTGAGTGCACCCTCCATATACATTTTCCAGTTGCCTTTCGAGCTTGTTGGTAAACTGTAGAGTTATCTGAATTTCCAGGGTCATATTCTTGCCTCAGTGATACTGGTGGAAATTCAGAAATAAGCAGAGAGATCCTAGAGTGCAGCAATGTCTCAGGTGACTGTAGCACCGCAGAGAATCTCCAGCTGAGTGCTTCACCTCAGTGGGGGCAGGTTCTGGGTCAGGGTGACAGATTCCAGGTGAACACCCATGGCTGAGGAGCCTCGGAAAGGGGACGTGTGTCCATCCTTAGCAGTCGTGTGGCTGGGCACAGGACATGGGGCCAGGCTCAGCAGGGACATGGCCACCTCTCAGTGTCCCCAGTGTGAGTGGCACTGGCACTGGCTCTGTCTCCTGGAAGCAATCCTGCCAGCTGAGTAAGTTGGTGCTCTGTAAAAAATACTTTTTCAGTGAATTGCTTTTGCTAAAGTAATTGCTTTTACATTATCTCTTCCACACACTGGTTAAGACCAAGCTGCATCTCTGACTCCCTGAACATGCTTTCAATTAATGCTCCTGGCTGCACTTCTGTGTGTGCTCCTGCTGCCATCAAGCACTAGGAGTTGTCTAGCACGGTGTATGGTATAAACAGCTCCATTTGTTCATTCATCAGCTTGTCTGCATCACAAGAAATGGGAAACAGGAACACATCTCCCTTTCAAAGTGATCATAAAGCATCCATTACAGTAGATATTAATGAGCATTAATGAGCATTGCTATTTCGCTCTTACTAGTGAGTGTTGAGGCACAGAAATTACGAGTCCAAGCCAACTTATTCTGATGTTAAATTAAGGTGATTTTTTGTCTAACTAGAAAGTGACCAAGTTGCTACTTGAAATAAATAGAAGAGCTACAACCAGAGGCTGTGTGTGCCTCATACTCTACTGACCTGTCCACAGGACAAAATCCTTACTGCTGCCTTTTGTTGGCTGTCGGCTGCAAACCACAGCTCTGTGGGAGAATGTTTAGCAGTTCTCATACCTAACAGACAGACCAGCACTGCCCCCCAAATAGAATTGCATGTACCAAAGCTCTGCACTGGGACATTCCCTGGCTGCTGTAGCCACCTTTGGGGTAAAGCACAGCAACATACAGAACTACTCAGCAGTCTTCGATGGAGGAAGTGAAAAACACTACATCTGTTTGAAATAAGTGGGGAATTTTAGGGAAGTAGAATGGAATTACCCAAGCTGGGATCTGACTTCAGTTAACTGGCACTAACTCTTGCAAAAGCAGCCTCAAATTTTTCAATGATCACACTGGTCAGAAGTGCAGCCTGACCTCTTGTCCCAGGCGTGGCATTCCAAACATCCTGGCACCTCCTACCGTGGGGAGGTGGGCTGGCTCACTGCTGACTCACAGAAAACCCTGCTGCTAATCTCTGAAGCTGCTTCCACAGCACTTGGAGTTTCTCAAAGCCTTCACCTAAAATGTGCCATCACTTGCCATGGCTATTCCAAGGTTCCTCGTGAGAAAAGCTCTCTGTACACGGCATATCCAGTCTGCTGGTGCTGCTGGACAATGGCCAGTGCCTGCAGCAGTTCTGTGCCATCCTCATCCTTATGGATCATTCCTGGTCTGGTGCATCATCTGCAGAGGCTGCTGAAGTCCTGGGTACCACGGAAACTTCGCTTCGTGTAGAAGCTGCACACAGATATGCAAAAGATGCTTTTTCATGCCAGAAAATTTGCATCTTAGGGGTTGCCTGGAGCTGTGACTGGAAGGTGTAGCTGGCATATCCAGGGAGCTCTGAACTTCTTAGATCATGCAGAGGTAACAGGAGCACACAGACAGAACCTTCAGCTTTCTGAGGCTCTGAGTCCCTGGTTCTCTGCGTGTCAGTAAGGGCAGAGCTACAGATAATAATAATAATAATAATAATAATAATAATAATAATAATAATAATAATAAACAAAAGCACTTTGCTTTGCCCCAAACACAAACCATCTCCAAAATCCAGCTGATGCACATTCACAGCCAGCCCATCTCACAGGCTCCGAGGATTTCCAGCCTCATGGAAACAAAGCACCAAAGGCAGCAGAACTGAGAGTCTTGCTGTTCTGTGCCTTCATGCCCCGTGGTGTCTGTCCTGATGCGGATTTGTCTGTCCAGTGGACTTTCCCATATCTGGGCATTTACTGCTTGCTCTCTCTCTCTCTCCTCTGCCTTCTGTGCCAGTGAGTACAAGGCCACTGCTCCTGAAGCCTTTCCCTTCACAGATGCATTCACAAAATTTCTGTCTGACACCTACAGTGAAGCACAAAATGTTAATGTAATTTAGACCTGTGTCTTTATATCAGATCTGGTGGAAAGCTGCCAGTTGCTTTGAAATTGTACTGATGGATAAAGAGACACGTGTATGTAACGTATGCAAACGCAGCACAGTGACATAAATCCCTTTTCCTTGGGCAATCAGGTTAAAGAAGAAATCTGGCGAGAAAGAGTCACCACAGAATGCTCTGCCAAAGATGAGGTTGGCATGAAAATGGAGGAGATGCCGAAGGAAAATGTAACATTTTGCTGGATAACTCTTTCTCACAAAGTTTCAATGAAAATGTTTAGGCAGGATTTATTTGTAACAAAAGAAATAATATAAAATGAAACTCGGTTTTCTATCACTAACATTTCCATGGAAAGTTTTATATCCGGCCCAGTTAGCAAGGCCAAGAAAGCTTCCAAACAACAACAAAACCAGACAGACTGATCTATTTTAGCTGGAAAACATAAGGATGAACAGAAACATGACATGTGGGGAAAATATACATGGACCGAGGTGAAAGTTCTTAGGAAGTGAGGACCATTCAGTAAATGTCTTTGCATTTGGGTGACAGTGAAAAAAATTACCCTCAGAAGTTGTCCAAGCAACAGTGTCCTGTTTATATCTTGTGGTCTTATGAGTAACTGACTGGAAAAAAAACAAGAATGAAAAGATAACAATTACAATAAAATTAAATTAAATAAGCCAGTGACTCATTACAGAGCAGTAAAAACAAAAACAAGATCATTTAGGTCCCAATAACAACAAGAGAATTAAAAGGAAACACAAAAATGGCTGGGCTGCTTTCCTTATGTATACAATCAACCCCATGGAGACAGGAGAGGAGCAGCACCCAGCACCCAGCCGCTCAGTGGAAGGCACAGAACACTGAACAATATGGACTGTGATGCTGTAGGGCTTCAGCAATGGCAATGTGAGTGGGACAAAGCTTTTTCTGAAGTGCCATAGAGGGACATTCCTCTCCACACACCCTGCCAAAGCACCCCACTGGGACTGGGAGCAGGATTTATCCCACAGCCTTGCTCCATAAATGACTTTTATTAAGCAATATTGTCAGGCTGAAGAAAAGTGTTATCAGGGAAGACCCATCCATGATCTCCTTCATAATCCTGATAAAGGCTCAGGGCTGAACCCAGAGTAAGTGCAAGCCAAGGAAGTCTTGGAATATTGAAGCAAATGAGCTCAGTTTCAGATGACTCTGCTGGGGCAGTCTGTGACGTTCCTGTGCTCCCAAACCCAGTAGTGTTTGGAACTGTGCGTCCTGGACTCGGTGCTGCCCACAGAAATCTCACATGGAATGGGTCCTGCATGGCTGCTGTGCTGTGATTTAGCAAAAGCCCTCAGAGATTTATTCTGAAGGAGAAAAAATATTATACAAAGGGGTACCTTGACTCTTCAATGCTATTCAATTACCAGTTCCAATAAGAAGCTGAAAAACTCAGGGTACAATATCAAAATTCCCCGAGTGTGAGATCATTTATAGTGGCTCACCTCTGAATAAATTTAATTTCTCCACCTCTTTTCACATATTCCAGTGATCTCATTGATCTCTGAAGTGTCCCTTCTTCAGTGTCTGAAGTGTGATGGAGAGAGGAGCACAGGGACTGTTGGACTGGGCTGCAGTTACTTGTGGCAGGGTTTTCAGACCTTTACCTTTGCTGCAGGAGGAAGGCTGAGCAGCTGTTTCTGAAGCTTTTACAGAAATTCTGTGTAAACACATCTTGTTTAGTTGTGCTTTAGCATTGCATCCAAAGAACAAAAGGCACTTTATAAACACAAACAAAGAGTGTTCATTCTACTAATAAGGTAAAGCAGTATCTTGGAGGAAAACAAGACAAAGCAGCAAAGCGATTTCCCCACATTTGCTCTGGAGAGGCTCCGGGAGAGCAATAAATAGAATCTAAATCTCCTGACTGCTTGTCCTGTGCTTCAGCCACGAGACCAGGCTCCATCTGACAGCGCCGGTTTGTGGAGTGAGCATTGTTGTGCTGCACAGATGGTAAATCCTGAGCAGAGCAAACAGGCTGAGCAGGGAGCAGCTGCACATGCCTTTCCACTGCCCTCAGATCTGTGCCCAGCACATCTCCCACCCTGCCTGGCCTCGCTCCGCTGCCTCTGTGCAGCCTGCTGCCCTGGAAGTCAGCTCAGCTTTTCACAGCCAGTCCTTCAGGTCTTGAAAAGACATGACTCAGGCATGTGTTTAACCCTTTCTCTGCTGTGGCTGTGCTGGTGGTTGCTGTTCAGTTCCTCGCTGTTCCTTGTCCTGGGCACTGGGAGCTGTGTTACACTGAGCTGTGCTGATCTCAGGCTCCCTTGCCTTCGCCAGGCTGGACATTCTGAGGCTTGTAGGGCTGAACGAACGGGTCCTTCACGAGCTGCTGGGTTCTTTCACTGTGAAAGATGCTGAGACCACATAAGGCAAGGCCACTCTCAGTTTTTGGTTTGTACACATGGGCCTTTCCCTAGGGAACAAGTCGTCTGTTCCATCAAGAAAGCTTAGGAGGAAACATTTCCTTGCCCCCAGCTTCTCCAGTCCTGGCTTACCAAAAGTTTGACACTGACCCCTCTCCTGTTGCAATTGTGTTCATGTACAAATGTTTCCTGCTGACATCAAGCTTTGTTTCCTACATGCATGCTCTGGTTTTGATAAAAGTGTGCTGAATTTATACTTCTGATCTAAAATAGTAGCTTACCAACTAGGCTTTATACTTTGAAATGTCACTGCCAGTGGCATAACAGATGCTTGCAATAAGCTGACAACCCAGATTTTCCTCTGAGGAGTCATTCATAGATGCTGCTGTTGTAGCAGAATCTGACAGTTCTCCAACTCATAACTCACCTGCAGCTACCATTTTGCTTTTCTTTAACTGCTGAAGATTGTGTCCCAGGTGATTATAAAAACTTAGCTTTATATAGTCCTCAAATTGTATTTGGTTTGCTACCAGGCAAATATAGCAGAAGCAGTTCTTGCTGGGAGATTACAAAATAAAGGGTGATAAGAGAGAAAAAAAAACACCAAAAAACAAAAAAACAAGTGAGGAGCTGAGAGCTATGAACAATGCAGAATTTTTCTTAGAGGTTATTGAAAATTCACTGGAAACCACCAGACTATAAAATCAGAGGCTGAGTTCTCATCATCTTTGCTGAAACATAGTTCATCAGTTAGGAGGGATGGACTGAGCTCACTTTGTTCCACCTCTTCCAAAAATCTAGCAAACATCCAGAAAATTATCAGGCTGAAGTGCATGTGCCAGGCTGCATAGCTGGGAGCACAGAGAAGGTGTTCTGGCAGGAGGGCTCACCTCTGCTTCCTGGGGCTCTGGGGAAAGCACGCTGTACCACCGAGCAGAACGCGCCCCCACACACGGACCAGAGCTGCAGCTAGAGGGGTGCAAAGGTTCACCCTGACCTTCAGAATGGCTGCAGAGAGGCTCAAAGGGAGACAGGATCTCCTCAGACACAGCAGCTAAAGGAGGATGATAACAGCAGCAGCTTTAAGCTATCACAGAATGTTTATTATTCACCAGTGTTGCACACTGCAAAGCTGTTTGATGTCTGCTCAGCTCGGACCTGGAAGAGCTGCTGAGCCTCAGGCTGCAAGGTTAACCCAGCTTGATTCCCAGCTTGGCCAAAGCTTGTGCTTAACCCTGACATGTTTGAAACTGAAGCTATAAAGTGTCATAAACAGGGACCACTTGGTTTTAAATGCAAGTACAGTGAGTCATTTTACGACAAAATGGTCCAGCAGGATGTTCAAGTATCTCTGTCCATATAATCCTGGCTCTGCTAAATGAACTGCTGAGAAAATGAGTTTGACTACCAGAGAATAAGATGTGTTATATCTTGCGGATATCAAACCTGTGGTTTTAGTACCTCCCTGAAATTTGTAAGGGGTTTACACTGCAACAATGTCATCAGGCAGTAAGATTGGTGGGCAGTTGAGGTTCATTAGGCAAATTCAGCCACACCTGAGAAGTGTTTTGTGACAGTGAATCGGTCTGGGCCTTTACCAACACACAAATGTTATGGAAAAAAAAAGTGTTTATAACTGGCATTTGTATTCCAGCAAATATTTTAGCAGAGAGCTGAACTCAGAGGAAGTGCGAGAGCTGCCATGTGGCTCTGAGTGCCAGGGGTCACACGGGTGCCCAGTGAGCTGGGATTTGTTTCTCTGCAGCCCACGGGGAGCTGGAGTCATCTGCAACAGAACTAATTCTAGTTTTGTGCAAGGCAAAGCCGTGAGGGGAGAGGGGAGGAAGCAGCAGGCATACATCAAGCGCTCTTTAGGCAGCGAGCCTCTGCCAAGGGGAGATAAGGAGAAATGAATTAGCTACTCTGGAACCAGCTCAGCTTCTTCTTCTCAAATAACTTCGGCTCCGTGCCTAGTGAAAGCACATCCTTGTTTTGAATGTCTTGTTTCCGTTCCATGTCAATTTTCTAGTGCTAAACTAATTTGCTGAGGCTCTGCTAATGTCCCTGCCAGAGGAGCTTCCATCGCCCTTATCTTTATTTACTCAGAACCATCATGACAGTACACTTTACCCTCTTTGCCTTTAAAATTATTTTCAGCAGCATTCCTCATTTATCCCACAAGCTGCTTCCTGCACAGGGATACATCTTAGCGAGAGGAAAATGCAAATGCAGCAGCCAGGTCCTGGACACCGTTGCACAATGCTGGTGCCAGAGGAGTGAGTGTCTGGTACCCTGAGCTTGGCTCAGCCAGGCAGCTGGGGGGCCAGCAGCACCCCAAAAGAGCACCGAGCCTGCAATGCCCTGAGCCTGGCCTGGGTGGTCCCTCCAGGCAGGAACCTGCTGTGCTTGCAGCACTGGGGATGGTCCCTGACAGCTCAGAGCTTTTCACAGAACCTGTCCTGCATAGAACCAGCCTTGCACAGAACCTGCCTTTGATAGAACCAGCCTTTGATAGAACCAGCCTTGCACAGAACCTGCCTTTGATAGAACCAGCCTTGCACAGAACCTGCCTTTGATAGAACCAGCCTTTGATAGAACCAGCCTTGCACAGAACCTGCCTTTGATAGAACCAGCCTTTGTTAGAACCTGCCTTTGATAGAACCTGCCTTGAACAGAACCTGCCTTTGATAGAACCTGCCTTGAACAGAACCTGGCCTGCACAGAACCTGCCTTTGACAGAGCCTGAACCTGGCTGTGCACTGTAGTCTCTCCTTCACCCTTCCAAAATTTGGGCTGGTTCTTGGAGTTTTCTAGCAAAGTGAGGGGCATGCCTGAAGTGCTGCATCAGGCCCCTACACAGTCCAGGGTCCTTTTCTCGCAGGACCTGAACCTAGTGGCTCCACATAATTCATTGTGAGCTCTTTTGTCAGTGGAATATTTAATATTTTTTTAACTAAAACCTGTCCTTAGGTTTATCCGTTCTGCCCATGTCTCCTTGGACCATTCCTCCCTGTGGATGTCTGGGATGTGGCTGCACAGGAGCCACACATCCATTCTGGGCTGGAGGAGGTCCCTGGAGGGCAAAGGCTGATCCTTCCCTCTGTGGGCTGAACAAGGAGCTTCTCTCCAATGATGCAGGGTGACCCTGCTCCCTAGAGCTCACCCCAGTGTCTCCCTGACAGGCAAAGTGATCCCTGCCGGGAGCACAGTGCCTTTTGAGGGACAGCCCTGAAGATGCTCCCTCCCCACAGCAGACTGCTGCAGCAGGGTGAAGACATGGGGTCCTTCCTCTCTCCTGGAAGCTGAAGATTTGGACAGAGCCTGTTCCATATTTGGAGACTCAGCCACCTGCAGCTTCTTACCTTCTTCTCCTTCCTGCTTACTTATGACACTCACTGGAACCAGATTTAATGCTACACGCTTAGAACAGGTGAAGAGTCAAGCCCTCCTGTTTTATTTTGTCTTTGGGATAAAGTCCGGGGTTACAATGGTTAGAGGTTCTCTTCAGATTCCTGTCAAATCATTTCTAATTATACATCTCTTTTAATCATGATCTCTTGGCTGATGACAAAAGGAAATGCAGCAGCTTTTGGTTTGGACATCACAGCTAATGACTTTCTAGTAGTTTCAGAAGAAGGTACCAGTGCCACCTCTTGTTAGTAAAATCTGATAGCAACAAGCCAATGACTAATGGTCCAGGACAAGCTTTGCTCTGCTCCACTGCTGCCACGTAAAGTCACTTTCTTGCTTGGCTTATGGGGCCACTGGGGATGTTGGACAGAAAATTTTTACACATGGAGTATATTTGCAACGCTGAAAAGTTCTGGAAGGTTGTGCAGTGCTAGTTCTGGGACCAGGTAGCAGCACAGGCATGAGCATGGGCAGCAGAGCTCTGAACCCCAACATGTCAGCCCTGAGCACCTGTACAGAACCCAGGCATCCAAAACCTTGCTGCTCTCAGGAGACACAGGAGACTTTAGGAAAACAAAAGCTCTTTTTTCTTGCCCTTTTAGATTGGCAGGGAGCACATGTACTCTAAGGAACAAGAGTATCAAATTTGAATTACTGTTTATTTCTACCACAGCCATGCCCAAGATCTTGGACTGAGTTTGGGACCCCGTTGCCATGTGCTGTTCAGAACGTGGCAAGAGAAACAACAGCTTGAATGAATAAAACAGAAACAGTGAGAAAAAGAAATGAAAGTAGAAGGAGGGGAAATAATCTGAATGGGATGAGAGAGCTGGTGATAGAGCTTGGTCAGGAACACCCAAGTGTTGACCCCACACCTCTCAAGTAGGCAGTCCTACATTGACTTTACCACACTGCCCAGTTCCTTTTTGTACTCAGAAAGGTGCCTGTGTCCAGAAGTTATAGCAAAGTTGTTCAGAGTTCTGGTTAAGGCTTTTCTTTTGTACAAGGCCAGAGCTCATTCCAGCGAGACTGGAACAGAATCCCTGTTTCAGCATACTTTTGATATGAACACAGATGTTAATCCAAGAATCTGTGAAAAAACTAGGAACACTTGCTTTAATTTTATAAATAGATGTCATCCCACTGAAATTAAAAATACAGCTCATTCCAGCTGCAGAATTAAATGTACATTGTTTGCTCTTTTAAGATCATTACCATTACTTATTACTGTGTCTTTAGCAATAATTGGCTAAAACCCCTGTCCTGTACTTTTGACAGCAATCTCCTTGGCACAAATATACCCAGGACTGAGCCCAAGAGTCAGTGCTGGCCAAAGCAGAGCCCCAGACTGTGTGTGCTTGGAGCAAGGTCCTGCCTGTCTCGCTGTTTCACTGGTGGTAGCAGCAGCCCAGAGCAGGGCAGAGGTGCTGAGCAACACAAGCAGTGCTACCCAGCAAGGTTCTCTGAGCTCAGGGAAGAGTGCTCTGCCTTTGGCCTGCAAGGCTGAGCCTCAATTCTGCTGCCAAGCCTTGGAGCTCTCACCCCGTGGACAGACTCACATGGCTTTTCCCCATCAGTTTCATCAGAATAAAACTGTTCTGTGGTTTCTTGTTATAAACTCTTTACAGAAGCTAATTACTGTTGGCACAGAATTAACCACCACTTGTATAAGTGAACTTCTACTGGGCTTGGGGTCCTGCCTGCACTCACAATCTGGTGAGAGGAATGTGCTGCCCAGCTGTGGGTGCTGCCCACAAGGTGCTCTGCCAGTGAAAGATCAACCCCTCTGCCCTCCAGGTAGAAATTAAAAATCCTCTTTATCTTTTTCAGTAAGCAGGGGATAAATCCCAGTGTCCTTGTCAACATTTCCCCTCCAAACAAACTCCATTCTAGTGCTCACGGCTGCAAGCAAACTGCAGCAGCCTGCAAATGCTCTGGCACCTTCACCTGTGTGTTCCATCTGCTCTGCTCCAGTGGCAATGTGGTGTGCAAGGCTGCATGGAAAGAATCCCTTTCAGTGCTGAGCAGGTGCTTTTATACCATTCTGAATAGTTGTTTTGATGGTGAAAATGTAGGGAAAAAAAAAATCTGTCCTGTGGAGACCAACCTGTGAGGTTTGCATTTTATTTATGGGAGAATAATTCAGCAGGGTCAATGGGGCATCGGTTTACAGGATGCCCTAGCTCCACTGGTGAGTAATCTGCTAATTAATAGCTTTGGAAATGCTGCCAAGATGCTGCCAGAGTGATTGCAGCACACCAGCAGTCCTCACTCAGCTCCTGAGCAGACATTCTCAGCAGCCAGCAGAGCTGCTGGGATGGGCAGGACGGCCTCTTACTGCTCCTTCCAGTCTGTTTTCTAGGCCAAAAGATATTAGATTTGTATCTCTCCTCAAATATTGATCTTTATTTTTGTACTCCTGGCATCATGAGTCTCAGTAGCCGAAAGTCAGCCCTGACTTCTACCTAAGCAAAATCTCAGTGTTTGCAAAAAGAGTAACAAAAATGCGATTAATCTGACGGCTTCCTCTTTGGCCAACAGGAATTCAACAAATAAATCTGCATGCTGTGTCTTTAAACCTAAGAAGTCTTTGTGCTGAAGCTGAGGTAGAAAAGCTACCTGTTCATATAGAAAATAATGAGTTTATGCTCCATGGTTTTTGATACTTATATCTAAAAAACAATACTGATCCAAACTAAACCTGTCAGTGAGACATAGATACTTGTAGGATTACTTTTGTGGGATTCCAAGTTATATTGCCAACTATTGTCTCGCAGGAGGGTTGAATATTGGGAAAATCTGTTCTTAATCTATAAATTAATTTTAAAACCCACAGGTCCTCGTTCAGTATCTTCAGTGCAACATCTTCAGCGGGCAATGAAGATGTTGGGCTGAAGAAAGACTGCCGCTCCAGTGCTTTGGGTCCCATCTGTTCAAAATTCACCCTTCATTTTACAATGAATGTGCTGTTTCCTTACTGGACCCGGCTGCTGGGGGAAAAGAAATCAGAACAAAGAAGAGTTGATGTCTGGGGTGCACATGAATTGGCCCAGGTCATCCCTAAGCCAGGTCTTTGCAGGAGAGGATCAGCCCTCTGCTGCTGGCAGCCAGTTCCCCTGGTGTGTGCAGGGCTGAGATGTGCCCCTCAGTGCCTCTGTACTGTTCGTGTGCAGGCACAGAGGAGCCAGCTCGTCCTTCAGACATCACAGTGCTTAGTGGGGCTCCTTCTCCCTGTGTTTCCAGGTCAGGGATGGAATTTTCCTCGTGTTCTTAGTGGGTGTGCACCTCATGAATACTCGACCGCTTCTTTCCTCTTTCAGTAGTGGATGTGGGTCCAAGTCCTTTATGGCAAACTTTTCATTTTTATCACTGAAGTGCTATATTTTCCTTGCTTCTGTCACCTTCAGGAGACCTGTTACCCAACCCTGGGTGCTCTTTGAGGAAGCAAAGATGAAGTAAGAGGCATCAACAGGGGATGTATGACAGTGCACTGAGCAACTGCATCTCTGAGGGACAGCAGGTTCCGTAAATGCCACCCAGAGCAGGGCACCACGGGATGCTTCCCTGTCTGAGGTTCCTTTCTGGACTCTTTCTTCACTCCCTCGGTGTTTGTTCTCCTGCAACAGCAAGGAAATGAAGAAGAGGAAGGAAAGGAGGCAATGAGCACACATCTAGGGAGGGAGGGGGCAGATGAAGGTACCAGAGGTGCCCTTCCAGCTTGTGCAACTGGGCTGTGCTCAGCCACCAGTGTCCCAACAGGGCACAGGGGCAGCTTTCCTGTTAGACAAGAGCCTTGAGAAGGAAAGGAGAAGTGGGGCCCTGTGGGTTACAGGAAATCAGTGTGGACCAGCCAACGCCCTGTCCAGACAGCACAGCCCCTGCCTTGGCCCTCACCCACCATCCTGTAGGTCTCTATCAGCCACAGAGCAATTCTGGGTGTTGTTCAGCCCCAGCTAATGATGGGTATCTCTGTCCCAAGTGAAGCAATCTGAATATCCATTCCTGCTGTGTGACTTGCCCGGAGCCCTGGGGGCAATTCCAGAGACCAGTTTTTCAGCCTGTTCACACTGTTATTTTTGCTAAACAGAGTCTAAGGAGGCAGGGACTGCTTCAAACCCAGCTCCAGAGGGGCAGAGCCCCCCTCCCCAGGGTCTGCTTGCCCAGGGGCTGAGGGCAGCAGAGCAAGCCTGACCCATGGCTGCCCAGTGCCAGGAGCCCCTGCCTTGTCCCTGGCCAGAGGAATCTCTGCTTGCTCGAGGAAACCCTCAGCTGAGTTCTCTGCACGTTGTGCTGACCCCAAGGATCCCGTGGGTATGGATCCCCTCCTGCTGTGGACCTCTGAGCCGGATGAAAACCCTTCCTTTCTCTAGAGGTTCAAGCTGCACACAGTTGGTTTGTGGTAACTGCTACAACCATACTTTTGAATGGCTAGCCAGAGTTGCATATTTTTTTTTGCCTGAAATTACATGATTTTTATGCACTGTTGTATTTTTGACAAGTGTCTGAGCTTTCCAAGTGCCACGGCTATCAGGCCCAAAGGAAGGAATCTATTTTCTCCTGCTGCATCTATAATCACAAAGTTTAAAATGGATCTGGAAATGTACCTGGAGTACCACTGTCAAGACAAAAGGTGTCAAACGTTGTATTCTCAGTGTCTCCTTAGATATTTTTTGGTATTTAATTGTGTTGGCCATAATAATGCTTTGAAATTCTTACTGTATTTAATTGTCGGTGACAGAGCTGATGTTTTTGTTTCTGGGTCTGAAGAACAGCCTGGTTTATGCAGACAATGGTGTGTTGTGTTATGCTTGAGCTTCCTGCTCAGTCTGCTGAAGTTGTAGGGCTCTGTTTTGAAATGAACTTGTTTGCAGTTTAGGTTTCTAACAAAAGAGATCAGCATTGCAGGCTGCTGGAACACTACATCTCCCAGCAAAGCCTGCAGGGCTCAGCTTCATACTGGGAGTGGTCAGCACCTGGCTGCCTTAAATCATTCCATGTGAACGTGTGCTGAGACTGGCAAACAGCCCCGACCCAGCTGGGCACACCTGGGTTATTTGTACAGGTTATAAACGTGGAGCAGAGTCCCAGTGCTCACCTGGGCTCAGCAGCGCTGGGTGCAGTGCACACACGAGTGCCAGAGCTTGCCCTGACCGACAGGTTCTGTGAGTGTGAGCCTTGTTTTGCACTCAGGAGAGTATGGGGGTTTGAAATGTGTCAGCCCCAGCACTGCCATTCTACTGAGTCAAAGGCCCCAGCTGAGTGGGTGGATTTTTACAGAAGGCCTGGCTAATTTTTAGACCATTAGTAATGTAGCTGAGGAAGATAAGGTAATGAACAGTGTGGTCCAGTCTCATGCTGCAGAGTGCAGAGAGTTCAACTGCAAGAGTGAAGAAAGAATTAAGAAAGAATTCTTCTCCCCTTCTGTGCCATTGCACAAGAGCAGAGGTGCCTGAGGAGGGGGCAGCAGCAGGAGCTGGGTATTGGACATGATGTGGTTTATTGATGACCAGTGTGGAAAATACATTTCTTCTTACGTTCCAGAAGTGGGATCTGTGTAACTGGTTCTGGACAGGCAGCCTTGCCCTTCAGTTCCTGGATGGCCATCAAGGAGCATGAAGAGAGGAGCTGCAGCTGGGAGCTCTGGGGCAAGGGCTGGAGTCCATTCCCACCTCTCATGGGCAATATTGGCCGTGGGACTGTGCCAGGCTGGTGGGAAACACCTTCAGTGTTTGTGAGCATTTCACACAGGGACAAAAAAACATAAAGAAAGGGATAGTTTAATATTTGGATGCATCGATTGCAAGGCTTAAAATACAGGATTCTTTCCTCAGCGTGGTTTAGATAGATCAGTGTCATCTCTCAAAATCTGGGTTTCTCTGTGATTGTGAAGCTGCTGGAAAAGTACAAAAATTACCTCTACTTTCTATACAAATCTCAGGAGTTTTCTTCTTAGTATGGGCACTTGTGATGGAAGGTAAAAATTATCATGTGAATCTCTAGATGCTCCCAGCCAAGAAAATGGTGTAAATTCAGCTCTAATTTCACCTTCCAAATAAAAGAAAAAGGTAGAAATGTTGAGTGACAGAGTGCACATAACTCTCCCTACATTAAATATTTTATTAAAGGCTCCATTGGGGCACTAATTTATTTTAATTTTTGCACGCAGTGCTGTGCAGATCCCAAATTTCTTCACTGTCTTTGGCCCCACCAAATACATCAGCTAATGCTGTCTTTGCACACAGCACACACACAGGTGGTTTATAGACCTGTATATACTGTTATAGGACATTTTTTTCTTGAAGTCAGATTACAGCACAGGGCAGGTAATTAAACAGGGATCTCTATACAAATTAAAAGGGTTGGTGCATACTTTATTTTGGAAGTACAATTACAGTAATTTCAGTGCATGCTGACTGCATAACAGCACGCTCAGAACCTGGGGCCGATCTGGGGATGTGTGAGTGCTGCTTGCACATGCAAATGTGAGGCTTACTCACCTCCTGCCTTTGAAGTGCCACCACTGCACAATCCCTGGGGAAATGTGCCTGCACTCCAAGGCTCCCAAATGTTCAAATGGTTTGGGAAACAATGCTTGAAAATTAAGACTCTTCTTCCCATTTCCCGCTAAACATCACCACATCTGAGCAGCGCACAATGCACAGGTGAATAGATGCATTTCCTTTTTCTTCTTGCCAGGTTGTGCTGGAGCTGCCCTGGGAGCCAGGCAGGGCACAGAGTGCCCCCAGAGCAGCTCCCTGTGCAGTTTCTTACTGCCTTGCACATTCCAGCCGCTGTGCAGGCTCCGGGGGCACATGGCACATGGCACATGGCACACCTGTGCCCAGTTGTGTGCAGCTCTGGAAATGCCTCAGTCCTGTCAGGCTGGGTTTGATCCACTTGCCTTGTGCTGAGGAGAATTCTTGAAGCACACTCACGGTGGTTTTTGACCAGGCTCCAGGCCAGAGCTGTGTCCAGGAGCAGGGAGAGGAGCAGGGCAGGCTTGCCTGGGTGAAGGCAAGCAGGGGCAGCACAGGATTTAACACACTGCTTGCGACCCGAAGTCTGACCTCAGAATCAGCTGGGAAGGCGATGTGATTCCAAGTGACTGCTTACAATGTAGGTCAGCTGAATGCAAAAGTGAAAGCAGAGGCACCATGAGATTCCCACGTCTGCAGAGGGAGGGGATGTCGGGCTGTAAGTGCAAAAAGCCCCAGAACTCATGTGTGACTCGTGTTTTCCGGTGAGTGGCAAGCGCTGCCGTCCTGCCTGCATGGGAAATGGCAGAATCCAAGCGCGGACGTGGATGTGAGAGTGCAGCCCCCGGGAGGGGCGAACCGCGAGTGTTGGTGCGCGCACATCCTCCGGCATCAGTCCGGTATCAGTTCAGCATCGGTCCGGTATTGCCCCGGCATCAGTCCCGCATCCCCCCGGGATCCCCCGGCATCAGTCCCGCATCCCCCCGGGATCCCCCGGCATCAGTCCCGCATCCCCCCGGGATCCCCCGGCATCAGTCCCGCATCCCCCCGGGATCCCCCGGCATCAGTCCTGCATCCCCCCGCCATCCCCCCGCCATCCCCGGCCATCCCCTTGGTATCCCCCCGCCATCCCCCCGCCATCCCCCTGCCATCCCCCTGGTATTCCCCTGCCATCCCCCTGCCATCCCCCGGTATCCCCCCGGGATCTCGCCCCTCCGGGCTGCGGTGGCCGCGGGTGCCCGGGCGGGGCCGGGAGGAGCCCGTGCGGTGCCCGGTGACCGCTCGGTGACTGCAGTGACAGGAACGCTCCCGCCCCGCTGCTGCCGCTTCCCCGAAGCCTCGAGGGCTGCGGGAAATCCCCGGCGCTGCCCGAGCCCGGCCCCGCCGCCCCGAGCGGCCCCGGAGCTGCCGGGGATGGGGAGGGACCCTCGGGCACCGGGGGGATTTCCCCCCCCCCCGTGCCTCAGAAATGATTTGTTCATACGGTCATTAATTTGTATTAAATCTATGTGTGAATTATAAACGGATCGCTGCGGATGCTCTTGCAGGATGTAAGCATTGCAATGCAAATTAATTTTTCTTACTTCCAAATTGGATTCCAAATTTGCATCCGCACAAGGAATTAATTAGGAGGAGCTTTTGCCTCTGCAAAAAGAAAAGTCTTGAAACCCACAGTTCTACCGGGTGTCCCAGGGCACCACAGCAAGATGGGACCGAGATATCTGAAACGTCAGTCATTGCTTTCAGAAAGTCAGAACACTCTGAGCATAAAGGCTTTCTTCATATTAAACCACTGAGATTCATCACCTGATTTTAAATTTCTTCTAGACAGCAAAGTGTATTATTAAAAGTTCCCAAGGGAGCATTAAAAAGAATTATTTCTCCGGGTATGGAGATGCAGATGTGTTGCTGTAGGGTAAGGTAAGGTGAGGTGTGTTCCTGCTGCACAGCATCTGTGCTGTGGTTTGCCTCGTGCTCTTGCTTTTTCCCTGTGGTAAACGAGAAGCTCCCCCAGGATGAAAGAGGAAGGATCTCTCTAATTTGAAACATCTTGGTAAGCACCGGAGCAAAAATGTAGTATTTTTATTTCTCATTAATGACTCAATAATATTTTTAATTCTCACACATCCAATGCATGAGTGCTGTCAGTTTCTGACTACAGCAGTGTCCTGTGGCAATGTGCTTCTCTATTTGACCAAAAAGAACTGTCAAAGGAGGTGATGGATGAAGAGTTCAAACTTCAGTGCTGAGGGAGGTCAGCCTATGAGTGATGATCTGCCACTGGCCTCAGATCATGAGCTGTTTGCATAACTTTGGCTCAAGACAAACCCAGGCTGAAGATGACAGATGATGCCGTGTAAGCTCTCCCTGTTGGCTCTTTCCAGTCTGATCCAGATCATCTGCACCCCAAGGTCATGAGCGCTCCAGAGCCACTCACTGCCACGGGTGACAGGCTCGGTGGCCTCCCTCCCACTGTTCTGAGGAGTGACAAAAGGGAAGGTAAACAAATAAGAGGAGTTCTCTGCCACTCATGGCCTGCTCTGAAGCCTCAGCAGCAGGGAAGAGAAGGGGTGAGACCCTGGTGAGTAACACAGGCCAGCCTGCTCCTTCTCAGAAGGCACCACCCAGCTGATGGCCCTGGTGGGCATGTGATTGCTGTATGCACAGATGAGAGCAGTATCACCCTCTGCTCAGGATTTAGCCACTTCCTAAATTTGTGGTTTGGTGAGCAGAATAGAATCTTGTGTTTGATGGCCTCAGAAAGTGACTAAAATTAGAAATAGAGGTGGATGTGTTTTTCAGCTTTTTTGGACCGAGTGTCTTGGCTGGCATTTCCTCATTCTCCTTCTTCCCTGCCCTGTGAATTAGGTCTGTCTGACCCATAGAGAGCCTTTCTCCTTGGCAGATGGTATCAGATGGTCTCAGTCTTTACTACATCTTCCTTGTCCTTCCCTCTCTCTTCTCTTTGGTTTGAGATTCAAACAAAAACAGACACTGAAGTTTCACAAACCCAGATAACCCAGTTTTCATCATTAATCCTCCCTCCTTTTTGCCTGGCCTTCTCTGGAAACAACCACATGGTGGAATCATGGTCATGGGGGAACTGTCTCGAGGGTTCTGGTAAAGTACCCACCCCTCTTCCCTGTGGTCAGGCTTGGGATACTCCTCTTTGCTATATTTTCACTGTAAAAAAAAATTAAAGAAAACTTAAAAAGGGAAACCGTTAGGTCAGCAGCCCAAAAAAATCAGGGAAGGAAAAGTTGCTCATCCAAGGCAGGGGCCTGCAGGGAAAGAAAAGGAGAAGGAAGAGCCCCTGCACCCAGGCTGTGACTCGGTGAACGCTGCCACGAGGGCAACTGGGTGCTTGGGTGGTGCATTTCAGTGGGTGGGGGACTCAGGGTGAGTGAGGGGGCTCCCTGCTGATTGTCTACACTGCTCCTGGGAAGGGTCTGGTGAATCATTTTCTCCTGGTGCCCACATCCCTTCTTTTGCTCAGCACTGACTGCAGGAGAGCCACAGCCTCTCTTCTTTTTCCTGTTTCCCATTTGCTCATTATCTAAGTGTGGCAGCACTGGTGAGTGTAGTCTGCTCCTAACACTCGTGTCTGGGACCTGTTAGAGTTCAGCTGGTTTCTCTCAGATCCCCCATGGCATTATTTCCTTCTGGGACTCAGGCAAAGACTTCTCTGTGACACTGTGAGAGGAGCCCCCTCCTCCCCCAGGGATGCTGGAGTGCTTGGGACTGAAGATCATCTTGTATCTCATCTCATCTCATCTCATCTCATCTCATCTCATCTCATCTCATCTCATCTCACATCTGCAGCAAGGCCCTCTGCAAACTTTGGCATGAGCACCCAAAGATACTTGAGGGGAGATTTTTCATTCTTCATCCCTATCATTGTCCATCTGGGTTCAGTCCCTCTGTTCTCCCCATAGATCTCCACCATCCATTTTGTGTTGAAGAGCCCAGTAAACCCAGAACTTCAGTTCTGCTCACTTCTGCTTCTATTTCTGTCAGAATCCACTGGACTCTGAGGTTAAATCCCTTGGAGAAAGGAGATCACTTTAGTCAGTCCTTCTAAATGTCTGAAATTTGTGCTCATGTCAGGACACAGAAGGAAGAAACGTTCACAGGGATGGGGCCTTTGCTGAAAGAATGTAACCCATCCCTTACCTTTGTGATCTCATATTTTGGGGAGCTGCAGTTTGGAAGCAAACAGCAGCATTAAAAATAAACATGTTTTGCCCTCATCTCCACACTGTTAGTGTAAAAGGACCCCTGAGTGGGTGGACTGACTCTTCTGTGTTCTTTTTTCTTTCGGTTCTTTTTTTGTTTAACCCAAGAGTTTGTCATTGTCATGTTCATGAGGTCTGACCCCACCCAAGACCTTTTCCCCTCTTTCCTTATTCTCAAGCAGGACCACTCTTTCCCCCTCTCAGGCAGCCTTGGCTCCAAGCATTGAGATGCAGAGTGAGGAGTTGCTGCTCTGATTTATCAGTGCAGCTTCTTTGCAGTTGTTCTTCCTCTGGAGCACCAGTACAAGTCTCCCCCACTCACTCCTTCCTGCCTTATCAAAAACCCAGCCCAAGACCCACCAGGGCCACCTGCCAACACATAACTCTGTTCTGCCATGGATGAAACTCCTGATACTGCCTTTTTAACTTGTTTTTCAGGTAGTTCCTACCCTTTGAACACTGTCATTTTTCAGATTGTCATTCACAAAGTTCATCGGGTCTCAACCGCAGCCTCTGAACTGAAAAAATGTATATGCCTCATTTTTGTGGGCTAGAGTAAAACACAGCAGAAATTTCCAAAGTGCTGAGTGTTTTCTGTCCTAGAGAATTCCTCCAGAAACTCCTACACATGTACAAAATACTTCATGCAAAAACGTTACCCTTCTTCCATGAGTAGCTGAGTTTGGATGTCCCAGTGCAAGACACCCAAGGCACCCTGGTGTGGCTGCATGGCCTAAGGAGGGCCAGGGCTGTCAGAGCTAGGGGGAAAAAATGGATCTTGTAAAGAACATATAAAATCTTACATTTCCCAATTAGAATCTACCTGTAGGAAGTTGAAAAATCCCTTCACGGGGAACATCATGTCTGCTCACAGTGAGAATCAGGGCAGCCTTTTAAGCACAGCACCATGCTCTGTAATTACAGAGCATGTGCCCTTCTGGAAGGAATGGAGACAAGCTCTGCTGTGGCCAAGTGCCAGGCTGGCCCTTGCCAAGCCCCATGCCCAGCTGCCATCCCTCAGTGCCCTGCCTCTGGGTGCTTGCTGGAGCTGTGGGTGGTGCAGCACATCCCTGCATGTTGTTCTGAGGCAGAATGGGAATTCTGAGTTCCTCTGAGACAGACGAGCCTCAACTAGAGTGAGGGCACAAGAACCACTGGGTTCTGATGTGCAGGGGCAGTGCCTGTTCCAGGGCTGCTTGCAGGAACCTTTCCATGCCCAGTCACTCGTTTTTTGGTCTCCCAGAGAAAGCAGTGGTGTGAGTTTGGTCACTTGGAGCACTGCCTGCCTGGGGAATCAGCCCAGTGGAAAGGACAGAAGGTCTCCTGGCAGTTCAAACACGGAGCCTTGTAGGGAGGTGGAAGATAATCCCACAGAAATGTTCACGTGTGTGGAAGACTTTGGAGCAGCCAGTGCTAGAACAGAGTAGTGAAACCTGATCAAAGAGAACAAACTCCATCATTTCAGCTGGTTTTGTAGCTGTAGTTTCTGTTAACAAGGAGATATTGCTGGAAGGGCTGGCTGTCCAGATGTGTAACATCTGCAGACATCAGGCCTCTGGAAAGTGTCCTGGTGATAGTTCTTTCCAAAAATGTCACTGGTTTCCTAGCTTTTGTCTTGACTGGATAAAGGGATGCTTTTTCCAGGGTCACTTTTGGTGAAGTGTTTTCTGGTTCAGATGAAGTGGACCAGGGAAGCAGACCCCAACAGCAGAACCAGAGTTCAGTTCTGGTGAAGATGAGCTCCACAGCCTTGTCACAGGGCTCACTGGTGGAGGAGAAGCACCGTGCAAAACCCTGTGGCTTTGCTGGTCACCTTCGTTTTGATGAGTGTGTTCTGTGGTTTCTAAATTCCTTCCCAAGCACAGGTCCCTGGGCTAGTAAAGCATGGAGGTTTGGATGGGAATCTCCTGAGCAGCCCCAAAGGGATTTGGTTCATGACAGGCTTCTTGCTCAGCTCCAAAATTCAGGGAAACCTGAACTTTTCACAGGGGAGAAGAAATTTATCCCCCAACATGTTCGTCCATGGCCAACTCTGCTTTACACCCCCCATGAGCAGTAAACTGAATGATCTTTTATGGAATGCAGACTTTATGGGTAACTTGCTTATTGATTGTTCAAGGGGATGTTTTGTCAAGATGTTCCTCTATGAGCTAGGGGTGGGGGGGAAACAGTGACAGCCAGGCCAGCTAATGAATGATTTAATATCAGTGACTGTGGTTTAAATTTACACACTTGCACTTAGTCCAAAAAGCTGTAAGTGCTTTAGGGAAGGTGATATTCCCCTATTTTGTGGGAAGAGAAACTGAGACACAGTGAAGCTCAGTTATTTGTGCAGAATCACTTGCTGCTGGGAATAGAAAACACCATTCAGGCTCATGTGAGACTCATTAGATAATACTTACTATTAAGGAAATTCATTCCTGACTAGAATATTACTGAATTTTGAGATCTTAGGAACTGATAAGCTCTCTAAATTGGGCAAGGAAGTTCTTGGTTCTCCCTTCAGCTCCCTGCAGTATATAATGTTTTGTTTAAACACAGCAAGAACATTAACTGGAACACGGATCTGTCTTTTCCTCCTTTTTCCCTCTCTTCCAAATTCCATAGATCTTATTTTCTTGAAACAATCCAGGCAACTGGGGCCAGCAGCTGCTGTGGCCTTTCAGTTTCATGGCTAGCCCAGGGTGTGCTGATTTCTGGTGACCAGGTTTGGGCACGCAATGCCCCGATGGGAGATGTGCCCTGCACCTCCCGCCTGCCCCAGAGCTCCCGTAGCTCAGCCTGGCAAGGCTCTGCTGTGCTGAAATCAGCCCGACCCTGGGACATGGTTGGGGTGGTCCCAGGCTGGCCTTTCAGCTTTTACCTCACTGGTTTTGTTTGCTGAGGGATGAGCCCTTTGTCCCCGTGCGGAGCTGAGCGCTGCAAAGCCCCTGTCCGGTGCCCGATTGCACCACGCGTCCTGGAAAGGCTCTGGCATGAGCATGCTTCTGAAAGAAAGGCTCGGGAGGCACTTTGGAGCAGTCTGGGGGTGGGAGTTTGTGTAATTCATCTATGTGCACTCAGGCACACGGAGGGGTTCTTGGGGCTGGCCTGTGCAGGGCCAGGAGCTGCACTTTGCTGTTCCTTGTGGGTCCCTCCCAGCTCAGGATATTCCATGATTCTGTCTCTGTCCCAGTGAATATGTCTCCAAAGGCATCCTGACTGGATCTCTGTTTGCACAGTAGCTGCTTTGCATGGTGTTTTCAATCTTTCTGTCACCACAACTACACTATAAATGTAGTGTGTAAATCCAGGTAATCCTTAAAGCACCACAAAATAGGGTACAGGTTACTTTGGCTTGGTGGGTTTCATTTTAGGGTTTGGCTATTTTTGCAGGGGGTTGCCTTATAATGATTATCCTTCAGTATTTAACATTTCTCCTGTTCTGCTGGCTTCCAGCCCAGCCCTCCTTCCAGTGCAGGTAAAGAGAGCAGAGCTGGGTTGGCAGCCTGCTCTGCTCCCTGGGAGGGTGTGCCTGTCACCCCCTCTGCAAACGGGACTTTCATCTCCCTAGACACCAAGCTATGGCACAAGATCATGCTTTAAAAGTCACATGAGATTCTGGGAATACTCTGCCTGGTCCCAGAACACTTCCAGAACTGTTTATCTAAGCTCTCCCATGGTTCGCCAGCACCAGGTGCTCTGTGTGCCTGAGGCCCCACGTGTTCTGGAAGGCTTCCTTGGCTTTTGTTTGTACAGAGTGATCCTGGTCTGCACGCTGGGGTTCAGGGAGCCTCTCCCAGTGCTCTCTGCATATCCCTTGTGATGGAGAAAACCTTTCTGTGCTTTCCCATGGTAGGATTGCTATGGCCACGCTCCAGTGTCCACCTCCAGCCAAGACCTGCAGTGGGACTGGGGCAGGACTGTGCAGTGGCTCTTTAAAATGTGTCTGATCCTCTTAGACACCACCTGTGGGCATTTCTTGCTTCTGTACAGCCCATTCCTTCTCAGGCACCCAGATGTGCATTTCTAAACATGTTTGTTTTTGTTATGCAGCAGCCACCATGTTGTGCTTATTGCAGTGAAAACTGGGTGAAATTCCACAGCCTCCGGTTATGCAGAAGGACAAGCAAGGTCTCTGTCACATCCAGGAAAAACTGTAAATAGAAACGGTACAAAAATCAGCAGAGGACAGCTGGAGGAGAGGTGGTCATATGAAACTGCCCAAATTTATGTGCCCAGTTTGGGAGCTAAAGGTAAGGTCCCCCGCATGGAGACAGATCCATTTCTTTTGAATTGCCCTCTGGAAGATAATTCCTTGACTCTTTCCCTAAGGGCTAGAAGGGTCTGGATCAGTGCACACAGGATCAAACCATCAGCACTCAGCTCCAAAGGAAGCAGGTCCCAAAGGAAGCAGCTCCCAGGCACTGTCCTGCTCATGTAGTCCTGCTCAGGGAAACCAGCAGCATGGTGAGGCCAGGAACAGCAAATCACACCTCCTCGTTTTTGTCCTTCAGAAGGACAGTTATCTGTTAAATTGTTTTGTCATGACAGACAATGGTCCTGAGGTACTCTGTGGCACCTGGGCTGGTTTTGGTGGTTTTGGTGGTTTGGTTTTGGTGGTTTTGGTGGTTTTGGTGGGAGCGCCCTGCGTGCTCCCCTGTATTTACACACAAATCTGGCTTGTGCATTTGCAGAGATCACTCTCCCTTTCTAAACAGAGAGCAGTGACTGGACCAAGCCCAAGCATTGTTTAAGAGTGGGCTGTGACTCTGTAGTTTGTTTTCTTGCTTTGTTTGCAAAGGTCAGAGGTGTAATGATTTTTTTTTTCTTTGAGGTAAAAGTTTTACTCAAATCTTTAACTGGGCTGAGATGGAGGGGAAGTGAAAAAGTAAGTCCTGGTCAAAAGCATGATATTTCTTTGGTGATTTCTCTCATCAAATATGTGCCTGAAGCAGAAGTTTATTGTGTCTCCCTGAGGCCACGTTGCCTTCCATAATGCCCCCAGTCTGCCTGCCTGAATGAAACCCCCTGCACGTGGGTTTAAATCCACTGAAAACCCCTGGTTCTGATACGAGTGTGCCAGATTGCTGTGACCTCCAGCGAGGCATGTTTCCTAGTAAGCACTTCCCAGCACTGACCCCTGCCTTATCTGGGCTGTGAGTGGGCCAGGCAGGAGGATTTGGCTGCAGAGCCTGGAGGTGACTCTGCTTTGCACCGGGGATTTTCTGCAGCAGCCTCTCTCAGGCACCTGGCACAGTGACAGAAGGGAGAAACTGCTCATGGCTAACAAATCCTTCCCACTTCTCTGGGGTGAAAGAGACCTGCACTGGATCATTCTTAGCTTGTTTTTGAGGCAATAGCCAGCGTGAAATTTTTGGTGAGGGATTGCTTGCTGTAGACAAGTGAGTTGAAGTGCCAGTGATATTTTCTGCAGGGTCTGAAACTTGTGTGAGGTCTGGGCTTTCAGGGTTGTTTGTTTGGAAATAACATAGACAATGTACAAAAAGGCTTGAGAATTAACTCCCCACTTTCTACAATTTCTGCATGCTCGGTAATAGCTAAATGATGCAGACACACATTCAGAGTAAGAGTATGATTGTTGTTGGACATTCTTCTGAATATGTCAGGTTTTTATAATTGAAGTATTGAGAGGTGAGGAAATTGTGTCAATGAATCGTTTGTATTGGAAAAAACAACTAAGATATGTTTTTGAAACAAAATTTTAATTGACCCTTCCCATTTTTTTTAGTCCATCCCAATTTTCTTTCTTAATTTTCAAAGTAGGTACCAGAAAAACTTCTGAAATCTCAAAAATATTCACAGGAAAGGAAAAGCATTTCCTGTTGCTCTCAGCTTGGGTGCTTGGGGAAATATGGCATTTTCTGCAAAAGTGACAAAGACCAGGTAGGGTTTTCACTGCCTGCCAGGCTGGTTTGAAAACCTGCTGGATTTCCTTCCAGCTCACCCTCCCAGCTCCCAGGGATCCTGACAGAGGGAGCTGTGAGCCAGAGACCCATTCGAGGTTCTGGGCTGTCCCCGTCCTGCTCTGGAGGTCACAGGGGCAGCTGCTCGGGCTCTGTGCAGCCCCTCGCTGGGCTCTTCCAGCTGTGCTGCCAGGCTGCTGCTGTCCCATGACCTGCTGGCCTGGCTCATCTCTCTGAGTGCCCAGGGCTGCTCCCACCTCAGCTCCTCCAGGCACAGCAGCCTTTTCCCCCGCAGGGCAGGTATGCAGACCCTCCAGCTGCCCCACGTCCTCTTCAGCTGCAATCTGACTATCCATTTTTCTCAGGAATGTGAATCTGGCCACAAATTCACAGCAATTTCACTGAAGTAACTTTTGAAATTGAAATTACGCCAGTTGAGGAACATTCTTTAGGGTGTATCTAGGAGTGTTCTGTGAGAAATATTAATCCTTTGGAAGCTAGAGATGAATTGCACCCTGGATCACTCTGGGAACTGAATCTTCCCATCCTAGAACACCTTCTGCCTAAGCATCAGTATTTAGTCAAAGCTGATGTGGGTCAGAATCACAATACTCAAACCACTTTTGCTGGGTCATGAAGAATACATCACCATCAGTAAAAAGTGTGAAGATAAATAAACCTGATCCTAGGGTGCTGTAAATGCTTGGTTTCAGACATGAAATTTTAAATTTGAGAAAGTTATCTGACAAAGAGCCTGGGGGGCTCTGTGTCTGTGTTATACCTGTCTTGGCCAGCAGAGCAGCCCCCAGCTGAAGGTCCATTCGTGGGTGGCAGGAGAAGCTCTTGTGACACAGCTGCTCACTCACTCCCTGCCAGCGGGCTGGGGGGAGAAATAGGAAGGGTAAAAGTGAGAAAATGTGTGGGTTGAGCTAAAGACAGTTTAGTAGGTGAGGCAAAAGCTGCGTGTGAAAGCAAAGCAGAAGCAGGAATTCACTGCCCACATGGCACAGCCAGGCTCCACCACAGAGCACCGGGCAGAGGAGCAGCATCACCCTGAGTGCCCCCTCCCTCCCGGGCTCCACGGGCTCCAGGGCACGCTGCCCTGTGCTCTGGGATGTCCCCGGGCTCAGCTGGGCTCAGCTGTGTCCCCCCAGCTCCTCGTGCACCCCCAGACCCCGGCTGGTGGGGTCAGGGAGGACAGAGAAGGCCTTGGCTCTGTGTGCTGAGGAACACATCCCTGTGCTGTCAGCACTGCTCCAGCACAGCTCCAAAGCACAGAGGGAAGGAAATTAACCCTTTCCCAGCCAAGGCCTGCCCAGGGATCTGTGGGAGCCAGTGCCATGCTCCCCCATGTCTGGGACCACATGAGCTCATTTGGTCCAAGCAGTTTCCTGAGCTGCTGCCAGGAGCTGGAGGGTCAAGCCTGGAGAATAAATATCTGTACAGCTCCACTGGAGAATCACAGGGACTCTGTGGAACATGGCTTGTGTTCAAAAGGTTCACAACATTTAACCTTGCAGAGCTCTTGGGCACTGGGACCTGAGTGCTTTAGCCTTTACTAAACAAATACTTTTAATGATTTGAGTCTTAACAGGAAAGTCCAGTGGGGGCTGTTGAACTCTGGAATTCGCTGCAGGGGGGCATAGGAGAGATTAGAGGCCATGGCTAATCAAAGGAAATCTGCTTTACATTGTACTGCTGCTTGCACAGCTCCAGTTCATATCTGTGACTCCCTTTTGCCTTGGAGGGAGCTGCATGTGTAGCCTGACCCTTTCTGTGCTGAGTTTCCCTAGGAGATCGAGATCTCAAGCAGTAGATTCATGACAGTTTCTGCAGTGACACTTCTCTCCCTGCAGCCAGTTGTCCTAGTTCTTGCCCTGCTCCTTTTTGGATCAGCACACCTTTTCCATGGTTATGGAGTAAACGGAACTGTCAGCTGAAAGGAATTTTTCAGCTGTTCTGGTCGAGTGTGCAGCTGCACGGCCAGCTGTGCCAGCAGCTCAGGGAGTGTGGAGGGTTGGGGCTGCCCCCAGCTCTGGAGGTGGAAGCACAGCCTCCCTGGTGGAAGCACAGCCTCCCTGGTGGAACCGAAACGCTCGGTGCCAGCACCGAACCACCAGCAGCTCCTTGTGCTGGGCAGGGGTGTGAGACAGACACGGACCTTCAGGGTGTGTGCAGCCAGGAGCTCTTCAGCCCAGAAGGTGCAGATATTTGAAATAAAAAGCCTCCTGGCTGAAGTAGGGGTGCCAGCTGGTTTGTTCCAAGGTTTATTCTGAGCCAGGGGTCCCACGGTAGCGACTGGGCCCGTGGATCTGTGCAGGATCCCAGCAGGTCCCACTGGAAATGTGAAACCCCACTGCCCACAAGCTTCTTGTTCCCACAGCACTGCCAGAGCTCGTGCACCTGGAGCACAGCTGGCAGGGCTTTGTGGCATTGCTGCACATCAGCTTTGGGCAAAACCTCACTTTAGGTTTGTGAGGACGACTTTGTACCGAAGCAGGTGAGGCAAATGCACACTGCTGTGCTAACTCATCTTCCCTTCGAGCACTGTGGAGCAATCACTTTCAGAAACACAGTGGAAAGATTAAGTCAGTGTGAAGAAACAGCTCAAATACCTTCCTCTGTTTCTGTAGTGCTTCTCTAACCATGTTTGTAAACAGGTTTGAAAACACTTAACCCTGAGTTGATCCCTCAACTCCTCCTTGCTCCTGGGTAAAATTCACATTGACGGGCCCAAGCACCAGGGCACAGCTACACAAATCCCAAGCTATGCTTTGGCAGCACCTACATCCCAGTTAGAACATGTCTTTTAAAAGGCAGCTTTTTGCAGTTTCATACTTCAACTACCAGCTAAACTCCTTATCAGTGTGATTCTATCAACAGGAAACTGGTAAGAAAAAAAAAAGAAGTACCCACCCCATAGCCCACGATGTTATCTAATCTCTGTCCAATCTGCTTTCTGCTTGGGGACACATGCAACAGGCTGCAGCAACTGTGTGTCAGAAGGTCAGAGAATGCAGACAGGGGACAGCAGTGCAAATAACCAGTTGGGACTCAAAGAATCCAAAGTTGAAGCAGATTTTTAAAGCTGCTTAGTAATCAAAATATCTCACTGTGCAAATCAGCCTTTTTCTTGTGGTCACAGCTCCTCTGCTTGTGCTCGTGTGCTTGTGCTGGAGTGTTTGTCACTGTGCCACAGGTGTGACAGGAGCCCGATGGGCACAGAAGGAAACACAGGATGTGGGCTGGGGTGGGCTGGGCAGTGCAGGGTCAGCAGCTGGACTTAAAGACCTTGGAGGTCTTTTCCAACTTAAACACTTCTGTGATTCTATGATAGAAACAGAGTTTGGGGTTAAACCATGTACCTGTACTTTGCAGGAAGAAAGTGGTTTCACTTCAGTAAAAGAGGCTTATTCTGAGTGCAAAAGTCAGTTCCTGAAGTGTCCAGCTGTTGCAGTTTTGTGGATTTAGTTAATGTCAGACTTAGCTAAAAGTTCTTACACAAATAAGTCATACAATGATGTACAGGTGTGCAGCTGCTATAGGTGGTTGATTGTTGGTGTTTGCAGTTACAGCATTCTGCTCTTGGCACTGCAAGATGCTCTAGAACTACTTTATTATTCTACATATTAGAAAATACTCACTTTCTGGTACTTCTTTTCACTTGAGGTTGTGTCACAGAGACTGAATGTCAGCTGCAATGACTGGAACAAGGCCCCTATGTGGGACACAGCCTTAGTTTTCAAACTAAACCTGGGGCAGCAGATCGTGTCCCCATGCTGCCCTGCAGAAAGGGTGCAGTGGGAATGACAAAACACACAGGTCAAGGCACCTCTGGCCAGCTGGAGCAGGTGGCACAGAAACCTTTTTATCCCGTCCCACTGACCCCAGGGTTGCTAAAACCTCTGCAATCCCATTAGTGGTGTTAATCTGTTGGTGTTATTGCACTAAGCATATTATTGAAGGACTGTACAGGTATGGTGAGCTGGAATTTGTGTGAGGCTGGAGAATTAAACGGATTAATGGAAGTGTGTGTGGCAACACCCATTTACCGGGAGAGTGAGGAGCAACCAAAGTGGGAAGGTTGAGAATGAGAATTCAGAGTCAAGGTTTCTTTCATAGATCATGAGATTAATGAATTCGCAGTTCTGGGATGATTTTCTTGGAATTGGTAGGGTAATAAAAGAGTCTGAGGCCAAATGTACACAATGCTGCTGCACTGAAGGGGTGAATATAGAAAATGACAATAGGTCTCCAGTGTGTAAAGACCTGGAATGTTTTTTATTCAGAAAAAGTAATAATTGGAAAAATTTGCTTAGCTGGTCTAGGAGTTTAGCAGAGTTCAGTAGGAAAACTTGTTTTCACCAAAGCAGCAATCACACTCTGAAGGACTAACCCACCTGCTCTCCTCTCCCTGGAAAGACTGAGGTTTTCTCCTTTTTTTCTGGCTATTGGTACGAGCCATGCTTTGCAGTGACACTTCTCTCCCTGCAGTCATTTGTATTGTCAATATGGTATTCTATTTCTGAGCATTTGGCTATTTCAATTAATTATGCCATTAAGGTCATTTTAGGAGGAGTGCTCTGACTTGGGTTTTGCAATTGCTGAAACCTATGAAAATTGTCTTGCTGTCTGCAGCTGTGTTTGACAGCCACTGCTCAACCTGTGCTCCTGCTGTCATCTCCTTGGCTGCCTGGCCCTGTGCTCACTTCCCTTCAAGTGGTTAAGGCAGTGGTTGGCTTGTGTCTCTAATTTAGCCATGGGAAACAGATCTTCCTAGCAGTGTGGTACTAGAAAAATCCCTAGAACTATTTCATGTTTCTTTTTTGTCTTCCCACTCGGTGTTATGAAACATTCATTATAATTACTGAACACTAGCAAATGCTGTGCTCTGATGATATGTGCTAAAGAAACCCCTATTAGACATGAAGAGGAGGAAAGGGCTTTAAAAAGGTATTGTTTATACCACTTCACAGCTAAAGTAAGGTAACTCTTATTACACTCCTTTAAGGTGCCTTTATCAACTTCTTGTGGCAAGTTAATTTAGGCCTGCTGTATGTGAGTGATATTTATGGGTTTGGACTGGGGTCTCTCTGTAGAGACAGCTGCATGCATGTGAAAATACAGAGTGAATTGGTTGTATTAAAAAAACCCACACGTCCTTCCTTTCCCTTGGCTCTTGCTGCTTCCAGCCTGGAGAAAAGAGAATCCGCATGGTCTGGGGAAGGAACGGATTGTCCCAAGGAGCTGAGTGTGAGCAGCAGCGCCCAGGAGGGCTCCAGGAGCTGTGCCCGAGTGTCACCC
Organism: Cinclus cinclus; assembly: GCF_963662255.1. Taxonomy (NCBI): domain Eukaryota; kingdom Metazoa; phylum Chordata; class Aves; order Passeriformes; family Cinclidae; genus Cinclus; species Cinclus cinclus. Next base: position 14,912,439 of record NC_085063.1, read on the forward strand.
TCACACCTGGTCAGGCCACACACCTGTCCCCACGGGGGACAGCTCTGGTGACAGCCCCGAGCTCAGCTGTGCTGGGTGGGGACCTGCGGGCATGGAGGACAGGTGTGCACACACAGGCGTGTCAGTGAGCACAGGTGTGTACACACAGGTGTGCACACACAGGCATGTCAGTGAGCACAGGTGTGTCAGTGAGCACAGGTGTGCACACACAGGTGTGTCAGTGAGCACAGGTGTGTCAGTGAGCACAGGTGTGCACACATCTATGTCAGTGAGCACAGGTGTGTCAGTGAGCACAGGTGTGCACACACAGGTGTGTCAGTGAGCACAGGTGTGTCAGTGAGCACAGGTGTGCACACAGGTGTGCACACACATCTGTGTCAGTGAGCACAGCTGTGTCAGTGAGCACAGGTGTGTACACACAGGTGTGTCAGTGAGCACAGGTGTGTCAGTGAGCACAGGTGTGTCAGTGAGCACAGGTGTGCACACAGGTGTGTACACACATCTGTGTCAGTGAGCACAGCTGTGTCAGTGAGCACAGGTGTGTCAGTGAGCACAGGTGTGCACACAGGTGTGTACACACATCTGTGTCAGTGAGCACAGGTGTGTCAGTGAGCACAGGTGTGTCAGTGAGCACAGGTGTGCACACAGGTGTGTTAGTGAGCACAGGTGTGTCAGTGAGCACAGGTGTGCACACATCTGTGTCAGTGAGCACAGGTGTGTCAGTGAGCACAGGTGTGCACACAGGTGTGTTAGTGAGCACAGGTGTGTCAGTGAGCACAGGTGTGTCAGTGAGCACAGGTGTGCACACAGGTGTGTCAGTGAGCACAGGTGTGTCAGTGAGCACAGGTGTGCACACAGGTGTTTCAGCGAGCACAGGTGTGTTACAACATGTGATTTTCAAAGCAAACAGCTCTCCGTGTGCCCTGGCTGCTCTGCCCTGGCTGCTCTGCCCTGCTGTGTCCTGCCCCGCGAGCAGGGGCTGTGCCCAGCAGTGCCCCTCCCCTGGCATGCTGCGTGCCCCGTGCTGTGTCCTGCTCACAGACGCAGGGCTGGGCTCTTCTGTGTCCTGCTGGGGTTTCTTTGGGCTGTGCCGTGGTCTGGGGCCGTGCAGGTGGCAGTGGCACAGCTGCACCGTTCACTCCTGTCACGCTCATTCCATCAGCCGTGGAACCTGTGGTCAGAGCCCAGGTTTGCCAGGCTGGCAATTTCCTATCGGAGCTGGGAATTCTCCTCGAGAAAGCAATCCCTGGGCTTCACGTGAGCTGCTGAATCTGTATTGTGCTTTATTTTCTCTAAGAGTACAGAGCCACTTCGTCCCTCAGGGTCGAGCCGAGTGCTTTGGGCCTTTCTGTGCCGTAGCTGGGATTGCTCTGGCAGAAGGGTTTCTTCCTTGGTTTCCCCAGCTATAAAATTAGACGAATCCTCAAAAACAAATTAATTGCCAAGGACTGTGTAGTAACTATGATCAGTGTTTAATTTCCTTTAGATTCCAGACAATGTGTCACAAATTAGCCTCAGTCCAAGGAATCCATCTGTCTGCAGGCAAATTAAAGAACTGCACACAGATCCTGATGACCCAGCAGTGATGTGGTGTGTCTCCATTGTGTCATTTAAGTGCACAGTATTGTGGTTCACTTTTGACTTTATAATTAAAACAAGTCAAAATAATGCTCAATAATTTAAACTATTTTGCTTAACTAGTTGTTCAAACAGTGCCTGATTCTTGAAAAAAAAAAAATTAAAAGCATGTTAATGTGTAGAAAATACTTATTGCACAATTTTTGCATGCGCAATTACCCCAGTGGCAAATGCAATTACACACTGAGCACCTCCAGCTGCATGCACATATTGACAAGTGCTCAGCTCTGGGTTTTTATGTAGTTTGGTGAATTTATTTGGCATGAGAGGATTTCAGGAATGAAGTGCCAGTCTGGACACAAGCAGCCACCTTTCTGTAAGACATGCCCTACCCTAGCTTCCCTCACAAGTGGGGACTGGATTCCATGTCCATTGCCTGTCCAGGCACTGGCCTTTTCCCTGGAAAGCAGTGATGAGTTTTGAACTGCACGGCTGCTCCTGTGTCCCTGTGGAGCACACAGCACTGCTCTCTGAATGACTCAAGCATGAGTTCCTGCTCAGGACTGCTTCTCCGTGAGCAGAAATGCCCTGGATCTGTTGGGATCTTCGCTGAGTGCTGTGGGAGGGTCACTGCTGGTGTTTGCATGGTGCTCCATGGGAGAGCACTAAAATTATTCTGCCATCTTACACAGTGGATCTGATTCTCCTGGCACTTATGGAAGCTTTGCAGTCTTATCTGAGCTGCTTAATTTACTTTCGTGCAAGAGCAAAGAGAACCCAGGCTGCTGCTGCTCCAAGTGAGTAAGCTGAAGCAGTGTTTGGCTCCATCTTAGCCTGGTTGCCTTTTACTCAGCCCTCTTGTTAAGCTCCTACTTGAGTGTCTTCTATCAGTAAATAATTGTTTTCAGTATGTGAAAAGAACGCAACTGAGAGGATTCTTTGTACAAGGATACGGTGACAAGAAAGTCCTCCCATTTGTGAAATGACCTTAGGCAGCCTGTCCTGGTGATGCGCTTCTTAAGGGAAAGAGGAAGGAAATTACAGGGCTGGACCCCCCCTCCAGTGTTAGACTGGTGGGTTCCCATGGGGTGGAAGAGCATCTGCCTGATTGCACAACCTTCCCACCAAAGCCAGCTCCGTGTGCCCTGCTGAGACCTTTGCTGCAGTCTCCCTGCAGGGACCGTGCTTGGTGGTTCTGCCCTGCCTGTCCCTCCTTCAGAAAAGCACAAACATCACATCCACCCCTGCACGGAGCCCTGCTGGGCTGCTGCATCCAGCAAACGGGGTGTGGGACAGGGGAGGTGACACTACCCCTGTCCTTAGGGAAAGGTTTGTCACTTGTCTTTCCACAGGGTGAGTCAGGGAGCAGCTCCCCAGCTGAGAGCAGCAAAACCAGCCAGGGCGAGAACATGTGGCAACACAAAACCTTGGTTCAGAGGCCAGCAGTCGACAATCCTGAATTTAGCTGCAGTTCCCTGAGGCTGGCAATATCGAGGGGAAAAAAAGACTATTTTTAATGTTCTTCCAGCTCAGCATTATAAATCAGCAACTGCTCTGATTTAGTTACAGCACAAGTAGAAAGATGTTTTTCTCTTGTTGCTGTGCCAAGGAATTCACTCGGAGATCTAAATGTCAGGGTTTGTCTTTTGTTTCTTGCTTGAAATGTCCCCTTATCTCTAGATCTGAATGGGAAGTGTTTTGCCATCCTGACAAGCTCCTCAGAAATTGGAGAATGTTCCTGTATTCACGCTGAGCTGAAACTCCCATCCTCTCATGCCCTGCACAGCACCCAAGGCAGATGCCTGTGCCAGTGAGAGAGTCCTGGTGATTCTGGCAGCCTCTTGGGACAGGAACATGCCAGGTGCTGATCTTGGCTCTCCCTACCCCTGGAAGTGTCATTCAGGGGCTGCTCTTCCTAATCCATCTGGGAGCTGGGGAGCCTTTCTCTGCCATCACTTCCTTTAAAAATATGTACAGAAATGTAGCTTGATAGAGATAGCTTTCCTCTCTTTAGAAATCCTTTCCATTGAAGATTCCCAAGCAGCTGCAGATGACAAGTGAAGGCTTTCCTGGCCCATGTAGAGCTGGGCTTTGTCTTTGCAAGGAGAGCCAGCAGCTACAGCAAGGGCAGCAGTGCTGATTGCCAGGTGGAAGATCCCATTTTCCTCCTGTCTGTTTTGTTTTCTACATGATCCCACCACTATAGCTCCTCTGGGCAGGACTGGGATGAGCTGTAACCCTGACCATGACAGCCAGGCTGACAGGAGTCCCTGGAGTCAACCCAGTCCAGCTGGGACAGAGCTCCCAGTTGGTGCTGGGTGAGAGTTACTGGCAGGTACTGGCTCAGCTGTGCTGCTGAGGTAACAGACACAGCTACTTGTGCCTGAATCATACACTGAGGATTTGTTTACAACTTGAACAACAAAGTCTTTGCTTGTCCTTTTAGTCAAAGAAGAGGCACTATGTAAATGGGATAATTTACCACTATTTAACTATATATCAGTTTTCACCTTCAAAGGCTGTCCAAGTGGTTTATTTACCATAAATGTAACCTTGGACTAAAGCTGAGATGCTTAGATACCCGAGTGATAGGGACCTTAGAAATGCTAAGGCAGAGATAAAGAGAGCACCATCAGATTGAGGGAAGTGAGAACTGTCTGGCCCCTTCACAAATCCTGAGGATAAACAATAGGGATCTTTGTGCTTGGGCTGTAGGCGTGTTGTCAAGGTAAACGAGACCTGGCAGAGGGCCCTATTGTCTCCTTTCCCACAACTCATTAAGATTTACTTGTTTTATCATCAATGAGTATAATAACCAGAGCTCTGATTATGCCACAAAGACATCCCAAGTGATTCATGAGACAGAGATGCTGTGAGTCATCAGAAGGGTCTCCTCAGAGGGGTCCTCTGTTTCTGCTGGGAGGCAGAACGACATCTCAGAGTGGGCTGCTGGGCAGGGAGCACCAGGCTGATGTTGCACCCTTGTGTGAAGCCCTTTCTGTTCATCCAGCCCTCAGCCCTGAAGTTTATCCAGCAGTGACACCCTTCCCTGGTGTGCAGCATCGACACCCCCACACAGAGCTGAGTTGCAATAGGGCTGGAGGCTGCTTCACCTCAGAGGCTTTGCCAGAAATGGTTGCAGCACAGAATGAATCAGCTGGATTATGCTTACCTGGAACAGGTCTGCCAAAAACTCTGACCTGATTTCCTCTCCCCCCACTCTCATTTCACTGTGAGGAGCCAAATGGGCTCTGGGTGCAATACGGTGCCACTAGATAAGTTGCCAACCCACAAAATTTCCAATAATACACTTTTGTCTTTCAGTAGCATCTCTTATCAAGCAGGTCAGAGTTATTGTTACAGACCTCAGTGCAGCAGATAAGTGTTGTTCCCCAAGCTACAGAGGACCAAATGAGATCCTGAAAGATGAACATGGTCTCAGAGTAACTCAGTAGTTAGAGTAAGACCACGCTGGGCTGCTCTACCAGCTGAGGTGTTTATGAACATACACCCAGTAATTCCCAGGTGCAATGTAAGTACATGAGATCCCAACACAGTTCCGTGTGCTGCTCCACACTTCAGTTGTTAAGGAGGTGATGAAATACAGGTGAAATTCTTAATACAGGTGGGCTTGTTCCTCTACCGATGAGAAGTTCAAGTGCAGCACCTTGTGTCCCAGCACCTTGTGTCCCAGCACCTTGTGTCCCAGCACCTTCCTCTTGAGCTCAGTTCAGGGGAACAGTTACCACTGCCCAAGCCAAGCCTTGACAGATCCCATTATAGATACAAATTCAGAATACATGCTTGGACATATAACCTGTAATATCAGAATACTGTGTTTAATCCTTGGCCTGTCTGTGGAAGGGGAATAGCCCTATGGAGCCTTTAGTCTGTTAATCTGGGTTTGTGCTCCCCGTGGTTATTTTGCTGGAGATAATGCTTGCAAAACAGCAAATATAACATGCCTATCTCTCCTAGTTTCCAGTTGAACTAATGGATGTACCCTAATTATTGAAGAGTTAATTACATAAGTCATGTGTTATAGGGTTTTGACCTCACTCACGTATATATGGTGTGTTAGATAAAAGGAATATTTTTGAGCATTAACTGTCTCCCAAACATCTTTAAAATCATGTAAGTGTTCATAACTGAATTCTTCTCTTGAATAAATTGCTTATTCACATGTATTTGGGATTTTACAAACAAGTTAATTTTTGAGGCTAGTGCTGCATAATTTTGTGAAAGAAAAAAATGACAAAGAGTTGGTTTTTTTTGTGAGTGATTTTTACATCAATTTTTTCAGCAGAAGTGAAGTAGCAGAATTGTATTTCCTGGAAGCCAAACACTGGACATCATTGCAGGCATGTACTGCATTTGAACCTTGTCTAAATTAGTTCAGAAACTGGATGTGGTTTTTATCCATATGAATCTTAGCAAGACAGTGCCTTTCAGAATAAAAGTCACCAAGACTGTAGGAAAATCCTAACATGGAGTTTTTCTCCACATCCGCTCCAAAGCTTTCTCATGAGTAAAAGTCTATTGGTGTATTTTTCTCAGTCAGTTGAAAAACATCTTTGCAATAATATGCAAAATAGAAGTAGGCAACATCTTACACAACATAGTCTATAATGCACCAACCACCTTAGCTGCCAGGGTATCCAAAGGCTCTATAAAACAGGGCAAACTTGAGGATAGTTTGCAGGACAAATCCAACAAAATTTTCAGTAAAGATTCTCTTCAACATAGGGCAGAGAAAAATTCCTGCTGGTTTTCTGTGGGAAGAGATGGCCTTTTGACCAAGCAGGTCTCCAAAAGTTTTAACTGTGGTGAATGTAACAATTAATTTTAAATACCATGGTTTCAGCACCTGGGAAAGTTGTGCCATTGCCTCCCCCAGTCAGATATATTTGGGCAGAATATCCCCATTGGATGGCTAATAGGAAAGTGCTTCTGCCTATGGATCACTTTCAAAATATTTGCCCCCACTAATTAGTGGTGTAATTAACACTGGCCATCAAATACCCGACCCTATGAATGGGTGACTCCCACAGACCTCTCTAGACAGCTGCCAGGGCTCTGTGAATGGAACACACCTTTGCTGGAATTCCTGTCCATCCCCTCAGGAACCTCAGAGGTTTTGCAAACTTCAGACCATTCAAAAAAAAAAAAAAAAGAGTAGGGCATTTCTGTGGGGCATGGGACCTGTTTTGCCAGGGACCTCCCAGTCTGCTGACTTCTCGAGGTTTTGCAATCTCCCTGCTCCTCTCACTGTCCTCTCATCCCCTGAGTGTGGATGTGAGAGATGGGCAGAGCTGTGCACTGAGTCACACCACGCTCTGCTGAGCCCATCAGGCTGGGATGGCAGCGTGGTGAAGTTCTCTTGAGCAGGGTGACAGCAGTGAAACACCCAGAAAACCAGGGACAGGACAGGGACAGGGACGGGGACAGGGACAGGGACAGGGACAGGGACAGGGACAGGGATGGGGATGAGGACAGGGACAGGGACAGGGACAGGGACAGGGACAGGGAAAGGGACAGGGATGGGGTAACAGGAACAGGGACAGGGACAGGGACAAGGACAGGGATGGGGACAGGAGTGCTGGGCTGCAGGTGCTGTAAGGCAGCTGGCCCAGCTCACTGCTCTGCCTCGGGGTACAGAGAGCCTGCCTGGGGCTGGAACTGCTCAGTGTGCCCCAGACCTGAATCCCCGTGACACCAGCAAAGGGAACAGGGTTCCACTGCTGCCACACAGGGCAGCTCCATGAGGGGAATGAGATAAAAAATGCAGAAAGTGTTCGTGAGGTGACAGAGCAGGGCAGGGCAGGCTGAGGCTGAGCCAGAGGGCAGCAGGTCCCCCGTGTGCCCCTCTGCCGTGTGCCACGGGGTGTTAGTGCTGCTCCTGGCAAGCCCTGGGCCTTGGCTAGGCCCTGTGCCTCACACTTGTGCTTTTTCTGCTCACCCAGCTGTGCTTTGAATTGCTTTCCTGAAAACTGCTGGGAAAATCCCAGCTGCCTCTGGGAGCTGAGGAAGGTCCTGGTTGGCATAACGAGGCAGGAATCAATTGACTCTTTTAGTGTGGCGCTTGCTGATGCCAACAATGTAATTTGGTTTATTAGTCTGCATGGACTTGATCTAAGTCTTGCTAAAGCTGAGAATTGAATGCAGAGCCTGTCCTGACAGTCAGCCTTATCACCATCAGGAGAGATGGGGCTCACAGCACTTGCTGTCTGCTGCCAAGAATTAATTGTGTTCAAGTTAATGCCTGAGTTAAGATTAAGCTCTGCCTGATCGACAACTATTGCCATGGCAGGAGGCATAAGCCACGAGGAGCTAAGTTAGAAATTAGCCATTTTGTCTGGATCACCTCTGCAGATGGGAAAAAAAAAAGGAATGCTGCTTTGGTGGTGTGTTGAAATGCAGCAGAGTGTGTGCCAGGGCTGCAGCAGGTGTCCCCTGCACAGGCAGGGGCTCTGGCTGGCACTCAGCAGCTGCTGGGGCCATGGCACAGAGAGACAGGCAGGGAAAAGGGATCCTTTGGTGCCAGCCAAGGTTGGCAAGGGTGGGGAACACGGCAGGGCTCCAGCCCTGAGCCCTCTGGGGGAACGGGACAGGCTGGGACTGACTGCTCATAAAGGGGCAGAGCAGCTGGGGATAAACTAAGGCTTGAGTCATCAGCAGATCTGTGTGTGGGAACAAAATCCCCCAGGGACAGAGCAGTGCCTGGCAGGGGCACAGACAAGGAGCATGGAGAATGGGGAGAGCAGAAGTGCTTTAGGGGTGGGCAGTGGGTGCTGTGAGCCCCCGCTGGGTGTCCAGTGAGGTTTCCCCTCTGCTGTGAAGGGTCTGTGTGAGAACTGTTTTAGAGTTCAATAATAATCAGAATTTAACTTTACAGCCCTTAACAATATGCCAGGTGTGCCCCTGTGGTGGGTTTGTGCCAGGCCTAAGGAAGGTCAGATTAAGCATCCAAACGCTTCAGCAGCGTGTGCTCCATTCTGTGTGCCCGAATGGCCCGGGAACACTGGAGCATTGGAACACCCAGCACTGCAGGGACTGGGAACAGCAGCACTTCTGAGAAATGTTTTCTTCATTATGAATATGTTTTGTTGGGTTGTTTCAGTTTGCTTTTGTTTTGGGGGTTTTTTGTTTGTTTGTTTATTTATTTTTTGTTCTGGTTTGTGTTATGGGTTATGAACATAGGTGGCAGGGACAGTTGCTGGTACAGAGGGGCCAGGGATCACTCCCTGGTGCTCAGACACACAAAGGGCCTCCCTCGAGTGCTCCTTGTCTTTGCTTTGGTGCAGTTGTTGAGGACAATGCCCAGTGCACACAGGGCCTGGTGGGTCAGCCTGACACCCTGCTGCTACCTGGGGTGGCTCTATGGGAATAAACAGGGTTTTGTTTTTCTTTTCCCGTTAGAGATTACTATTATTTACAAGTATTATTGCTCCATTTCAAAGTGCAGCTTCACAATTGCAACATTTCCCACTTCTCCCTTGGCATATCTCATGGCACTGCAGACTAGGCTGGGAAGTGCTGCCAGGAGGGACCAGAAAGGGATCTCCCAGGTGGGAAAAGAGACTGGCCAGCTGCACCCCATGGGTCACACCAACACTGCTTGCCCAGGATCAGGCACTGCTCGCCCAGGGCTGGGTACCAGCCAGGAGCTGCAGCCCCCAGAGGCACAGCCCCAGTTAAATCCCAGTGCCCCCAGTTAAATCCCAGTGCCCCCAGTCCCATGTGGCAATGCCAGGCACAAACCCTTCTCCCCATCTGCGGGGCCGTGCTGTATCTGCTGCTGCCTGGGCAGCTCCTTGTTCTTTCTGCCTCCTTTCTCTCCACAGGGCCCAGCCTCACTGGGAAGGAACTGAGGAGGAAATTGGAAAGGAATTGCTGGGAAAGGGCAGCACCTTCCCCATCAGTGTCCAGCCTGTTCGAAGCCTGAGCTCTTCAGGCCAAGAACGTGTATTATCTGGTTTGTATTTTATGGCAGTATATGAATGTTTTGTAACAATAACAACAACAACAATAATAATTAGGGCTGTGAGAGCCCTGGAGGGCTGGAAAGGAACCAAGCCCTGCAGGTTCTCTCGGATGTTCAAGTTTGACGAGGTTGAACCATCCAGGTTTAAGCCCCATGGCTGGTGCCCTCTCTCACCCTCCTGGCTGCCATCACCACCAGGAAGTCTGAGCCTGTCCGCTGGGAACTGGGATACCCTGGGGCTTCCCGAGGGAGGAACCCGCATTTACTGGGGAGGATGTGAGTGAAACTCGCTGAAATTTGGTGAATGTGGGATGAGGGTCGTGAATCATCCGATCTTCAGCTGCTGCCGAGCCCGGCTGGGACTGAGAGCCCGCACGGAGCCATCCCGGGTTGGGGACTGTGACACTGTCCTTTGTCCCTCGGGGGTCTCGGGGTGAAAGTTCCCCTTACATGTCTCTGTGTTAGCTGGTGCCATAGGTAACTGGAGCCGTCTTCTTCCGGAACCTCAGCCCCAGTGTCTTTGTTTCTGTCTGTTCCCAGTGACAGCAGGAGCTGCAGCTGACACTGGAAGACAAAAAAGAAATTTTTTTCAGAGCCCCACACAAAAAACCTATGTGAGCCGTTAGTGTCAGACGTTGCTGATGCACCAAGGGTCAGCAGTGGTTGTGTTTGAGATACTGCAGCGAGCTGAGACCCCCCTCATTTCCCAGTGGGGCAGCCAGGCAGTCCCTGTGTGGGACGGGGGTCCAGGCACCCCGAGTTCTCCTGAACACTGATCCCAATTCCCACAGTGTTGCCTCAGCTAATCGCTGCCTCAGTTTTCCTCACTTGTAAAATTTGGGGGTAATAACTGTGCATACCTCAGAGAGGGCTGTGAGGATTCATTAATTAAACGATGTTCGGGAAGTGCTTTGAAGATGAAAAGCCCTATATAAACGCTGGGTGTTACTGGTGCTTAGTGAGTACCTTCACAGCCACAAGCAGGGTGTGCCTGCAGGAAGCAGAGCCATAGGCTGAGGCTTATGGCTAAGTGCCTTTAAAAAGAAATAGGATCAGTAAATGCTCCAGGGAGGTCAGCTTCCCTCTCCTCCCCCTGGGGCCGATCTCCCACCTCAAAGGAACTGGGGTTTCTCTTTGCCTCCTCCACTTCTGGAAAACCAAAAGAGGTTTGGGAGTGCCGAGGAGAGAGTTGGGCTCGGGCTCGGTGGTGATGCTGGGACACGGCAGGCGGTGTGCTCCGAGCCAAACAGGCCCCAAAAGCCACATGTGCCACGAGAGGCACTGTCCCAGCAGCACGGGACAGCGTGGGGCAGGGAGCAGCAGCTGTCCCCAGGGCCCTCCAGCAGAGCCAGCACTGCCCTGTGAGTGCCAGAGTGCCACACTGCCACTGGGGTGAGCAGGTGGCACTGGCACTGTCCCTATGTCCCTGTCCTTGTCCCTGTCCCTGTGTCCCTATGTCCCTGTCCCTATGTCCCTGTCCCTGTGTCGCTGTCCTGTCCCTATGTCCCTGTCTCTGTCCCTGTCCCTATGTCCTTGTCCCTGTCCCTGTGTCCCTGTCCCTGTGCCCCTGTCCCTATGTCCTTGTCCCTGTTCCTGTGTCCCTGTCCCTGTGTCCCTGTCCCTGTCCCTGTGTCCCTGTCCCTGTGTCCCTGTCCTGTCCCTATGTCCTTGTCTCTGTCCCTGTCTCTGTCCCTGTCCCTATGTCCTTGTCCCTGTCCCTGTGTCCCTGTCCCTGTGCCCCTGTCCCTATGTCCCTGTCCTTGTCCCTGTCCCTGTCCCCGCCCCTGTCCCTGTGCCCCTGTCCCTGTCCCTGGTGTGAGCCGGTGGCTGCTGCAGTGGCTGCCCTGCACTCAGTTAATGACATGCATGCTTTGGGGAGAGAGGCAGATCTGTACTTGCTGCTCTGTGCACCTGCTGCACTGAAAACGCAGATGCTGATTTCCTCTTCTGTGTGCCCCTGGAAAATCTAGTATTTAATATTCACCTGACTAGGCAGAAAGAAGAGAAAAGGGATTTTTGATTAGGTTAATTGTTTTTAATGACAGCCTGCCACATTTGACAGATCCCTCTTGTGAAGCCTCAAGACAAGCAGCCTTTTCTCTCAGATGTGCTCTGAGTGTTTCTGTGTTTTGTAAGCTGATCTGAAGTTCCATTTACAGGTTTGTACAGGGAGGTCGCTTCTTTCCCAGTTGTCCCCAGGCTTCTCTGGAACACCAGACCTAAGCAATAACATCCACCTGGGGCAGATACCCAGGGGGACTAACAGCAGAAACTGGTAAAGACAAAGCTGCATTTCCTGGCCTAAACTAGCCTTGGTGACTGAAAATTAACAACTTAAGACCAAATGTTGAACCAGATTCAAATGTTTCTATATGAGATTGAAGCATAAACTGGATGTTCTTTTGAGAGAGATGTGTAAAGTGCTTCAAAAGCACATACTAGTTATTAAATCATATATAACACTAAAATTCCTCAGATGTATTATTAGTTCTCTATAATCTAAAATTATACAAAAAAAGAACATGTAGATACCTGAGCCATGACTGAGGCTGGGGTCAGAGGGTGTTTATCACATCAGGAATTCTTACTGATGGGCTTCTGAAGGGATCAACAGCAGCAGGGGGTGTTCCAAGGGCAGGAGAGACGTCCTGGGTTTGAGAACACAGAGACCTGTAGGGAGCAGCCAGTGATTAACAGGCTCTGCAATCTGAAGGGAGTTTTATTTCACCTGGAAATAAATATCCTGGAATGCCCCCTTGTTTTGTCCCTTATCATAAAGCCCAGCAGGTGGCTTGGGCAGGCTCTGGAACACAGGCTGGGACACAGACCTCAAATCTTTGTGCCTCAGTTTACCCATTGATTAGGGCGACAGCCTTCCCAGAGTGTTGTGGTGATTAATTATTGATATTAGTAAAGCGTTTTGAAGATGAGGAGTGCTACATGCTGGCTAAAGAACTTAATTACCTCAGCCTCATGATTAAATTTTTATATTTACATAATGAGCCAGTCACAGAAGAGGTGCAGAGATGGTCTCTCCTGGTGGACAGATTCTTACAGGTCAGTTATCTCTGCCATTTCCACTATCTGAGTAGAACCAAATCCTTTTTTTCCATGGGGAATCTGCTTTTGGAGTGAGCAAAGCCCACATGCTCCATGTGAGCCTCCCTGCATGGCAAGCAGCCACGACACCTTGGCTAATTCCAGTCCCTGCCCATGAAACTCACCTCACCCAGAACTTGTTTCAACTTCTCCAGCTGTTCTTGGCATGTGTTGAGATTTCATAAAGTTGATGCCATCAACTCCCACACATATGGCAAGCCAGAGTGAGAGAGAAAACCCACACACAGTAACTAATATATAGGGAGAAGAGGTATTTGCATGGGAGAGCACAAACATGAGGCTCTCCTCCTGGCTCCGGTGGCTCCTGCTAATGCAAGATGCAAAGGGATATGCAGATGGAGAGGGTGACTCACAGAGCCCTTGCCTTGCAGAACTCCAGGAAGGCACCTGATGCTTAGTTCTGGTGGTCAGCAGGGTCATGGTCACTGCTGCCCACCCCGAGCATGGCCGGGGAGCAGAGGGAGCAGAGGGAGCAGAGGGAGCAGAGGGTTCCTGGATGGGCACAGGGGCACACACAGGGTGGCACATGGCTGGGCCACTGCAGGAGCTCTGATTCACAGTGCAATCCTTGGAGTTAGTTTTGCTGAGACATTTTGCCTGGAATACAGAAGTTTTTGTTCTTTTTCCTTTTCTTTTGGAGTCAAGTGCATAATTTTTCAAACTTTCAATGAGGCTCATTTTCAACCCATAATTCATTATCAAGATGACACCTAATTATTGTCAATTTACAATCTCACTCTAGTTAGGGAAAATCTGGAAACTGCAGGCAAGGAAGAGTTTGGTCCCAAACACAGAGTGCAGGCAATAACACCCATTTCCATACATACTTTTACATCTGGGCAGATTTCCAGGGGAATCCATGCTTGTCTCCTAGACACTACTTGAGGAGAGGCAGCGGGTTTTTTCAGCACTGAGGTCTCACACCAAGCTTTTTCTTGGGGTTTGATCTGCCAGTTAAAGGGCAGCAAGTTGGGGTACTGGGACAGAGCCAGGCTGGGAAGGATAGCAGGGCTCAGTAGAGCACAGGGAGACAAAATGAGCCTCAGGCTCCTGCGCTCACTCAGCCCCCTCAGGGGTGGGAATGGGCCCTGGACACCCTGGTTCGGTGGGGATGAGGCACTGGGCAGTGCCAGTGTCTCCAGCTGGGATCAGAACCACTCCTGGGAGCTCCTGTGCACCTGCAGTGGGAGCCGGGCAGAGCAGGACCCAGCCCAGCACCTCAGTCACTTCATTAGTCACTAATGGACTGCACTTCGATAGCATTAAATCTGTTTCATAGTGATTGGAAGGCTGCAATGAGATTTTGGTAATTAGCTCATTGCATACCCAGCGAGCCCTGCAAAAGCTTGGCCACATTGTGGGGTTTGTTGGACACCAAGCATCAGACTTTCCATTTCCTCTTCTATTTATATTCTCTGTTCAAACGAAAACCACAAATCTTTCCAGGTGACCCGTTTATTAAGTGAATTTAGAGCACTTAACATTTGCCTTTATTAATTTTCTAGAAAAACTGGTATTACTAGTTACTGAGAAGTAACTGCTATCTCAGATTTCACTGGATACCAGCTGCAAATCTTGGTAATAAAACTTTGGTGATGATTAAGCCAATGAGGTGATTTTTTCAGTGGCACCTGTAGCCAGCTCCAGCTTTGCAGTGACCCGTGAGGACTCAGCACCTCGGACAACACCTCCAGAGCCCCTGGGCACAGCCGAAGGAAATGCAGTCTGTGAGCAGATTGCTCACAGCTGTGTGCACAGCTGTCTGTGTGACCTGGGTGTGCATCCCCTCGCAGTTATTTGTATGAGTTGCATGTGCAAGCACAGTCCCAGAGCCAAGTTCCTAAAGCTGCTCATGTCCCAGTACGTGAACATGACCCGATTGTATTTTTAGTGGGAATGTTTGGGTTTCTGAGCTCAGGCCCTGCATTCTGAGATGTCCTTTTCTGAAGAAGAATCTGTAGCACCTTCTTCCCAGGCTAGGGCTCACAGACCCCTCTGCACTCTGGAGTTCTGTCCTACATTTCCGTGGTTGCGTGATCAGAAATGCTCTTTCAGTAATTCCATCTCATTTCTTTTCAGTAATGACAGATCTTTTCTCTCGGCAAAACCACCTTTCTATTCCTTTACTGGGTCGCTGTTAACTCTTCTACACTCTACATAATAACACTGGAGATTTTTTGTAGATAGGCTTTCTGCCAGTCTCCTTCATAAAAATGAATTACATCTGGAGCAGGTATGAACTTGGAACAATTCCTACCTCCCAGGTAAAATAACTCATCTGAGGCATAGACATACCATGAATCCTGCACAGACTGAAGAGCCTGGGAAGGTGGAAGGAAATTTTTCTAATTCATAGCTGAATTTCTTCTGATGAAGGACATGTACAACCAACTGCAAGAAAACAAATGATTGTTCTGATTATTTTTCACTGTAGGAATAATTGGTAACATTGTTCTTCTTGGCAAAGATGAATAGTTGGAACCAGACTATTTCAGAGAGACAAAATATCCACAGGGAGAGATTTTTGAGGCAGTCATAGGATGCACCCTACAGAGTGTGATTCTCATGACATTAAAGCTGTGCTAATGGTGAACTTCTAATGGAGAGAGAAATGAACCTGATAAACACAGCGTAGATGTTCTATGGAAAGAACAATAAAAATATCACATTTTAGGCAAGGTCTGTCTCTCATTGGAGCCAAAAGGGTTGAATTCATTGAACTTATCCAAAACAGGAAAAAGAATTTATGACTGTGGAGGACGAAGAAGCACTGCTGTGAGTCCGAGCCACTGAATAGCTCCGTAGCACAGAAGAGATCCCCCAGAGTTTTGCAATAGTAACTTTGTGTTACTTTGTGGAATTCTCTGATCCTTTGATAATGTTTCCTCCTTTTCACAGCAAAATCCACACCGCTTCTTGAAAGCTTTTGGAATATTTTTCCTTATGCTTTTATCCTAGGCTAGGCAGGACCACATTTGGTATTTAGGACAGGGAGCTGGCGGTCTGGATTCTTTTCAGCTTTGTCACTAGCCCGTGGTATGACTTTGATCTCCTCCTTGTGCAGCACCACTTGGAGAAGCCCAGGGGAGTCTCCCGTGCCTCAGGAAGGGTCCTGTCCGTGCACCAAAGGCACCCCTGTGCAAACCTGGCATTGCCAGCTCCTGGGCTGGCTCTTTGCAGCCTGGCTAAACCCACTCCCATTGCAGAGGCTCAGGGTTATTAATCCTTGTGTGGTGCTTCCCCTCAGCCTGGCATCTCCGCGGGCTGTAGCTCCTCAGCTTTGGCTTCACTCACCTCTCCCCCAGGGCCAGGCAAAGCAAGTGTTTATTTAGAAACAATTAAAATTGAACATTTAGGTATGGGACTGGCAGGAAGTAAACAAGCAAAATGTAAAGTAAGCAAATATAAAATATTTCAATTCCGGCTTCAATTTTTTAACCAGAGATGTCTTTTTAATGCTCTGCCCTGGAATCTCAAAGAATGCCCACATGCTCAGGGACTGACATCCATTGGTCCCAGGCTGAACATACACTGTGCTCCAGCCTTCTTTGGACAACCCTTTGAAGTTCTCCACTCTTTTATTTCCTAAAATTAGGCTTTATAATATAAATGGGTCTCTAATTGACTTTTACCAAAGCCAGCAGCAATGGATAATTCAGCAGTGGTTCCTCTGGGTTTAGACCTAATTGACCAGAAGGTGTGTGCCCTCTATAAATACACCTCTGGCCCTTCCTGGGAACAAGGTGCTTTATTATTCCTGCCTTCCTCCTAGCCAGCCTGCTGGCTACTGCTTCCCACCCACTCTGAGCTGCTCCTTTTGTTTCTTTATACAGAGTTATTAGTCTTATTCAAGTCACTGCTTATACACAGATTGTGTTACCCTATGGCTTGTGGTGTTACCAGGTTCCTGTGGAGGCCCCTATATGCTACTCTATATGAATATTGATTATTGATTGGTAACAGTTGTTCTGACAGGATTTGTCTATGAGTGCAGTAATTCCTCAGCTTCATCCTCACTCCCAGTTTCAGGCTAAAATTCTGAAAACCTCTCAAAATACCTTCACCTTTACTGCCTGCCTTGAAAGGAGTCCCTGAGCATCCCGAGGTGCTGTTTGCTGTGCTTGATGTTGGGAGCTTTGTTTGGAGTGGGGCAGCTGCCCCTGGGTACCTCGAGATACCCCCGGCTGCTGGGATGTGGGGTACTTGCTCTGGGGGATGAACACACTGGAAACAACAAGCTAAATAAAAATATGGGCTTTTTGCAAACGCCTTCAACTTTAAAATGGGACTTTCAGTTTCTAAAGGCTGGCAGGGAGTTCGTTTTGAGTCAGTCTTTGTGTGGTCATTTTCATTCTGGAATCAGAGCGCTCTTGCACGGAATTACACTAAAATGTGTTGTCAAGAGACATTGTCTTTTGTTTCCATGAGTTTGCAAATATTCCCAAACAAGTTTGATGTAAGCCAGAATGTCCCAGCTTTTATGTTGCCGGATAAAAACTTCTCCCCGAGCACCAGGAGCCCTGGGCTCGCTGGGAGCTGCGGGCATGAGCACATTCCTGACCTGCCAGTGCCAGGCTCGGTGCCACATCCCTGGCAAGGTGCTCCTCGGCTGCTCCAGGGGCTCTCCCTGCAGTGCTGCCACAGCTCCATGTCGTGATGGAGACTTTAATGAACTTTCTGAGCTGACTGAATTCCTCTGATGAAGGGCATTATATGCGTAAGGTTTGTTTGTATTGTTGCCTAATTATGAACGGCAATTAAGACTTCACACCTACAATTTGTATTCACAATTTGTAAAATTCCCTCGCCTGGAGTTCTCTGCTGCTGCTGCCAACGAGGCGTACAGCAGATTTTATTCTTTACCCCAGTGCCCTGGAACAAAGCTCTTCATCAGCCTCACGGCTCCACTGGCAGCACAAAGGCCCAGAGCTGAGGCTGCTGACTCGAGTCACTGTGGCTTACGTGTCCCTCAGCAGGGCTTGTCCTCCCCTCAGCCAGGACAATGGCAGTGACAGTGCCCAGGCGTCCAGCACGCAGCACCGAGCCCGGCCCTGCAGATCCCCAGCCCAGGAGTGACTGTCCCACAGGATGGACCTGCCTGGGCGCTGCCACTGCAGGGAGGGGATTTGCACAAAATGATTCTGTGGGGGCATTCTGGTATTTATTGGATCCTGCACTCCCCAGGTACCACCAGCTGTCAGTGACTTTCCCAGGAGCTGGCACTGTTTAGGACTTCACCGTGTTCCAAGCACCGATCCCAAACATTTTAACTGTGTCCATACATATCCTGAAATGATCTGTGGGATGGGGAACACACTGAGCACCTTTGTACATATCCAATCTGCAATGTAGCTGTACTTTAAAACACATCTTTGGAAGCAGTTCTCCCAGGGAAGGATAAAGCCAATGGTATATATGTATATTATATATATATATATATATATATATATATATATATATATATATATATATAATTTTTTTGAGCTTTTCTGCTGTTCTATTAGGGTGGGTGGGGCTGGGCAGTCGGTGAGCAGGAGGGAGCAGCAGGAAGGAGCAGTCAGCCCAGATGTGAATGGAATTGTCTGGGGAGCTCAGAGTGCTGTGCCACAGCAGCCAGAGCACAAATGCCTTACCCAAGCGTGGCACTTACTCATGGGAGCGTTCACCTTGGAGCCACAGGCACTGACCAGGGGCTCTGTGCTGTGTTATTAATTCTGTTGCTGATTCTGTACGTTGTGATCAGAGTCAGAGGCAAACCAGAACATGGCAGCATTGTTTGGACAAACAGCAGCACTAGTCCTTCCTTCCTGGATGGGTCTCCTGGAAAACGCTCGTTTTCTAACTCTGCTGGGGAGTTTTACAACAGTATCTAGGAATTAGATTCCAATGGGAATGTCTCCAAATGGTGACTATAACATGAGTATAAAGTATTGCTAATAAATTAATTGACTTTGGGTTTTTTAGCTAGAAAAATAAACCCAGGCTCATGTTGTTTGAGAGAAATTCAATTCAGCACAAGCAACATCAAGGACACAACTAGGATAAAAACTACCACACAGTAAATCAAAGAACAAGTAAAGTACAAGGCTATTAATGCTTTACTATAACATTCCTCACAGCCTCTCTGCGCTGGGGATAACTGCAAGCCAACATTTCTCAACTGTCCTAAAGAATGTGAAATGTAAATGTTTAGAAGAATGTTTTTGTGCCAAGCTGAGAGTGATCATAAACATCAGCTTCTAATAGAAACATTTTCAAAAGATGAGCTCCGTGCTGCCAGCTTTTGAGAGCAACACCATGTAAATTAGGTCGGAGTCTCCTCGGATTCCTGACACTCCATTGCTGCCTTTTAATTGCCAAAAATTGTTGGATTGATGCTGTGTTTGAATTTAAAGTATGAACTGCAACTGTATTAAATACAGTGCTTAAATGTCATGTGGATAAACAATAAATCACCTGCCTGGGATTTGTTTTGGGGACAGGCCTAAAGAAAATCTTGAGGGAAAGGAAGCTCTGTTCCAATGATGACCCTTTATTTCTTTATTTATTTCTGTGGCATCACGAATGTGCTTTGCTGCCAGGTGGGGTTTCTGGGTTGGATGTAACTCTGCCATGCTGATGATACACCAGGAGTGAAGCGTGACTTATCCTGAGTGGAGCCACTCCACCCTGAGCTGGAGGGAGGGGACAGTGCCCATCACCTGCACGTGCTGGAACTGAAACCCTGCCTCTGACAGCACGCTGCTTCTTCACAGTAACCTCCTCCACCAGTTGGCACCGGAGAATCTTTGCCAGAATGTTCAAATCTAGGAATATTAAAAAGCCTTGGGAGCTATAACCAGTTTCAGCTGACTGGTTTGGTTATTTCACCCTGAGATTCCAAACAAATTTACATTTTGTATGTGAAGCATTTTAGCTTTGGGATTTAGGGTCGCAACTATAGTTTAGTGCTTAATTATTTTTTTAAACTCCTAAAGCAAAATTAAATATTTGAATCAAAGTATCAAATGTCTTTTTGTCACTGCTGCTAATGAATCCGATTTAGTATCTTGCTCAAAAAAGAGCCATCTCTGATCACCACTCAGAGCATCTCCTGATAAAATCAGTGTTGATATTCTTCCACTTCCCATCATCCGTGACAGCAGATGGTCATGGGTGACAGGAGGGTTACACATGACATGGCTATTAGTGGCTCATGGTTAGAGATCTTTGGGACAACTTCAGAAAAATCTGGCGTTAGATAAACTTTCCAGGTTTTATGTACAGCCTGCCACGTGTCTGGAAGCAATTTAAAAGGGGATGTGGAGAGGGCAGCTGCAGGTAACTGACCCCAGGTGCTCAGAGCAGGGCCCCAAATCAGGGCTGCTTTGGACCCCACACTGCTGAAATAGCAGAGAAGTGCAGTCCTGGGATTTCCTTCTCAAGAACAGCAATACATCTTTGGTTCACTCTTTTCTTCGGTTTTGGATTTGTGCTCTGGGATGTTCCTGTGCTCCATTTCCAGACTGTTTGTGGAAGTGTGGCAGGCAGGACTGTCCAGGACCCTGCTCTCCATAACCCACCTGGGAGCAGCTGAGCCTGGCTGTAAAGCTGATGGGAAAAGCCAGGAGAAAACACACTGTCACTACGAGCAGGAGATGTCCTGAATAGGTGCACAAGACACTGTTTGAATTAAATTCCCCTTTTTACTGTTTTGATTGCTACAGAAACAACTATGATCTTTAGATGGAGTTAGCAGCTTTGTCAAAGAAACAGGGACCAAGAATGAGCAGGAGAGGGGAGGGGACCAGTCAAGCCTCACCGCATGGAAAGATGGGAAAGGGACTGAAGAGCAGGGAATAAGAGGATGTGAGCTGTGCTTGCAATGAAATCACTGGGAACTGTGCCATGACAGCAGAACTGAGGTGTTCTTTCAGGTGTGAGAAGTACTGTGAGTGACAAACAGAACTCCCACTAAGGAGGTTAGGACAGGAAGCTGCTTTCTTCCAGGGATGAGCCAAGAAGCTGCAAAAGCTGAGTCCCTAAGTTTGCGTGTTCAAGCCAAGCCTTGACAGAAGCTTTGCTTCCAGCATCCCCTGAGGGTGGCTTCTCATTCCCACCAGGATCTCTTGTACTCTTTCCACCTCTCCCTTGATTTCTGCTGGCCTTCCTTTCCCATCTGATCAAGGACTGCACTGCAATCTAAAGCATACAGGAGTCAGAGGATGTCTTTGCATTGTCTTTGTTTGCCTTTGAATTGGAGCAGGGAGGTCACAGTTCTTAGGTTTATCATTTGTTTTGCAGATAAATCAGGATATTTTGCTACTGTATTGATTTGAGCCTCAGAAAACCCTGGCAATGACAGAAGCAGCAAATAGATAAAACCAGGCTCGTGCCAATGGGATAACCAAAATTTGTCATCCCAATACAAACAGGTCTTGGTGCAGAACTGGGAATGAAAGCTAAGTCCTGACTTCCCTCCTTGTGTGCTTTTACCACTCCATCGTGCAGACTCCCCCAAATTACCATAAAACTGTGCAGAATAAGAGCCAGCAGAGACCAGCTCTGCCTGGCTCCTGCGATCCTGCCAAGGCTGTGGGGATAGCGAGGGAAGGGACACACAATTCATTTTGAGAAGGTTTATTTCCCCCCTTTTTTGTCGTCTCCTTTGTGGTGGTTTGTGAAATGCTGGGAAGGAACAGCACAATGAAGAGAAAATGTTCCAAGGAAACCAGGCTGCTCCATGGCATTGCCCAACCAGCACCCAGTGTCCCAACCACGAGCTTTGCGTGGGAGTGTGGGACACACATGGGGCTCCATTCTGCTGGCAGGAGCTGAATTCCCCTCTGAGTCTACAGAGCAGAGCAAGGGCAGAGCACAGAGCCTCTCCCTCACCCCGACACAAATGCAGGTGCAAAGTTATCTAGTCCAGAATTTCTTTTTTTTGCACAATTTAGAGCCATAAAATGGGAGCTGCCTCTGAGCATTTGGCTCTTCCTCTCCTGCAAGTTTGGGCCAGATGCAAAAGAGGACTCAAGCACTCACAATTCCAGAAGTTACTCCCTGCTCAGGATAACATTTCTTCCAGTACCAGCAGCTTTATGCCTGGACATGCCCAGAACTGCTGGGATCCGAGCAGCTTAGCACAGAGTTCCCACCTCAAACCCACTGGGATCCGAGGAGGAGGAAAGGAGCGTCCCTTTCCTCCAGGAAAGCCAGGTCAGGAACATTCCAGACCTGATGCACACCAGCAGGACCAGTCCCCTCACGTGGTGCAGTGGCAGCTGCTTCCCTCTGAACCTGAACGGGCAGGAGAGGTGTGATGGGGCTGCAGGGTTTGGTCTGCACTGGAAGCTCAGCAGAGGAGCAGTCCTGGGTGGCAGGGTCAGCTGGGATTGTCCAGCAGAACAAACATTCCCTCCAGGACTGAGACTGGGAATCCAAACGTTTCCAGCACAAAGAAGAATCAAAAACTGCAGGCCCTTTCAAGGAAAACATAAATGTAGTGAAGTAGAACAAAACCAAAACAAAACCAGAAAAACAACCAACCAGAAAAACACACCACCAAAAACTGAAGAAACCACAGTTATTCTGCTGGTTAATATCATGAAGACATGATGGTACTTGCAGCTTCCTTCTTGGACCGGGCTTGCTCCAAAGTTATTTTGTGTGTTAATCCTGTGGTTTAGATGATTAAGATTAGGTCTGAGTGAGCTGCTTCAGATAAAAGGGGAAAAAGCAGCAACTAAACCTTCACCCAAACTCTGACCTAAACTTTCCTAAGCTTTGAATAAAATAAAAAAAAAGAGTATTAACTTTTCTTTATTATTCCTTTGTTTTGCAATTAAGATTTTATTTGTAGGTGCTGTTATTCATCAGCTAGTTATTCATTCAAAGCTTTGGGAGTCATAGTGCTGTGAGGAGAGCTCTTATCCCTGCAGACACAAAAACACTTATTCCAGGTTCACAAAAAGATGTTTCTGCTGCCTCTCCTGAACTTGTTTTTTTTAATGGAAGTGGGATTTTTAACACTAGTTACTGCTTCCAGTGTAGCTGCCACCATACCATGCAAGTTTCTGCCCAGTTTTAGTTTCTGTGCATCTTGGCCTGGAATGTTCAATTACAGATTTCCTGATAAAGACCCCAGCTGACAGCCAGCAATTTGGCCAATGTTCCTCAAAAAAATAGGAAAGTAAAATCATGTTCCAAAACCCAAGCAGAAATGTGTGAGTGATTGATTCTCAAAAAAAAAAAAAAAAAAAAAAAAAAAAAAAAAAAAAAAAAAAAGAAAACCCCAAACACAAAACAAAACAAACAAGAGCTGCCTGCTGCTTGGCAATCTTGCAAATTAAATTAAAATATGTTATTTTACTTTACTATGTAATACTTTTCAGTACCTATTTTAAAATGTTACCTCGGCCAATAGCACATTTTAGTGCTTGCTTAGCACAAATTTGGCACACAGAGCACCAGGGAAAAACACACTTACTGCATTCATTCTCAAGCTGGACCAGACTTTGCAGGTGTCAAATACACACATGACAAAGCCAGTGCTTGCTCCTGTGCAAAGACACCGGGCATACTGGTACATACTGGGCATACTGGTTCAGCTCTGGTCTCATCCTCATGCTTGTAAGGCACAGACAGAGCCTGGCAGCTCCTGGGGTGCCTGGCAGCACCCTGCACACAGGGTGAGCCCGTGGGTTTGAGCGGCCTGGGGGAATTGGGCTGCAGGAATGTCCTGCATGGACACTTCAGAGAATCCACCTTCCCCTGCTGCAGTCCATTTTAACACAGCGAGTGCAGGAAAACCCACTGGGTCCATCCCAAAAGGGATCCGTGTCCCGTGGGGCAGGAGCTGCGGGGGCCAGGTCACCACAGCATCAGCAGCTGCACCTTGGTCCTCCCGAGGTGCTGATGAGATGGCTCATGTATCCCATGGGACACGGATCCCTTTTGGGATGGACCCAGTGGGACCCACCTTGGTCCTCCCAACGTAAACGAGATGCTCAGATTGGAGTCTGGCTTCCCCGCTGTGCCCCTGGCAGGAGGCAAGTGCCTTCAAAAAGAGGCTGAGCCCCCCAAATGGTGAGGAAATGAGGATTCCAGGAGATCAGTAGGATTCATCCAAGCCTTCCAGCCCTAAAGCTGGGTGAAGTGTCACGGGAGGGTAGGAGGCTGTGGAAGGGCTGTGTGGGCACTGCTGCTCACACCTGCAATCGCTGGTTTGGGGTGGGAGCTGCTCCCTGTGCCAGCTGCTGTTGTGCAGGGCTTTGGTCAGGAAATATTAAAAGTGGGATGAGTGAGCTAGCACCAGAGAGTGACTTCCATCATTATAGCCAAAGAGACTTCGCTTAACATTTGAACTTTCTGGGTGCTTATTCTAATTCAACCTCAGAATCTTCTGAGAGCTCAGCCGTCACTAATTAAGACCTGCAACAATTTATCTGGGGTTCATCTGTGCACTTGGCAGCTTTTGCTTCAGAGGGACTGAGCAAAGTGTCAGTGCTGGGAATGCCCCTCAGAGGAGCACAGGGACCAACCAACCCCACACCTTTGTGTTAAATTTGTGTCTGCCCCTTCCAAAGCTGGGAATGCTTCTGTGTGGCATCACATTCAGGTGAAAACAAATAACCCACTTCAAAAATAAACTGCCCTAGGAAGTGTCTTTGAAGATTTTTAATGCCAAATTACAAAAACATAACATGCAAATGTAAATAATTTCCCCTGCAATGAATGCAGGAAATAAAGCAGTGGTATAAACAATAGGGAATTGGACAGGTCTGTTTTATTTCCCTTCCTCCTCCATCTCCCCCACGGTGTGATTTAATAAATATTAATGGAAAAGAGAAGGAATAACACTTATCTAATAATTTTTCTGCTTTTATTTTCCGATCATGCCTAATTTAAAAGTGTTTTGGGGTTGCATTTAGTCATATATGTGGTTGTTTGAGCCTTTTATTAGCCATGATTCATTCTGCATATCAGCATAGCACGGAGCTCATGCCTGCAGTGTGTGTGTGCTCCATGATGCTCAGTTATCTGCCTGCCCCGAGCCATCCAGAGGGATGGATTTGCATGGACACTGCTCCCCTGTGGAAGAGAATGCCAGGAATGACCGGTCTGGTACTACCTGGCCAGGTGAGCTTCCATTCAAATAATGCACATGCCACCAAAACAATTCAGATCAAAGGTTTGCCTTTCAACAGAATTCAAATGCAAGGACTTCTAAAGCAATTTTAGCAGTTGGCTTTACAAATGAACTTATGTCAGCTGCTCTGTATGATGAGTGACTAAATTACTTCTGTATCTAATCTTATCTCTCTATCTGTCTGTCTGTTTTTCAGCATTTCAGTGCCCATCACCACATTATCCAGGCGCCACCATAAGATTAAGAAGCTCTGCAGTGACATTCTCAACATGGTCTGTTCAAAGGTCATTAGCAGAGCCTTTCATACTGGAAAAGCCCAGAGGAGAGCTCGGAAGTGAGCCACAGGAGCACAGGAAAAAAAGGAGAAGGAGAAGGAGAAGGAGAAGGAGAAGGAGAAGGAGAAGGAGAAGGAGAAGGAGAAGGAGAAGGAGAAGGAGAAGGAGAAGGAGAAGGAGAAGGAGAAGGAGAAGGAGAAGGAGAAGGAGAAGGAGAAGGAGAAGGAGAAGGAGAAGGAGAAGGAGAAGGAGAAGGAGAAGGAGAAGGAGAAGGAGAAGGAGAAGGAGAAGGAGAAGGAGAAGGAGAAAGAGAAGGAGAAGGAGGAGAAAGAAGGAGGAGAAAGAAGGAAAAGGAAAAGGAAAAGGAAAAGGAAAAGGAAAAGGAAAAGGAAAAGGAAAAGGAAAAGGAAAAGGAAAAGGAAAAGGAAAAGGAAAAGGAAAAGGAAAAGGAAAAGGAAAAGGAAAAGGAAAAGGAGGCAGCTACTGCTGGAGCCTTTCTGGTTGTGCTCACATCTGGACCTGCTCAGGTGTTGTTGGAGCCCAGGGGCCTGGTGGCAGTGGCCTTTGTGCTGCTGCAGGGACTGTCACACTCCTTGTGTGCTCCTGCCACCTCGGATTTGGCTCCCATGGCCTCGGCACTGCTGTCCCTGTGTCTCCTCAGGTGCCATTCCCAGGCTGGGTCTTTCTGTATGCTCCAGCCTCGGAACAGGATATTTCTCTCAAGATCCCAAGCAGAGAGCGGGCACTGCAACTCTGGAACCAACTTCTCTGAGAGAATATATTAGTTAAATTATATTTTCCTCCCAGTGGGCAAATCCTCCCAAGTGTTTGCGTTTGAAGAAGCTGGGAAAGGTGGGTTTCAATGTACCCAAAGCTACACAGGACCCATGGAATCAGGAGAGAGGACTTTGTCCCAGGAATGCCAGTCCTGCTGCCACTGGAGCTGTCTCTGGGGACAGCTGGGACCTCGTGTCCAGGGAGGTGGCACTGCCCATCCCTTGGGGCCCTGCTCCAGGTAAGTGAAAATGTGCCAAAGCTGTTTTTGCCAGTGCTGCCGTTGAGAAGCCTGGCTCGGTCTGAGGGGCCAGCGGCCGTGTGCTGCCCTGGTGCTCAAACAAACCCTGCAGCCCTTCGTGCCCCTCTCGCTGCAGCAGCAGCCGGGGATTTACGCTGGGGGATAAATAGGTGGTTCCAAAGGGAGAAGGAAAGAGCCAAAGCTGGAAGCTAACCACAAAACGTGGGTGTAAACGATTACCAAAGGCTTCCAGTAACTCTGCTATCATCAGAGACTGGCTTTATGGGTATGGCCTCAAGAAGTTTCCCTCCACTTAATTAAAGAGGCAGATAAGTATCTAGGTGGAGTGTGCAGATAGGTTCTGAATGAGTTATCCACTAAGGCTGGTTCGCTGCACCTATTGTTAAAGCCAGAATATAATATCAGATTAATGCATTATATTTGCCTATTATAGCACTATGTCATCATTATATGACATGTTATAATTAAAGCCCTGCATTAGAAACAAAACTATTTGGCTTGGGATAAGTTGCCTTTATGACTTCTGTGGTTATGATTTCCTCCTTTTCTTAACCCCTTAAAACTGCATAATATAGCTATTTGTAGCTGTATAAAGAAAGTTTCTAGTTTCAGATTCTAATCTCGGGTAATTCAATGTAAATAAAGTCAAAATCTGGCACATAGTCTTTTCCTGCGTCAGAATACTTGCTAGTAGAGGGAAATCCACGTTGTTTGGGTTGACAGAGTCCCAAAGATGGGCAGATTAAAGAGGAGGGTGCCTGACTCTCCCGTCCCCTCCAGCCCCTGGGTCTGTACCATTCCCCAGCACTTTTCAGGAAGCTGCTTGGCAAACTCCGGCTCTTCTTTTTCCTTCCTGGATCTACACGAGGAGAAATCGGTTCTCGGAGCAGTTTGCGGCCGCAGCTGCCGGGAACCCAGCGCTCCGCAGTGCAAACCCGGAGCAGGGGTGTGGGATCGCTGGGATGCGGCTGCGACTGCAGCTTGGGGAGCTGACTATGCTAATGGTTTAATGAGCCATTTGCATATGCACGCTTCTCCGGTTCAGCGCTGGTGAGTCCCGCGGGTGAGCGCCAGCCTCAGCCCTGCTGCCGGACTGAGGAGAAGGTGCCAGCAGCGCCCCTGTGCCCCCACCAAACCCACAGAGCCGGGGCTGCCACCGGGCAAGCTGGCATCGCCAAAACTCGCCAGGCTGGGGCTGCTGCCCGGGCAAACCCGGCAGGGCAGGGAATGCTCCCGCTGCTCTTTGGAGGCAGCATTTATTATCCGGTGTTTTGCAATGCTCTTATATAAATCTAATTGATGTCTTTTATGTCCCTGGCTGGAGCGTGGCTTGGAGACGAGGGGACCCTGCCACTGGCCAGGGGTGACATCCCACTGGTCCCTCAATCCCTCCCCGAGAGTTTATTCTCTTGCTGCAGTGCTGGTAATTCAGTGCTTTTCTTCCTGATTTGTGACGACCTTTCCCCCGGACTTGCAGAGAGCTGGATTTGGCCTTGGAAATTGGCTCGTGCACCAGGAACTGTTTTGTCATTTCTGTTTCACGTGGAAATGTGCATTCTCCTCCCTGGGCAGCTTCTCCCATGTGGGAAGGCCTCAAGTGGAAGTGCCAGATGTGGCAGGTCGTCAGCCTGGGGCACACACAGGCCTCTGCTGGAGCTGCTGGAGACACGTTTTTAGCATTTCATCTAAAATAATACAATTCCTACAGAGAGAAGTAGACAAGTAAAAATTATAATATGCAAAAAAAATTGATTTTAACTTTTGCCTTGAACAGATATTTACCTGGCTTTTGCCACTGGTCCCATGGCCACTGTTGAGGGGAAATTGCCCTCTCTCAGCCACTCAGCCAGGTAAGGCACTGAGCTCATCCCACCGAGGCTGTTCCATGACCAGGGGGATGTACTGGGCCACCCTGGGGCATCCAGCAGAGCCCTGTCCAGTGCTGCTTCATTTTCTGCCCTGCAGGACCCTAAACACCACCAAACGCTGCTCATTTCTTTAAACATTTCCATCAGCCTCTTAAAGGCGCTTTTAGAGCCCCCTTCAGTGCTCCCGCAGCCTGGCTGAGGGAATGGTGTGGGCATGGGAGGGTTCATTGTCACTGTCATTGTCACTGTCATTGTCACTGTCGTTGTCACTGTCCCTGAGCCCCGTGTCACTGCACACTGGCTGAGCTGTGGCAGCAGCCAGCAGCACCAGGAGTCACAAATGGCTCAGGAAAGGACCTGGCAGTACAGGGCTGAGCCCTGGGAAGGCAGAGCTCGGCTTCAAGGTAGAAAAGGGAAGATGCTCCCCAGTTCTGAGGGTGATCTTAAATATCTTGAGATTATGGGGCAGGATAAAAACATGACCCCTGCAGAGGATTTCCTAATGAGGGACGGGCTGCTCAGTGGGGGAAAAAAATTACTTTCTAATAGCACCTGCCCGTTTTACATACATAATGAGCCAGGCTCTGTGTGGTCACATTATGTCTGCGAAGGGTTTGGAGTGAGGGACAGCTGTGTTTCTGGCTTTACAGTAACCAGGATTACCCTGAGAGAGAGAGCAGAGTGGAAAAACAGAGCAATGTCTGCAGAAACCAACAACAAGTAACAAACCCAAGAGGTCCATTTTCCTCTTCATCACAGGAATCTGTGGATCAGGAGATGAGGAAGGCACTGAGAGCACAGCTTTTACCCTCATTAGCAGTTTCAGAGTCTTGTAAAAGCATCTCATTTTGCTCTCCCATGCAGGTTGCACTTTGTTGGAGCCCAGGAAAAGGTAACCTGTGTGTGTTTCTTTCCCCACACCTGCTCTGTGTTCAAGCAAGGTTTTGCCTCTAAAAAAAAAAAAATAAAATAAAAATGGAACATTTTTGCTTTACCTGTCACAGTAAACTGGCTCTCATGCCAGTAAAGCATTCCTAATTGGCAGGATTTAGAGACTGATCATTTCAATTTATGCCCAGAACAGGTAGGGCAGCAATGAAAGCCTCTCCCACCCATCTCCACCCCTTCTCACCAGTGTGCCTCAACCCTGCCCTGGAGGGACCACCTGGAGGGCTGTGCAGGGAGTTCCCTCCTCTGTGCAATACAAAGGCCCCGTCCTGCAGGAAATAGCAGGCTGAGCTTAGGTTCATTAGTAGCCGGTGTCCCTCTGGCCATGAGGCTCCTGCAGAGGAGCACCTGCTGCTCAAGTCTTGAGCCCTTTCCTAAGACTGCCTTTAAGCCCTGGCAGAAATCACCAGAGTGAAACTTTCACTTCACACTTCCCTGAGGTCAGTGGGAATGTCTTGGCTGCTGGAAATGGTTCCCACCACTGCCACAGCTTGCAACAGCCTTCCCAGAGCCGTGGGCTGGTGGGTGTTGCTTCCTTCTTCCCAAGCCCCTTCCCCACGTGCAGATTTGCCTCCTTGTCCTTTTTGCCAATCCCTTTCCACTCTGCCCTTGAGCAGGGCTCCAGGACTGTGTCCCCTACAGCCAGGCTCAGGTCTGGATAAAAACCAAACCCAGGCACGGTACAAACTGGGAGCCATTAGCAAATCAGGCGTCTGCGACTGAAGAACTAAAATCCAAATAACATTTTCCAGTAGCCATTAGTGTCACTGAGATTGCCCAATGCAGGTATCACTGCTTTTCTCAGCATCTGCTTTATCAGTTGTCTCCCAGCCCAGAGAAGTCCATGGCTCTTGGCAGCAGCTGCTGCTGATGTGCAGTGAGGTCTTGCTCAAGAGCCCTTTGATCAGCAGCCAGGCACTATCACAGCGGGCTCTGGAGCCCTGGCTGCCACACCTGGCCAGCACAAAAGCTGGATGGGCTCCCTAAATGCAGCAGGATTGACCCTGTTGGAGAGCATCTCGTTCAGCCCCTCCCTGGACACCCAGGTTTGCCGTGGTGCTTTCCATGCCCGTGCCACAGCTGCACCCCACAGGGCGGCCCCAGGGCTGGGCACTGCGGGCTCTGCTGGCTGTGCCTGCACAGAGCTCAGCACATCCACACCCTGAGAGCTCCTGAGCAGCCCTGCTGCCTGGGCTCGGGCTCAGCACTCCTGAGTGCGGGGCTGGAACCCCGGGAGCTGTTAGAGCACGGGCTGCACCCCACTTGTCAGATGTTTGGGTGGTTGAGGTTTTATCCCTGGGAAATGCAGAAATGCCGAAGCCACTGACATCCCCTGTTGCACAGCCAAATCAGCTCTCTCAAACTGCAAAACACACGAAATGAGGGACTCAGAATTTGCCGGGGCATGTGCTACAAAACTGAGTGAGGCACAAAAATTTTCCCAGGGACATGGTGATCTCAGATCCATGTATATACAGATCCATGTAAATACATCCCATGTAAATACAGATTTATGCATTTATCATTACTCATGCCAGTAATAATAGTTCCACTGAAATCACTACAGCTACATGTATAAAATGAAGCACATGTGTAAGATCAGGATCTAAATATGGAACAGGCAAATCCACCTGCAGCTATGGCAACTGCACCTGGAACTGCAGATGCACATACCTGCACGAGCCTCTGTTATATTTAGGGGCTAGCTGATAAAGATATACGAAAGACTAGAGGAAAACGCAGGACCAGAAACTGTCTCTTTTGTTCCAAAGCTCCATATTTATCCCTTGCATCTTAATTTCTGTCAGTGTTCTGCACTCATTAACTCTGCAGCTCTGTAATTTGCTTTGAAAGGGGTTGAGGACACTGTAGCTGCACTCAGACATCAAGGCCTTCTGCCATCTCTCCTACTGCTTCATCTTTGGGGGCTCAGCCCAGCAATCACCACTGTTCTTAACTTCAAGCCCAGAAATGTTCTGTGCCACCCTGAGTGGTCATCAATAACTCAGCAGCAGGAGAGCAGCCCTGTGCAGAGGTTGGGTTTCTTCACAGAGCTGGCACTGAGGCTGGCTTGTGTGCTTAGCTGAAGTGTTCTTGGCTGGGGGCCAGCTTGCATTCCTCTAAGCGACCAAACTCCTTGATAATTACTCCCTTTTTTTGTAATTCTCCTCATCTCGTTGTGCCAAGTTATCTCCCAGATATTCTGCTCCTTGTGCATTGAAGTGTTAGACACGCTGAAGTATCTCAATAAGTCACATTCTAGGTTTGTTTTCTGGCCTTTGCCATTGCAAAAAGCAATAGAGACAGGAGCTGGATTTCACTGTTCCAGGACACCTGGGCTCAGAAGGCCTGTCAGAAGCATCCACCCCCGAGCTGTGTGTGGATGGCAGAGGCTGGGGACAGCAGAACTCTGTTTGTGCTGGAGCCACCGCGCCCCTTGTGCTGCACAAGGGCTCCAGGCACTTTCTCCACTTCTTGTGATTCCCTTCCTGAATTGCTGCAGCCAAGTAATTGTTTCATCATGTTGCTCTGAAATATTTTCCCATCGTGTCACCATCGCATACATTTCTCAAACCAAAGCTCCTTTGCTCACTTACAGAAAATCCATCCCAAAGCACCTGTGGGGAGGGAGCAGGGCAGGTGAGGTTCAGGGGGGTTTGGGTTGTTTGGAGGTTTTGATTCCTGTCTCTGCCATTTCTGGGCACCAGCAGCGAGCTGCTCACCACAACCCTAATGATCTGCTGTTGCAATACACTGGCAAAGGCACGGTATTTATATTTATAGCAAACAAACAAGTCTGGGTCCGTGTGGGGCCGGGGCCGGAGCCTCCCGCAGCCCCTGGCCAAGGCTCTGCTCTTTGCAGAGGTGTCTGCACCGAGCCCACCAAAGCCAGAGCTGCTGCCTGAGCCAGGGCTTCTCTACCCTCAGCTCAGAGAGCATTTATTCTGCAAATTGTATTAAATTTGGGGACCTAACTAAAATCTCTGATTAAATACCCTGAACTCTGGGAAGGTGCTTTGATAGCTACGGAATGTGTGATACAGGAACCCCAAAAACAAGGGCCAACAGGACAGGGCAAGGTGAAAACCAGATGTAGGTCACGATTTTTCTTCATTTTAAATTAGCTAGAAATTATGTTTGGAATTTATTATTATTATTATATGGATCATTTCCATAGTAAATATATTTGGGGGAATTTAAAATAAATGAGGGTTAAATCTGGCACTACTTTGTGAAATCGTGGGACCCAGTTGGAAGGTTTGGAATTAAATACGTCCCTGTTGTAGATGCAAATCCATTATCTTAAGCAAGTGTTAACCCACTTATCCTCATTTTGAATTCCACCCTATAGTTTCCCACATCTATCCACCAGAACGTCTAGGAGGGGTGAAAAGCCTTTTATTAAAAACCAAACGTTTGAACCATTGAGCAGGTGGGGGAACGATCACAAAAGCAAGCTGCTTTCCAGTGGAGTTTCCAATTTCCAGTAGATCAAATGCAGCCTATTTAGGGAACGAGGGCCCTGCCAGCCCTGGGAGCTGCAGTACCCGAGCAGGGTGATTTCTATTTGAGAGAAGAATGACAATTAGTACAGGAAGATGCACGAATTTTCCTGCATCTTCCAAGAGTCACCAATGGAAGGCAGTGGGAAAAGTGGAAAAGCAACACCGCAGTGTCTGAACTGCACTGGGTTACACAGGTAACAGAGTGATAGTTGAAGAACTGCTTTCAATACTATAACTGTATTTTTAAATGTATTTTTAACTGCTACATACTATTCATTTTGAAGAACTAAGCACTACTGAATTCAAACACCTTATAAACCAGTGCTTTGGAAAGGGGATGTCAGTGCCAAGGATTTACAGACTGACACCTACAGAGGAAAAACCTCTGTTATTTTAGCAGCAATAAGAAAGACCTGTAGAAATTAACCAGTGTAATACATCATTTGAAAAGAAAGATGAAAATAAAAAGCCCGAATGAAATTGTGCAGATAGATTTCTACAGAACTGAGCACAGCTCTCCAGTGCCTGGAGCTCTCTGCATGGTTTGCCCAGCACGAGCTGTCCTGGCAGGTTTTAGGAAGAGCAGCTCGGGAAGCCCTGTCTGAAGCCAACTGAGACATTCCAAGTCCTGCCCTCAGCGAGCAGAATCTTATTTGTCATGGGAAACTAAATCAATATTTGGAGCTGAGACACTGTTTGGACAGGGATTTTCCAATCCCCCCACTGCAATTAGAAAAGGTATTTGGAATCTTTTGTCTACTTTAGTGCTTGGAATTGTCTCAGATTCATTTACAAACTGTTGTTTTTTCCAGACTATTATTTTCTAGGAAATGTTTTAATTACCCAGGTTTTTTCATATGCTGTTTTAGAGGGCAGAGTTATTTCATGACCTCCATGCATTTAATGGCACTACAAAGCTCCTACAATGTAAGTTATGAGGATAATACAAGATTAAGAATGAAGGATTGGGGAATTCTCTTTCCAAGTCTTTCACAGATTCCTTCTGAGACTATTGTAAAATTGGTGCATTTATGGCCTTAATTTTCCTGTCTGTACAAAAAAATCTTTGCTGGAAAAGGTTCCCCCTGAACTAGAAATCTGTCATCCTAATTAGGAGATACCTTGGAACACAGCAGTAATTTAAACATCATTCTTTAAATTGCAGCAAGGCTGCCCTGGCTCTCTTGCACTGGGGCAGGCAGGGTTTAAGGATGGGGATTAGCTCCTTCATGCCTGGTAGGGCTCAATCTCCAAAACTGGACCATTATTTAAACAGATATAAATACCTTCAGTACATCTTATCTTTTAATCTACCCTGCCTTCCAGCCCTCACAAACTGAACTCTTGTCGGAAACTTTGTTATTTGGAAAGAAAGAAAGAAAGAAATGTGTCTGGGGACATCTCCAGTCCTCCAGCAATTCCGCCTTGGGCAGCGCTGGGCTCTGCCTGGGAACGCTGGGGCGACATTGCGTGGCCTCCAGCACAAGAAGAAAATAGGATCTAAGGATGTGGATAAGTTTTGTAATGACACAAATAGTAGAAGAAACAGCCACAGGAGGCTGGAGGAATCACAGTCACGAGGGACAGCCAAGACAAGATCTAACGTCTACCCTGCCTGCAAGAACTTGAGTCATGCTGGAGCAGGAGCAAGCTCACCCAAGAAATCTATTTTAGGGGCTCGTAAAAACAACTCAACTGCACCGTGCAAGTGGAACAGCAAATGGGGGAAATCTGTGTAGGGCAAACCCTGCCCTGCTCACTGCTGCACAGCTCTGGGGCGAGCAGGGAGAGCACAGGGAATGCCAGGGAGGGCTCCAGCCGATGGACCTGCAGGAGGCTCTGATCCTAAGAGTCAAAAAAAGCAGAGCAGTTCTTTCAGTAGAAAACATGTTTTGCTTAAAGAGATACTAGAAATAAGCAACAAAATTTGGATTTGTCCCGCAGCCCACGGCTAGTTGTGAGGAATGTATAGGAACAAATTCGAGGCCACTGCCTTGGTACTGAAACCCCCTTTTGTGCTCAGCTGTCAGAGCACAGCCAGTAAAGGAGTTTCTTTCCCCAGGCACTGGGAATCTGGATCTAAAAACTCTGTGCTTAAATTTGGCCTAGCAGGAAAGTGGAAAATGCTGACTAAGACCTGATCTTTTGCCCAGCTCCCTCCACGTAACCAACCAGAGACTGTTCACTCCTCACAGACCTTACAGCAGGAATAACACAGCCAGGAGCAGAGCAGAGCCTTGGATCTCCCCAAACAAAACCCCGGCCTGCTGCAAACATCCTCCTCCTCTGCCACCCCCACTTGTCTGTCTCTTGCCCCAGCAAACGCCTCTCACCAGAGAATCTGCCTGCAGTTTTTAGGCAAATGTCTCAGGAGAAAAGGGAAAGGGGTGGTTCATGAGCCTCTCACCTGGTTGGGTCTCATGGGAGCTTCCTGAGCAATGCCCGAAATGACCGAAATCCAATAGAAATGCTACTTTCTCATGTTTATTCCTGTAAACTACAAACATAAGAAATGCTGAATCATAGAGAATAGAAACTCTGTAAAGAAAAAAAAACAAACAAAAACAACAACAAGAACAACAAAAACACCAAACAACCACAAACACAAACAAAACCTCATTTCAGGCTTCCTCCCTTACTTTTTCTTCTTCCCTCCCACTTCAGACTCGGCGTTATTTGCCAAGGATTGGTCATGGTTTGGATAGCACATCTTGCTCTACACGTTCAAAACAGCATGAAGTGCAGAAAAAAACCCAACACAAACACCTCCTCCCCAAACAACACCCAAGCAGCAGCTAAAGCAGGTGATTAGAGGAAATAAAATGAGGCAACAAGAACTGGCTAAGGCTTCCAGCTCTGCTCTTTGCTGAGTTTCTCTTAAGGGTTTTGGGGTTTGGTTTTGGTTATTAGTTTGGGGTTTTTTTTCTTTCTCTCAGAGAAAGCTAAAAGTCCAATAAAAATCCATATCCCTGATCACAGCATTGAGCCAGAGTCAGCTGGAATTTCAGCCCTGTGTTTAATCTAACTTCAAACATGCCTTCAAAATAAAACAAGCTACTTTTTTTTTAACCTAGTCATAAAGTTTATTAAAATTGTTCATTAATGCTTCAAATGTAGCAAGAATGCATAGATCCCAAAATATACATATGTATTTTCTTATAGAAATAGATTATTCTTTATAATAAAAAAACTGTAGGAACATCTTTAACAGATTACTCAATCCATGACTGACAGTTACACGAGATTGCATCATGTACACAGCATTCCCAGCCATGCTTAAAGGATTGCATCACTTTGCCCTTGCTCTCCTCTCGCTCTTTTAAATAACCCAGCGCCCAGCAGAGCCCGCCCGGGCCGGGGCCGGGGTCCCTCCGTGCCCCCTCCGCTGCAGCCCCGGCCCCGCTCAGACCCCGCGCGGCGGCGGAGCCTTCCGCCAACGTGTCGGTAAACACAAAAAAAAAAAAAAAAAAAAAATTAAAAAAAAAAATCCAACGACAACACAAATTCAAACCAAACCCGCCCGCCCGCCGCGGGCTCTCGCCCCCCTCGTCCCGGCCCCAGGAGCGCGGAGCGGGGCCCGGAGCCGGCGGCTCCGCTCGCCCCGCAGCCCGGCCGGGGGTCAGCAGCGCGGCGAGGAGGCGAGCAGGGGCTCGGGCAGCTGTTTGAACAAGTTCCTGAGGGTGCTCAGCTCCCGGGAGAGCTGCTCCACCTTCTTCTGCAGCCGCTCGTTCTCGGCCGTCAGTTCCAAGACTTTATGCTGCGTCTCCAGGTTGCGCATTTTGGCTTTGTCGCGGCTCTTGCGCACCGCGATGTTGTTCCTCTCCCGGCGGAGCTTGTACTCGTCGCTGTGCTTGTCCACGCACTTCTTGGGCTTGTTCTTGCCCGCCGGGGCGGTGGAGTAGCCCCCGCCGGCGGCGGCGGACTTGGAGGACTCGGAGGGGTTGGGGGTGCCGGGGGGGCTGGAGGAGGATGAGGTGGACAGGTTCCCGCTGCTGCCGCTCGGCACCGACTGGTAACCCAGGTAGGAGCGCACGGTGCTGCCGTAGGGCGAGGACATGCCCCCCGGTCCCGGCCCCGCGCCCCCTTCTTCCTTACGGGGCCCTTTGCAAGAGTCCAGGGTCTCGAAGACCGGCTCCACTTTGGTTTCCACGATCTGCGGAGGGAAGCAGCCCGGCAGCCCCCCCGGCTTGTGGCTCTGGCTGGCGCAGGGGTGGCTGTGCCGGGCGAGGCTGATGTAGGTGTAGTCGGGCTTCTTGCTGCCGCCGCTGCCTTTATAGTCCTCGGCGAAGAGATCGGAAAGGAAATCTTGGCCGGCGCCGCTGCTGCACGGAGGCTCAAAGTTGCCCCCTGCTGCTGCCGCGGGAGGCGGCGGCTGCGACGCCAAAGGCTCCAGGTACGGGCTGAAGTCGATGGCTCGCTCGTGGTCCCCGACGGTGAGCTCGGTCATGGAGCGGCCCCCGGCCGCCCGCGGGTGCAGCTTGTTGAGAGCAGCCAGACAGTCCGCCTCGTAATAGAAATTAGCCACTTCCATGGATTTAAAGGCGGGCGGCTGGATGGGGAGGCATGCTGCGTCCCAGGCCACCAGGCGTTGCATGAAAGCAAAGGGGGATGCGGGGCGGAGGAAACGACGCAGGGGGCCCCCCCCGGCACAGGGTCAAGCTGCCGCCGTCGGGGTGGGGGGCTCCAGACCCTGCCGCTGTCCCTGGGCTGGGCACGGCCCCGCGGCGCTGCCCAGCCGGGCTGGCTCAGTCCCTGCGGCGCGGCGGGGCTTCACCGCTCCGGCAGCTGCGGCGGGGGCTGGCGCGTCTCCTCCGGACCATCTGGTTCTGGGTCCCGTGTCCTAAAGTCTCTGACTTAGGAAAGTTCCTTTCCTCAGTTATTTATAGGGGCGGTGGATCCCATAGCAACAGGCGCGTCACCGCCTGGCCGCCTGCCACTCCGCACGCTCGGCGGTGCCGGTCCCGGCCCCGGAGGAGGCTCCCGGGGCGGGTGCGCTGCGGTGCCCGCCGGGCCGCCCACAACAAACCCGGGCAGGGAGGAGGGAGGGAGAGAGGGAGAGAGGGAGGGGCCGGGCTGCGGGCCCGCAGGTGCTGGAGGTCGGGGCTGGCAGCGGGCAGCGCTCGGGGCCGGGGCCGCGGGGACCCGCGGGGACCCGGAGCTGCCGCTGCCGCTGCTGCCCGTGCCCGCCCGGGCTCCGCTTGGGCAGCACAGAGCGAGGCAGCGCCCGCGGCTGGGCATAGAGCGCCCGGGCTCCCGTTTCACCCTAGGGGACGTCGAGGCAGGAGAGATTTTTCCGAGTTTCTTTTGGCGAAGCGGGGGGGGGGGGGGGGGGGGGGAAGCTGCAAACCAAAGACGGATCCCGTGCCGGGCTCGCTTTGGTGAATCCCAGTGGCCGAAGTGTCCGCGGTGGCCTGGAGCCACTCTCCAGTGGCCGGTCCAGGGCCGAGCCAGGAGGGGCTGGAGCAGGGCACTGCCCCAGCTCCCTCCTGCAGCCGCAGTCCAGCCAAGCCAGCGCCGCCTCCACAGCGCTTCCAGCACCCATGGGGGCCCTAAAGTTTGTCCTGGCGTATTTGATTTGCGTGATGTGGTGCAACTGTCAGGGCACACACGGGGTAGGGAATCGGCGCTGGAGCCAAAGGAGACAGAATGGGGGGCAGAGGAGAGGGAGATTCGTACATCAGAACGCGGAACGCAAAACTTTTTAGATTTGTGGGGTAAGTTTGGGAAGGAAGACTGGATCCTGATGTCCGTTTTAATTAAAGACACCCAGCTTGGGAATCAAACTTATATTTTCACTCTCTTACTCCCACATTTACCTGTCTACAAGCTGATGATTCATGCCCAGAATAAAGGACATTAATTTAAAACAAAACATATAATTAAAGGAAGTAGGAGTGTCCTCCCTCAGTAAAGAAGACCTAGTACTGCAGGGAAAATGACACTGCCTCTTAGAATAATGTGAAGCAATCCTGCGGTGTGGGAAATATTGTAACGTTAAGCCAGAGGAACAGGTATTGCATTATATGATTCAAACAGTCAACTGTTCTTAATGTTCAAACCTCAGAACTCTGAAAAGAGGAAGAATTCGAGAATCAGTCAGTGGATCATCAGACTTTTTCTTTCTTCTTTTTTAAATTTTGTTTTTCTTTTCACATTTTAATAGGATTTTTTGTTTGTTTGTTTCCATAACAAAAGCTCCCCAACAGGTTTTCAGGCTTCAAATATTTCCAGTTCCATCTTTATCTACCAAGTTAATCTTTGGTGAATGCACTAAAGATTAAATTGGAGCTGGGCCTGGCCAGAGAGCTGGGTCTGTAGTTGGAGCCCATACCTTCATAAATACAAACATCTGTATTGGGTGCAAATACTGGCAAGTTGCAGTGAGCCAGGGCTTGTTCTCCTGGCTGTTTACTCCCTCATCCTGTGCCTTTATCCTGCATTCTGATCTGGCAGTTACATCCAGCGGCTGCCCTAACTGGCCCTTCCAACCGAACTCTTCAAAATCAGTCTCGTGTTTCCTACCCCGAACCGTCCCCGGGCCCCAGAGGCAGGAGCTCTCCTGGCTGGTGACCTGCTCCAGGCACAGCTGGTCTGCCTTGGCATTGCCCCAGCAGCTCTCCAGCTCGCCGTGGTCCTCGGCTAAAGTCAATTGTTAAAGCTGCTGGGTAAAATTCCTGAACAGATTTTCAAGATGTTTTTAGAGATCCAAGTTTGCCCTCTTCAAATTTCTGCCCTATTCTCTGCTGCTCTGCAGAGAGTTGTATTCCTGCCTGGGTTTAATCTTCCCTAACAAAACAAAATGTCTGTGCAACTGTCATGTGAAGCAGATTCTATCAGGGCTGGCGTGGCCCACACCTGCTCTGCCGGCCAGCGCTGAGTAATCCCGCAGTCACCCCGATCGCGTCAGCTGGGGTGGTAATTCAGGTTGCATGCCCAGCTTGTCCCCTCCTTCCCTTCTCCCCCTCACCTCCCTGCTCTACCTGGATCTCTTTCAACTTCCTCCAGCTCACCTCAAATCCCAACATCCACTCTCATGGAGCCAACGTCCGTTCTCAGCTTCTCATGGGAACCTTGTTGGCGGGACTAACCACTTATCCAAAACCCCAGCGTTCGGCGAGCAGGTTTTGAGCTAACTCTGGTCTCTTTTAAATTATTTCTGCACTTGTCACAACAAATGTATGGCCAGAAGTGGGGGTTTTGAAATGGGAACAGGTGCAGAACGAGGCTCACACCGCAGGACTGAGCCGAGGTCTGGGCACACAGAGCTCTGTCCCTGCAAGTGCCTGGCTTGGCCTTGCCAGACGTGTAGAGGCTGCTAATAACTGTCCTGGAAAAGCTCCTCAGATGTGCTTTAGGCAGGGAGATGCAGACATTTCTGGTAAAGAGACCCAGGCACTTGCAGCAGCCCTTCTTCAGCTTGTCTCCCAACAGCAATTTTCACTAGAAAAGCAGCACTTCTGTGAAAAGCACCTTCCTTCTAGTGATTTCATAATTTCTTTTTTTCAGAACTATTCAGCTGAGGGAGGAGACAGCAAAAGTCCCAAATTACTTAGTAAGAACATAAAACTTTTGAGAAAAAAATTCTGGTGCAATAGCATCCAGGTTCCTCTGCACTCATGCGTGAAACAACCCAGACATGGGGAGGGGAACAGGAGGAGACCAGTGTGGTGAAAAGGTGGAGAGAAGAATCTCATCCTCACTGCTCATCTCTGTCATGAATTAAACTCTGCTCTCTCTTTGTACTGTAGAAGCCTCAACTTTGCAGCTCTGGCCTCAGACCTATAGTAAAGCATTGCAGAGGAATTTTCTTCCTGGAAATTGTCTTCTTTTCCAGGATTTCTTGCAGGCTTTCCAGTTCACGCACTCCAGGTCTACAGCAGCTGTCTCTGGAATGATACTGGCTTTGGGGAGATGCTGTTAGTTCAGTGGTGATGGTTCAAACACTGAAGTGTTTGTCAGAAGGTCTTTGGACCAAGGGTCATACCCTAGAAAGAGCCTAGCTGACATTTCTGATGTTTCTTGATGCAGTTTTGTCACATTTGTTATTTCCCTGGCAGTAGCTCTTAGCAGGTCAGTAAGATCAGAGCTGCATCAGGCCAGGGCTGCTCGCCCACCCTCCAGAGCTGCAGTCCGGAGCAGCAGATGGGCAGAGCAGGAGCAGAGCAGGGGCAGAGCAGGGGCAGAGCAGGGCAGGGGATGAAGAAGACGATGCCAGCAGCTGACAGCTGCAGCAGGGCCTGAGATGCTGTGGGTGGTGTGCTAGAGGTAAGCTGGAGGAGAACCTGAGGGACCCCAGAGCAGTGTCCTGCAAACAAGCACGGGAGGTCTCTGGGGGATAGGAGGGGACCTTGCCTAAAAGGCTGATTTAAGTAGAGCAGTGTTGCAATAAAAGCTCTAAAATAGAGAAGTAACGTTGAAATTTATTTCTGGGAATGTTGAGCACTTTCTTTCCCTTCTCCCTAGCCCCAGGTCTCTTTATTCAGCTGCACACCGTATGCCAACGCAGCTTCCCAGCTGTACCTGACAGAGCACAGGTTTGAAACTATTGTCTCCACTTGCTGCTGTGTGCTGTAAAACAGCAGCACTTACTGAGTGTCAGACAAGGACAATGTCTCAACTCAGAGAGAGCTTGGCTCTCCTTCCCTCTGCCCCAACTCCTGGGCCAGGCTCGAGACTCTGCTTCATTTTAACACAAAAAAGTGATTGCCACATGCTTTCGCCGTGCTGCCCCCGCAGCTGGCTGCCGTGCTGGCAGTCCCAGGGGCAGGGAGCTCCCCGGGCCGTCCAGGCTGGGTCTCCTGGCCCCCTTCGCTCTTTTGTTATGGAGCGGAGTCCTCCCCCCGGAGCTCTCCCTCGCCCTGCTCCCGTGTGACACGCTGATGGGCTGTGACATGCTTTTTGTTGGTCTTCTGCTGATCTTCTGCTCACCTCTGACCCAGCAGGCTTGGCCTTTGCAGCACCGCATTGCTCAATCCCCCCTTTATCTCCCCGTTGCTCTTTGCCCCACCGGGCGCGCGGAGATGACACCTGGAGACTGACACCGGTGGGACAACTTCAGCCAAATACCCTCCCCGACCAGACGGAAAATTTTCCAGAGCAAATTTGAGGTCAGAGCACCCACACCGAGGCTCTGAGAAACAAAGAAAGGAGGAAGAGTCCGAGCACACAAAGGCCCGTGGAAGGGAGCAGTGACAGAAGAAGACACAATCTCCATCGTGCAGGGCAGAGAAAGTCCCTGCTGGAGCTGGCTGGCTGCAAGGATGTGGGCTGTCAGTCTGAGAGGTGACTTTGGATTTTACGAGTCACCCGTTTCCTTGTGCTCCAATAAAAATGGCAGAGAAGTCGCTGTCCACTAACTTTCCAACAGTTCTCTGTAGTTGCCTGACACTTCCTGAATAACTGCAGCCTCCTGCTTTGATGAATTTGTTACAGGTCACGTATTTATGACCTCCAGTGTATCCAAGCTTTCAAAAGATCCATCAAGGGAAGATGAATTCTATCCTTCCAGGGCACCCTGCGAAGTGTCAGAAGTTCCTAGTAACAGAACTTGGTAATTCATTTAGGAAATTTCTAAAAGAGGAGAACTCTTCCAAGGTCCTGAGGCTGTGGAACAGACAGCTTGAACTCCATGGGGTGTACGGCCTGGGGCAACATAAAACAAGGGAAGTCTGACAGGGGTGACAGGAGAAGGGGCTTAGGCGAAGAAAATGAAGATTTTTTTCTTCATTAAAAGCATTAAAAGTCTGTGCTCTAGACTGTACAAGTACTTGTTTTCCATCTGCTCTCATCCTATGTCGAGCACCACAGGGAAAGTGGGCTTGCCAGGGAATCGGTTCGGACTTGTTGTTGGTGAATCCTGGCACTCGGAACAGCCCCGGGGCTGGTCCGTGTCACCTGGCAGCTGGCTGTGTGGACAGGCTGCCGGGTGGGGTTACCACGGTGTTCTGTGCTCCACATGCCGCGCTCCCCGGTCCCCGTCAGCTCCCCACCTTCGCATTTACGGCTTTGGACGGGAGCCGTGGGAGTGGCAGCTCCAGCTCTGCCACCCACTGACACTTTCCCATGCCAGAGAGAGTCCAGCGAGGAACCGCAGCCGGTTCCTGCTGCCCCCGTGCCCCGGGGCTCGGGCGGACCGAGCGGCACGGGGGAGCGGAGCGGGCAGGAGCGGGGGCTGCGCTCACCCGGGGGGATGCGACAGGAGCCGGGCCGGGGCCGGGCGGCACCGGCGGCACCAGTGCCAGCTCCCGCCGCTCCGGCGCGGGGTCCGGGGAGGAGCTCGGTGCGGAACGCGCTAAGCGCCGCTGTTCGGGCATGGCCCCGGGCAAACGGGCTCCGCCGCCGTGCGAGATTCCCCCGTGTCCCGTCCGGGTCCGCCCGGTCCCGGCGGGGATGAGGCGCAGCAGGGCCGGGTCGAGGGCGTGGGGACCGGGCGAGCTGCCCTGGTAAAGAGACCCCCGAGCTCCGTCCTGGGCAGATCCCCGTCCCGATCCCGGTCCCGGTCCCGATCCCGATCCCGATCCCGAGCCCGGTCCCGGCCCGGCAGCAGGCTTGGAGCGCCACCTAGCGGGCCGTGCCGTGCCGGGCCGTACCGGGCCGTGCCGGGTCATTGCACGGACAGGTGCGGCTCGGTCCCGCCGATCCTAAACCATTTTCCAAGGAAGTTTGAGAGCCCATCCACAGCCAAACTTCGGTAGCAATGTGCCGGTGTTCGCTCCTCACGACAGCCCTTTGGCCCTGACAAACCAAGATCACCGACACACCTTGGAGGTGACTTGGGAACCGCTCCCGGCAACGTGCCTCAACCACAACAGGTTACATCTTCCTCTAACTTACACACTGGTACAGGGCACGTGTGGCCGCCTGTCGCAGCCCCGGGAGTGTCCCGGTACCCCCGGTTAACGACGGCGGTGCGAGCAGCGAACTGTCACTGTCACCATTCATAGTGTGTAGCGCCAGCAGCGACCGGAGCGGGCCGGGCCACCAAAGGCACCGGCAGGGGCTCCAGTGTCGCCGTTGTGGCAGGTCGCGCCGGCAGAGGGCGCGCGAGGCACCGGGCGGAGGGGGCGGTGCGAACGGGAACACCCGGGACCGCCGGGCCCCGCCCCGGCCCCGTTTCCGCACCCACCCCGGACCGGACCGGATCGCGCCCGCCGCTCCACCCCGCCCTGCCCCGCCCTGTCCCGCCCGGCCCCGCCCGGCCCCGCCCGGCCCCGCCCTGCCCCGCCCGGCCCCGTCCGGCCCCGCCGGCCCGGCCGCCCCCGCCGCGCGCTGCGCCGCCGGCCGTGCCGCCTCGCCATTGGCTGCTGCTCGCCGGGCGGCGCTGCTCATTGGCCCGGCGGCCGCGCGGCGGTGCCGGCCATTGGCGGGAGGCGGCGGGGGCGGGGCCCGGCTCGCCCCCCCCCCCCCCCGCCGCAGCGCG
The DNA here is from genome assembly GCF_963662255.1 of Cinclus cinclus. Classification (NCBI taxonomy): domain Eukaryota; kingdom Metazoa; phylum Chordata; class Aves; order Passeriformes; family Cinclidae; genus Cinclus; species Cinclus cinclus. The sequence continues at coordinate 14,956,303 of NC_085063.1, forward strand.
GCCCGTTCCCGTCGCTGCCGGGCGGGTCCGCGGGCCCTGCGCGCCCATCCCGGCCGGACATGGCCGAGAGCGGCCCGGGGGCGGCCGCGCCGCGGGACGAGGCCGCGGAGGAGCCCGAGGGCGGCGGGCGGCGCTGGGGCGCTCAGCACGCCGGGGCCCGCGAGCTGGCCGAGCTCTACTCGCCAGGTGAGGCGGCGCGGACGGGCGGGGCCCTCGGGCCGGGTGCTCGCCGTGGCTCCCCCGGGATCCGTTCCCCTCCAGCCCCGGTTCTCCCCGGGCCCGGTTCTGCCGCGGCCGGCTCCTCTCGGGCCCGGGCGGGCTCTCGGAGCGGGGCTGCGGCAAGGGCCGGGCTGCGGGCGGGAGCGTTCCCGGCCGCGAACTGCCGGAGTGGGCCTTGTGCTCCCTGGAGCCGGCAGGCAGAAAGCGAACCTTTCCCTCTGGGCGCAGGCGGGAGCAAGGTAACTGCGGGAGCTTTGCCTTCAGAGCGTCTGTTCGGTGAGCGACCCCGAGATCCCCAGGCCTGGCGGATCAGAAAAGGGCAGAGGGATGCTTCGGTTCCTGATTCGTGATTCCTGAAGCTTGGAACTCGTCAAACAAGCTTCAGTTTGTCATTTGAGTGCTCAGCAAATGAGTGTTTGCCTGTGCTGTGGAAATAATTGCAAACTCCATGTAAAAAAAAAAAAAAAATGTCTTTAGCGCACTGTGTGAGTAGTGCTGGGTATTTGTGCCATTCGTAGTGGATCCATTCTCTGGTGAAGAATTAGGGAAAGGAAGATGTGTTTTCCGTATCTTGTGGTTTCCAGCAGATCAGCTGAGCCCAGCTTGCACAGCCAAGGCAATTCTTTGGTGTTGTTACTCGCACAGAGCCATGGGATGATAAGAAATCCAAGGCCTTTGTTGGTTGGTTGGCCTGTGTGTGACTGGGGCAAATCTGCCCATTTCAGTTGCTTTTGCTCACCTTGAGGTCCTTTGTGTCACCTTTCAGCCGCTCTGGTCCGTCCGGGTCTGATTCCTGTGCTTCACACAAAAGCAGTCACTGACTTTACCACTGCTCTGGCTCACAAGGAAAAGATGTTCCTCCCCGAAGAGCTTGCTGCCCTTCTCGCTGGCTGTAGCACATGCACAGTGATATGTCAGGGAGCTGAGGGTGTATTAGATATGCAGGTTTCTTCTGGCATTACATAAATAATTTACATAAGCAATGGCAGAATATGTATTATGGTGGAAGTGTATCATGTTCAAGTTCTGAATTCATAAGAACGGGGTTTACATTGAATTGTGCAGAGTGGACATGACTGGAATATTTCCCTGATTTCTTTAAGCACATACCTTGTGGCTTTGGCACTCCATTCCTTCACACAGGACAGGCTTTGGGGTTTCCGTGCCCTTTAAACACAAGTTATCAGCGCTGACTCAGTTCCTTGACCGATTTGCCTTCCCAGCAAAGGGCTGGGGCTGTGTTTTCAAACCTGGATATCTGGACAGCTGTCCTGGATCCCTGTGTTCAGAGTACAGGGGTGTTTGCACTCAGGGGACTTGCCAGCCTCCCTTCCCACACTCAGCTAATTGTTCCGTGAGGATCTACCCACTTAGCTCCTCTAATCAGGGTGTGGTTTTCTTATGCAGGAAGTGAGTGTTAATTAACTCTTACTTTCATTACTCCAGGGATCTCTTTATAGAATCACCCAAGTTGTGACCTGATGCAGCTGTCAAATATGGCTGTTCTTGTGTCTTAATTTAATTTTACTATTCTCTGCTCTGCCACTGCAGGGGGTGTTAATTTATATACCCATGGCCCTTCTAGAACTTCTGAAATGACCTGTCAGAGTTTTTGTTCACACTTTCCAATACTGCCTTGTAGGCACACTGGAGATAAGGCTGATCCTCCATTTATGTTCCTACTTTGCCTGCTCGTTGCATGGTACAGCTGAGAAGGAAGACTTGATTTAGCATTTAGGAGGAGAAATTTGATCAGGCATTAGGTCAGCAGAGAGGAGGAGTAGGACAGAAGCTAAACACATGCCAGGCCTGAGTGTGCCTCTGCTGGGATGTGCACGTCTGGAACCCTCCCTGAGCCTTTTGTGCTCTGCTTTTCCAGAGGGAGTGGGGAAGGGGCTGTGGGGTAACTGCTCTGGGGAGCCCTGGGCAAGAAGAGGCTGTGCTGGCTGACCCCTAAAACAGGCAGGGACTGGCCTGGCAGCTCCTGAGGGCATTAAGAGCTGCCTACAGCCCCAGCCCTTCTGGTGACAGCTCAGATCTTCTTGGCCTTGAGTATTAAAGGTCTGTTTCTGTGCCCTAATCCTGCAGGTCTCACCCTGAGTGTTCCCTGTGCTGTGCCTCATGGGGATCCAGCAGTGGAGAACAGGGAGCAGCTTTCTGTGCTAATCTGATACTCCAAGTGTTAACATACTCTGATGTGTCTGTTCCCTTTTTATAGGCAGTAAATTATTATTTTTATAGAGGTACAAGGTGCAGGAGAGAATTTGTGCCAGTTCTTTCTCTTTTTCTGTTCTGTCCTTTGTCATCTCACAGTGGTTGAGAGTTCCCAGCCTTTGCCTAGGAGCAGGAAGGCACAGACAAGACAACAGTTGAGGGAGAAGCTTCAGGGGAATACTTGTGACATTAGACAAGCCATTCCAGGGCCACCGAAATACAGAATGGTGAGAACAGTGCTTTTTCCTGTTAGTACAACAGCTTTATTTAAAATCTCAGAGCTTGTAAATATTACAGATCACAAGGTGATTTAAATATGTTTGAGGCCAGAAATTTGTTCCCAGATTCAGCCCTTCCAGCAATACTGAATATTGGATGAAATGCAAATTGAGAAAAGATGTGACGTGGAGGAACTTTCTGCCAGCAATCTCAGGGAGAGGGAAACTAGGACAGTGTGAGATGATGTCTGATTTGGCCCTGTTAGTTGGACAAGGGCAGAGGGAAGAGGTTAGTAGTAGCTTGGGGAAGAGGAATGCAATTTAACGTGTGCACCTCCCATGGATAAATAAGTTTCTGTTTCAGTTCCGTGTCAGACAAAAGGAGTGAGTCATCCAGCCACTAGAATGGTCTGTCTCTGTTATTTCAGGCTTCAAAATGTCCTCTTAGATAACAGTAAAACATGCTTTTTCCCGTTTTCTTTCAACAGGAAAGAGACTACAAGAATGGATCTCTGTCATCTTGTGCTTCTCTCTGATCTGCTTCAATTTTTACAATCTCCTCTTCTACTTGAGACTGGAGCACACACCCTCAGTTCTCGTTGGGATTTGTAAGTAGGAACTTTGCTGCCCTGCTCAAGGCAAGGCTCTTGTGATGTAGGAAGCAAACTTGGGATCCTTTAGGCTTGACACATTTGTGTGTGAGCTTCTGAAACAGATCATCTGCAAAATGTGTTACTGCTTTGTCTTTGCGTTTCAGTGGCTCCTCAGTATCTCAGAGCTGTGATGTAGCTGTGTAAGTTTGCTGTTCTTGGGTACTCACTGCAAGTGAAAGGACTATTGAGAAGGAAAATAGCTGTCAAAATGGTCAGGAAACAAAATACATTGATCGACAAAAATATTCACCAGAACTTTTCAGAAAGCAGAAGTTCAAGGGAAATGTTATAAAAGGGGCTTCAGGCATCAAATTGGCTTCATTTCTGGGGACTGCAGACTGAACACAAGAATTTTGGAGAATTGTGCTTTCATGCTAGGATGTGATGTTTGGCCTTTATCCTGAATGATGACTTTTTCCCAGAGTATAAGAAAAGTATAAGAATGCTGATAGAATGTTCAGCTCCGGTGCTTTAGAAAAAAACAGCTTTCTCAGAAACTGTGTGAGGTGTGTGTTTTAGAAGAGAATGGTACTTGTTCATAATCAGTGCTGTGCATTGCTAATGAGTTCAAACAAAACCCACCCGAAACACTGCACCAGGTTCAAGCAGTGGTACATAACAGAAGCTCTGCATTTCTGCCAAAGCTGGGACGTGGTGATTTCTGAGTCTGTGTGGAGCTTATTGGCTTTTTGGGGCTGGGGGAAGCAGTGTTCTCCACTGTGAGTCACACCAGCTCTCTTGGCCTAATTCAGCCTTGCCTGCTCTGAGCTGATGAGGTGGAGGTGTTGGGAGGAATGGAGAGAACATGGCATGGGAACTGCTCCTTAGGGATTAGGGCAGACCCAGACAAGAGAATCAGCAATGATGGTTAACCTGTGGTGCAATCTGTTTGCAGCTGGCTTTCATCTCAAAGTTAATATTGATAAAAGCTGGAGCTCTCTGATATCCTGGTTACCAGTTTAACTGATAAAGCAGCCAATTGACTGATAGTATTATTTAAGTAGTAGTGAATGATTAAAGTAGCAGAATCTGGATTCTGTGTAAATAAAGTGGTGTGGAAATAACTGATAGTGTGTACAAAAATGAGTGCCATAAAATAGTAAGTGCTTCAGGCTATCTTGTTTTGCTGTCTTCAATACATTATTTCTCCAGCTGAAGAGTGAATGATGTCTGTAATTCACAGTGATTATTAGGTTTTATTGCACATTGTGAAAGTCATATCCATAGAAGTCCTGATTCCTAAATACGTGAGCAGCTCCATGGCTCAGGATTTACTGTTGGGAATCCTGAGTCACCCACAGGGTGAGTGAGGCGTGTTCCATTGACAGCTTCCCTCAGGCTTGGTTTGGAATATTGCCCTTTGAGCTGAAGTCACAAAAATAAACATTCTGCTAATAAAGATGGAACTCTACATCAAGTTCCTGCCAGGTCTTTGGGAATCTGAAAGGAATCACTGTTCCAGTGGGCTGGATCTGTTCTGCTGCACAGACCTGTTCACTGCATGGGCACCCTCTTTATTTACCTATTTTAGGTAAATAGGTGTTCTCTTTTAGGAAATGAAGTAGTCTGAACATTCTGCATCATTCCGCTGAGCTTAAACCTTGTGTCTGTAATTAAAAGCTGTATCACAGCTTCTTTCTTCGTGCCTTTAGAGGCACACAGAATTGTAACAAGCAGTACTGTAAATACCTGAACCTGGAGATTCTTGGGACAGAAGAGATCTGCTCCTCCCTGTGTGCTGTGGCTGTGCTGACTCACAGTGCTGCAGGGAGAGCAGCACTGAGGGCACAGCTCCTTGGTTCAGAGCAGCTCTCGGGCTGGGTCGTGTCCTGCTGACTAAAGATGAGCTTGCTGGACAGGAAGAGCCATGGGACTCTCATGTCTTCCAGGCTGGTTTAACAGAGATGAGACAATTTCCTTCCCCTCCTCACCATTTAAAAAAAAAAAATTAAAAAATTAAAAAAAAAAAAAAAAGAGGGCAGAAGATGGATTTCTGTTGTGGTTTGTGCTAGCTGCAGTCATGCCCTGCTCTGGATATTATCCTCAGCTGCTGGGCCATGGGGCTACTCCTCTTTCTGCATGCTGAGAGCTGTGCAGATCTGAGCTGGGTGTTTTATTTGCCTGCACATGAGCATCCAGTTAACTCAGGCAGCCCTGGCTGGGAGTGGGGCTGGGAGGGAACACCCCTGTTTTTCCCACTGCAGCAGGACAACATCCCAGCAGTGCCACAGAAGCAGAGCAACCTCTGCCACTGTAATTGAAGGTTGGCAGTGCCAGGGACAAGGCTGGCAAAGGGAGTGTTGTGTGGTAAGCAGAAAAGCCTCACCAAGACGTGTAGTGTCAGGCTTGAAAGCCCTCATACTTTCAGCTGAGCTTGTGGTGTCCAGGATATTCAACATACATGAGCAGAGTATAGAGTTCATATATTAATAACATCTAGTTAAAAAGCTTGGCAAGTTACAGCATGAATCTTGGTTTTCATTTTCCTCTCCTTCCCCCTGTTTTTGTATGTGATTTTAAATCCCTTCTTTCCAAGTTGGCTGACTTGTTTCAGACATTTGACTGTTATCTGCAGCCGTGTTTGTTCATGACAGAGACTGTTCATTGCAGTCTTACAATAAAAGAAGAGTTAACTTTGTGTTGTAACCTGTTTATATTCCTAAGAACTGTCCCACATCGGGCAGGTATCTTCAGGAACATCTTGTGGCATGACACAAGTTACAAGTAATTACTGCTCTCCTAAAAGATGGGCGACTGATTTTTTTTTTAACCCATTTGAGGTACATGTTTCATTATTGCAGAGGTTGTGGGTTAGCCAGAAAGAGCACACAGGAAGAAATCAGTACAGTTTCAAAATAGGAACTGGGTCTCCTCAAGGCCCAGAACCTGTTTGTTTCAAGCACCAGCAGCTCTGCAGGGCTGCCCTTGGTCAGCTGCACTGCAGAGCCAGACACTGAGTGTGTAGCACACCAAAGCTGTGGCACACATTGGACAAAAAACACTCCAGAGACCCCAGTGCTGCCTGAAGTGAGTGCTGGGCACGTGGCTCAGGGTGTCCACATCCTGCTGCCTCACAGCTCCAAGGACGGCACTTCATCTTGGATTTATTATCTGCATTAATAAAAGGAGTTTCCACTTGAAATTTTGTTTTAAAAAGGTTCTTGAAATTATACCAGAAACCTCAGCTAGCAGTGGAAAATGATCCTTTACTTCAGTGCTGGTCAGTGTGTTGTCACCTGCAGTCTCACCCACCTGTGGCAGCCATCAGTTACTGTGGGTCACTTTGTGTTTCATCTCTTACAGAGGGAAACTCGGCAAGTTGTGATTAAAGAGACAGAACTTGGATTGTGTTCCCCTTTGCAGAGATCCCTTTGTGTGGGGTCTGCTGTGGATCTCTTGGGCAGAACAGGGGTGGGTTCTGTGGAGGCACCAGGAGGAGGAGGAGGAGGGTGTCACTCTTGGGAGCCAAATGACCTGGTACAATAATTGCTGGTTTGCACTCAGCAGGTGATGCTGGCACCATTATGGGATGGACTCCTCGGCGTGCTGGCAGCTGTTGTGGGGCAGGGTCTGCCCAGGCTCCTGCCCTGGCACTGCAGGGACAGTGGCACTGCCCCATCTGTGTCCCCACGGGCGTGCACAGGGGACAAAGGCAGCTCTGTCTGCCTGCCCACTTGTCAGGGGCTCTCTTAAAGTTACAGAGGGGTTTGGCTGGAGGATTGCATTTATCAGGTGGTGATTCTGAGCCAGGCTGTGCTTTTGTGGATGAGCATTTGCTGCTGTTCAGGCCTGGAGGAGACAGGAGCCCGATTCCTTGGGGACTCCTTTCACTGCAGTGTCCGAGCTGCACTGGGAGACATTGCTGGGGGCAGGACATGCATCCATGCATCCCAAGGTGTTCCTGGAGCAGGGAGTAGCCCCAAGGAGAGCTGTCTGCTCCATGAGTGATGTGCCAGGCTTGCCAGGGGAGCTGCTGTGAGAGCCCAGGCTGTTCTGTCCCTGGAGTGTGGGTACTACAGACAGCACTTGTTGCAAACCCTCTTACAGTGTGATGGAACTGCTGCAGATACATTTGCTGTCCCAGCCCTGCTTGTGCACTCTCAGGTCCAGTTCTCACTGAAAGTTTCTCAGCTTTATTAGCCAAACTTATGAACTGTTCTTTATTTTCGTTTCAGGCTGCTACAGTTTATACTTACTGAAATGTCCAGGGATTATTATCTTAGCCTCATAGTTTGGCATAATATCAAACCCCTGCCTTCTCTGTACTGAAAGTCACTAAATGGGGACTGCAGGTGACTAAGGCATTTTATTTTCATAAGCATGTAAGTGACAAAGAAGTGGTACTGTGGCATAATGATATTTAGACAAGATTTTTTTGTATGTGGAGTTAGCCACACTGACCCTTTAGTGCTGTTCAATCAGTTTATACAGTCACTGATTAAACATGACTGTACTTCTCAGTGATGTTACACAATAGCATCAAGTTGTTTAATAACATCTTATCCTGGTTTCTTCCTCTCCAGAGACTCTAACTGAATTTTTATGGCAAATATGAAACTTTGTATACTATGATGTAGGACTTGCAGGTTACAATTTGATCATTCTACCTATGCAAAGCCAAGCTTATGCTGGGCTCGTGGAATTTTGGTGCAGTCAAACTTTCAATGGTAAATATGCACAACAGTTCTGTCTCTCAGAGCTCTTGTGGGGCCTCCTCCTTCCCTGGGCCCCAGGAGCAGCGTGGCCATGGGAAGTGGTTTGAGAGTCACCCACAAGAGCAGAGGCTCCAGGTTGTCTCTCAGCTTGACTGAAGCAGTGAAGAGGGGCAGAGGGGCCTTTCCTGGGTCACAGACCCTCCCCATTCCCTGGTTTCTGAGCAGGACACGAGTGGCACAGAGCTGCCCTGTGTCCATGGTGTGTTTGGGGCACTTGCTTGTCCAGCCCCATGTCCTGCTCTGGGGAGAGGCACCTGGTTGGTGTTCCAGGGCCCTGCTGTGCTTGGGGGGTGCCCACACAGGATCTCCAGTGTGGGGAAATGGGACAGGCAGCATTTCCAGCAGATGTGTGTGGCAGTCGAGTGTTTGCTTGGATATTGGTTGGAGTCCCTTTGTGCACCTTTGGGCTCCCTGTGTGCTGGGCTGCTTTCCTTCCTCGTTCTGCAGTCTTCTTGCAAACCAAAAATCCTCAGTGTTCTGAGCAAGTCCTGCAGCTCGTGTCCTTCCAGCCTCCCCCTGTGCTCTGAGCATCCCTCCTCCTGGGGGAAAACCCCTGGGCGGGCCGATCCTCCCCCCTCTCAGTGAGCTGGAGGAAGTGTGTGTGGATCAGGAGTTCCCTAATGCTGCACTGAGCTGGCTTCTGGAGAGTGTTGAATCCACCTTTGGCAGTTCTATACCTGAGCCGGGGTTATCTGGCTTTTTCTGACTGTGTGATTAACACCTCACCCATGCTCAGGGCTGTGGATCTCCTCTTGCCCCTCCCAGCCTTGATGACAGAGCCTCAAGATCTTTTACCACCTTTGAGCAGCGGCTGAACTCTGCCTTGGTCTGGCCTGTGAAGCCAGGGCTGCTGTGTGAGGCTGCTGAGCCCAGTCCATCAGTGGCATGTGCCCTCTGAGCCCGGGGACAGGACGTGCAGCAGGTGTCCCCGTGCTGGTTCTGTGGGACCTCAGCACAGTTCTTGCTCCTTTATTGCAGCTCATCCTCCACAAGCACAGAGTGTGCATACCCTGCTGCAGTACAGCTGGAACAGGGTTGCTGGTATTTAGGTTTTTCCCCCGATTGCTTTAGTTTAATGCACTGCTCCAGGCACCTTCCATTCTTCCCTTCACCAGCTGACATCAAAGCAACACGAGGAGCATTATTGAGCTGTCAGTATTTTGCCTCAATTTGTGTTGCTGCTCCTGCAGTTATTTCACTGGGATGTTGCAGCAGCTGGAGGCAGGCAGGCTAATGGGGGCATTACCTCAGCGACCATGGCATTTGAGTAGTTGCAAAGAGAAGTGTTGTTTGGATATCTTCCCCTGAACTCAGGCTGCTTGCCCTTTCAGCTGCTAGGAGCAGATCTAAACACTATTGTGTCCCACCCAGTCTTGCTGTAGCCTGCATGTGTGGTCTGAAACAACAACAAATGTACAGAATTTACTGCTTATAAAATCACCTGTCTTCAGTGTAATAAGGAGGTAGATAAAGAATGAAGTGTCTCCTGCTGCATGTAAGAGTTTGGGCCAACTGGATAATGGATTCAACAGTGGAGGCTGATTTATAATATGACAAGAGCTTTTTTATTTCTTCTCCCTCTTTGAAAATGAAAGGTGAGGGGAAGGACTGCAGAGGTGAGGGGTCGGCCAAGCAAGAGATACCCACTAGGGGAGGTATTTCTGTTCTGTAGGAGATGGGCTAAACAAAAATACAGATTTAATTGAGATTGTAACTGTCCAAATGGTGTCTTGCTAACCACTTTTTCCTAATTGTCTGACCCTATGATTATTCATTATGGGTAGATCTCTCAAATGTGGTTGTAAATACCTTAAGTTAGAGACAGATAAACAAGTAAACTTATAAAACAAGAATAAGCTGTGACTGGGTCAGTAAAAATGCTGTGTTTGCCTGACCCTCTGTCTCTCATTCAAGTTGCAGGAGTTATTACAGCTGACTTCCTCTCAGGATTGTTCCACTGGGGAGCAGATACCTGGGGATCTGTGGAGCTGCCCATCGTTGGAAAGGTTTGACATTGTTATTCCTAAGCTTGGAAAGGTTCTGAAGTCCCTTCCTGCAGCACTGCCAGTGCTTCCAGCTGAGCTGGGCTCTGCCCACACCCAGCCCAGGGAGCAGCCTGGGCACTGCTGGGGCAGGGCTGTGTTTGCAGCTGGCCTGGGGCACACGTGCAGGGTGGCACTGCTCCATTTTGTCACCTGCCTTGACGTTGGCAGTGCTGCCATCCCAGTGTTTGCAGACCTTTCAGGCTCTGTGGGAACAGCAGGTGTTGGGACCTGGCTGGGCACTGTGTATGCTCAGAAGGTCAGGAACACAGATTTGGAGAGTTGTCCCTGCAGCTGAACTCCTAAAAAAAATGTGAAACATGAGGCTGCTCCAGGAATAATCTTCCCAGTTCCCTCTTCTATGGGCCCCTGTTGAAACACAGTAATATTAGAACGGTGGTGACTGAAGACTTAATTTGAGATGTATTATACACCTGCAGCTACAAATGCCAGTTGCTTAATGGAAGGTGCACTGTAAGCAACAATCTGTTTTCCTAATTAAATTTCTTAATAACTACCATTAATTACTCCTCACAGTGCAATATTAGAAGGATCATTTTTTAAAAAATGTGGGCTATTTCTTGTTATTATCCAGAGTTACATGAACTGCAACAGCAGAATTTAATCTGTTGAGTTTGTTCACCTTCAATAGACTTAGTACTTGAACCCCTGTATCTCTAGACCACAGTTTAAATAATTTTTAGAAACCCTACTGCTAGAGACTCTGCATGAAATAACCATGAGCTGAGGCTGCTCAGGACACCTTTGCACAGGCTGGACAGGCTGGAAGTGTTAAAGGCAAATCAGTAACTGGTTTGTCTGTCCCACACAGTAAAACAATGGCTCTGTGTGTTCAGATGTGATTTCTGCTCCTAGAGGTGACTTCTGTATAGTCTGTTTGTCTTCCACTGCTTTGTTCAGTCACTTAATTTGCATTTAGTCTCTTAGTGCTGGCATATGTAGCCCATAAATATGGTAGGCTGAATCCTAATTTTTTAGTGGGTTTTTCTTCCTTGGTTGATTCTGCTTAGCAAGTGAGTTTCACAGGCTTATTTTGCCTGTGAAATTAGAGTGCTGATGCTTTGTTTTTAAGATTGGATACTGAAGGTCCTAAGTGAAAATCTGGAAGAGGAAAACGGAAAAGTAAAGAAAATCTGGATTTGGGTGTGGGAACTGAGTTGCTTTGCAAATGTCAATCAAATTATCTGAAGTGTCATCATGACAAAAGTTTGAAGCTGCTTACATGCTTTGTACTATGGAATTCTCTCCAACTCAGTCATCAGATTTGAGTCTATTAAGAGGGATTTATGGGTTTGTTTGGGTTATTTTTTGTAATATTTTTCTTTTCCAAGACCATTATTGAGTGTGGTATTGTGTTTATCCAATTATTTTCCCAGGCTTTCATCAGACCTTTTAGGGAACACCATATTGACCCCACAGCAATCACCAGACACGATTTCATAGAGACCAATGGAGACAACTGCTTCATGACACTGGTCCCCTTGGCAAACATGGCATACAAATTTGTTTCTTTTTCCCCAGGTAAGCTGTTAGTTCTGGCTGCTGTGGATTAAGTGTTCTTGTTGCTACTGAATGAACACTTGTCTGTGTGAAGTTTGGAGAAATCCATGGATGTGATATGACAAGAAGTTGGAAGCATGGTGCTCCTTGCAGGAGGGAGGGAATCTTTCTTTCCTTTGAGGTGTGGTGGCAGAAGGTGGCACAGTGGTGGCAGAAGGTGGCACAGTGAGGTTCTCTAGCTCAGCAGAGGATCTGGGGCTGGAGAGTTGCGCTAGGAACATTAGAAGTTATGCTAAATACTCTTTTTTATTAGAGGGACCAAGCTGTGAACATCTGGGGAAGCTCACTGTTCCAAAGCGTGTAGCACCAAACAGTGCTTCATCTCTGTGCACAGGTATTTATGAGCAAACCAGCAGTCAGGAACCGAAGGATCAAATTAATTTTTTTGTGTTAAACTCAGCTTGACTTCCTGTTTCTGGTGTTTAGACAAACTCTGGCGCTTCCCAGCCTGTCTTGTGACATTTGAGAATTGCTTCTGGCTCGCTGGCACTTGTGGCAAAGCAGCTTTGCTGAGGCTTTTGTCAGTCCCTGCAGCAGCAGGCAGCTCAGGCTGGGCAGGACGTTGTCCTGGTGGAAACGTGCCTTTCCACAGCTGGCTCACAGCTGCCCGTGGTGTTTTGCAGAGGCGCTGTGTGAGACCTGTCCCTGGGAGTGTTACGTCTTTGCCCTCATCATCTTCATCACCATGACGAACCAGATCCACAAGTGGTCCCACACGTACTTTGGCCTTCCTCGCTGGGTCGTCTTCCTCCAGGACTGGCACATCATCCTGCCCCGCAAGCACCACAGGATCCACCACGTGTCCCCCCACGAGACCTACTTCTGCATCACCACGGGTACTGCCCCCCTGCACCACCCTGCCTGCTCAGCTGTGCTGGGACGCCTCAGAGCCCTGCAGTGAGCTGTGCTCTCTCAGGCTCCTGCAGAGCTGCAGCTGCCTGTTTGCATATCAAGTGTGGAGGAAGCTTTGTGGTCAGTGCAGGGAGCTCGGAGCCTAAGGGAGCAGTCAGTGGTGCTGAGGTCCCATTGCCTGGGGTCTTGGTGAGCTCAGGCCACTAATGGGGTTTGTTCACTAGAGCTGCTGTTCTTCAAAAGAGCAGAATGTCTGCAGCTGGTCAGGAATGCTCATTTCTAAAGCTGGGCTGCTGGGCTTCAGCATCCACTCATTCTGAAGCAGAGGATTGGACAGGCTTGCAGGAAGCTTTAGCTTCCTTTTATACCTGTACAGGTGGGAATGCTCAGTCACCAGTGTTGCACGATCCTAAATAAGTTATCAAGTTAATTAGACAGCTGGAAATGAACCACTCTGGTTCTTCATTCTGTCATTGGCTGCGGCAAATGGTTCATGTGGGTTTTGAAACCTCTGCCAAGAAAAAAATCTAGTTCTCATTAGCAGAATGTCATGTAGAGACATGGTACAATTAAGAAGCCTGACTTGACAGATGGTGGCAAAAATCTTGCCACCCAAAGAGCTATTTTTAAGTCCTACTATGTCCTGAGAGTTTAAGCCTGACCATTATTAGCAGTATTGGGCTTGTTGCTTTTTTTTCCTCATTAAAAAAACATTGAACTTCGGATGCTATGACAAAGACTAATCCTCTTTTTCATTTGCAATCCCTTAGGTTGGCTGAATTATCCGTTAGAGAAGATAAGATTTTGGAGATGTTTGGAGAACATCATCCAAGGACTTACTGGGGAGAAGCCGAGAGCGGATGACATGAAATGGGCTCAGAAAATCAAGTAACTTTTGCCAGCCTTCAGCAATCCTTAACTTGTTGCCAATGTTGTTTTTTTAAAAAAAATAAATAAAGCCATCAGCCAAATTCAAGACCTTCAAAGAAATAACAGACTCTAAAGCACAAACTAAAAAGTGCTAACACAAACTGCAATGAAAAGAACTAATTCTTAAAACAATACTTGAAATGAAGATGATTACTCTCACTGAGCACCTTTTTGTGTAGCCATGTCTGCTTACACCCTAGAACTCGCTTTGTCGCTGTATCGTGAGGTACCGGGCACGCCAGAGGCAGCACAGCACTCCAGGGGGACGTGGGGGCGTAGGAAACGTGTGTTGTATCAACATTATTGAACACTTCCAGAACAGCTTGTTGCCTAAGAACCTACAGGGAGCACGGTGACAAGTTTGTCACTTGGTGTTGGAGTGCAAGGGCACTGCGTGAGAGCCGTGGGGAGCAGTGGAAGCTATAGAATCATGACTGTGCAGTGCCCTCAGTGATTGATCGACGTTCAGCTCCGTCTTCACTATCATGTTCAACCTTGTGTCACGTGGGACTGACTTGGAGAATCCTGCTCCTCCAGGGGCCACCAATCCTCAAGTGTCTTCAGTTTCCCTTAAAACAAAATTGTTCTACTCTCCACGTGGAATTGAGCAAACAGTTTCTGCATAAGCCTTCGCCTTCAGGAGCCTCTGAGGAGGGGAAGGGCACCCTACAACACGTGTCTGTTTGTGTGGAGTGCTCACTGCTGAGTCTTCTATTAAGTGTTTCCTACCCTGACAATAAATGTTTGAAATAGTTCTAGCGTTGGGCACACTGCAAATAGCTGTATTCAAGAGCTCAAGGTATCAAACTTGTAATGTTAGAAGGGAAATGTCAATGACTGGTGTTTTGTTCTTTTTATTTTTTTAAGGTGCTTGCTTGTTTCTGTAAATAATATAAAGCCTTAATCTCTTCTGGTGTAATGGAATAATATTTTAATGTGATGTTTGAATGTATATAATATATTTATAACAAAGCAGTTGGATAATACTAATCATGTTCAAGTCTTGTTGCTGTTTATCATTGCTGCAGTGGCAGCACTTAGTGCAAGAGCTGGATCAGCGCTTGCACAACACCACATGCAGTCCCACACCTGAGACACCTGGCAGCCTGTCACAGCTTGTTTGGGTTGGAGGGATCATCTGCCAGGGTTCTAGGAGCCTGGCACTGTGTTATACCAGACTTCTACACCTTTCCAGAAGTGTAAGTAATTCATTCTGCTCTGGATGCAAAGGAGTAATCTCTAAGCTGAATTGGGGTGAAGAAGTTTCTCTAAAATCGTCCAACAGGCACTTTATCAAGTTAATGTGATTTGGATCTTGCTTAATTCTTGCCTGACTGAAAGCTCGCTGGTGGTCAGATGTAAGGTATGTTCCCTCCTGTAGTTGTAAATTGGGTTAAATTCAAACTGCCTCTTCCTGAAGAGCAGGGTAAGATGGTTTTGAGTCATAGGTTTAGACTGACCTCGATCTCCACTTCTTCAGATATGGTGGATGGATTCTGAATGGGTTGGGACCTGGCAACTCCTTCAGTGGGAAGTGCTGGATGCAGGTGCCTCTGAGCTGGGTTCTGCAGATTAAAATCACGGTACCTTGGTCACAAAATATTTCATGTAAGTGCTCAGAGCCTTGGAGAACTTTATGCCATCATATGAAACTGTTTTCTGTTCCCGTTGCCACTGTCAATACTGTGGCAGGTCTGTGCAGCTTTGACATTAAAGAATTCTTCCTCTTCAGTAGGAGTCCCAAAATGCTTTCAGTTGGTTGTGGAGAGCTCTGGATAGAACTGGGTGGAAGTTCAGGGCTCCTGTGCAAATCAGCCTGAAGCAATGGATCCTCTGAGAGCTCTTTTCACTGCAGGTTTAAATGCCAAGTGAGCAGCAGTTGTGCACTGGATGGAGCAAATGGATCTGGGGACAGAAATCACTGGAATTTGTACTTCCAGAGTGCTGTTTATGGCATTGCTGCTGCCCAAACCTCTCTTGACTGTTGTCGCCTTACTGGAAACAAATCTGAGCTACACATGCTGGTGGCTGCTGGGACTATTTATCTGTTAATCTTGCTTAATTATGAGAAACTGGGACAGAGTTAATCTCCAGATGCACTTTCCACGTGGATGCTGTGCCAGGCTCCAGGGCAGCCCTGGCCTTGTGACTCCCCACACCCGACATGGCCATGGCTCCCAAGGTCCCTGATTCACCCATTCAAAGATGTGGATGTTCCCACAAAATCAGTATGGCAATTCTGGAGCAAAAGGCTGCATGGATCCTTCTTAACAGCTGTAAATCTGGCTTAAGAAAATTTGTTTTAAGTTGATTAGGAACAGATTAGAGCGGAAGCAGAATAAGGCACTCCTGTTAAATTCCTCAGGGATGGAGGGCCTGCATTTCAGTTCAGTGCTTTTAAATACTTTTAAAAGCTCTGTGATCTCAGCCTCAGCTTCACGGAGAACTCTGGACCCCCAGAAGAACTCTCAGGCCTCCAACTTTTGCCAGGGCTGCAGTTGCCTGCCACTGTGAGTGGATCTTGTGGTCAGGAAGGCCTTGGAGGAGCAGGGGTGATCCCTTAGGTCCATCCCAGGAGCAGGGGTGATCCCTTAGGTCCATCCCAGGAGCAGGGGTGATCCCTTAGGTCCATCCCAGGAGCAGGGGTGATCCCTTACATGCAGCTGTGGCACTGCAGCTCCCTCAGAGCTGTCTGGGGACACGGCTGCACAGGGAAGTGCTGCACGGTAGTGAACTGAGGAAAATTACTGCAAAGTGCTTCAAAGTCCCACTTGGAGGTTTTGGCTCGGGTGTGGTGCCTGTCTCTGTGATGCTCCTGGGACTTAGCAGCATAAAAGGTGGGGGGGAATGCTGTTCGGAAGGGTGTGAAATGAATCCCGCACCATGCAGAGAGCCATCCTGCTGGGCACCAGCCCGGCTCTGCTGCTGCTCCGCACAGCTGGGCTCTTGTGCCATCTAGCTGCCTTGTCCTGCTGCCTTGTCCTGCTGCCTTGTCCTGCTGCCTTGTCCTCCTTCCTCCCTGCTGCCCCGAGGCAGCCCGTGCTCAGCCGTGGCTGAGGTGAAATGTTGCCGTGTGAAATAAAAGCCAACCACGAACACCAGCGCTGGTGTTTTAAAGCAGAGTCCCCGAACAAAGCTCAGCCTGGGAGGGCTCACTGCAGAACGGAGCTTAAGCTGCCATGGGTCTCCAAAACGTTTTGCTTCGGAGTTGTTTCTGGGTATTTTCCTAGGACGTTTTGAGGCTCAGTTTTCGGAGCACGTGTTGTGAAGCGAAGGGAAGCAGAACTCATTTCCTTCCTATTTCTTTTAACTTATTTTTCGTGTTGTGCACGAAGCGGAGCGGGCTGGGGGAAGCTGGACCGGAGTGGGAGGGGTGTTACCCGGCCGACACGGCGCCGGTGTCCCGGTCTCCGTCCCGGTATCCCGGTGCCCGGGCTGCACCGAGCGGCGATAGCGCCCGCCCGCACCGCCGAGCTGCGGGGGCGCCGCGCGTGCACCGCGGAACTCCCCGTGCAGCCCCGCCCCGCCGCGAGCTCCCCTTGGCGCGCCCGCCCGCGCCGCGTCCGGGGCCGCAGTTCCCGCGTTGCGGTGACGTCAGGCGGGGGCGGGGCCGGCGGCGGCGGCGCAAGATGGCGGCGACCACGGGCGCGGGTGAGCGGGGCCGGGCCGGGCGGCGGGGCCGTGCCGGGGCCGCCTCGTCCCGGGGCACCCGCGGGGCCGCGCCCGGGGACGGCGGGGCGGGAGGCGCCCGGCGGAGCGGTGGCCGCGGCCGGGGAAACGGGGCGGCGGCGCCGCGGCCCGAGCGGGGCCCGGTGGGGCGGGGGTGGAGCCGGAGCCGTCCCCGCTGCCGCCCGCGGGTCCCGGCGGGCCCGTCCGCGCTTCCCCGGGGGTGCCGAGGCCTCGCGCTGGGAGCGGTGCCGGTGCCGGTCCGGGGGCGAGCGGGGCCGCTCGGGCCGTGCGGGACGCGTGTCCCGGCGGGCCGGGACCGGGCCGGGGCGCCGGGCGGGCCCGCAGCCCTTGGCGGGGCCGGGCCCCCAAGCCCGGGCCTCCGTTCAGGCTCTTTTGCTGCCCTGCTCCTCTCCCGGCCAGTGCCGTGTGGCCAGGGCTGGCCCCGTGCTGTCCTCTCGGTAGTCCCCAAGCTGTGGCTGGAGCTCCGTGCGTGAAATCAGCCGCCCTAAAAGCTTTTTTTCGCTAATTGCCTCTCTCTCTGTTCCGGGAGACGTGTGTAACTCCCGTGTCGGGACGCGTGTGCTCCAGGAAAGCAGTACATTTTTTATTCCCTTCAAACCTGCTCCACGCCAGCTTTAAGTAGTTACGCACACTCTTTCTTTGCATTTATCATTACACATTAAACGAAAATACTGCAACTAGATTTGGAGTGAGGTTTTTTTCTGTTGACATCCTCTCATGAACTTCAGCAGATCGAGTAAATCTCGATCCTGCCTCTGTTGAGGCAATTTCATTTTCCTGTTTTCCTCAGTCCAGGGAGGATTTCACATGTGCCCCTGTAGTGCTTGTTCTCAAATTGCACCTTCTGAAGTTTGACCGTGTGCTCACCCGAATGTGACTGCTGGGGGTATAACAGAAGTATTTTAAGAGTTTTTTTTGTTTACAGATCGTTCTCTGTCAATGGCCACTCAGATTTTAAGCTTAACCGTCACAATGCACATAATTGATATTAATCGAGTTAATACAAACACTTTTCAAGTGCAGCAGTTGCTGTCCTGAGAATTGTATTACAGGTGTGTGTTTGAACGTGTCGGCGTGTTGACTAAAGACACAAAAGCTGCAGCTCTGGAGAAGGGACCTTTCTTCCCTTGTTACGTCCTGTTTTCCTGCCTGCTCTCATTCTCAGTGATCCTTTCAAGCTGCTGACTTTGCATTTTGTGTTTGGCTGGAAGAGCAAGGCCAATCCTTTCCTTTGCAAGCCAGTGCAGCTGTGTGAGTGAATTGTTAGGTGTGGGAAGGGGCTGGGCTGCAGTGACAGCCGCAGCACGGCCTTTGGGACAGGCTGTTGTTATCCCACAGCTGCTGGCCGTGTTGTTGCATTGTTACCCTTGTCCCCTGGGTTTGTGACAGCTGTCTGGTGTCCCCAGGGCTGTGTGTCCCTGAGTGTCCTGTGTTCAGTGTGGACACACGGCTCTCCAGCTGCCCCAGGGCTGACTGACAGAGCTGTGCTGCAGGAGCGCTGCGTGTATGCACTAAACCCAAAATTCAGCCTGGGAGACTCCGTGGATGGGAGCTGTAATTCCTGGCTGCCCTCCCAGCATTCTGCAGTGCTGGGAAAGAACAGATCTTCCTGTGCTGTGGGCAAGAGCAGCCCTGTGCCCAGGTGGCACTGCAGGGCAGGCTGTGTGGGTCCCTGCTGCCCAGTGAGGGCAGGGCCTGCCATGGGCAGGGGGGCTGCGGGTGGCACCTCCTCCCTCTCCACTGCTCAGGAAGGTGCCTCCTTCACTCAACTGGGAAGCACGGTTTGCTAAAACTTGTTTGGTGGAATCCTAATGTACTCATATTTGTCTGGAAAGCACTGGAATATGTGTCATGTCTTGAGTTTGTGGTGGTTTAGCAATGGAGCCTAAATACACATATTGAAGATGAAAAATGCTCATCTGTCTTCAACAGCAGCTACTGACCCAGAGGAAGAAGTGGTAACAAATGTCCCTGTAACATAAAAAAGTCATAGGGATGGTCCTGGCAATTAGAGGTAGATAGATTAGATGATTGTATCTATTAAGCAGGTAGAAATTATCAACAAGGGGAAAATCCCACCCCTCAGCCTGGAAGGAATGTTAGGATGTGAGATCCATCTGTACCACTCAGATGGGAATCCTATGTTGCTGATGATGTGGGTGTCCCACACACCCCATTACTATATGAATAAAAATAAAGGGTTGACTTTAATGATTTTAATAAGGCTGTTCCTAGGAGACTCCACTGTGTGTCCATCCTTCAGACTGAGGTGTCTGCAGGAATGCTCAGCTACCAGAGGTGATCTAGCAGGAATCCAGGAGTTCCTCAGAGACTCCTGCACTTGCTGGGCTGCAGTTACACTACAGACCTTGCACCATGTTGCTGTCCTGCAGAGTCAGGTTTTATAGTGAGACAAAACCCAGCTGTGCTGGCCTGGGGGGTTGTGTTTCTCTAACTTTCAGCCTGGAAAAAGTTTAATGACCTCACTTCACCCACATTTCTCTCCCAGTTCAGTTCTGTGGGTCTGTTGCCGGGCTGTGAGGCACTGTGTTTACCAACAGCTTGGAAGTGCTGAGTGGTAAAATGGTTTGCCCAGATTTAAGTTTTTCCAAGTGTGAGGAAGGTGAAGAACTGCAGAAGAACTGGTCATTGGGTGTGTGGCTGTGACAGTGCTGAGACATGTGGCTTAATGCTCCTGACAGAGAAGAGCACACATTGGGATTGGTACAGTGTGTTAAAAGTGTCTGTTTCTAATTGCTGGGGGCCCTGTAACATCCCTGTGAACTCCAGGGGATGCTTGTCTCTCTGGGGCTGTAAGTAAAAGACCCAAGGGTAGGGGAAGAGTAATTGAAAAGAAAATGCAAGATAAATTCTGCATTCTTAAATACGATGGACTGTAAGAGCACGTGAAAGAGTGCCAGAGGAGTTGATTGCAGAGCTTTGTGTACTGTAACAGAAGGATGCAGTAGGTTGAATAGAAAGGTAAATGGTTCAACACTCCTGCAAGATGATACTGAATTGAATATTTTTGTCTTCAGTGGTATAAATTATATAATATATTTGAAAAGAAGCATTGTGGCTGAGAACAGTACTAATCAGTGTATTAAATAAATAGACAGGTAAGGGACCTGGCAGGTGTAACACTGACAGATTTGGTGTGAACAACACTGACAGAGGGTGTGAAAACTGGGATTTTCCAGTTGTGAGGGTTCTGTTCAACTCCTGCAAGTGGAGCTGCAGTTACTGATGGTTTGTGCCCCATCCCTCTGGGTGTGAGCCGGGCCTGTGCCTTCACCTGGAGGCCTCACACTGATGTTTTAGTGACCTCTTTCCAAGGAACCTGCCTAAAGCACTGAAAGGCAGAACCAGTGCTGAAGCTTGCACAGAACAGAAGACCCTTCAGATTGTTAAAGTACACAGGAAGTTGTTTTTGTGTCTGCAAAATATCTCAGTGCAACTGCTCACTACTGTCTGCATCGTCAGAGTGGAAATTGTGACTGTAAAGACAGTGCTAGAAATCTGAAGTTCCTGTCTCCTGAAAGCTTTTGTGACAATTGCTGAAAGCCTTCTATTTGGTTTTAAGTATTCCATCACTTCAGAAAGTTTATATGCCATTGTGACAAGGGAGTTGCTTGTGTATTTTTTACAGTCCCAGTGCTGCTAGGTTAAGCTGTCCAATTCATTATCTGCAGTCAGTGCAAAGACATGAAACAGACTGGAGAGGATGTAATTAAGGCTGAGTATCAAATACACAGAAACAAGCATCAGAAAGCACTTCAATGTACTGAGCAGCAGAGGTGTTTAAAGCTGCTGGATATCAGCTCATTTGAGTTCCTGGAAATCAGGAAATAATATAGGAAGCAGAGTTTAAATTGTCCAGTTTGATAAGTTGCTTGTTACCAGTGAAGATGTGGAAAAACCTTCAGTAAAAGAAAGTTCCTCTCCTCAGAGCCCCGTTTTCTGGGGGCTTTGCTGAGGTGTGCTGTCCCCTGTGCCTGTGCTTCAGTCCTGAAGAGATGCTTGTAATTTGATCTCACTTATGGAAGGAGAGACAAACGTGATGCTGAATTTTTGGAGAGGTGTATTTTTCTACTGCCACTGATCAGAAGGATTGAAGGAGAGGATCTATCCCTAAAGGCACATGGCCTGCCTGCTCTCACAGTGCTGTTCTCAGCTTCACAAGGTGTCTGGATGTGAAATTGCTTTAGCTATGTAACCGAGGAAGGTGGAGATGGAAAAGTGTAGTCTGTGAGTAAGAGAAAAGTCTCAGCCAGGTATGATCTCTCTTAAAGTTGTTACAAGACACATTCAGTTGTATATCTTTAGTAGTGCTACATTAAGAGGTAAATCTGGGAGTGCTTTAAGATCTTTAAAGGTCCAAGCTGGCATTTAACTGTCTTTCAGGATAATTCTGCTCTCCCTTTAGTGAAATTCTGACCAGGTCAGACTCCTTTTGTCCCCATTTCAGTGTGCTGGCTCAGCCTTGCAACTCATTGGTTTACAAACAGCTGGGTTGTGAGGTGCCAGGGAAATTTCTGACAAGGAAAACAGAAGGTCCTGATGTGGTCAGAGGCTGAAGAAGATGTCACGAGGTCACCCAGCTTCTTAACTGCAGCTGTGAGCTCTATGAAGTACAGTCTGGGGTTCAGTTCTCCTCTCTAGTGGCCATAAAATTATCTCCTTAACGTTTTGTGGCTCATGAACTTGTGTGTGGGGTTGAGGCTTTGCAAATACACCTTGCTGAAAGGTGCAGTTTGAGAAGGATTGTTCAAATCTGTCACTGGAGAGCTTGCCTAGTCAATACAGTTATGATTTAGCTTTCACTTGTTTGCCATTGTGATTAATAGTGAATATCTCCTTTTGCTCTGAAATATGTTTTCAGTTCCATTTCTGGGAGTATTTCTGTGAGGTTAGGCAAGCTGCAAGTGAAGCAATTACTGAGATATTACTGTATTTATGTTTCAAATGAAGCTGCTATTTGAGAGTCATATTGAACCATAGTGAAGGCTAAATTATAATGCATAACTGAAAGTACTTTAGATAAGCTGATTACTTTTTAATTGCCTCTCACTTTATTTAGGCTTTCTTGTGTTAAATGAAGGGCTCTTAGAAAAACAGGTTGGTTTGGTTACTGCCAGGGAAGTCTCCATTGCTACAATGAGAGGGTTATGCAAGGTATGTATTGGGGGGTGGGAGGAGGAAACTCCTGGTGCTGTCAGGGGGCACAGGGCATCCCCTGACTCTGCAGCTGCCATCTTCAGCATGGACATTATTTGGCAAGTGCTGTGTGTGCCTAGGACAGATGTGCTTTCTAGGAATTTTGGTGGGCAGCAAGCAGGGTGGTGTTGTGTTGTGTGAGGTCACAAGTGATAAAGGTCGTGTGGCTTCTGAGGTTGGGGTCCCAGCAGGACGTGGTAGCAGACCATGAGTGCTCCAGGCTCTTGCAAATGAGGAGATGGGGATGGCTTAATGGACTTGTGCATCTTTCCAGACTGACCAGAAGGATAAACCTGGTCTCTATTCTGCCTTGCTTAAGGGAAGTTTATTTATATAAAGCATTTATGGTTGTATGGGCATGTTCTTTTAAATTAAATTGTGTGATTCTCTTTCCATTGAATGAATTTCCTGAGAATGTGTAAGGGAGGGAGCTGAATTGCCACCTTCTGTGGTAGCTGAGGTGATGATCCTTCACATTACACCCCAAGCTTTAGAACAGGGGTAAAACATGTTTAGAAA
This sequence comes from Cinclus cinclus, assembly GCF_963662255.1. Lineage (NCBI taxonomy): Eukaryota > Metazoa > Chordata > Aves > Passeriformes > Cinclidae > Cinclus > Cinclus cinclus. The sequence goes on from NC_085063.1 coordinate 14,979,153, forward strand.
GCAGCGGTGTTGTAGGACAGGGCCATCTATTGTAAAATTACCACTTACCTCCCATGATCATTTTCTTTTCTGTGAAGTGCATAAAACTGCAGTGTGTGTCGTTCCCTTTGGGCACCCCATGCCATGGTGTTCCTGCAGTGCTCAGAAGCAGCATTTCCTGTGGCATGAACACTCATTCCTGTAAACGATTTCCATGTAACAGGAGTCAGTGCACAACATGACTCGCCAGCTCTCTGGAGACCTCACACTTGCCAAAGAACTTAGAAATCCTGTGTGACTCTTTTATGGCTCTGATTCATGCCGGATTCATGCTGAATCAGAGCAGCTGTATCTAGGGAGAGCTCAGCAATTAAGTTTCCTTCTCTTCCCATGAGGTTGTAAAACCAAGCCTAGCTCTGAGTAACAATGTCAGAACTAAGGCTGCCTTTCAGTCTTGGTTGTAGGAATATATATGTGGTGATGTCATTTCTAATTACATGCTCACTTAAAGATTCCTGCTTGGCTCGGTGGACAGGGTGTGATGCTCAGAGGATCACTCAGAGTTGATGCTCAGAGGAAGAATGGACAGGCAGTCTTCTTGGTGTGTGGCCTGTGTCTGCCGTAAAGCTGATTCCTCCTGGGGCATTTAGTTTGATGTAAGTAAATACCAGTAAATTGTCTTTGCCCCACGGATAACTATGAAGTGATATTAAGGAGCGAGGCACAGGCACAGAGATGATGCTTGTTAAGCATTGTGATGTTGTGATGTGGAAGCGAGAGCATTTTTTGGCATTCATGCGACTCATTCCAGCAGCTGATGGCTGCTGGGGCTGGGGTTCTGATAACAACCACAGGGTTTCCTCTGTGGCATCCCCTGCCCTGGGGAAGAGCTGCTGGGCCACCTCCAGAAGAATCTTGCCCTTCCACCCTGGCCCTTTTTGGCAGGGCAGCAGCAGGCAGGGCTGGAGCCCAGGCAGCAGTTTGGCTGTGAGTCATTCCCCAGCAGCAGCTCATAATTTAAAGATTTTGTGGGGAGTAAATGCTGGGGTTTGTCGTGCAGGGGATGTGACAGTGATGCCCAGGAGGTCCTATTGCCACCCAGGTCTGGGGCTATGCAGTCTCATGGCAATGGCTTTACCAGCCCCAACTGACTCATTTCCTTTCGCAGGCAAAGATTTGTGTTGCTCAGCAGCCATGGAAACGGCACGGTGTGGCTGGGAGGGGATTTGGCAGGGAGCTGTGCTCAGCAGCCCCAGCTGAGAGGTTTGGTTCTGCCAGGACAGGTCTGGTGTCTGCTGGCACCGCTCTGCTGGAACTGAGTTCCTGTGCTGCTGCTGCAGCTATGGCTGAGTCCTGCTGCCCAGGATGTTCTTGGATAGGATCACGTTAGGTGTGTACCCAACTGGCCAGCAAACCACTTTCTTTAGTCATTTGCTGGTTTGGTTTCTTTGATGTGAATTCCCTTTGTAGTGAATGAAATTTGGACGCCTCTGATTGTGCAGCAAAATCGGCTCTGTCATTTAGTTTCCTCAGGTCATTAATACGTTTAAAGGGGGGTTTAGAACTACCAGATCCTCTGTATTTTGCCCATGGCCGAGGAGTGCTCCACGGGCTGCAGGTGGATCTCTGCTTCCCCAGGGACATCTCTGCCCATCCTTCCCTGGCCTTGGTGTCAGCACTGCTGTTCCTCTGGCCCGTTCTCTGTCCAGCTGCTCCTGTGCAGTGCTTTTGCCCCTTCCCAAACACTTGATCCCAGCAGTGGGCTCAGTGCACTTCTGCTCTGTGGTGCCTGGGGTGCAGATCCCTTGCAGAGCAGTGGAACCCACTGTGGCCTGAGTTCAGGATCCTCCCTCACCACAGGTTTGCTGTGTGACCTTGGATCTCTGTTTTGGCCATTGTTTTCATCCATGTAATGGGGAGAAGGAAATCTCCCTGGTTTGCTGTCTGTACCAGCACTTAAAAAGTGCTGGAATTCCTTGATGATGGAGGTCACAAGTACAAAGGATGCTATTGCTGCTGACAAAGCCCACTTCAATTAACTTCAGATTAACCTGCTAATGTTATGAAAGAGTTTTATTTGCTTTGAAAGGTATTTTTAAAGCTCTGAGTCAACTGCTGTCAAGCCTCTCATGGTGTCATTTTGTAGAAACTTCTAAATTTTTATACTATAAATCATATAAACAAGTGCTAATTAGAGCTCTGTAATACCGAGTGTACCTTTGAGGGAACAGATATTTCCTTTCATTATACTGCCTGCCATAACATGTGGCCTATCAGCCTTCTAGAATGTTTATTTGGGGATACCTTGATTTTGCTTGTAAAATCCAAGCTAAATATGGGAATAGCTTTTTTTGTAATGTTGAAGTGTTGTCATTCAAAGAGTGGTATTTTCATGATTTTGCCCAAAAGATGATCTGTAGAATGACCAAAAGTATCAGGGAAATTACTCTAGCTTTTTTTCTTTACTAGATTTCTCAACTGAAATGTTTTTCTGATTGTTTCAGGAGTAAAAGTTCCTCGTAATTTTCGTCTTTTGGAAGAACTTGAAGAAGGTCAGAAGGGAGTAGGGGATGGAACAGTTAGCTGGGGCCTTGAAGATGATGAAGATATGACACTTACAAGATGGACAGGAATGATTATTGGGCCTCCAAGAGTAAGTACCCACTTAGATATTGAAATAGTACTGTTACTTTGTTTTCCCCTCTTCCCCTAACCTAACCACTGAAGTAGAAAATAAGCAAAACTCAAATGAGTGAAAAACCACTTTAGGAAATGATTTATGTTGAAGTTCTTTATAATAATGGGTTTCATGTATCTGTATGGCTTCTTGCTTACAATTGGAAACATTTTGGTGCCTTTCTCTGGTTAGTTCTGTTACTTGCCTGTTTTATATTTGCAGATTTGGTAAGACATAACTTTGGAGATCCCAGAATTCTAACATCTGTACCCTTGAATCCAGCAAGGTTTATAACCCCTCAGCCAGTGAGCTTACAAATGGAGCTGCTGCAGGTGCCAGGGGATGCTCTGTGCTGGCTTTTCTGCTGTTCCTGCTCAGTTTTTGGGGTGCTGCTATTGCAGCTGTACTGCCGAGCTCTTGTAGAATTTCAGCTGACTGAGGAAACTCCAATTTTAGTGATTGTGGTCTCTTCCCTGAATGTCCTTTCCCAAAACAGCATCTTATAATGCAGCTGGCCTTTGGGGGAGTATTGTTGTGTTCTCCTTTCCCCCCAGCCCTACTGAACTGTGAGTTTACACTCTGGTAGTGAAGTTGGGGGCTTAATTGTGTGTTGAATGTGTGCATGTGTTCTAAAACCAGAACTAGTGTGTTGTCTCCAGCTTCACTGTTCTGTTTCCTTAATATCCTTTGGTGGAGTGCAAGTAGCCAATTCTCCTTCCTGCAATAGCAGATGTCTTCTACATCTGGCCCCAGTATGATTTCTCAGTAATTCCAGGAGTCATTATATGAAAATCTTTACAGACCTTTAATCGTGTTCCTGCTCTGTGTTCCCATTCTGTCAGTTGCCTTTTTTGACATGCAGTGAGGTTGTACAAGAAGTGTATTATGAAGGCATTATACATGCAGTGTTTTCTGTCTCACCCAGAAGTGTTGTTTACGTGTTGTCTGCCTTTGCTAATCTCTCCCCAGTCACGAGCATTTCATTTGTTTATGATGTACCCAAATTGTTTTCTAGAACAGCATTTGATTTTAGAACATTAGGAGGGTGCTAATGAGCCTGCATTAAGGCTGTGAAGAAAGCTAACATAGGCTTTATGGAAAATTTAAACAACCTTGAAATCTAATTTCAAAAATTAAATAGGAATTGAAATGTGCAAACGGGAGCATGCAGCCTTGCCAGCAGTGATGGAACTTTGCAGTTCTTGTCTGCTGCAAACCAAGGCTGAAGGACCATCACAGCAGAGGAGTCAGCTCTGCCTCTCCTGTTTTCCTGACACACTTAGGACTAGAGATCTTCTTGCCATCAGTGTCCCGACTTCTTCTGAGCTCCTTGCTTGAAGGCAGCAGACTGTATTGAGAGAGATCCTGGGGACTCACAGCCATTCTTGTGTGCTGTCCTCTTCTAGCACTGCTCATACTCAGTTATTACCACTGTGGTTCTTAGGGTGTGGAAATCCTGGCTGGGGACCAAAGCTAAGTCCAGTTTCCCTCTGGGTGGAAAGCAGTCAGGCTTGCAGCAGGCTGGGAGGATGCTGTGCTGCATTCCAGTGGGGGAAACGAGCAGCTGTGCAGAGCTGGAGGTGCTGTGTGCTGCTGCCCTGAGCTGTGCTGCTGTCTTGCACATTGTGTCATTCCCAGGCTGTGGTGGTGTCCCACGGCCAGGGAGTCACCTTGTTGACACGGGCTGTTCAAAAACAGTGGCACTGTCAGAGCTGCAGCTCTGTCTGCAGCTGTTCTGTGCACAGCCTGGGCTTCCCACTGCCTGCTCCCCATGAGGGGTGGGTGTTCCAGGGACCCCAGAGCCCTGCCTGCAGCTCAGGGCTGTTCCCTCCCTGCTCCACGCACGAACACCAGCAGAATTCATTGCCCTGGAGAAACGTTTGATACTCTGAATATTATAAAATTCACCAAAAACAGGTAGCCAGCATAGTGTCTATGTGGCTGCCCACACTTCTTGGTAGTTCCCGTGTTCCTGAAGTAGCCACTGTTTTAAACAAATGCTTATTGAACTGCCTGATGCAACTGTTTCCCCCTTTCTTTTCCCCTCAGACAATTTATGAAAACAGAATATACAGCCTTAAAATAGAATGTGGGCCCAAGTATCCAGAAGCACCTCCATTTGTAAGATTTGTAACAAAAATTAATATGAATGGAGTAAATAGTTCTAATGGAGTGGTAAGTTTTTTGCCTTTATTCATTTTAATGTTGGGGGTTTTTTTGTGCACCTTCAATGCTTTATTTATACTTGCAGCTTGCTTAGCTACTCGTTGCTTATGCTGTTTGTTTGTTGGAGAAGGAAAGGGGGTAGAAGGGAAGTGGACAAGTGGAGATTTACTATGCTTTTAGTAAAACACTTGCTTTTGATTTCTCCCACTCAAATTTCATGTGAGATCTTTAGCTGGGGGTGGGGGGGGAGTTAAGTGTAACCAGTGCACCAGTTCTGATAGGAATGGTCTTTTTGTCTGTTCTAGGTGGACCCCAGAGCCATATCAGTCCTAGCAAAATGGCAGAATTCTTATAGTATCAAAGTTGTTCTGCAAGAGCTTCGGCGTCTAATGATGTCTAAAGAAAATATGAAACTTCCTCAGCCACCTGAAGGACAATGTTACAGCAATTAATTAAAAAAAAAAAAAAAACCAACAAAAAACAACATGCCCCCCTTATTCAATTTAAGCTGTCATCATTTTTCCACAGTAGTAAATTTTCTAGATGCATCTTGTAGACCTCAAAATACTGGAAAGGAAGTTCCCATTCAAAGGAAGTTTTTCTTGAGATACTGTAAATGATACTAATTTTTTTTTTTTCATTTGAAATATAAGTTGTGCTATAACAAATAATCCTGTTGTGTAACCACTGTCCACATAGCTGAACTTCTGGTATCAGGAAAAGTCTATTTAAATTTATTACTGTCAAGACCAGTGTGGCACATCCAACTTAACTGTGAAAGGATCCATCCCACAATCACCTTGCTGTGTGTCTGGCCTGGGTTATTTTTTTTTTTTTTTTTTCTCTGTCTTTTGCAATAGAGTCGAAGCTCAGGGCTATTTATTAGAGTAGACACAAAGGTTTTTGCTTCCAGTACTACACTGGGCTGTATGGACTACTACTGGGGATGTGTGCTAACCTCAGTCATCCCTCCCTTTGTGCTCGCTCTAGTAAAGGCTGAATGTGACTGTGGTCGTTTTTGGGTTTTTATTATTTTTTTAAATTCACTGATAATCTGGGGCAAGCTTTCCTTCTTTCCTTTGGCCAAGGCATAGATTGTATTTCTCTTCCTGGTCCCTCTCGCCAGTGACGTGAGCCTTGGGTGAGGGATTCAGGGTTCTTTTAATCTCTTCCCTCTTCCCCTCTTTTTTAGTGGGGGTGCTGCTTTCTTTTTGCCCCTCTTGGTGACTCTTCTCACCCCTGGCCCAAGGGTGAGCCTCGGGGCAATAACTTGACCTGTTCCCTCTTGCTTATCATTTTGGTTTTGCAACAAATTTAGTCTTCACCAGCCTGGGAAACAAGAGTATCTGTTCTGCTGGCAAACGTGGGTTCCCTTCCCTGCAGCACTGCTGCCACACCGCCAAGCTGGCCACGGCCGTGCTCTTAGATAGGCTTTGAGTGGGGAAAAGAGCAGTAATTTACCAGGATTGCCCAACCCTTCTGCTGCCAAACTCCAGTGGGGGAGACTCTGCACGTAGAGATTGTGAACACGCTCCAGGTACCCTCAAATCGCCGTGTCTTGGTGCTTTGGCTTGACCCAAGAATGTTCATTAACAAAACGTTGCACTTGCGTTTGCCCCTTCTAAAGATGTGACAGCCACAGACAAATCAAATCCGAGTGGTAGATTTTATTAGGGTTCTGTAAGCCTTAGAAATCTCTTGAGTGAAGATTTTGGGGAAGCGGTGGCACAGCAGATTAAGGACCTTGATTGGCTTTGCATCCTGGCAAATCACTGCCTTTTCTGGTTTACTGTTCCGGACCACTAACTGCTGCAATGTGGATGCAAGCTTACAGGAAACCAACCTAGTGTGTCCTAAGTTTTATGAAAAATTCAGTGTTTGTGTAAAAAAAAACCAAAAAAAAAGGAAAAAAAGAAAAGAGTAAAAATAAACACATTTTAAAGCAGCAGCTGTCAAGTCAATGAACAATTGATGTTTCCATTAACTTCTGAGGAAAATATTAGTTGTAAGGATTTAACATCCTCTGTACTGAAAGTTTAACATAACAGTATTCCATAAGCAGCCTTTTTATTGTATCAGACCATTGCCTGATTTTAATATAATAAAAAGTGTGCATTAATATTAGAAGGCTTTAATTGTATTTATGTTTAGCATGTTGATCCCTTATGGAGTTCTTGATTTGTTGGAAGTATCTTCCTACAGATCACGTTTAGCTGACAGAGTGTAAGCTGGTGGTGAAAGGCAATTGTCTCTATCCAGCTGCTGCTGCTGTGCCAAGGAGCATCTGTAGTTTTGGTTTATGCCTCAGGCTGTCCCGGACTTCGCTGTTGGTAGCATCAGGTGAGGCCCAGGAGCTGCCAAGGGGTTCTTGGATCCCTGTGATCGCTGGCCATGGACTTGCTGTGCCGGAGCCCCGAGGAACTGGAATCCTGTTACACTGTTTGTCAAGGTCAAGGAATATTTCACGCCCTGAAATTGTGTTTTCCTCAGATAGTGAAGAGCATCTGCCCGCAACGTGCCCTGCAGCAAGCTGAGCTTTTCGTCCGGGTAAGAACAGGGCTGTGAAATGTTGGCCTTTCTTTCCCCAGTGCAGAGGATTGCTGGAAGGTTCTGATGCATTCACTGCAGTGATGGGCTGAAACAGGGTTCAGAATGGGCTGGGAATGAAACAGGGAATGACCTTGTGAAGCTTTGTGAAACTTGCCGCTGGTTTCTGGGCTGGAATGAACCCTGCTCGCTCCTGGGGCAGCCCCGAGGCTGTCCGTGAACACAATGGGACTGTGTGTGTGTTTATTTAAAACAGCTTAGCGTCAAAGGTGCTAAATGGGCATTGGAAAAACGCGATAATTACAGCGGGCTGCTTGATTGTCTCTTTTTCAGAGTGCCCTTGCCCTCTTTGGGAGGTTGTGGTTGGTGCATGTTGGGACCTCCCTGAACCTTCCTACTTCAAGTAATGATTTTAAAACCGTGAGAGCGGCTGGTTTGCTTTGCGAGTTGTGCAGGTGAGAGCATCCCACCCTGGCTGGGAGCTGTGCGAGCAGGAGCCACCTGTTCCCAGCCTCTGCCAGACATAGTTGGATGCTGCTTTAAAAAAGGCTTCACTGTGACTGTTCTCCCCCAGGAGTTGCACTCTGGACACCTCAGAGCTCCGCTGCTGTTCCCAAAAACCAAGTAAGAGCTGTGTGGAAAAATAACTCCTTGGGAGTCGGCTGCACTGGAGCTGCATGGTGGCTCTGTCAGTGTTGTCACCTGTGCAGGGAAGGGACCGTTCAGCCCCAGGCTGGTGCTTCAGAAATGAGGTGTGGAAACAAAGCCCTGTCACACCTGTGCTTATCCAAACTCTGGCAGCGCCCAGCAAAGGGCTCGGGTGATCCTGCCAGCTTCAGTCTGTGTCCCCAAGCACTGTCTCTTCAGAGCAAGCTGTGAAGGGATAATAAATAAAAAAAAAAGGGGGGATCGGCCATGAAATAAATGTTGTGCTTGGAGCAGGTGCTGCTGGAGGAGGCTGCTCCCAGCTGGACCCACCCTGCCCTGTGCCCGCAGTGCAGAGGGTCCCTGAGGGTCCCTGAGGGTCCCTGAGCCAGCCCTGAGGGTCCCTGAGCCCCCTGAGGGTCCATGAGCCCCCTGAGGGTCCCTGAGCCCCTCTGCCAGCAGAGCCCACCCGCCCGTGCTTCCCGGGGATGGGGAGCAGGATCAGCCTCACCTCGGCCGCGGGGACGGCAGAGGGAGCCAGAAATCTTCCCAAGGCTGCTCGGGTTCGGTGATACCTCCTCGTGGGGGAGCCGCTTCTCGTGTTTGCCCAGAATCGTTTCAGTTTGAGAAGCCTGTGTATCGTGACTGTCCCACTGTACAGGCATTGGCGTGCTGGGGGAGCAGCAGCACCGCAGCGAGACTTAATTGTTAATAAAGACTAAAGGTTGTTTGCTTCTTGGTGTGCTGGAATTAAACTCTGGTGTGTACCCAGGGAGCGTGTGCTTAAATGTGCCCTTTCTGCTCTCTTACAACCCCATGCAGTACTTTATATTTAAATTTTAAGTTGCTCCGACTGTCATTATAGTAACAATTTTGAAGCCAGTGTGTGTCATCAGCTGCTCTGTGAGACACCAGCGCTGTCGGGGACATGGAGCAGGAGGAATGGCTGTGCCCCTCAGCCCTGAGCATACCCTGAGCTGAAAGAAGCTGAAGAGAAATTGATACTGATAATCTTAATATCTAAACTTTTTTACTTATTATTTTATGTTTAAGAAGGTTTTTCTGAGGGCTGAGGGTTTTCCTGTCAGTGGATTTGCCATGTTGCATTAATCTTGACTAATGTGCTCTCCCAACGCTCACTAACCTGGCTACTGAGATTCAGGTCCCTTAATGGCTCCTCATTTTCCCTGGTCATGCTGTAGCAGATTGCTGGAGAATGCTGAGGCCTGGGAAGAGCCCCAGTAAAGGCAAATTTAATTTAAGCACATGCTTAAGTGCTTTGTTGGACCAGAGCCAGCATGCTCAGCCTCTGCTAGGAAAGAGGCTTTTGTAGCCCTGGTTGAGCATCTTCCTCCTTGTCCTCCCTTCTTGGTGCTACATCCCTGGTGCTTGTGCCTTTACATTTTCCCTTCATTTTATATCTGTCAAGCATCGTCACCTTTTTCATCCTTATCTCCTTCTAAATAAAGGGTTTTCAGACATGTGGGTCCTGTCCTATTTTTGTGCCTCTTGAGCCGGGTTGTTGGTGGCTTTGCCCTGATATGTCTAGAAAGCCCTGCAGAGCTCCTGAGGAGAGTAAATGTCAAATGGTTAAAAGTCTCTTCCCCCTCTGTATTGTTCAGCATCTATTCCTTTATATTGTCTTACTTTTTACCTTTCCACTTCCTAAAGGATGTTTCAGGATAGCCAAAACTGAAGATTCTTTGGGAGGAAAAAAAAACAACCAAGGCGGAGTTTTGGAAAGAAAAGTGATGCAAACTTTTGAGCCATCTTCATCAGAAACAATGGGGCCATTTCCCCTCCTGCCTGCTCTGCTCTAAAACCACGTGTCCCTGCTTGCCTTGATCGTGGTCTGCAGATCTATAGAGAAGAAGATTTTTGTTTGTCTGGTGCTGGAGGCTTTCTGGGACTGATTTGCTGTGAGTGAGGCAGAGGGAAGACAGGCTGAGGGGAGGCTGGAGGGTGCCCCAGTCCTGTGCACATGGGCTGGGGCAGAGAGGTGAAGTGCCTGGTTTGGTGAGCTGGCAGCCAGCTGCCATGTGTCCCCTTGGGACAGGGGGAGCACACAGTCCCACAGGATTCCTGAAAATCAGTGGCAGTGCCCCAGTGCAGCTCTGTGCTCATTCTGGATGCTGTACGGGGGTCTGTACGTGTCAGCCCCCAGCGAGGAGCGGGAGGGAGGAACAGCCACAGCAGGACAGAGACCTCAGCAGGATCTGCCAAACTTCTGTCCCTCCGAGGAGACCTCTTAAATCCCTGCGCTACCAGATTAGATGCTGTCCAAGGTTAGCAGCCAGATGTTTCTCAGCTGTTTGGACTGGTTTCCAGCTGAGACCAAATGAGTGGCTGTCCAGCATGTACGTATTAATATAAACATTTTAGAGGCCTTGCCTTGAGTGAGCCATTAAAAACTTCCCACGATCCTGTGAGTGATGCTGCTTCCTTAGAGAGCATCAGAATTTTGTATCTTGCACTTGAGTGTCCTGAGCAGGTCAGGCTGGGCTCCACCTGCTCACTCAGTGCTGGGGCCAGGCCTCCCCCTTGTTTTAGTGGCGCCAGAGCAGTGTGGTCCCTGGAATTTGATTATTTGTGTTAGCAGATAATTTAGGCCAGAAGGCTGAGAGTGTTCCCTTCCTTCCCTGGATGTCATCATGCTTCCCAGCAAAACACAGTCCCGGGTCCTGTGTCCTTCCCCACCCCTTGCCCCAAAAGTACAACAAAAACCCTTTCAATGTCTCTTCTTGTGCAGGGTCACTGTCCACTCATTTTAAGCTTGGTTTTGGTCTGTGCAGGCCTACAGAAGGGGAGGATTTCACTAACTCCACCATGCAGAGCCATGTTTTAAATTATTACATGTATTAAAAAAAAAAAGAGTTGGTTTTGATGTGTGGTTCTTCTAAAACGTGCCTAATGCCACCCATGAGCTTTGGTGTTCAAACAAGAGTGACAAGAAATGACCCCTGTGATCTCCCACTGCCATGAATCAAGACCCTTCTAACACCTTCCATCATTTTCATCAGATTTTATGCCTTGGTTCCCCCAGACCTGGCTGTGGGAACTGCCTGGGGTGTGGAGCAGGAAACGTCCCAGTGATGTTTCTAATGAGATTATGGGATCAGCTGGGCCAGCAGCCGTGCTGACATGTGCCTTGGCTCGTGCCATTCCTTTCCTGAGAGTCTCAGCTGTCCCACCCTCCTCAGGCTGACACTTGGCTCATGTCCTCCCATGGCAGAGCCCAGAGGAGCTCTGGGGAACAATTGTGATTGCACAAGGACAGATGTTAGTGCTGTGTACAGTGACAGTGCAGTTCTTGATGTGTGAACCAGAGCAGGATGCAGCTTTTCAATGCTGTTTAGGAACATCAGGTGGTTGAGATGCTCTGAAGGGTGTGATGAAGTGGCTTTTCCCAGCCCTTCAGCCCCTGGGGGTGCCCCTGCCTGGGCCCTGTCCCTGCTTGCAGCTCCCACAGTTCAGTCACAACTCACATCCCTTGCTGGGATCCGTGCCAGCACGGGTCCCAGTCAGGGTCCAGGAGCCATCAAACTGGTGTTGGATCTGTTCCTCCCCATTCCCCACAGTTTGGCATCCCCAGCTGAGAAAGGGATGCAGTTTTTTGAAAAGAAAAATGAGAAGTTATTTTCCCCTCTCTCTAGCACAGAGGCATTCCTGTGAGCGGGAATTGTCAGCCCTGGATGATGGGATGGGTGTTTTCAATCATTCCATTTCCTTGTATTTCTTGCTCATTTTTTACCCATTTTGATTTATTTTTAATGGCCCTGACACCCTTGTTTATAATAATAAACAGCAAACGCGTGGACACAATGAGTCTGTTTCAGGTTCAAGTGTTTTTAATAACCTTGCAGCGAGAAATAGACCCGAGCCCAGATCTGGAGAAACCCGATGAAGACTCTCTGCTGCTGCAGTGAAATCCGATTTCAGAGTGGCTGCTGTGCAAACAGCCCGGACAGCGCCGCTCTGACTCCCAGCCAGCCCTTCCACACAACACCCCCCTTTGTAGCACTCCAAACCCTGACTCCCAGGCAGTGTTTTTGTCTTCCAGACATGAGCTGATTTAAGCAAAGTAAAGACAAGGGGGTAGGTATAGATATTATTGTTATTATTGTTATTATTATTATTATTATTATTATTATTATTATTATTATTATTATTATTAATCAGTGTTCTGCTGCCCTCCTGCCCTCCCTGCTCCATCCGAAGCAGGGCTGGGTGATCCCATCTGGGATGTGGGAGCAGCACAAGGCAAAGGGAAAAACTGACAATCAGCACTGTGAGGCCTCATGCTGCTTAATTAAGTGAAACCTTATTAGCTATTTTCAACGGTGTAACAGCTTTGAGGGAGCTGTTGTTGTTTGCCAAGAAAAATACCCGGGTGGGTGTGGTGGGGCTCCGTGTGCCCCCAGTGCCCAGCAGAAGTCAGGGGATGGCTGCTGGAAAACGCTGCCCGGCGTGGGAGGTGGGGATCAGCCTTTTGGGAAAGCAAGGGTTTGGTTCTGGGGAGCACAGGATGGTAACACTGCCCCCAGGCAGCCCTGGCAGGGCTCTGAGGGTCCAGGTTTGAGGGGTGGGACAGGCCCCCCTGTGACCCCCAGCCCCAGCAGCTCTGTCCCGCTCCCACGTCCACAGGGCACATGCTGTGCTTCCTTCCTGGGCAGGGGACACCCAGGGGACACCCAGGGGACACCCAGGGGACACCCAGGGGACACCAGGGCTCTCCTGCCCTCCCAGGGCTGCCCATTTCCCGGGCAAAGAGGTGCCGGGTCCCAGCAGGGAGGGAAATGTGGGCACCGCAGCTCCCTCCGTGTGTGCCACGGACTGGGAAGGAAAGGGGTGCCCGTGGGACCAGGGTCCTGCTGCGCTGGGGATTGCCCGTAAATGATCCTAGTCCTCGTTAGAGAGGACATCCAGGAGCCCCTGTGCTGGAGCAGGTCCTGCCTGTGCAGCACCGGGCTGGGACAGCCCAGGAGTGTGCACTGAGCTGTGCCCGTCCTCAGCCAGAGCTGGGAGCTGGGAATGCTCTCCCTGCCCCTCTGCAGCCCTGCCCGAGCCAGCCCTGCCCAGCCCTTTGTCTTTACAGGGTCTTCTGCCCTATTTATCTCCCCCAAATGTCATCTCCCCTCCCCGCTCCATGCAACACCCCCCAAAAAATAATAAACGGCGGCAGGCTCTGTAAACAGAACCTATCTCCAGAGCTGTTTGAAATGTAGACAGGCTCAAGTGAATTAGTGCAGCGAGGACTTAATTGCTGTCCTGTCTGTCAGCGTGCAGCACTGAGGGCCAGCAGGGGAGGCCTGGCAGGGAGATGGATGGGGTCCTGCCGGGGTGGCAGCCGGGGTCACTGCTCCAGGAACCACGTCCTGGCGTGACCCCACAGATAAGCAGGCTCTGCACTGTCCCCATGGCTGCATCCTGCTGCTCTGACCCTTCCCTGGCCTTCCCCAAACCCAGCCTGGAGCAAACACAGTGGGAGAAGGGCCTGGGTTGGCAAAAAGGACCTGTTGTCCAGGCCTCGTGCCAGCCTTTTTGGGGCCCAGGGCTGCTGCCTTCCCTGGATTGTGAGGACTGGATGCTGGTGGCAGTGTCCTGTGTCCCCAAAGCATGAGGTATTGCAGTGATATCTCCATCCCAGGCAGGAGAAATTCCTTCAGTCATGGATGAGAGGAGCAAGGCATTCATTGCCTGTCCCCTCCTGAGCAGCAGCAGAGCTGTGTCCCCATCCCTTGCTGTGTCCCATCCCTTGCTGTGTCCCCATCCCTTGCTGTGTCCCCATCCCTTGCTGTGTCCCCTGTCCTCATCCCTTGCTGTGTCCCCATCCCTTGCTGTGTCCCCATCCCTTGCTGTGTCCCCTGTCCCCATCCCTTGCTGTGTCCCATCCCTTGCTGTGTCCCCATTCCTTGCTGTGTCCCCTGTCCCCATCCCTTGCTGTGTCCCATCCCTTGCTGTGTCCCCATTCCTTGCTGTGTCCCCTGTCCCCATCCCTTGCTGTGTCCCCTGTCCCCATCCCTTGCTGTGTCCCCATCCCTTGCTGTGTCCCCTGTCCCCATCCCTTGCTGTGTCCCCATCCCTTGCTGTGTCCCCTGTCCTCATCCCTTGCTGTGTCCCCATCCCTTGCTGTGTCCCTTGTCCCCATCCCTTGCTGTGTTCCCATCCCTTGCTGCGTCCCACCCCTTGCCGATGAATCCCGACCCCCAGCCCCCCCATCCCTGCCGGAGCCAGCTCCAGCCCTTTCACACGCAGCTGGATTCGTTCGAGCACAGCTGGTGGCCGAGGGAGGGGGTGCGGAGGGGATGGTGGAGCCGCGGCTGTCGCAGCCCGAGGGTTTCGGGGCGGGATGCAGGAGATGTCCCGAGGGTGGGGGACCCGCAGCATCCTCGGGTGCGGTGCAGCCCCCGGTGGGTGCGGGAGCGGGGCGGGGGCCGCCGGCAGAGCCGCGTCTGGCCGGGCTCTTCCTCACCTCCCCCGTAATTAAACAGCAGCCTCTGATGCATGTGGAAAAGGAAGGAGAGAAAGAAAAAAGGATCAGCAAACCCAAGCCTTCAGATTATTGTTTACCCCCTCGAGGAGCACAGAAGTATATTGTCCATTTAATAGAAGCTTATAAATCACTGAAAAACATTTATAAAATAATTGAAGGTAATGGGAACCATTTGTTTAAATAACATCACGTTCATGCCCCAGAGGTGCAATAAAAGTTAGATTAATTGATAGGATTTTATATCTCACTGTGAAAAACTGAGTCACATTCTAGACACCGACAGTTTGGGAAAGTTGCAAATTCATCAGGCACCCAGCTACTATCAAAATAGTCTCTTCCATGTGAAGAGGCACATTTATATGACCCTGAAGGGTTTTGGGATGAGAACTATTTACTTAAACTGTGAAGTGAACTAGCCAGTGTGAGATCCTGACCCAGATTGGGATTTTTTTCCTTCCTCTTCTATCTGCTGTTGCATTTTTTTCCCATTATGATAAAAAGCAAATAAATATCTCTAAACCGGAGGCTCATTCCTAATCCGGGGCTCTAGTGTCCTGTCCATCTGTGCCCATGGGAATGGCACCTCAGAGGCACCAAGGGAGGAGGCTGGAGCAGGGATGCAGGGCTGGGGCCAGCCCCCCATCCTGGGCTGCTCCCCCAAATCTTGCCCAGTGCCTGCCAGCCCTGGCCCAGGATAGGACTTGCTCTCCTGGGGCTCTTCTGCCTCCAGCCTGGGCCAGCACGTTGTGAACCATCTGACCTTCCCCTTTTCCCTGTAACTGTGTTTTGTGGTTTATCTGCTGCGAGGGCAGAAAAGTGGAACAGAGCAGGGGTCTCAGCAGAAGGGCCCTTGGTGGGGTGCTGGGAGCTGCGGGCAGGGACTCCCCAGCTCTGCCACTGCTCTGCTTTCCCAGGGCTCCTTGCTGCCCACACTCTGCTCTGGTTTTCCCAAAACTCCATTTTCACTTCTTTTCTCTCCTTCCATCAATTGTGCTTTGCCTGAGAGTGAGGCCAAAATGAGCCTGGGTTCTGCCAGGAGTGACTGTGGCACTGTCACCCCCAGGTCACCCCATGCTCCTGCAGCCCTGGGCTCCTGCTGCTGCAGCAGGGACACTGCACTGCTCCAGACTCTCCAGGGCTCATCTGTTCAATGGCTCCATCAACCCCGGGGTGGAGGTGCACCCCAAACCCAGCCCCTCAGGGTGGGTGGCACGCTGGAGACCCAGCTCTTTGGGATCCCCGCAAAAGCCCATCCCTGGGGAAGGAGCTGCTCCAGCCACCCTCGGCAGCGCCGCCGAGCCCGGGCTTCGCATCGGCTTTTGATAAAGGCTCCCTGTCAAACAAGGGCTGAATAAATCATGATGTGTTACCAAGACGCATTACAGCTTTTAAAACAACCACCATGGCATTCTACCCCACGGACTGATGAGTCTGGGGATGCCAGATCCCTGGCGCTCCGCAGCCTTGCTGGAGCCAGCTCACATCTGGAGTGCAGTAAACGTACCCAGAAGCAAGAAAGCAGCTCTGTAAGGGTCAGGAGTACAGAGAGCGGCTGCTGACTCCAGGCGCCACCCCAAAACCCACATGCATTTCCTTGTGTAAACACATGTGGCCAAAAGGCAGCCATGGTCACCTTTCTCCAACGTGAGCCCTATAAAACCGCCAGCAAAGTGAGGAACAATGTCACTATTATTGTTTTAGAGGAATTCCTCCGAAGCAGAAAAGCATAGCCAGGCTGCCGACAAGGGTGTCTTTAAAAGCAGGGCTGACAATTGACTCCAGAGCCGAGGGGAGGAAAAAAATTCCCCCGGGGTTGATCATTTGCAGTTGTTGGGGGCTTCCAGAGCTGTCTGATAACCTGCTGGGTCCTGCTGCCAGAGGCACAGATGGGCACAGCTGGGCACACAGAGCCCTGACACACTCATCACCCCAGTGGGCCTGGTGCCAAGCAGCCCACCCCAGGGATGGGGTGCTTTGGGGCCAGCCCAAGGGAAACCCAGGGTGCTGGATTTGGATGCTGGTGGAAAGCATCCATGGAGTCCCTTGTGTCTTAGCAGTGTGCAGGGAATAGACTCACTGAGAACCAAGCAACTGCTCCCAAAGCTGTGCTGGGGTTATTGCCCCAGAAGGGGATTTCTTCCCCCACCCAGTATAAGCTGCATCTGCAGCCCTGCTGATGCAATCAGAAGTGGCATCCTTTGGCCTGAGAGTTCACTGTACTTAGAAAAGAAAACCACAGGTGCCTTCAGGAGGGGGCTGACCAGGGCAACCCTTTGGGGTCTGGGCCTGCTTGCTCTTGGGGGGTCCATAGATGGAGACCTTGTAGCTGCTTCTCCTTGGGGATTTATTGCCTGTCTGTAAAACCAGACATGGGCTGCCAGAAGCAGCAGGAGCGATAACCTGGAGCCAGATCCTGCTGGTAATGGGCAGCCACGGCCTGGAGCTGCCCCTGCTGCAGCTTGTGGGTACTGAGTATAGAACCCCCAGCACTGCCCAGGAGGGCTGGGACCTGGCAGCAGCACAGGACTCCTGCCACCCTCTGTCCAGGGCTGCAGCACCAGAGGGTCTCTGAGTCCCTGTGGAAGTCCAGGGCAAGAAGGTTTTGGGGTCAGGACAGAGAAAGGGCTGTGAATATGTAGGGAGGAGCAGATAGGATGACTGTCCAGGCTTAACACCTGATTGGGATGGCCTTGATTTGGGATCAGGACTGTCCTGCAGTGACCACAGAGGAGCACTTGAATCTCACTGATAAGCCCATCAAATAGTTGAGTGTGTTAGAGCTGTTTGAATGCACTGCAGAAAGTTTCTCCAGTGAGTCAGGGTCCCAAAACCTTTCTTTGGGGAGCTTATCTTATCAGGCAGGGATGCCTCGCTCCCCAGGAAACAGGGCCAGCTCAGCCTGAGTAATGAGGCTCTGAGCAAGAGCATTGCAAAACTAAAGGTGCATTTTGGAGTCTGACAGGGCAGAAAGAAGGGTGAGCAGAGAGGAAGAGCAGGCTTAGTCACGTTGGCCATAACCCAAAACCGCGGTGCTTCTCCAGGGCAAAGTCTTTAATGTCCTTCCTAGGACCAAGCTGTACATCTGCCTTCCCCGTTTCCCTGTGAGAGAACCTGGGGGCTGTTCCCAGCCAAATCCGCTCCTTAATTCCCTCCATCAGGGGCTGGGGCCAGCGAGAGGGATCCTGCCGGCATCCCGAGCCGGGGAGCTCCGTTCCCCCGCGGGGCCGCGGGGCGAGGGCTGTGCGGGGCCGGGGTCCCCTCGCCACCCCGGGCCCCCGGGACCGCCCGAGGGGAGGATGGGCTGTCGGGAGCCACCGAGACAAGCAGCGAGTTTGCTCATGAGTGAAAACAAATCATCTGGCCAGAGCTCCATCCCTCCCTTCCTCCCTTCCTCCCTCCAGAGCCCGAGCCTGAGCCGAGCCTGAAAAGCCCCTGCGGTCCTTCGGGTCCCCTCAGCCCCGGGAGCCAGGCGGGTGGGGAGCCAAAGGCTGGTGTAAATAACGTGCAAATACCGGAGGAAGTTTTAAACCAGCTAGGATTGCTGGGAAAGAGGAATATCCGTGTCTGGGGAATAGACATCCAGAACCGTCCCCAAAAGCCGGGATATTAGTGCACGAGGGTGATCTCCCTGCTCCTCCTTTCTCCCCGGGCTGATTGAGATAATGGATTTCCACCTACTTGGGAAATTCGTCCCAGGGTAAGCACCAGCATTAAATTAAAACCTCCTTGGAGCCCTCCCCTCAAAGCCAGCGTGTCCCAGTCACCATTGGAGCGTGGCTGGTGCAGAGGGACACCCTGGGAATGGTCCCTTGAACACATGTTGGGCACAATTCCTGGGGTTGGTGGCATGGAGAGCCTCCAAACTGCAGGAAACCTTTGGCTTGTGCCTGCTGTAAATCCCTGGACACCCACGCACTGGGCACGGAGTGGAACTGAAGGAACAGCTCTGCCAGAGCAGCCTGACCATGCTCTGCTCTCAGGGTGGGTGAGCAGGACAGACCAACAGTGACACTGAGAGAGGAGCTGGTGTGGGGACTCTGTGCCCCCCCCGTGTGAGGCTTAAGGCACTTGCACCTCCAGAGGCTTTGCAGCACACAGCTACATGACATGTGGAGCTATTATTGTCATTACCTTCATTTTTTTGTGCTTCAGAAAAATAGTTGCCCTTAGGATGGGGATCTAGAGGTGGCTGTGGAGGAGCTGGCAGTGCTTGCTGCTGGGGTCTGAGAAGGTGGAAGAAAAGGAACTTTTTATAGTGGATTTTCATAGTTGATAAAGAAATAAAAGAGGGGTCTCTTTTGCCATGGCAGAAGGAAGTGTCACTCGTGATTAATGACATTGTGAGCTCCTTGTTGAAATAGGGTCAAAGCCATTGCATAAAAACCATTTGGGGCCAGTTCTGCCACTTGCCCAGAGCTTGCTGGGGACTGGGGCTGCCATGGGGCTGCTGGGGGTCACAGCCTCGTCTCCAGGTGTCCTCCAAGATTTCTGCTACTTCCATCAGCTCAGCACGGGTTGTTTGGCAGGCTCTGGTGATGTCTGTGCAGCTCAAGCCAGCTGTGGGCTCCAGGACTGCATGCCTGCTGCCACATGGAATGCCCAGTGCTCAGGCCCAGCTCATGGTCTGCCCTGCAGGGATGTGATTTTGGGAGGGGTTCGAGAGCAGATCACAGGGAACCTCGATGATGGCAATGCCTTCTGCACCAGCCTGTTTATTGTTCAGCATCCCGGGCAGCCCCAGACTCTCACCAGGGTGGAAGACAAGTGCAGAGGACCTGAGGAGCAGCTGTGGGGGACAGACCCTCCAGCTCTGTGAGCCCTGTCCCCAGGACTGGCCTGGGACACAGCCCCATCGCGTCACCCCTCTGCACACCACCAGGATCCCAGCCCGCCTCTCTTTGTAGTGCTATTTTTAAAACACCAAAGGAGAACTCCCACCTCTGTCTGCTGGAAACGTGGTGTGTCCCCCGCAGCCAAGAGCTCTGCTCATTTTCAAACCTGCCGGAGTTAGCCTTAGATATAAAACCAAACAAGCAAACTGAAAGGGGCTTGTTGTGTAAAAAAGTTCCTCCGAATTAGTTATATCTGGCTTGTGATCCCTTTTTGATTGAATGCTTAATAGCAGCCAGGTGCAGGCAATGCGGGACGCTCGCCCGCGCCTCTGGAGCAGCCTGGGAACGGTGGGGCAGCCCACGGGTGGCTCGGTGTGTGGGCTGCTGCTGCCCTTCCTCTGCCTCCTGCTTATCCACAGGGATCCCAGCCTTTGTTTCCTTCCCTGGGCGCTGAACCAGCTCAGGAGATGCACACACGTGCACGAGTGTGTGTGAGCGTGAGCGTGTGTGTCTGTGTGTCTGTGTGTCTGTGTGTGTGTGTGTGTGTATATGTCTGTGTGTCTGTCTCTGTGTGTGTGTCTGTGTGTGTGTGTGTCTGTGTCCGTGTGTCCATGTGTCTGTGTGTGTGTGAGTGTGTGCACAAACAGAGTTCTGGCTGTCAGCTGTGCAGCAGTTTGGACACAGACACAGACACAGACACGGACACAGACGTGGGATGGACACAGACCCAGACACAGACACAGACATGGGGATGGACACAAACATGGACACAGACATGGACATGGGGATGGACACAAACACGGACACAGACACGGACACAGACGTGGGGAGGGACACAAACCCAGACACAGACACGGACACGGGGATGGACACAAACATGGACACAGACACGGACATGGGGATGGACACAGACCCAGACACAGACACAGACATGGGGATGGACATAAACATGGACACAGACACGGACATGGGGATGGACATAAACACGGACACAGACACAGACACAGACACAGACACAGACACAGACACAGACACGGACATGGGGATGGACACAAACCCGGACACAGACACAGACATGGGGATGGACACAAACATGGACACAGACATGGACATGGGGATGGACATAAACCCAGACACAGACACGGACATGGGGATGGACACAAACATGGACACGGACATGGACATGGGGATGGACATAAACCCAGACACAGACACAGACATGGGGATGGACACAAACCCGGACACAGACACAGACATGGGGATGGACACAAACATGGACACAGACATGGACATGGGGATGGACACAAACACGGACACAGACACGGACACAGACGTGGGGAGGGACACAAACCCAGACACAGACACGGACACGGGGATGGACACAAACATGGACACAGACACGGACATGGGGATGGACACAAACCCGGACACAGACACGGACATGGGGATGGACACAAACCCGGACACAGACACGGACATGGGGATGGACACAAACATGGACATGGGCATGGACATGGGGATGGACATAAACCCAGACACAGACACGGACATGGGGATGGACACAAACATGGACACGGACATGGACATGGGGATGGACATAAACCCAGACACGGACACGGACATGGGGATGGACACAAACCCGGACACAGACACGGACACGGGGATGGACACAAACATGGACACAGACACGGACATGGGGATGGACACAAACCCGGACACAGACACGGACATGGGGATGGACACAAACCCGGACACAGACACGGACATGGGGATGGACACAAACATGGACATGGGCATGGACATGGGGATGGACATAAACCCAGACACAGACACGGACATGGGGATGGACACAAACATGGACACGGACATGGACATGGGGATGGACATAAACCCAGACACAGACACAGACATGGGGATGGACACAAACATGGACACGGACATGGACATGGGGATGGACATAAACCCAGACACAGACACGGACATGGGGATGGACATAAACACGGACACAGACACGGACATGGGGATGGACATAAACACGGACACAGACATGGACATGGGGATGGACATAAACACGGACACAGACACGGACATGGGGATGGACATAAACACGGACACAGACACGGACACAGACGTGGGGATGGACACAAACCCAGACACAGACACAGACATGGGGATGGACACAAACCCAGACACAGACACAGACATGGGGATGGACATAAACCCAGACACAGACACAGACGTGGGGATGGACACAAACCCGGACACAGACACAGACATGGGGATGGACACAAACATGGACACGGACACAGACATGGGGATGGACATAAACACGGACACAGACACGGACATGGGGATGGACATAAACACGGACACAGACATGGACACAGACGTGGGGATGGACACAAACCCAGACACAGACACGGACACGGGGATGGACACAAACATGGACACAGACACGGACATGGGCACGGCTGGGCCTGTGCTGGGCAGGTTCCCTGTGTGCAGCACACACAGAGTGGGCAGAGTGATGGACACGAGTGGGCAGTGTGTGATGGACACGTTCTGTGGGCAGCTGACCCCTCGGTGCCATCCCAGCACGGCCCAGGGGCAGGAGCCTTCCCTGCTCCCAGTTCTCCTACAGCAGGACCTTCACATGGCATCTGAGACATTTTTCCATCCTGGAACTTCCAAACACGTCTGCTGGTGTTGGAGCCCCATCCCCCAGTATGTATGGGAGCAGTTTTATTGCACTGATTTTAGAAACAAACTGACTGCGTAGACGATAATAAAAAGTGGATGCCAGGGACAGAGACTGTCCAGAAACTGCCAAGTTAAAGACATTGCTCTTCTGGAGTGGTATGTCCCTGGGAGCACAGGGCCCGGGCTGGAGTGCTCCTGAATTTTAACCTGACCAGTTCTGGGTCAGGGCACAGCAGTGCCATGGTGCTCACTGGCCCTTGGTCCCTGTCCCTGTGCCAGGCTGTGGGACCAGCACTGCCAGGCAGCTGAAGATGCCTGAGCTTCTCCTGGCTTCATGTGACCTTGGAGTGCTTTTCTAGCCAATGTACCTATTGCCAATACAGTATTTTTTTTCCTTCCCTATCTCCCTCCATTTCTTTTCCCCTAGTGATGCAACTTCCACCCCGCACTGTCCTAGAGAAAGATCTGCAGCAGGTCTCTCCCAGCTGGAACTCCTGAAGTGCTGGCTGTAGCCTGGTTACTGAACTTTCAAATCCTCCAAAGAAACTCAGTGATTTCATACAAACAATGTCCTTGTGCCTGAAAATACAGGATTTGCCAGAGCTCTTTCTGGGAGGATGCCAGTGCCAACAGGAGAAGGAATTGTTGGGGCAAACACACGGAGCACTGCAGAGGTGCAGCCCAGGGTGGGCTGGAGCCACACTTCCCTGGGCTCCAGGGCTCTGGGTGAGGAGTTCTCGGGGGTTTTGCCACCATCTGCA
Organism: Cinclus cinclus; assembly: GCF_963662255.1. Classification (NCBI taxonomy): domain Eukaryota; kingdom Metazoa; phylum Chordata; class Aves; order Passeriformes; family Cinclidae; genus Cinclus; species Cinclus cinclus. The sequence goes on from NC_085063.1 coordinate 15,001,953, forward strand.
GGCGGTGGAGACCAGGCAAGAGCTGGGCTGGCACCAGTGGGTGAGGTATCCACTGGCAAAAAAATATCTGGACAAAATTAACCTGTCAAAATGTTCTGAGTGCACACAATCGTGCCCAAAACCCTCACACTGGATCTGGCCCTGGCATTGTGCAGTGACAGTGCTCAGACCAGGTTTCCTCCATCACTGAAACACATCTCCAGTTTTCCACCTGCAAGCAGGGCTGATAACACTTCCAAGCTATGGAGAGGAAGGTGAGATCCAAGGGCAGTAGGTGCCGTGCCAGACCCACCTCATTCATTATTATCCCAAGGTTTCAGGTGCGCACAAATGGCTGCAGAGAAAAATCAGCCTAAGGCCTGTTCCTTCTCCTGGAGGGGAACTGTTTGTAGGATTAGGGCATATTTAGACATGGCAGAAATGGGATTCCTAAACAAAGGGCTGGGGGAGGTGAGTCCCTGCACTGCTGCCACCGCTCCCACCACAGAGGGTTTCCAGATTCACTGCCTACCTGCCTGCGGGAGTAAAACTGTCCAGACCCACTGCCCAGAGCTCCAAACTTCCATTTTAGGAGCTGGTGGAAACAGGGTGAAGCCTTTCTAATCCCCTGCTTTCTTACCGGAGCAGGGAGGAAGGCTGGGAACAGTCTGCTGTCTGCTCTGGGCAGGACTCCCCCCCTCCTCTGGGCACACACACCCAGTGCCACAGCAATGACCCCAGTCCTGATCCTGCAGCAAGGATCAGGCTCCAAGGAGAGGATCCAGCATCCTCTCCTCAAGCACAGCACCATGGCCACGCTGGCCAAACCTCCAGCACGTTCCCAAGCTGTGTCCTGTGCCCGGCTGCATTGCAGCCAGGGTCCTTCACCTGCCAGTGCTTTGTGTTGCTCATGGGATGGAGCCTCTTCTCCATTAATAGCCATGGAATAAATGAAATGCTACATTGCAGCACGGCAGGCCTTTGATACAGATTTTCCTTGGGACTGTGCGATTAACAGAGGGGGGCATGCAATCCTTGGAGTTGGTGTGCAGGAGCAAATTCCTTCCTATGGAAGGAATCAGGGCAGGCTGAAGGAAGGTGTCAGAGCCAGCTGTCACACAGTGACAGGGCTGGGCCAGTTTAGGTTTGGCCTGAGTTTAGGAAATAAAGATTTGTGATGCCAGATTGGTGTTATGGAGTGAGGATGGGATGCTGCTGAGGTTTTTGGATGCTGGAGGTGGAGACAGAGCTGCACCACAGGCACAGAGGGGAAGGTGGGCCATGTCCCCTTGGCTGTGTGAAACCTCCCTTGGCAATGTCCCCCCTCCTCCTCCTCCTCCTCCTCCTCCTCCTCCTCCCCCCCTGGTCTGGGTGTGCTCAGCTCAGCCCCATGCACGTTCAGGGTTGTGCTGTGTGCATGGGGCGAGGTGCAGAGCAGGGAGGGTCCTGTTCTGGGCTTGGCTCGCAGGGCTGCACATGCAACTCTTCTATTTACACCCACAATCAGTTTACAACCTCTGGCCAAAGCTTCATCCCCTGCATGAGAAGGTTTAGCACAAGGGCGAGTGGGGAATATGAAAGAGCTCTCTATGTGAGAGCAGCTCTGCTCACTGCCAGTGCACAGCCGTGGTTTTTCCATCCTTTGGGCTTGGAGAGGTCTCTGTGCCACGAGCTCTGCTCTGAGTGCTGCCTGTGGCTGGGCAGCTGTGCCCAGAGAGCCAGGGGTGCTCCCGTGGCTGCAGGGGTGGCAGTGAGGGAGGGATGGGGACCTTGGAGCTGCCCTAGCCGTGCTCCTGGGCAAAGTCAAAGCCAGGATCTGTGCTGTTTGGCTTTCCAGCCCTGGGACTCTGAGCACCCATTTGGAAGCACTGCCATGTTCCTCAGCTGGAAGGAATGGAGCTGGCCCTGCTCTGAGTGGTCCTGCTGGGTTGGCAGTGTTGGTCCAGCAGCCTCAGATGGACCCTGGCCACCCATGGAGCACCTGGGATGCAGGGCTTCCTCTGGGCCCTGGAAATGGGGTGTGCAGGCAGCATGCTGCCACAGCTCCCATTTGGCACTGAATTTCCTTGGGAGTTAATGGAAAAGAGTTTTTTAAAAAATCATCTTGCTGTAAAACTCAGAATAAAAAAGGGGGAGCGGGGGGAATGAAAGAGCCTGCTGGTGTGCAACTGATCCGCTGACTCAGGCAGCCCTGGGGAGGTTGGAGGAAAATCCTGCTGCTGCTGAACTGAGTGTCAGTGAGCAGGGATCCCGGTGCTGGCCCTGCCCTGGCTCCAGCAGCCAAGGCAGATGCTGCTCTCACACGTGCAGTGAAGGTGTGGGGCCTCAGCTCGCAGCCCAGCATCGCTCCCGCCCCTGCTCCTGCAAAACTTAATTGTTTTCTGCAAAGAAAAAAATCATTTGGGGAATAGATGGAAAAAGGAGATAGCGTCAGGCAGTCATGGCCTGTTCTCCACCTGTTGTTATTTTGGTCTGGCCCAATCAACCTGCTAGCCAGGCTGGAGCCAGAGACCATCTGGAAAAACTGCCGTGTTTATAAAACTGACATGGAGCAGCACCCCAGGGCCCTGACCTCCCACACAAATCTGGAAATGATTAAAATGGCCCTGGCTGCCTTCTCGGCGCAGAGCTGCCTGTGGAGCAGCCCACCGACCGCATTTGGAGTTCTCATCAGCAGGGCTGGGAACGCGCGGCCCCCCGGCACCCTGCCCGGAGCCTGGAGCCCAGGGATGCTCTGGGGGAAGGTGCCAGTGCAGCTCATCCTCCTGCGCCCTCCCCACTCAGAGCAGCCCTGTGTCCCTCCCTCTGCAGTGCTGCTGTGTCCTCAGGGCTGGCTGCAATGACAACGGGCAGTGGCACCCATGATTTCAGCAGGACCAGCCTCGGTGCCAAAGGCTGGTCCCTGTGTGAGCCCCAGTGAACTGGCTGTGAGCTTCACCAGCTCCTTCTGCGGGCAGTGAACGCCTGCACGGCTCCAAGTCACCGCTGCAGGGCTGCTGCCACGTCCAGCCCTTCCTCGGGAGCAGAAAGGCTCTGGCAGGACTTTAACCTGGGCTCCAGGTTTGGAGGAACCCCAAAAAAGTCCAACTCCAAACTCCAAAAAACTCCCAAAAGGCTGCTGCCCTTCCCTCTGCGCTGCTCCCAGACCTCCCAGCTCTGGGATCTTGTTTATTGAAGCAGCCCCGTGTCCCCTGTGCAGCTAAGGGTGAGGGACACCACTGCCCAAATTCAAGCCATATTGGACCTTGCTGACCTGCCCTGGCCTGGGGACATGTGGCTGCTCTCAGCCCTGCCTGGCCTGCTGGGCAGCAGCTTAATTAGAGAGGTGTGAATAATGAATTATCCGTGACTCTGAGCCATCCATGGAAAATTCAAATCAACCTGCTTTGCGGTTACAAGACGTCAGCAAACTATCTGCCAAGAGAGAGCAGGGGCAGAGCACAGAGCCAGCCTGTTCCTTGGTGGGGATGAGGGGTGGGTGGAGGTGCTGGGCTGTGCAGGAAAGGGATGCTCAGCCCCTCGGAGCGTGAGCCAGGGCTGGAGCTGTGTGACGGATGCTCCCCAGTCCCACCTCACTCCCCACCCCGGCAAGTGGCTGGGTGTCACTGGTGAGTGCAGCCATGGCCAGCAGCTGGAGGGGTGGGCAAGTGCTCCTTCATGGGGAGCCACCCTGGGCCCCCTCCAGCTCCCACCAGGGCAGGGGAAGCACCGTCCTGGCACAGGAGCAAAGGCAGGTCCTGCTGGGCTGGGGGACAGCTGGTGGCACCTGGGGACAGATGGGGAGCAAGGGCAGGGAAGGGCCCCATCCACAGCCCCATGGCACTCGTGGGGTGGACACAGCTCCTTGCTGCACACCGGGCTGATAGGGAGGGCTTTGGTAAACACTTGCTTCACCCCGGCACAAGGGGACCTAATCCCTGGAGGGGCCCTGGCCTTGGGCCTGGAGGAGCCCTTTTGGCTGTGTTTGTCCCCCTGTTTACCTGTTCAGCTCCCTAAACCCTGGCCCTGTTTGCTGCCAGGGCTATTGTTCCCCGTGTTATCAGGGGAGGGTGATGGGGACAGGGACAGGAGCAGGAGGGGCTGCTCAGGCTGCAGATCCTGGCTGGGGACAGCCAGAAGCTTGAACTTGGTGCAGCCACTGCCAGGCACAGCTGGGTAGGATGTTCTGGGCAGAGTTTGTCCTTCCCTGCAGGTGCAGCCCTGACCTGGCTGTGAGGGCAGCAGCTCCTTCCCTCCTCTCCAGCCTGCCCTCAGAGCTGCTCGTCGTGTCCCGGTGTGCTTGGGCAGGGATGCTGAGCAGGCACAGCCTCAGCAGCTCCTCCCAAAGCAGGCACGGGGTTCAATGGAGACATGTGCAAAAATGTTCAGCCTGAATTTCAGATGCTTTAATCGTCTGCTGGTAGCAAGGGACAGCCTCATGCTGCTGCCGGGATGAAGGCTTTGAAACAGGCAGAAAATAGAAATATAGACCTATCATATCTTTGTCCAGGGCCAGCTCTACTCATTGATCTCTCTATCAGAGGAGTAAACCCACATATATTAACCCAGAGCCAAAGCAAACACGTTCGGAGTGCTGAAGAAGCTCAGGTAAGTCCTTTCCTCCCCCCAAGGAAGATGGAGCTGCAGCCCTGGCTGGGGGCAGCCGTGAGATCCCTGACCAGCCCCCGGCACAGACGTGTGGCTGTGTGTGCCTCAGTTTCCCTGTCTGCACAGTGAATCCATCCACCGCCCTGGAGCCTTCTGGCTGCCCTGGCCCACCGGCCCCAGGGGACGTGTGCTGCGAGCACCCACAGCCCTCCTGCCTCAGCCCCCTGTGCTTGCAGAGATTATTAAATCCCCTCCCCGGCTGATTGCCTGGGAGAAAGGAGGGTGATAACAGCAGGGAGATAAACCCTCCTGCCAGCCCCTGCAGCACACACAGGTCTCCGCACACACCCACCTGCAGGATCAGGAGGAGCTATCAGCCCCTACTTTACTGTAACCTGTCACAAAATTACAATTAAAACCCGTGACACCAATGGATTTTGTGAGTAAATCGCCCTCCAGGGAAGTTCAATACTTGGAGACACAAGAAAAACCTGTGGCTGATTCAATCACTGGCCAGGGATGATAAGTGGGTCTGACCTGGATTTCTTCACCCTTGCTACTAATGGCATCACCTAGGCTTGGAGAGGAAATTCTGGGGTGCTGGGACCCACCTGCCTGGGCAGTCAGAAGTGAAACACTTCCCCAGGACAGGAACACTTCAGTGCTTTTTCCTTGGGGGAGAGTTGAAATTACTCACGTTAATGGGGGTTTTGGCACAATGAGCTCTGTGTCTGATTTTTTTAATAACCTCCAAAGTTTCATTTCCACATGATTGTTTTGGTTAATTTTGCTTCAATTTTTATACTTCTTCACATTTTCCTTTCAATGATGTGCTAAATACATTGCGAATGCAATACATTACCTGGACATGGTCATTTGGATAGTACAAACTTCAATTTGTTACAAATGGCAGCCTAGGAATGAGGAGGAGAGAGCATCCCTGTGGTGCCACATGGAGACCTCATCCCCTCCATCATTCCCACATTTGCCAGCCTGGCCCTGCTCCCCCCACCGTGGGAGCTGAGGGTGAATGGAAGCAGTGGTTGAGGAGCTTTGGGGGGGAGAGAAGGGAAGTGACTCGTCTGTCACCACCGGGCTGTGTCACCAGGGGCCACCGTGTCCACCGGCCCTGGCCAGCTGTGCCTGAGCAGCACCCCCATGACCCATGGCAGTAACAAGCAGACACGGCTGCTGGGCGTTCTCTGGGTGCCCTGGGACCCTCCAGAGCCGGTGCCAGGTTTGGGGTGCACCTTGCACGGGCTGGGCAGCAGCCAGAGGCAGCTGTGGCAGCTGCTGGCCGCACTGGGAGCCGAGCGGAAACCAGGACAACCCCGGAGCCACGACCTGACCTTTCCTCCCTCTGGGAATGTGCTGCCTCAGCAGGAAACGCTCGGACTCTCCAGCCTCTCCTGGGGCTGCTGTGCTGCCCTGGGAAGGGGCTCGGAGAAGCCCTGACCAAGAGCATCCTCAGCAGGGCTTTGGAGATCAGGGCTGGCTGTGCATCACAGCCGTGACAACCACACACCCAGTCACTGGATTTCTCATGTGGGTAAGAGAAAAGGGACCTGGAGTGAGCCTGGGTGCAGGACAGCCCACCCTGGGTCAGGCTGCTCTCATGGGGATTTCTGCCACCAGAATCTCACTTAGGATTTTTAAAATGGTAAATAAATTGCCTAGGAAATTAGGGCAAATGATGGGAAAAGCTGACATTGAATCCTGATTTCTGTTCTGCAGAACACTGTGCTGTGATTTTAGGGAAAAGCATCCTGCTGAAGGTGTGGAACTGCCAGCCCTGCCACAAGCACCCCAGCATGCCCCAGCCCTGGCTGCTCTTGAGGGAGCTGTGGACATGGATTAAAGGTGGCCAAGAGGACAGAGCCTGCCTGGCCTGGCCCAGTGTGGGCAGTGGGAAACCCTGGGTGTGAATGCTGTGGAGCAAAGCTCAGCCCCACACTGTAAAACCTCTCTGCTCCCCTCCAACTGAAAATCAAAAGGTTTCCCCAAGAAATGGCCAATCTCACTCAAAACTCAGCCCAGGTAAGCCCCGAATGGCACCCAGGTTTCTGCTGAACGTGGCTGGAGCTGCCAGAACACCGAGCCAGGCTGGGTTTCAGGTTTGTGATTAAACACTTGGGTCTGCGGGCTACTCACAGCATCTGGACACAGGGGCTCCAGCACAGCCACTGCCTTCACTTTCTCCAGCCAAGGATGAACTTGGAAAGGGCTTTTGCTGGCACAGCCCTGGCGCTAGAGGCAGCTCCACAGCAGGGCCAGTCCCTGTAGGTGAAACACCCCCAGGAGCAGCAGAATAGGAAACAGGGGCCCGTTCCGGTGAGGAAACGGTGCGAATGTTATTTATTTGCAGAGGTTTGTTTTTTTTTTTTTTTTTTCACTAACTCCAGCATGAGTCAAACCCTTCCTGCCAGCATTCCTCCCGGCGCGGTGCCTGCGGCTGGCCCGGCTCCGCAGGGTGGAAGCTGCCACGGCGTGGGCGCAGGAAGGTGACGCTGCGGCCCCGGGGCAGGTGCTGGCCCTAGTGTCGCCTCGCAGATGTGTCCCCGAGCCGCTCCTCGGGGCTTTCCGGGGAAGCTCCATGAGCTGCGCCCATGAATCACGGGCTGGCTGGGAAAAGAGGAGGAACGCGGCGATGATGGGGGGACAGGGAGGTGGGGGAGAGCTGCAGCAGCCCCCCGGAGGGCTGTGCTGGAAGCAGCTGCCCCAGGGATGGTTCGTGCTGATTTAGGGGTGCGGCTGGGCGGACACCCCGGAGCCAGGCTCCTCACGCCGCCGCCGGAGCCATCAGCCCATCCTGCCTCCCGCAGGCAGCCGGGAGGGACGCGAGGGGCGCGGGTAAGAACAGCACGGCCGCGCTTCCCGGCCCCGTGGCCAGGGATTTCCTGAGCAGGGCGCTGCCCGCGGCCGCCGGGGATGCGGCGCCTGCCCGAGCACCGGCGGCTCCGGGAGCCCGCGCCGTCCCCTGCAGCTCCCGGCCAGGGAATTGCATCTCGTCTGTCCCATCCAAACCGAGGGCTGGCGGTGAGCAGCTGCAGGTGCCAGTGCCGGCCGTTTACGCGGTAGCCAGAGCGCACCACGGGTGGGAAAGGGATCCAGACTGGGGAGTCTTGTGAGCATTGGAGGTCCGAGCCGATTCAGCTCAGAAAAGGGCCCCTTCAAGATGAGGAAACGAGGACATTCCAAACCGGCCGTTAGAAACCCATCAGGAGCACACCGTGGTTTCCCAGACTGTTCACTTTTCCCCAGAGATGCTCCAGCGTGGTTGAAAACAAACCAAAGACAAGCTGGGGGGCTTTTACTTCTGCAGCTGAGAGACGCAGCATCCCCTGCCCTCGCCCTGCCCTCCCCCTGCAGATATCCTCTGCTATCCCATGCTCTGTCAGGGAGGAACGGCGAGGCAGATGCAGAGCCCTGCAGAGCAAAGGTCTCTGTGTGAGCAGGAGCCGGTTCCCCACCGCTTCCTCCGCCCTGCTGCCTGCGACCCACCGCGTCCTCCGGGCCCCGAGCCGGCCCAGGCAGGAAACAGGTGGGATAAATATTTGTGCAAACCAGAGCGAAATTTCCCTTGAAGGCCGTGCAATGTGTTTCCCTCGCCGTGGCTGTGAATGGGAAGGTAACGGCCAGCACAGCAGCAGGTGCTGCTGTGGGATCAGTGCTGCCGCCTTCCCGGGAAAAGTGAACCCAATATTCTTACTTCACCCTGCAGACAGGCTCAGGAAGCTGCTGGGGGCTGCAGGAAAAGCAGTCCTGGAAAAACCTATTTAACTGCTGTGGCTTAAACCCAAGGCCCATGGGAGGGAGCCCTGCAAGGCAGGAGCCAGCACACCCTACCCCAGGAGAGCCAGAGGGCTCAGCTCTGGGATCACCACAACAGCTCCTGTGCTGCTGGGATGGAGCAAAGCCTGTGACGGGCCCAGCGTGACATTTTCAAAGGTCTGTGCCTGCCCTTGGCAAGGCTGGTTAAGAAAACCCCCGAGGGCCACATGCCCCTGCTGAGCTGCAGGCAGAGCCCCAGCACAGCCAGTGCCCACCACGGGGTGAGAGCAGAGGGATGTGCTGGCAGCACACCAGGGCAGGCAGCACGCAGGAGGTGCTGGCAATGTGGGAGCTGATGTTCCCCAATTCCTGATGTGGGCTGTTCCCCTGGGATGGACCCTGCCTGCTGACAGAGACCAGGGTGTGAGAGCACATGGCTCTGGTGCCTCCTGACACCAAAGTGTTGCTGGACGCAGTGCGCTGGTAGGGCTGGAGCAGACCCAGAAGTTCCTGCTCTCCCCTCGTAGAATGGGGGTCAGGATCTGAACTGCTGAGCCCATCAGCATCAGTGTGAAGGAGGGGCAAGTGCACTGCAAACCCTACAGTGCCCAGCTGCACTGGGGGATGAGTGTATTCAGAGGACTTTATCCTTATCTAGAATCCAAACTAACAAGTCTGAGGTCTCAAGTTTTATCTGGTTCATTTCAGAGCTGGTCAGTGAGAAAGGAGTGGGAATTTTCTGTCCAAATAAGTGGGTGAGGTGAGCACCGGCAGCACAGGATACAGATGCCTCTGAGCTAACACACACTCCTTACAGCCCCAGCATCTGCTCTCTGACCTCCCGAGCTCCGATTGCTGGCCAACCTGATGCGGCTGTCTTCCCCCTCTTGGATTTCCTCCTCCTCCTCCTCCTCCTGCTGCCTGCAGAGACCACGAGCAGCAGGTGGGAACCCACTTCCCCCCACAGCGCTCCGGTAGCTGAGCCCTGTGATTTGGGGGCTGGAGGGTGGGGACAGGCTCTGCAAACCAGCAAGGTTTCACAATAGTTTGCTTAAGGGCTTGTGACTTAGGCTCAGGTGCTCCGGGCAGGCAGGGAGCAGCCCTGTCCTGGCTGCCCACAGCAGCCCAGCCCACCCCGCCCTGGGGGGACAGCCCTGCACCCCGCGGGGCACAGGGACACTGCGGGAGTGAGCCATCACCGTGCCCTTGGCACCAGCTACTGGCAGCCACCGAGCCTGCCGGAATCAGCCAGCATCCCCCTGAGAGCAAGATCCACCCAGCAGGAATCAGCACGGCCAACTCCGTCCCTTCCCCTCCTCTAACTCTCCCCCTTTTTCCCCCCTCTCTTTCCCCCCTTCCCCCAAAAGCTCTTTGTCTCCAGGCTCTGCGGAGGAAGCAGACCTTCTGAAAATAAACTCTTTCTGCTTTGATCTGGTTTATGGGCACGCACTGTTTATAGCTCCGTGTGTACGACTTGACACCTTCCCACCTGCGGCCCCAGCAACTGCTTCTTATCACAGCCACTTTGGATATTAACAGGGCGGCAGGAGGGTGATCTGGAGGTCCCCAAGGCTCCCCCACACCCCACTGCCCCCCAGCCAGCACCGCTCCCCCTCCCCAGGCAGGAGGGAGACAGGCTGGTGGCTCCCTGCATGTGATAATTGCATCAGCCCATGTTTATTGGGATGTTTATCTCCACCAGCAAAGGTGGGAGGGTTCTCACAGGTCGGATCCATCCCTTCCCCACGGGAATTAGCTCCTTTTGACCTGTCCCTCTGCACAGCCCAGGACAGCACTGGGTTCCCATGGCTGTGTTCTGACTTGGTGGATATACACTTGTGGGCAGTGGGGGCAGGAAAGGCCTGGAAAGCCCCAACTCCGCTCTGTTCTGGCTGCTGACGTGTACATTGAAGCAGGTGTCACCCACCTGGTCATGGGACTGGGGCCCATGAGGGCACCACAGCCTGGCCATGGTCAGCACTGGAGCACCCGGGCTCTCAGTGGGGCTGTCACCACCTGAAGGGCTCTGAGGGGACAAGCTCAAGGCATGGGGGCTTTGCTTCAGCTTGCCACTAACCTCGGGTTTGTCAGGAGCTCTGGCAGTGCCAGCCCTGCTCTCGTGCTGTGGCACAGCAGGGACACCAGGGCCAGTCCTGCCCCTGCTCTGAGCTCTCCTGCCTGTTCCACGGAGCTTCCTGCTGCACTACAACTGCCTGGAAAGGGCCCAAGATGTTGCAATAAAATGTCTGTTAATAAACAATGTCAAGTCTGGGCTGCACTTACAATCATCTTTTATCCAGGCTGGCCCTCAAAACATCGGCCAGCAGGGCATCTCTGCTGGTCACACAATGAGCCAACGTGCCCAGCACAGGTCCCAGCAGGTCCCTGGGATGCCCACGCTGCTCTGCTGCCTCACCTGCACCAGCAGGGACTGGGGACTGCACCTGCACTGCCTGAGCACCCCAGAGTCCCAAGGGACCCCAGTATCCTCCTGTCTCCCACCCCCACCTCCTCCACCACCCCAGGCAGCTGCTGCCCCAACCCCAGCACTGCAGAGGTGGCCCCAGGTGCCACATTTTGGCCCTGACCCTGACACTTCTGTCCCTGTCACCCCAGCTCTGCATCCTACGAGTCTCTGGCTGTGCTCACTCCGCTCAGCCTGGTAACTTCAGAGCAGTTCAAGTGACACCAAATACCGGCTGTAACACCCAGGTCAGTTGGCTACACAGAAGATCGGTAGAGGTTTTGAAAATTTCCCCTTCAAAAGGTGGAGGAAAATGAAATCTCAAGGCTCATTCCCAAGTCTTGGATTAGATCAGCCTCGGTCAGTTCTTCCACCCTCATTCAGGCACTTCTGAAATATTTAGTTTTTACTTTGAACATATAGAATGTTTTAAAGTGCATTTAATTAGCTTATATTTCATGGGGGGGAAAAAAAGAGATCATTGGGACTTGGAAAAATTTAGATTTTTTTACAGAGCTCTGATGGCGGGGGCATAATTTCAAGTAAAGAAATTAATCCAAAACCACTTTTCCCCACCGCATTGATTGCAGCTTTCTTCCTAAATAAACAGTATTTATTTGAAATATTCCTGCTAGCTCTGGGAGCAGCGTTCACACCAAAGCTGCTGCTGCACAGAAGGAGAGGGGAACACTCAAAACTGCCATTTAAAGCCGGTACAGGGGGGACACTCCTCGCCATGAGGTATTTCTGAGGTCAAGCACCAGCGCAGCCCCACGGCACTGCCAGAGGCAGGGGATGCTCCTGGGGCTGGGACCCTCGGGGCCACCTGTGCCTCGGGCAAGTGGCCCAAAGCCGCACCCGGGGGGAGCCCGCGGGCACCTGCTCCAAGGCCAGGTTGCCCAAACTGGGGCAGGTCTTGCACAAGGGCTGTTATCAGCACAGCCCGGGCTGAGGAGGGACAGACAGACGGACGGACGGACGGCATTGCTCTTGGCTGTGGAGCGCTGGGGCTGGGGAACAGCCGGAGCTGCCCCGCCGGGAGCCGGCAGCTCCAGCTCACAGAAACTCGGAAAAGAGCCCAAAAATGCCCAAGCTTGGCCTGGCCTGGGGAGTGACTCTCCCTTGGCATCCTCCCCCAGCCGGCTGCAAGGGCCGGGGATCCCTCCACCCTGCAAAGCAGCATCCCCCAGTGTGACAGCAGCTGCAGCCAGAGCTGCCAGCTGGATGTGGGAATTGCTGTGTGAAGCACCTAGGGGAGGCTCTGATCGTGCCACACGCCATGTCTCACAGGGGCTCTGCACTGTGCATTTCTCACCTTTGCTTTCTGCCTCTCCTGGCTGTGATCCAAGCCCCAGGTGAGAGTCTGGGCTGAGCCCGGGTCCCTGCCACCTCCCTGGGAGGACATTAACCACATCCCTGTCCAACCCAAACCCTGCCTCAGAGGGAAGCCCTATCATCCTTTCGGGCAGACCTCATCACGTAAGAAGGGTCTGGTTTTCTTCATGTGTTTTGGGGGACCCAAGGCACAGAGCCAGCTGAGCCCCATTTGTCAAACACAGTCACCACAGTGTGGGCCTGGCACTGAGTAATGCGGGGGCAGTTTCTGAGCATCAAACAACTACAGCAACAGAGGAAGGTGAGGCAGCTCCTGCTATGGACCCTCCTGAGGACACAAAGTCACAGGCAATGGAGGATGGACTTGTATCCAGGTCTCCGGGCAGCTCCTGGACTCTGAGTACATGGAGCAGGACTGGACAGTGTGGCCACCCACCTCCCACAAGGTGTGCAGTGCCAAGTCAGCCAGGTATCCACAACCAGCCCTATTTGATGCGGAGGCACCTCTGCCTTCTCCTCCCCAGCCTTATTTTTGGGCTGCGAGGGCCCCAGGAGCATTTTGGTGGCCACATGCCCAGCTGTGTCCCCAGAGCCCCCATCCCCCGTGCTGCAGCCCCCAGCAGCCCTCGTGGCCACAAGCAGCAGTGCCCGGCCAGCAGTCACAGCACGCTATCAATCACTGCAGCCACACCGTGCCTCCCACCCCGAGAGCTTCTTGAAAGAAACTCCTAATTTTCAACACCTACTTAAGGCACTTGAGGCTGTGTCGCTGCCGGCAGACGTGAGCTCATGCCGGGCTCGCAGGCATGTGCCACCCTGCTCCAAGGCTGACGCCCTCAGCAAAACATCTCCCCCAGCTCCTGGCTGCACGAGTGGGCGCCAGACGGGCACCAGCTGAGGAGCAAAAGGTGGGGCCACAGGTGGGCCCCCCCCCCCCGGTACTTGGAGCTCCCAAGGTCTTGTGATTTTCAAATATTAAAGTCTCCGAATAATTAACCCAGGTGGACACAGGAGAGATCCCGTGTTTGCCTGCCCTGCTGACACAGGGACAGTCCTGCCACATCACAGAGCTGTGACTCACCAGCACAGGGCTTGGGAGGGGGTTTCATACAGCGCCTCCCCAGCAAGGTCCTGCCGTGCTGGAGCAGCCCTGCCGCAGAGACCGAGTGTAGTTCCTGAGATAGTGCTCCTGTCCTGTTTTGTCTGGTCTGCTTTGTCTTGCCCTCGTGGCAGCCAAGACCTTCCCTCCCCAGCTGAGTCCTGAGTCAGGCACAGAAAGAGGAAGGTCCCATCTCAGTGGGAAGCTGAAAGGCAAACAGCTCTCAGCTGCTCCTGTGCCAGGGTGCGAGCAACCAGGTCCCGGAGCTCCTGCCAAAGGGTCACTGTCACTGCCCTGGAGGCACTGGCAGCCACCAGCTGGGAGGCACCCCGGGTGTGTGTGGCCCTGAGGAGGCAGAAATTGAGTGGGTGGCACCCGAGGGGGGCAGCCCACAGGTAGACTGGACCTGGGGCAACATCCAGCTCTGCAGGTGCTCAGCACAGCTGGGCTGTCCCTTCCCCTGGGCAGCAGCCTGGGCTGAATGGGCACAGACAGAAGTGGACAGCTCTCTTGGTTTCTCACCAGCCCTTGGCTACCACAAATGTTTTCTTCTGGCTAACCACAGCCCAGATGGGTGTGAAGGTCCCAGGCCCCAGGGGATGAAAGTCTTTGGTGATTTCCTCTGCTTCATGCAAACCAGGCTCCTGTGAACACCACATGAAAGAGACGGGGGTGGAGAGGGCACAGGAAAGAGTCACAAGATGAAAAATCTTTGTGCCCTGGAAATGGGTCATGTTGAGAAGCCAAAATAACATTGAAATACCAAGCTGTCCTAAACCACCTAGGCAAGAGAAGCCCCACATGCAGGGCCACCAAGCAGCCTTGCTGTACGAATTTCCAAGGTATTTATGGCCTGTGAAACAGAAGAGGTGCCTGATACCAAACACATCTGGAGTGAGGTCCCTCCTGGGACAGCACCCTACAGAGTCACCGTGTGCCCCAGACAAAAGGTTGGAGCTGGGAGTGGCTGCCCAGCATCCCAGGGCAGACTGAGACTAGGTGGGGATAAAGGGGTTAAAAACGCAGGAAAAAGCTGCAAATGGATTTCACAGATGTCCTTTTAGCCACAATGGCAAACCTCCCCAGGTTGTGTGTGTCCCTGTGGGTGCTGGGGCAAGGGGGCAGGACGGCACTTGGAGACCCCCTCCCACCCAGCACAGGAGACGGCGTGGGACAGAGGCTGGGACACAGAACGTGGCCTTGGTTTCAGCAGGAGGCATGGAAAATAAGAAAGATGAGGTCACTGCCATGTAGGATGTGATACAGGAGAGGAGTGGGGCACACAGAGGAACAAGGAGCTATTGTAACCTTGCAGAGCAAGGAAAAACCAGCTGTGGGCATGGCAGGTCACCTCCTGCTCACGCCAGGCATTTGGGATTTAGCTCGTCTGAGGTCACTCAGAGCAGGAGTAGAAGGGGACGGGTAGAAGGAGGTGGTGGAGGCCAGGTGGGATCCTGTGGCAGAAGCACGGACACGGCTTTTCCGTGCACTGCACCAGCCCTGCTGGGGGAAAGTACAGCAGGTACCGGTGCAGCCAGCTCAGGCACACAGAAACAGCTGGAAAGCAGCTGGCACATTGCTGGGAATGCCCCGTGCATGGATCCGCCCTGGGCTCAGCCCTCCTGGCCCCCAGGGCATTGCCTGGGACGGGTCATGGTTTGGGGGTGCTCAGATTCACCCCTCATCCCTCCACCCTTTGACGTCCCAGATTTTTAGCCGTGCCATGCCGTGCCCGGCTGGCAGAGGGTGACTCCATCCTCCGCGCCATGGGGAACCCCAGCGTTGTCCCAGGACGCTCAGGAGGTGCCCCTGCTCCAGCCCGGCACCAGCCCCCCTTCCCTCGGTCCGCCCGGGCCCCGAGCCCCCATCGGGCCGTGCTGGCCCCGCGGTGGCCGCGGCCGTGGCGGAGGAGCCCCAGACTTTGTGTCTGCACGGGGACTTCCCGTCCCCGCTCGGCGCTGCCGCCGCCAAAGCAAAGAGCGGCTTGTTCGGCAGCGGAGCCGCCTCCGCGCTCACTGCCCCGCTCTGTTCCCGCTAGCAATAATACACCCAGAGCCCTGCGCATAAATCCACTTTCCCAGAGCCAGGCTGGTGGGGAGACTTTAATGGGAAGGAAAATAAACTGTGTACTCGGCACGCGGGGAGGTGTGCAGCTGGCAGAGGGGCGCCGCGAGAAGGCTCCTCTTGGCTGAATATTTTTCTTCCCCCGACTTGTTTGCTGAGGGAGCACACGTATGCACTGCTGCCTGGGCTGTGCGTTTGCTTCCCAGGGTGCCAAGGAAAAGAGAGGCGTTCTGAAGTGGCTGGTTGAGAGCTCGGAGGTCTCCGAGCTGCCAAAGCGCTCGGTGCCAGCAGCCAGCCCGGCCAGCTGCTCCGGGAGAAGCTGCCGGAGCTGCCGGAGCTTCTTTCCTTCCCCAGACCGCTCCCCTCGGGGCTCCGGGGAGGCTGCGGTGCTGCGGGCACCCAGGAGGGATGTCGCTGTGCCGGGACCACGCCAGCGCGTTTATGATTTCTCAGCACAATGCTGCGATTCAGAGCCTGGGGAAGTGCGTGAGTCACGCTGAACTTCCCCGGCCAGTCACCGCTGGGAAACGCTCGCATCTGCTCAGCCACCCTCACAGCGCCTCCTGCTCAGGGCTAATTCCATCGCTTCTCCCTTCCCGCCTGCTCCGGTGCCGGCGGGGGCTGCTCCAGGAATATCAGCAGCCCAGGGACGATGGTGCAGGGGAAGCAGTGAGACAATCCAAGACGAGGGGAAACAACAGAATTTGGCCGCGGGAGAAGAAAAGCGCCTGTGTTTAATTTTAATTGCTTGTCCGTGCACGGTGGACGCCGGCCAGGACGGCCCGGCGTGCTTTTAGGGCGGCTGGGACCTGGACCGCCCATGCCCGTCCCCCCGACAGAGGAGGCTCTGTTGACTTAACTCTGCGGCTGCAGCTATTGCTGTTTGCGAAGCCTCTGAAGCCCTCGGAGAGAAGAGCAGGGCCCTGGGATGTGCCCGTGACTCAGGAGAATCCGCCCCTCTATGACCAATAATAATCCCGAGCCAGGAGGGATGCTGGGGGCAGTGGGCATCCCCCACCTGCGGGCAGCCCCGGGCACACGAGGGACACGGATGGACTTCCCCGGGGCCACGCTGGGGCTGGGAAAAGTCACAGGTTCGGGAAACGGTGTTTCCCTCTGAACACGCCGTCGGTTTTCAGCAAACGTCAGAAATACAAATGGGAAGTGAAATCCCACTTTTATAAAAATATTTGCTTTGAGCTGAACGAGGTTTATTAAGGGAAAAGGTGGGTTTGGGTTTTTTTCGGTGCGATGCTCCTCTCATCCTGCTCCCAGGAACGGCAGCCTCCCCTCGCCCTGGCGCATCCCCAGGGCCACGTGCTGGTGGTCACGTCCCCCCCCGTGTCCCCTGGCTTCTACAAAGCCTTGCTGGGCCGAGGGGATCCCGAGCAGCAGTCGTGGCACAGCTCAGGGCAGGTGAGCGGAGCTGTTCTGCCCCAGGGGCAGCTCGGGGCACGGGAGGGGCCGGTCCCGGTGTCTCGGTCTGTGCCGCATCCTGCTGAGTAACCCCGGGCACATCCATACATGGGGAAGAGCCGCTCTCGCTGTGCTGTCAGACTCTCCCGGCTCAGTAAATAACATTCCTGCTAACTCTGGTATGTAGGAAACTTTCCGGCCTGCCTGGCAGCAGGGGGTGTGGGGCAGGGGCTGCACCCTGGCCAGAGCCCGGGGTGCAGGGGGGTCCCTGCTCACCCACCGCTCCCAGCCCCGCCTACACGGGCAGCATTTGACTTTGGGTGAATATGGAAACCTCTCAGGTGACTTGTGGTTCCCTGTGCCCCCCCAGGGGTGCCTGTGCTCCCTGAGCTCTCTAAGCGACCAGTACACCAGCAAAACCCCAGTTTGTATCAGCTCCAGCATCCCAGACCTCCCACCAGACCCCGCTGCTCTGCTCCTGTCAGTGGCTGGGAGCCAGGAGGGGAATTTTTGCTTTTGTTCTTCAGCAGCCAGGCCTTTCCCCGAGAGGGCCTGATGTGCTGAACACCTCCTCACTTCCTGGGTTGCTGACCCACGCCTTCCATGGAAATCACACCCTCATCCCAAAGTGATGCAGTCAGGCTCCCAGCTCATTTTATGGCCTCAGAGGGAATTCCATGGCTGGCGGATGAGCCCACATGGGGTTGTAGCACAGCCTTGGAAGAGGGGCCTCTCTGGCTATTCCTGCTGCAGATCCAGGTGGATATGGAAAAAAGGGTGCGGGAAGCCCTGGGTAGCTGATGTGTTCCATGCACCACTGCATGTCAAAGTGGGCTCCCTGCTGGAAAATAGGAACAGGAGCCAGAGCTCCAGGACTCAGCATGGACATGGCTCCACTATCCACTCAAGCCCTTCCTGGCCACTGGGCAGAGGAAATGTGTGCTGAGGGCTGCTGGGGATGGGCCATTTCCTCCCCCAGGCTTTTCCTTCTCTTCTTTGGCTTATTTAGGTGTGTAAGGGTCAGTGGAAGAAAGCTTGGCTGGCCTGGGGCAGGGGCTGTGCAGAGCTGTGGGTGCTGCTGGAGCCCGTGGGTGCTTCCAGGACCTGCTGTGGCCCTGCTCTCGTGGGCTGGCCATGGCTGGGAAGTGGCTTTGTGCCGAGCCGTACTTACCATGAGAGGAAATGAAAATAAAAGTATGGTGCTCCCAGCTGTCTCCTACCATGCCCCCAAAAGTGGTGGGATGGCTGTCTCAGTGCTGCTGCAGCCCAGCCAGCAGGATGGAGACTGGGGGAAGACGCGGCTGGGGCCTGGCTGCAATCCCTGCAGGAGCCCGGGATGCCAGAGAGATAATGAGAGGGGATGTTAAACATTACTGCAGTCACAGGGCTATTTATCTGACACGAACAGAGGCAGCCGGGAATCCTCCAGGGTGCACAGCTCAACTTAGACCCCATTAAAGTTCCTTTTACTCCCTGTGTTTTGGCTGATGCTGAACTGCTCCTGGGGGAGCTGAGTTCCCTGCCTGGCGTCAGGAGCCGCCGCTGCCCCTCTGTCCCTGCACCCCAGCACTCAGCTCCAGCCTGGAGCAGGCAGGTACAGGCAGTCCCAAAGAACAGGGACTGCAGAGGGGCAGAGAGTGCAGGAGAGGAGCTGAGGGTCCCTGGGGCCATGCCGGGCTCTGTGGGATGGTGACAAGAGGGACATGTGAAGGGGCTGATTTGCAGGGCCAGGTTCAGGCTGCCTGCTGCAGCTTCCCAGCACTGATGCTGCCAGGACACTTTGTCCTTCTGCTCTGAGATTTCTGGGGATTTTTTCTATCCAGAAATAGGAAAACAACCTCAACAGGCTTGGGGGTTTTTCTGTACCTGAGCAGCAGAGCTGCCACTAAAGAGCTTGCACTTCCAAGACAAGTCCATTGTGAACTAGAAACATGTTTAGTTTTGAGGGAGGAACACACTGAAATGAGACAATTTGAAAACTTTCCGAATAGTTTTGGACCCCTGAGTTCCTGCCCTGCACTTCCCCACTAGCCACTCCTGCATATGGCTTTGGGGCTACAAAAGGGCCGTGGCTGGGGCAGCAGTGCCATGGAGCTGCTTTTTCCAGCCAAGCTTGCAGTGGCCAAGCTGAAGGGATGCAGCGATGGAGGGACACCCAGCAGTGCCAAAGGGATGCCCAGCAGGGATGAGGGGATGCCCAGCAGTGCCAAAGGGATGCCCAGCAGGGATGAGGGGATGCCCAGCAGTGCCAAAGGGATACCCAGCCAGTGCAGGTGCCACCACACCTTCACCTACCCTGCCTGCTGCCCACGAGGGTGAGCTGGTTGCTGCTCCCCAAGGCAGGGCACACCAGGAGGGCATGAGGCATCTGGGGAATTGGGATCCAGGAGCAGAACAGACAATTTCCAAGCCATTGTGACGGTGTGCAGTGATGAGCAGGGGCTGCTTCAAAGGGAACCAGCTTTAACTGGATCAAACCCCGAGCCAAAAGCATAAACACTAGGAGGAAGTTTGGCTAAAGTTAAATCATGTTTTATTTAAAAATCTCCCTCTCCCTGTTGTAAGATGGAAACTCTACATCTGAAAAGTGAAACTAAGATTGGAAACAGTCTGCAGTCATTAAGTTTATGCTACTTTTTTTTTTCTCCAGCTTCTCAAGTAAAATATCAACTGGCTCCACTGTCAGGGACAGGAAACATTAGTAATAAGTTCATAGATTTACATTTTCCCCAGGGAAATACAGGAATATCAGAGATCAAAAGTTGGAGAAAGGAGTTATTTTTATACAGTGATTTGCAACCAGCATTCATTGAGGGGAGTAAATAAATTACAGGCCCTTCACTTTGGGGTTGTTTAAGTTCTTTTTCTTTAATGCTGTCCATTTTAACTACTGTAGAGTCTGTCAGGCCTTACACAGAGCAGGAAACCTTCCCTGCCTGCCCAAGAGGCTGTTTCCCAGCAAATACCGTTGGTCACTGCACTTTGTTGTCACAGGAGATTGTCACATATGGGTCTGTGGGCAGGTGGGCTCTGGGGTGGCTCGGGATAGGACGTGGGACAGGCCAGCCTGGCACACAGGAACAACATGGAGAGATGGCTCTGCTGGCCAAAAAGGCTCATCTGGGGGCTGTCAGAGCCAGCGAGCTGTACCTGTGTGGGGCAGCACTGCTGCCAGAGCTGCTGGGGTCTCCCCTCTGCCTCTGCCTGCCCCAGTGGTCCCTGCTGCTACAGCCAAGCCAGGGCCATGGTCCTGGACACTTGCCCCCCAGCAGGGCAGGGGTGGCCCCAGGGGCTTTGAGCTGCACCACGGGGGACCAGAGCTCCTGGTGGCCCCGTCCCCCTTGTCCCAGGGGCTGAGCTGCACTGGCAGCATCTGGGGTGGCAGGAAGCCAGTCCCACTTGTGATGGAGACACTGGAAAGTTTGACCAGGCATTTTGTCTGGTGTCATCAATTAAAGGTGAGGCACTCGCTGGCTGCACAGGATAATGAATGATGGGTTTAAGTACAACTGGAAAAACAATAAAATACTCTATTAGGGTGACACAGCTGTGAACAATGAACATTAAACAACTTCACACGAGTAAGCTGCAGCCACACTTAGCCCTGGCTCTTGATGGATTCCTGTTTGGAGTGCACCTCACAAAGCCACTCTGCATCCACCCTGGGCTGGGAACCTCTCTCCTTCTCCTGCTTCAAAATACATCCACATAAAATGTGCTTTAAGAATCCCTAAAGATTCATTAATGTCACAAGCAGGGGAGGAGAAAAGAGTTGGAAGGTCTTGAAGCACATGTCGGAAACACTCCAGAGAAAACTGTAAATGCTGCTGGGATGAACTGCAGGCTCTGGAGGATCAGTCGTGCTGGAAGACTATTTATTTTCCAGTCTATTTTAAACACTGGACTGTTTCAGATAAGAGTTGCCTGTGGTGGCAGACAGGATCGTGGGACTGGTGTGCAGGAACTCATGCCAGATTCATTTCTGGGGAGTATTTCCTCCCTGCCTTGATAAATCTGCCTTGTCTGCTGTACCAGGTTACTTCCTTTGGAGTTCTCTCTCCTTATTATTACTTATTAAAGTTGCCTGCAAATAGCACTTGGGCTTCGTGCAACATCCTGTACGACAATTCATCCTTCTCGTTATCTCAAAGCTGACAATTCCCACCAGGGCCAGAGAGGGTGGGTGGAAAAATGCCTTGAGAAGAAACAGAAATGACCATCCCTGCTTGCGAGGCTGGAGGAACCACACTGGGGAGGCTGGAAAGGGCAGGAGATAAGTGGGGACTCCCCCCTTCAGGGAAAGAGCCATGGAAGGGAAGAAAAGAAGAAAGAACAAATGTGGCAGCACCAGTGAGTGTCTCCCCCTCGCCCGCTGGTGCCGGGGTCCTGGGCTGGTGTTCAGAGGGGTCAGCGAGCCCCCTGTGACCTGACCTTGCAAACTGCCCCCCTTTTCCTCGATGTTATCTGGGGAAGGTGCTCAGGTTACAGAGCTCTCTCCCCGTGCGGGGCTGTCCCTGCTCACCGAGCCCACCTCTGGCTCTGCACCTCCAGCACCGGGCAGGATCAGCAGGCCCTGGGTTTGGAACCCTGCTGCACCCCTGGCTGCAGGGAGGAGAGGCGGCGTCTCAGGGACAGAGCTGGGGAGGCAGCTGCTGCCTGGGACCAGAGCTACAAATGGGCTGCAAACGGCATTAGCTGAGGATGCTGTGCTGGAGCTGCTCTGGGGATGGCCCTTCCCTTCTTGCCTTCCTGTCCTCCAGGGTTTCATCCTTTGCAGCATGAGCTGTTGGGCTGCAGCTCCCAACCCTCATCTCACCCAGTTCTCTCAGCCTGAAGGAGCTGAAAGGTCCAGCTCGGCTCCCACAAGTGTGGGGAGCTGCACTGGTGCATGAGCCCCTTTCCCCCCGAGCATCACTGGTGGGCACACGGCAGCAGCTCCCCCAGCCCCATCCTGCCAGCCCTCCTAGCCCTGGTCCCTCCAATGACCCCCAACCTGAGCCATCCCTCCCCGGAGCAGCCCTTGCTTGGGCACATGCCCCCAGTCACTGGCCCGGGCACCACGGCCCTGCTGGGGACAGCACTGCCCTGCCCATGTGGGCTCAATCTCGGAGCATCTGCTTCCCATTGCAGCCGCCCAGGGCAGGTTTCCCTGGCAGCCTCCTGCAAGGGTGCTAATTTTATGTACACAGGCCCATTCAGCCGGGAATCAGGAGAGCTGGGCAGCAGCAGGGGATGGGGGCCCTGCCCTGGGCAGGGGGAGTGGGGCAGAGGGGGCCAAGGCTCCTCCTCCCACTGGGGAAGTTGGAAGCAAGTCTCAGAGACACTTGGCCCGGCACAGCAGCGTGGAGGGGTGCCAGGGACTATTTTGGGAAACCTGGCTCGTGGTAACATCCCAAGCCCGGGGTAACACTAGCCCGGTGTCGCTGGCACAGCCTGACTGTCCCAGAGCTGCAGGGCTTGTGACAGCTCCTCGTGTGTGGGGATGGGCAGCCCCAGCGCCAGGCAGGAATCTTAACTATCACTTCCCAGCCACAGCTCCTAGAAATGGCAAATTCTGCTGGTGCCAGACGACGGATGACTCCTCCAGACGTCTTGGAGAAGCCTCTGGAAAACTGTCTCTTCAAGGGAGATCAATTTTGGCTTTCTAAATTGAGGCTCCCCAAATTACTTTTGGAAGGATTAGCTATTATTATTTTCCTTCTGTTTAATCACAGTATTTCCCCCGTTCCTCAGTGATAACAGACATCCAGGATCTTCATGTTCTCCCCAAGAGGCCACGCACTGTCACCCCCCCCCTTCCACACTGTGACCGTCCCCAGCACCGTGCCAGCACTGCCATCACCCTGTCCACAGGCAGGGCGAGTGACAAGGAGGTGGCAGTGACAGGGAGGGGACAAGCCCATCCCGGTGGCCAGGGGCTGCTGACAGCAGCACGTTCCCCTCTGAGAGTGCTTCAGCTGCTCAAGGAAAACCTCGGAGTGCTTTGATCTGTGAGGGTCTCCTTGATGTAAAGCAGGCCCTAGGTGACGGTGGCTGAGGGATGAGCCCTTCAGCTGCAGCCTGTCCCTCGTGGGGAGCAGCAGGGCTGGCTGCCATGGTGGCACCAAGCAGCACGAGGGGGCACCTGGAATGCACAGGCAGGGGCAGGCAGGGCTGCACACAGATCCAAGGTCATGGAGTTCTCACCTTCCACCTCTGCCCTCCCTTGCAGAGCCACCAAAGGCCATGCCAGCCCTCCATGGTGTGGGCTGGGCTCAGATCCTGCTGGCACAGCATCCCAGCCCCAGGAGCCTGGCTGTGGCTGACAGACCCCTCTAACGCCGCATCCAACCCCTCTAATGGGGAAAAACGGGGCACAGGAAGCAAAAAGCCAAACATGCAGCAGCTGGGAAAGCTCAGGTCTCTGCCTCAGAACAAGATCATATTGGCAAGATCCCACACAGCCCAACAGCAGCCAACCCTTGTGAAGTGTCCATCGTGGTGCAGTTGAAATCCTCCTTGCAGCCTGGCACTGTGGCCATTTGAAACACCCGCTGAAGGCACTCCCCTGGCACCAACTCTCGTCTCCATCCTCCACCAAGAGCCAGCTAAGACCTGACCCACAGGCACTGAGGGTCCCAGGCCTCCCTACAGGGCTCTTGGAGAGGGTACCTGGTCCTGGTGCCCCTTCTCATCTTCTGGCTCATGTTCTGTGTGCACCAGCTCCCAGCTCAGGGCTCAGAGAGCTCCTTCCAGCTGCAGCTGTGCTGTGCTGTTCCCCACTGTGCATGGAAGCATGCATGTGGAGATGATTGCCATGCCCAGGGATGCAGAGCGGGTGTGGCAGTGGGAATGTGATACCTGCAGCTCCCAGCTGCTCTCTGCTCCCCTGACCTGCCCTCCCTCAGTGCCACGTGCTGCTGCTGCAGGTCTCTCCCATCCAAGGCTCCTGCTGCAGCAGGAACAGCTCCAGTGCCCAGGAGCCCCAGTCCAGTGACTGCTCCCAACACAGCCCCAGCCCAGGGACTGCTCCCAGCACAGCCCAGGGACTGCTCCCAGCACAGCCCCAGTCCAGGGTCTGGGCTGGCTGGGAGAGGGCTGGTGGGGAGGAGGGGAAGGCTGGGGGTGCCCTGGCATGGCCACGCCTGGGCAGTTCCTTAGCACACATTGTACAGGGACCATCTCTGCTCTGCTGCTCTCCAGCCCTGAGCTGCAGCACACTGGGAAAAGCTTCCTGCATCTGAAACAGCTTCCCCCACGCTCCCTCCCACCACCCCTTATTTATGGGACAGCTATTTCCTTTCAGAGAGAAGTAGCCAGCAGTATGAAATGGCAAAAAGGTTTGAATGAAAACAAGGTGTTTGCTAAAACTGTGGAGGATTTGAGGTTTCCGCTGGGTGATGGTGTGTGACATCCCAGCCCTCCCTTTCTCCCCAGCAGCAGCAGGGACTGTCCCACAGGCACGTGCCAGTTGCTGTTTTGGCTCCCGGGATGCTCTGAAGACCATTTGAAGGAAACCATTTGCCATCTACCACAGTGTCTGCATTCAGGTCCTCATCTGAGTCACAACTACCAATAAATATGAATTTTTCCAGCAAGCGTGGGCCCCACGTTGCTGCCCTCCAGCTCTGTGGAAGTGATGATGGAAGGTTATTGCTGTAAAGTGAATTTTAGGGGGGGAAATTTAGATTGTTTATCACAGACAGCAGCTGCTGTAACCAGGGCAGTAAACTTTCCTACCCCAGTACTTTTTTTGACATAAAGTAACTTCTGTCTTAAGCTGAGTCTTTCAGCAGC
This sequence comes from Cinclus cinclus, assembly GCF_963662255.1. Lineage (NCBI taxonomy): Eukaryota > Metazoa > Chordata > Aves > Passeriformes > Cinclidae > Cinclus > Cinclus cinclus. Next base: position 15,026,444 of record NC_085063.1, read on the forward strand.
GTGAGCAAGGGTTATTTTTTTAGGGGATAGGGGACCCCAGCTCCTCCCACGGCACCCGGCTGAGGGATGCCCTGGGAATTTGGATGTGTGTGCATGAGGCTGTGGTAGACTGAGGCCCCAAGCCATGGGGCCACACTTGAGGATGCTCTGGCCATTGTGGTGGGGGGACTTGGGGTCCCTGCAGGACCCCACAGGCTTTGAAGCCAACAGGACATTTGGGATATAAGGAACATTTCCAGCACTGTGGCGCTACCCTGGGCTGGGCTGTGAGCTCCTGCACCTCTGTGTTTGCCCCGTCACCACCTCGGGCAGCAGCAGAGCCTCCACAGCCGGAGGAAGAGCTCTGTGCGCTTCTGTCGCCAGGGCAGGGCAGGGCAGGGCAGCTCCAGCTGCTGTCCCCGGTCCCTGACATCCTTTCCTGACACACATCGGCTTCCTGCCCGCGGCTCTCGCACCACTTCCTACTGTGCTTCGGTCTCCAGCAAGCACTGCATGTCACAGAGTGCGTGTGGGAGGAAATTAAAGAGAAATAAAATGAGTAGCTTTTCCTTCTGCACCCCCCAGACCGAGGCGAGGCTCAGGCTGGGCAGGCAGTGCCCGTCCCCACGGCCGGTCCCACAGGAGCACCCCTGGCACGGGCTCACCTCCCGCGGGGTGGGGAGAGGTCCCGTCCCGCAGCCACCGAGGGCTTGACACCAGAACTGCCTTGTTCCCCGTTCATGGGCTGCTTACCGAGAAGGGCAGGTGCTCTGCCCTCCCTGCCATCCCTGGGCTGCCTGGGCTTCTGCTGCCACCCCTGTCCCAGAGTGGGCAGCGGGATCAGTCCCCCCTCTGCCCACTGCCGGGCCACTCTCCAAAACCACTTTCTGCCTCATCAGGAAAGCAGGAAAAGCGATCAATGGCTCTAGCCACGGCTTTAGAAAGTGGATTAAGGCCAGTGAATAGGAACTGTCTCTCTAATGAAGTGCTATTACCAACAGGCTAATTGAGTAATGACATAATGCAGGCCCTTGAAGCTCTTTATAACTGGCCATGACTCCGTGCCACAACACGCCGCGGCTTCCTCGCCCTGCCCCGCTCTGCCTCCAGCACGCCATGGCAAAGGAGGCTCCATGTGCAGCAGCGTCCTCCCAGAGCAGCCACAGACAAAGTGTCGCCAGCATAACCCTGCGTGGAAAATGCGGAGGTGGAGGGAAACCCGGACTAATTAGCTCGGGAGCCGCCAATCTCCTCCATGTGAAATGTGAGCCTTTTTATTGGGGAAAGTAAAACAGGCCTCACATTGCTCTCAGGGAGCCCAGTAAAACAGAAGGTGATCCATACGTATGTATATTATGCTAGATTTAAAATACTTTCTGATGATTTTCTAGGCAGATCTCCAGTAAGTTACAGCACAGCATTGCTATTGTAGAGCAGGGGGCACAGGCTGGTGGCTCCCTCTGGCACCTCTTGCTGTGGAGGGGACGGCGGTCACTGCTGGGCTTGTGCTGGTGCCTCTTGTGCCAGTGCCCATCGTCAGGTGAAGGAATTCATCACACCAGCCTCATGGCAGGTGGCTGAAGCTTTGTTGGGGCACGGTGCAGCCCTGTGGTGTGCTGGGCATCACCCTGTGCCCTTGTCCCCTGCTCTGGGGGCAGGCAGTGGCACTCACTGGGAGAGGGGATGCCTGGAGAGGTGAGTGCAGACAGTGCAAGACCCCAACAGCGCTGCCACTCTGCATCCACAGGGAGACATCAGCTTTCTTTCAGTCCTCCAACCTCACTGCCCTTCTCCAGGCCTGCCTGGCCCTTTCCTTCTGTGTTTGCTGTGTTTTGTCTGCATGGGAAGACTTGCACCTCCCCAGCCCGATGCTATCAGTTCATCATCCGATTAAAGATTAATTTGAGATTATTGCTCGTGTCAATAGCCCAGAGGCAGAAAAACAATAGCTGCACCTGCAGCTTGTTTGTGAGCCCGCTCCTTATGGAGCTGTTAATGGACAGAGGCTTTCACCGGGGCTGCCTGTTGACATCCTGAGCCCTGCACCAGCTGCCAAAACCTCACCCCCATCCAGGCTGTGGTAAATGGGACACCCCTGTTGTCCTTGCTGGCCACCCCATGAGCCATACCAGCTCCTGCCACGAAGCTCTGATCATTCACTGCCCCAAATCAGGAGCAGCCCAGTGACTGGCTTCACTAAGGGGCCTTTCCCCTGGATTCTGCCCAGTTCCTGTTTGTTTGTTCCGCTCCTTCTAGCTAAGGTAAGAGCCAAAAGAAGAATTAGGCTGCTACACTTTGTAAGGGCTGAGCTTTGGCTGCCTTCTCTGGGTCCTGCACGCTCAGATGCTGGAAGTGCTCCTGCAGAGGCTGTGGGGGATGCAGGAGATCACAGAATCATGAGAACACTTCTGTCAGGTTTGCAGTGACAGGAGAAGAAAGTTGACATTGTATTGCTTTCTACCACTCTGGAGGTGGGAGGAGGCATTCTAGGGGCCCCAGAGCTCCTCTTCACCCTCACAGCACAAGGACCAGGTGTGCCTTGTGCCTGTCCTTGGGAGAGAAGGGGACAGAAAGGGGTGAAAATGGAAGTTTTCAGCTGGCAAACGACTGAGGAGATGAAGCTCAGCCTTTGCAAAGGCAGCCGTAATCCTCCTGCTTTCCTGCTCATCACCTCTGGGATGCTGCAGATGCTGGCAGAGACAGAACAGGATGAGTTCAAATAGTAGCAAGGGAGCATTAAAGCCCTTTTTAACCCGGTATCTCCACATGGCTCTGCCCCAGGGGGCTCCCACAGCAGAGTGGGTTTCCCAACACCCTTCATTCTACATCGGGTCAGGGAAGGGGGAAAACACGAGCCCTCTCAAGGAAGAAAAGGCACTTTGTGGTTTCCCTGGAGCCTTTGAAAGGGCTCCAGGAGCTGAGGGGACGTACGTGCTGGTTTCAGGGTTCCGTGGGAGCGAAGCAGCGCAGTTCAAACGCGCGGCAGCCCCGGAGCCGGCACCGGCCGCACCCCGGGCCGCGCCGGGGCCCCGCTACCTGCCGGGCGCTTGATTGAATCCCGGCTTTTACGAGCGCTGACACCGTAATCTGTTCCAGATGGTCACACAAGGTGGTCACCAAATGGCTCCTCCGCTAATCGCCCCCCGCCCCCGCTCCCACCCCGGAGCGCAGCCTGCGCTACCTGGCCGAGCCCGCCGGCCTGCGAGGGGACTCCGGGTCCTGGGGCGCTAAACTGAGAGGGGAAATTGCTGAGCTCTGCCACGGACCCCCAGGCTTCGCTGGGCAGCGCTGGCTGCCCGGGTGAGCGCAGGGGACCAAGGGCAGGGCAGCACGGCTCTGCTGCCAGGGACGCTGCTCTGCGGCTTTCCTTCAGAACGGGAAATGGAAAAAAAATTACCACTCATCCTCAGGCTCAGCTGCCGGGTGCGTTTCACCATCCCAGAGCCCCAGAGGTCTGCCAGGGCAGAGACAGGCCAGACGGGACGACCCTTGTGTGGAGCTGGCTTGAGCTGGACTTATGGGTGTCCCGGCCATGGTCCTCGACCCTCTGCTCACCCCAACATCCCTCAGGTAGAAAACGGAAACATTTTTGCAGTAGTAAACTGAGTAGCTGGTCAGAAAAGGAGAGATTTGGACCGCGTTCATCATCCTGCGATGGCGCAGCAGCTGGTCCAGACCCGGGCGACACCTGGGGAGGTCTGAGGCACTGGCCCAAGGGGTGGGACATCCTCTGAGCAGCCGTGTCCCCAGGGCACAGGGTGCTGGGCAGGGCAAGAAGCAGATGCAGCAGCCCAAGTGCCAGTGGGCTGTGCTTTTGTGATTCAGAACAGGCAGCGTTTCTTTTTTTTTTTTTCCCCAGTGTTTTAAGGCTGCATTTGTGTTTGAATGCCAGCGGGATTTGTCAGTCGAGCCTAGGCTGCTCTCCACCCGGTTTATACCTTCCCTCTAAAAGCCTGGCGTCCCAGCCAGGCGCTGGACAAAGCCAGAGCACAACTGAGAGCAGCAAAGCTTGCTAAGGAGGAGGTTTCTCACAGCTCTCACCGCCGGCCTGACCAATATCATTTGAAGCCCATTGAGAGGGAGCTGGCAGAGTTCCCCTGTGGGTGCCAGTGCGGGCATGGAGCGAGAGCCTGAATGACACGGGAAGGGTCGGGGTCCCCTCGTGGTGACAGCCCTGGCACAGGGGGGCAGGGGCAAGGCAGAGCCGGTGCGGGGCCCTGATGCTGTCAGAGCTGCAAAGCCAACCCCTCCCGGGGTGCCAGGGCTGCTGCCCCCAGCGCACCCACTCCTGACCCTCTTTTCCAGCTCCTGCAGGTGGTCCCTTCTCAAAATTGGTCTGTTTCTTTCCTTTTTTTTTTAACTATTTAGCTGCTTTTGCGGCTCCAGTATTTTATGGATGGAAAGCTGAAAGTAATTAGTGCCCCTCCCCCGCTTCCTGTTGGGAAAAGGAAGAAAAGCACACACAAGAGCAAACCCAAAACTTCCTGCCCTGCTTAATAATCGAGTAATGAGTCCAACTCGGCTGGGAAAGTCAGTTTATACCGGGTGAGCTCTTAATTAAAGAAGGGCCGAGCAGCAGCTCTGCTGACTTTTACAGCCACACACATCTTCCTGCTCCGAACAGCCCCCGCGAGAGGCGCAGGGAGCCGGACGCCCGCGGGCTGGAGGGGGATGAGAGCCTGGAGACGCGTGTCCCTTCATGTCCGGGACATGGCACTGGGGAAATGAGGAGAGGACAGAATTCCCGTCCCTGGGGGAGGCCTGGCTGCAGTCTCTGAAGCAGCCCAAATCCGGAGGAGGCTGTGAAGGTGCAAGGCAGCTGCTTTAGGGCGTCGGGAGTTTCATTGTGGAAATCCTGGAGGCAGAGCCTGGGGTATCCCGCAGCACTCGCCCCTCGGAGCCCCCCGGGCATGGGACAGCCCCTCCTGTGCTGCGGAGCTCTGCTGGGCCAGGGATGCTGCCGCACCGCCCGCATCGGCTCAGCCACCCCGGGGAGCTTCAGGGTCCTGCCGAGAGCCAGAGGCGGCTTCACCGCCCCGAGGGACAGCGCAGCCCCTGTGCTGTGACACGGACCTGCTCCCCAGGGAGTGCCACAGCTGCTCCAGGGGGACACCAGCACCCACTCGAGCAGGCTGGGAGGGACAGGACAGGCTCCTGTGCTTCCCACAAGGAGCCTGGGAGAGCCACCCCAGCCCGCCGGCAGGAGATGAGCGTGCCTTTTCTTCTCCCGTGAGGCAAGTGCTCTGCACTTTCCCTCCAGCAAATGCCACTTCCCAGTCACCTGCAGCCAGAGGCTGAGAGCACCACCTGGGAGGAGAGCCTGAGTCCACACAGCACTTCCCCCTCACAGCTGCACATTCACCCCAAGCACCCACAAAACCCTATTATAAATTAACGATTTTATTGAATATCAATAAATTGTATATTATATAAAAAGTTTCATCAGTACAAAATTGTGGCACAAAAATATAAATACCAGTGTACCTTTGAAATGTAAACATCCTCTTTGTAATGATTCCATGAAAACAATGTCCAAAGAAAGATGCATTCAGGAGGCACCTGTCAATACCCATAAATAGGGCTTTTGGCACACACCTGTCGGTGGCCAGCCTTGGGACAGGCCACCATTGTATCAGCTGACAAGTGCCTGCTATTAGTCACAGTTCTCTTGAAAAGCAGTTGTTAAGAGTCATATTAACAGGTGCTTGAGTGCATAGCTGCTCTGTAAACAGGGCTGGGGTTTGAAATGGCTACCCCTGCCTTTCATGGACACTGTTAATCTCGCAGGCATTGCAAATTGTCATTGTGCTGGGGAGAAGCAGCTGCTTCACAACTACTGGGATACTGTATTATTGCATAGTTACACCTTCTACGGGCGGGTTATATACACTGGGGTATGGGGGAGTGTCTTGTCCTTCATCAAAAAAATACTGGTTCTTAAAAGTTACCAAGTGGTTACGGTGTTAAAAAAAAACCCAAAAACAACAAAAAAACCAAAACAAACAATTCCAACTCCAAAACCCCAACTCCCCAAGCTACATGGGGTTGCAGCGTTCAACACCGGGGGGGCAGGGTGCAGGTCCAGCCCTGCAAGGTGCCGAGTGCCTCTGGCAAGGGGGGGGGGACACCTGCCGAGGGGCTGGGGCAGGACAGCGACGCCCGAGTTTCACACACTCGGCCCCGAGTCCAGGCCTGCACCCCAGACACCAGGATGGCAGAAGTGGTCACAGCACCAAACCTGTCTGAGTTCAAGAAGTGTTTGGACAATGTTCTCAGGCACACGGTGGGGTTCTTGGGATGTACTGCACGGGGCCAGGAATCAGACTCGATGATCCTGAGGGGTCCTTTCCAACTCAGCATACTCTGATCAGGATCTTGCATTGCCCTGGAGGCACCGAGTGAGGAGTGTGAGGGTCTCAGGGGCCGGAGGAGCAGCGTCCAGCCCGGCGCACGCTGCAGTGGCGATGGAGGAAACTAACTCCTACAGAAACTAGTTCTAGGTGTTTGTGGTGAGAGGCCCGGGGAGAGGAGTCCTCAGCGAGAGCCAGAGCAGCCTGTCTCCTCGTGCTTGTGCAGCAGCGACATGCGGGAGAAAGTCCGGGAGCAGGTTTTGCACTGGTACTTCTTTACATCTGAATGGGTCTGCAGGTGGGCACGGAGATTAGAGCGGTCAGCAAAGGCCCGGTTGCAGTGTGTACAGGAAAAGGGCTTTTCACCTATGGGACAAAGAGAAACGCTCCCAATTAACCAGTGCATCAACACATGGGGAATATCAAAGAAGGAGCCATTCATTAGGCAAAGTTTGTGCAGAGCACAGTGAAAAGAAGTGCTGGCTGTTATTGTTCAGGGGAAAGCCGGGTATGTACAGCATCGCTCGGGGGAGAACTGCCGGCTTGCGAATTGTCTGCTCCCACAAAAACCTTTCCTACGAACCACGGAAAACGAAGGCTGGAAACATCTGCAAGTAGTAGGGCAGTCGCACACGCGAACGAAGATATGAGACTCGTCTGCTGCGGGAGCCGAGCGAGGGGCTCGCAGCAAGGCAGGACAGCCGAGCGCTGTGTGTTAATTATATCATAGCAGGCAGCGGCTGCGAGGCGCCAGCCCAGGGTGAGTGGAGCTATTTCCTCCGCCGAGCCCTGCACTCCCCCTTCTCCTGCCCGGTTCGCATTGAAAAGCCTGGCCAGGGCGAATTCCTCCCAGAAAGACTCTTTTGGAGGAAACAAATGTGTATGCTCAATTTGGAAAGCACAATTAAGTCTACCCGGCTTCCTTCAGCCATCATCTTTAGTACGTTAAGAGGGTGTGAAATCAGTGCCAAGTCACAATTACACCGTCCCACAGCCCCACAAAGGATGTTCGGGAGATGCTTTGTCGGGGCGGCCGCGGCAGCGGGGTGGGCTGCAGCTGCGCACAGGCCCCGCGCCAACAGGTGCCTCCAGCACCTGCCCGCGGGCCGAGCCGAGCGGAGCCGGGCTCATCCCGGCAGCACCGTGCCCGGAGCCGGGAGCCGTGCCCGGAGCCGGGCTCATCACCGCCCTGGGGACGGAGCGTTCAGCTGTAGCTGAGGCTCTGCCCTGGCTGCGAGCCCTCTCTACGGGCAGGGAGGGGTGCTTTGGGCACGGCGGTGCGCAGGAGGGGGGTCCAGCAGTCTCACAGCCCCACTTCACGATACTTTGGTGAGGCCTATGCCGTCAGAACAGCAGCACAGATTTACAGGCTGGGCATTGACCTTGTGCTCCATTCCAGCCAAGAGGATATTTAAAGGACATTTTAGAAAGATGTGCCAAGGGGGTCCGGGAAGCCCTTATCTTCCCAGATAACACCCGGCCCGCCGATTCGCTGGGGCAGCGGAGCAGGGAAGCGGGAGGTGATAAGGGAGGGAGGCAGAGGGACAAGAGGGGACGTTACCAGTGTGCGTCCGGATGTGGCCCTGCAGCAGCCAGGGTCGGGAGAAGGCCTTCCCGCACATCTTGCAGACGCAGGGCAGCGTGTGGCTCCGGATGTGCATCTTGAGAGCCCCCAGGCTCACGTACTCCTTCTCACAGTACTTGCAGCTGAAGGATTTCCTGGCCTGGGCGTCGCAGTGCAATTGCTTGTGCTTGGAGAGCCCGGCGAAGGTGGAGTACGCCTTGGCACACTGGGCACAGCGGAAGCGCTCGGCGGCGGCGGGGGCCGAGGCCGGGCTGGGGGGCCCCGAGCTCTTGCCTTCATCCTCCTCGCTGGAGAGCGCCGTCAGGTCCAGGGCGGGGGCCGCGCCGGCCGCAGCCTCGCTGCCCGGGCCGCCCGGGAACAGGCTGGACAGCAGCCCCGCGTCCCACACCAGCGGAGGGTAGTAAGCTCCGGGGCCGAGCACCTCGGGCGGGGGGATGACGGGCAGCGGACACGTCTCGAACAGCAGCGGGGCGGCCAGCACTGCGGGAGAGGGCGGCGGTCAGCGGGGCCCGACCCACCCCCGCGGGCTCATTGGGACCCATCCCTTGGCACCCCTGAGTCGGAGGAGCAAAGGGACCCCAGCCCATCCCGGGGCGAAGGGGACCGAGCTTACAGCACAGGGACCCTGCCGCGAGGGATGGGGTGAAGAGAACCCCGTGTTCCCACCCACCCGTGTGCACCCCACGAGGGAGCCACCGGTGCCACCGACGCCCCCGGGGCACCAGGGAGCGGCTCAGCATCCCGAGACACGGGATCGCGCCCGCGAGACGCGCAAAATTGAAATAAACAAACAACCAAACAAATCCTCAATCCTGCGAAAAGTCGGTCAGGCCCCGCCCGCTCCTGTGCGGAGCCTTAGGGAAATCCGCACCGGAGCCCCCACCCCACAGAGCCCCCCGCGTGCGCCGCCCGTCCTGCCCACGCACCGGCCTGGCTCTCCAGCTCGCTGTAGTTGGGTTTCTTGCTGGCCGAGAAGTGCTTCTTCACCAGAAAAGAACGCGGCATCTTGCAACCCCGGTATCTCCCCGCAGTGCCGCCGCTCCCGCTGATATGAGCGCGTGGCCGGGGGCGCGGCGTGGGGCGGGCTCGGGGCCGGAGCCAATGGGCCGGGCGGGACGGGACGGGACGGGACGGGACGGGGTGGGATGGGATGGGATGGGGCGGGGCGGGCACGGGCAGGTGTCGGCCCCGCCGCCGGGGGCCGGGGGGATGGAGCCCGGGGCCCGCTCCCACGGTGCGGCCGCGTTGCTTCCCCCGGTGCTGGAGTACGAAGAACCGCTACTGCATCAGCCGCTCCTGGATTCTCTCCCGCGTTTCCCTGGGCCGTGCTGCCGTGGGAGCGGAGCCCTGGGCTGACCCACAGCCTCGCCCAAGGTGGGCAAACCGGCCTTGCGGGCTGGAGGGAGGCGCTGTGCCTGCCGGTGATCCCCCCAGTCCCTGGTGCCTGTCCTTCCCCTTCCCCACGGCTGTCGTGTAGGGTGGGACACAGCCCTGCGGTGAGGCACGCTTCATCACAGGTTAATAATCCACTCGGAAGAGGCAGTGACTTTTGTAGCGGCGGGATGGATCCCTCTGGCGCAGCCCTCGGTGACTCCCTCCCGCTGCCGCGGGTCAGCAGCACCTGACACATTTTCTTTTCTGGTTTTGGGTAGAGCAGTCGTGCCCCCAGCAAGCTCTCCTCTGTTCTCTTCTCTCCTGCCTTCCCCTGACTCTTTTCCACGGGCAGGGTGGGTCACAGAGCCCCGCTGAGGTACACGCTCCCTGTGGCCTCCCGCTCCCCAGGGCCGTGCGCCCACGGGAAGGTGCCCAGGCATGGCTAGCGGGCGCCGGGGCAGCGGTGGGCAGCGATGCACCAGTCCTGCAGCTAGACAGCGCAGCCTGGACTCCCAGCTCATCCCGGCCCTGCGGCTCACGTGGAGTTTCCCCTCTGGAAGGGCTCGGGCACGGCTCCAGGCACCTGCTGCAGGAGCCGCGCTGCGCTCCGGGCCGAGGCAGCTGCGGGCGGCTGCCGAGGAGGAGCAGGTCCTGCTGGGAATGCCTCCCTCCCTGCCCTGCCACCCGATGTGCTCTCACGGGCCACTCGTGACTCAGCCGTCACACATCGCACATGGCTGCGCCAGCCCCTGTTTGACCGTATCTTACTGTTTAGCCACAACGACATGAAATGCAGAAGTGGGAGCAAAGCTTTCCACTGGCACGGCTGCAGCGCAGGGGCCGAGCTCACTGTCAGCCTTTCCTCGGGGCAGGAACAGCTTGGAGAGCCTGTCCTGCCAGGCACGCGCATCCTGCCCAGAGCAGACGCATTTGCAAATTTTTCCCCTGCAGCCATGTGCTCTGGTACTGGATCATCCCTCTTCTGCTGCGGGAATGCCCGTGGCCTTCAGCGGGTGTTTATCTGCAAAACTCATCCCTGGATCAGCCTGAAGTTCAGGGGAAAAGTGCGGCTGAAGGCCTTGGGGGACACAAATCACAAAGGTCTGGTCCCTCCGTCTCTCCGGGCGCTCCAGAGGTGCCGCTCCCGGCGGGGCGGGGCGGGGGCAGCAGCCCGGGGGCTGCGCAGGTGCCCCCCCGCTCCTCCACCTGCCGAGGATGTGGTTACAGTGGGGACACTTGCACGAGGAACACAGCCAGGTGGTTTTCTTTCAAGAAGCAAAGGCGATTCCTGTGTTCTTTCTGAAATGGTAATAATCAGATCTGTTCCAACCACAGTGTGTGGAAAAAACTTGCCTGTGCTAGCGGGAAAAAAAACGAGATCAAGGGAGAAAGCGACACCTGACCTACCTGTGAGCCAGCATGACAGGGGCAGAGGGCAGGACGCAGGGGAGGGGAAGCTCTGCAGCGGTTCTCGGGCTGGAAGAGGCAGTGAGTTTCTCAAGCGTCCCACCCTCACCGTCAGAGAGGGCATCAGCTGAGCCCCGAGGCGTGCAGAGCAGACCTGCCACCAGCCCCTGGCACAGCTCCAGTCGCAGACACACAAGGGCTGGCCCACGGAGCTCACAAGTGCACATCAACCGCCTCCAGAGCAACAAGTCTGCTGAAAATTCTTTTTACATCCCAGCCTCACATCTCCATGAAGCACCTTGAACATCTGGCTGCAGAGCAGAGTTCCTCAGGCCAAGGGAGGCTGTGGTGGGGAAAAGAGAAACTCTGGCCACGGGACGGCGTGTGAACCCTCACCGCAAGGCTGGAGAAGCTCCCTGAAACCCACGGCAGCCCCCTGAGTCCGGGAGGGCTGGGGCGAGCAGGGTGCCGGGAGGAGCGAGCCCCGCTCTCTCTGAGATGCAAGACCTCCCTCTGCCGTCAGCACAGCCCGAGCTGCTCCGGGGCTCATCCCGGCTGCCGAGGGACCCTCACTCACTGCACGGAACACTCCAGCATCTCCCAGAAGTTGCACGGAGGTTTTTTTTTTGTTTGTTTGTGTGTTTGTTTTTAACCCCAGCATCTGTAAAGACAGAATAAATGTGAAAAGAACTAGAAGAGAGATCTAAGACAGTATCAAGCGCACCAATTTTTCACTAAGTGCTGATTTTCACTAAGTGCTGAGTATTTTCTGGAGCTTTGGGAATGGAGTAAGGAAAGGAAAGCAAGTTTTCGTAGCGGTTTCGACAGTCCTCATCTGTAATTTGACCATAAAAATGAGTTGTTTTTGATGAAGCACAGACCAATGCAACTGTGACACAAAGCTATATGTCAGAAAAACAAACAAAAGCCCACTCCCAAAACAGGCAAATGCCCCATTGTAATTTTTAGTATATTTAAACCAAATAAAAGCTTCAGGATGGCAAGCATATCCCTCGTTTGCTTTTCCATGACTTAGCACAGCCTTGGTAGGTCAATCCTTTCTGAAGTGGGCTCCCCAGTGAGTGTCCAGTAGAGCTGGGCAAAGGCCTTGAAGAAAATTTGCTGTTCTCAGTCAGGTGACAGGAGGACCTGGAATACAGCCCTTATGCTTTGGCAAGATCTCTTCCCCCAGCCTGAGGAGACCACAAGCATTTACCGCTGCAATTCCAGATGAAGCAACGCCTGTGCATTAAGAAAGTGATGCTGACAACAATCTATCAGACCTATTAAGACCAGTCGTTGTCTGGAGACAAATTCATTTGGTAGAACAGCTCAGCTGCAAGGCCGGCTCCTCCCATCGTGTCTGTCCGCGCTGATTGCCCTCCTCAGGCTGACTCCTTGTGCCAGACGTGGGGAATTTCACAGGTCCGATTGCATTATCCCCACACTGCTGCGGGATCAGCTGCTGACGAGGCGAGAGCAGCTCCGGCAGAGCACTGCACCCTTCCAGGGACACTCCCGGCCTTCGGAAGCCCGAAGGGGCTTGCTCTTCACCAAGGCTCTTTCTCACCACCCAAACGAGATGAGTGCAGGCTGTGCACAGCACAAGGGTGCCTCTCATGAGAGTGGCTTTAAATCCATCAGGGAGTCTCAGCCGGGCGCACCCCAGCAAACACTCTGGGCGCTCAAAGGAAACACGTGGACCATGAGGAAGAAATGACAAGAGCAGACACAAAGGTAGGATTTAATAAATTAAATGGCCTTTATTTGTAACTTGTCTTCAAAAGTCAAACTCATGACAAAGTAATTGCTCAGAAGCTTCTAATTGCTCCTTAAACATTTTGTCAGAATTGCATGGAAGTGCACTTAGAACAGAAGCAGGAATCTGGATTCCTGGCAATGGGCATCACCAAACTGCAATGTAGCCAGATCCCAGAGATCCCCCACCAATCCCCAATCGACTGGCACCTCTCTGCAGGTCAGGCATTAAAAAAACACCCCCAAACACAGCATTTTCCCCACAGAACCAGGAGGTCCCACAGCACTGGGCTCCCAGTCCCCTCAGAGGTGCTCAGGCGTGAGAGGGAGAACAGCTCCTCCCTACCACGGGGAAGAAATACAAACCCCAAGGTGAGCTGAGAGGTGCCAGAGGTCTGGCTGGACACGAGATTGAATCATGAGGTTTTAGCTGGAGCGTGTTTCATTATTTTCAGGGTAAGGCTATGCTGCTGTCTGCAGAGCACAATGGGAGAAGGTTGCTGCTCAAATCAATTAATTAGTACTCAATTCTGGGGTGGTGCAGGCCCACTGCTCCAGCTACAACACTTGCATTGGACATCTCAACACTGCGTGATTTACAGGCTCTGCTCAGGTGCCTTGGATCTCAGCAGCTCGACTGCGAACTTAATGAAAGAATCAAATTAAAATTAATGAATCTCCATGGTAAAACTGTAGGCTCGAACATAGAGTATCCAGTTAGTAGGGGCTGGAACTGTCCAGCTTTCAGCATTGTATTTTACTTTTCCTTGAAAGCTGACTCTACATACACACTGCCAGATGGCAAACAATCCAAGTACAGCTTCAGCTACTTTAGGAACATTTTAATGAAGAACAGGAATTCAAAATACCTGATAAAATCTGTGAAGCAGAAAGGAAGTGCTATCCAGTGCTATGAATTACTCTGTTTTTCCACCAGCTTGCCTTGAGAGATGGAAAACCCAAGAACATATATGAAAATTTTAGTTTAAATAGAAAGCCGAGGTATTGAAAAAACCTTCTGAATTCCCCTATCAGCATAAGGCTTAAAATTATTAGGAAATCAGTTTCAAACCCACCAATTTAATCATAAAGCCAGCAATTTTGATTAATATTTGCTAAGATAGTTAAAAAATTATGCATTTTAACTAAGACCAACACTAAAGATCATTTTCCAGGCTAGAAATTATAGTAAGAGCATGGAGGAAAGCAATCATCATGCATAGAACTGATGTATTTTGAACTAGTTTTTACACAGTGCAAAGATTTCCTAGGGAAGTTTGCAGTTTGAACACTCATACTGAAGATATGTTTCGCATACACTTGGGAGGTTGCCTGTAAGGACTGAAACACTAGGAAAATTATGGAATCACAGGTATCAGAGGTCACTTCAATGAGAGCTGGTCTGACAGTTACAGTTAGCACCTGAAGTGTCAGTAAAGGGGAACAGAGCTACCAGTACACCTCACATACAATCACTTGAGATATGTAAATGAGATTGGGAGGATATTTATTAACTAGTTCAGGCCATTCCATTTGGAATGCTTTTGATTTTAGACAGTCAAACACAGCTTCCAAAGAAACCATTAGGCATAGGTAAAGCAAAAAGCCTTGGCTCCTACATGTTGATCTACAATGAAACTGAGTCTAAGCAAGTAGAAAAATGGGGCTGACAGGGCTGAATGTCAGAGACCATGATACCAAAAGACTGAATGGTACAGAAATATCAAACCAGGATTTAAAACTGAGATAGTATTAAAGTCTTCTGTACTTCTGGATGCCTGAGTTAATCTTGGGATGTGCAGGGAGAAGTGCAAGGATGCTGGGCATTTCCCCCTCATGGAAGCTTGGGTTTGCAGTAAATCTTCTGGCTGGATCATTTATCCCGCAGAGAGCGCATCAAAACCTGTGCCATCATATCATCCTCATCAGCATCGTAATCCTGGAACACAGAAATGCTCTCACCACAACAGCCACGCTGGCAATACCAGGAACAGCAGCCAGAGCTGCCCCTGCACACAGCAGGACACAGCAGTGCCCAGGGAGCCCCAGGGGGAGCAACACCCACCACAAAGGTGTCGTAGGAAAAGCGGTGCCGTCTCTGCAGGTGCTCCATGAAGTTAGCACTCCTGTAATTGGGGTCTCCCCACGGCATTGAGGCACAAATCGGGCAAACCTTCAAGGAAAAAAAAGCCAGTTAGGCCCCAGTTGGTTCAGTACTTTAGTGCTGACAGCAGGGAGGGCAGGGACAGCCTGGGGGAGTGGACCTCAAGGCTTGTGCTGTCACTGTTCTGCAGGCAAAGTGGTGGCCAAGAATTTGCTGGGACATTCAATGCAAAAGCCTCAGGTAACCCTGAATAATTTTAACTCATGTCTTAGATCCCTGAAATGGAATGGCTTACTCTTCTCCCATGTTCTGAAAATGAGAACTCATTAAAGCCTCTTGCTTTAGAAGATTTCAGCCATTATTTCTCAGTGTCAGGAAAAGTTCACTTTTCTCCAAGAGAAAAAAAAAACACCTTTTTCACCCCCCCCCCGAATAATCTGGAATTCCAAAAAACTTCCCAGAAAACTGGAAGTTTCCAATTCAGTTCCATGTTTCAATTCCTCTTACATGAGAGGAAGTATCACAGATAGATTGCTAGAATGAAACACTGTTTTTTGCAAGCATTTCCCTCAACAGTTTTAAAGTATCTTCTTGCTGAACACAAGGGGGAAAAAGGAGAAAATTAAATGTCTGACATTTTTTTGAAATTATGTTTCATAATTTTGCTGTGCCTAATTAACTCTGAATGTGCCATTTTTCAAAGATGAAAAGAGGATGTGGCCCAGCTACAGTGGGTGTAGAGAGCCACTGAAAGGTGACAACAGAACCACACCAGGCTTAGAGGCATGACCAGCATAGCCACACTGACTGAATAGCAGTAATTACACCTACTTAATTCAAATGTCTCTAACTCATTGTTTCAAGGGGCTTTAAGAGCAGATTTCATTGCAATTCTTGCACCAAGAATTTTTATTACCACTTGTTTTGCATCCATGCTGTGCAAAGCTTTGCAGTGTTCAACCAGCCCTTCCTGATCAAAGTTCTTCTCACTGCAGTATGGGCAAGGGAAGGTGAAGCGATTTGGGAAGCTCCTGGTTGGGGGAGAGAAAGAGATTTTTTACAAATACAGATTTTTCAAAGCAAAAATTTACATATGCCATTAGGGCAAGCTAATTTTAATAATCAGTTGTAAACTCCTAACAGTATCTTAGGGAATTCAGTATTGTCCATATTTAGACTGAACTACAGTTCTTCTACAAATGTTCTAAGTGCCATTTATCACTTTTTTCTCAAATGCCAGGGCACCACCCACTAGCCACATACAAGAGTGGCTGCCACCAATTCTCACTTCCCTCCATTGTGGGTGAGTACAGTCAGGAGACAAAGGCATTTTAAAAACCAGTCACATCTACAGAAGCCCTGATCTCAGAGATGTGCTGTGCACACCAAGCAGAAGCAGCAGAGTTTACCTGGGCACAGCCAGCTGCAGGATCAAGGCTAATTAGGTAAATTAGGTAAAAAGTAGCACCCAAACTGAGCAGAGGGGTAAACTCTGCTTTTACTTTCAAAATTCTCTCTTGTGAGAGAAAAAGCTCAGGATTTCAGAGCAGAGGTGTTACCTGGTGCTGTGCAGGGGCTCTTTAGTAACAGCTTTCACCCCTTCCATGATGTAGTTCTGGTACTTGGAGCAGGAGGCTGCGTGGCTGCGCATCTTGGACAGGAACATCTGTGAGGCAACAACAGCACAGCAAGGTGAGCTCACCCCACCTGCACGTCCTGCTATGCTTTTCAGCAAAAGCAGCAGACACGGAAACCTGAGCATGAAAACTCAAATCCTTCAGCTGGCCAGGCAGAACACTTCTGAGATTACAGGTTAGTTAAGCTGTAACTCTGCTGTCTGTGGTATGTTACCTTACACCCCTGCTCACAGCAGCGTTTCACTGTAACTTTAAAATCAAGATCTTTCATTTGAAATTCATTTCCTGAAGATGTAACAACAAAAAAACGTGGAAAGAATGCCGACATCTAGGTGCTGCCTGTATCAAACACCTTTAGCACATATCAGCACAAACATTTTGACCTGATTTTGCAGAAAGCTGAGGAGGAAGCAGTTTATTTTGCCCTAGGCAGACACATCTCATATACTTAATTTCCAAATACTTTCATACTTTTTTATGGCAGCCGTTGCAAGTGGTTTCTGTCGTTTCAATTTGCTTTTCCAAGTCCAGAGCTCTGCTCCCAGGGGACAGGGTGCTGCGGCACACCCCACACACTGGCTTCTTGGCCTTCAGACATTCCTGCAGGCACGGCGTGCAGAAGCTGTGGTGGGAGAAAACGAGGAGGTGGTGAGCCAGCCCTCTGGGCACCAGCAATGCCCACTGCCCTGGCATGGCCTCTGCACAAAGGAGTAGCACAGGCTCCAGACTCAATTAAGAAGGGTAAGGAGCAGCTGCTCGCACCTGGGCATGAAGGGAGGAGGTGGAGGATCCCAGGCTGTCATGGCCAGAACTGTCTGCTGTTGGACAGTGCTCTGTGCCCTCGGTTTCTGGACAGAATCATGGAATAGTCTGGGCTGCAAGGGCCCTTAAAGCCCATTCAGTGTCAACCCTGTCACGGCAGGGACACCTCCCACTATCCCAGGCTGCTCCAAGCCCCATCCAGCCTGGCCTTGGGCTCTGCCAGGGATCCAGGGGCAGCCACAGCTGCTCTGGGCACCCTGTGCCAGGGACTGCCATCCTCACAGGGAGCAATTTCCCCCCGACATCAGCCTCAGCCTGCCCTCTGACGGTGTGAAGCCACTCTCCCTTGTCCTGTCACTGCATGCCCGCGGGAGAGACGGGAAGCTAAAGTGGAAGAACACTGACTTCTATCCCCCCCGCTTTCTTTTCGTGCTCTCCCTCCCAAGGCCGCTCCGGGTGACCGTGCCCCACTGCCGGGGCGTGCGGAGCCCCCGCCCTCAGCCCCGCGGGGCCCCGAGCCGCGGCTCCTCCCGAGGCCCCGCAGTCCCCGCGGCCCCAGCCCCGGTCCCCACGCCCCGGCCCGGCGGCGGGCGCTCACACGTGTCCGCAGGGGACGCGCACCGGGCTGTCGAACACCTCCAGGCACACGGGGCAGGTGAGGCGGGACAGCGGGTCCGGCCGCCGCTCCGGGGGCCGCGAGGGCCCGCCCGCCGCCATCTTCCGCAGCGCCGCCAGGGGGCGGCCCTGCGCACGCGCGGCCCCGCCCGTCCCCGCCCCGCGGGGCTCTGTGGGCGCGGCCAGACTGTGGGCGGGGCCTCCGGGGGCGCGGCCTCCATCCCCGGCCAGCTGCCGGCGGGCGGGGCCCAGCTCGGCGGCTCCGCTGTGGAGCTCCGCGCGGTGCCAGCGCCGTTCCGGGCACGGCGGCGGTCGAACGGCCGACAGTGTCACAGCCCCGCAGTCGTTCCACGGCCGCTTCTTTTCCGGCAGCCCCCGGAGCGCGGCCTTAGGGGGCCGCCCCGCCCTTCGCGCCCCGCCCCGATGACGTCACGCAGCGGAAGTGCTCCCGCCCCGCCGTTCACTTCCGGGCCACCGCTGCCGCCGCCGCGGGCCTGCCCGAGCCGTGAGGGCGGGCGCGCTCCGTCCGCGGCACTGGCCGGGCCTCCGCGGCTCTGCCGGGGCGGCATCCCGGGCGCCGGGCGCTTCCGGTGGAGCGGCGGCGGGTCCTGGCGGCCGAGCGGAGCGGTGAGGGATGGGACAGGCCGCGGAGCGGGGGTTAGCCCGGGCGGGTGGGCGGGCGCCGTGGCCGCGGCACAGCGAGGGCGGCCGGGGCGATGAGAGCTGCCGGTTCCCGTGCCGCCGTGGAGGCCCTGGCGGTATCCCGGGACTTCTCGACCCGGCTCTGCAACAAGTGTCCCGGGCACGGACCGGCCCCGAGCGGGCGCCGACAGGTGCGCGGGTCCGCGGGCTGCCCGCGCTCGGCGCTGCTCCGGTGCCGTTCGCAGTCGCCGTGTCCCGGAGCGTTGGGTCCCAGCCCGGCGGTTGTGGCTCCCGGGCGCTCTGGGAGGGGGTTTTCTGTAGGAGAAGGTGACTTTAGGAGATGGGGGTGCTTGCCCTCTGTTTCTCCCCTATTGATGTGAAGGTTTTTGTACAGCCGTGTGGTCCGGCGCGGTCAGAGCAGTTGGTTCGCTCGGGTGAGGTTTTGACCCTGGGGGTGGATGAAACGTTGTCTCAACAGCAGGCACTGGACTCTGATCAGGAGTCATTATTCTTGCATCTCTGGGAAATTCTGAGGTTTGGAGTCAGTTCCTTGCAGCAAAGCGGCCTTGTTCCTTCTGTTCATTCTGTCAGTCAGGGTGCTGCTAAAACCTATATTTATCCGTGCCTGGTTGCATCGTGAGGCTCTCCCGAGCCCGTAACCATGGATGTTGCTGCTGGGTGGGCTGCTCGGGGATGCTGTGCTGCCGGGGGCTCGGTGTGCTGGAGCAGCCCTGGCAGGGCTCACAGGCTCTGCTGTGGCACAGGGAGTTGTGCCCTGGGAGCTGTGGTCTGCAGGGCTTCGGTGAGGAGTTCTCCTGGCATCTGGGCACTTGCTGACCCTGACGTGTCTCACGTGGAGCCAAGCGCTTTGTTTGGTGGGGATTGGCAGGGGCATGGCAGAGCTGTGATTCTGGATCCAGCTCCTTGCCAGCACAGGATCACTCTGTGTCCTGGGGGTGTTCTGCTGACGTGCCAGACAAAGATCTCTCTCTGCAATTCTCCTGTGCAGCTTTTCTTGCCAAGGAACAGACTCTGCTGTCTTTGTCCACAGACTTCATCCTGCACAACTTGTGGAGGAACGTGGGGAGGGAAGGGGCTGCTCCTGGCCCTTATGCTCAGATGTTAATTTAGCACTCCACATTTCCTGTGATTCACAGTCTGTCTCTTGACAGGAGCGTGTGCTTTGGAGCAGAAGCAGAACTGCTACTTAACTTTCCCCACACGGGGCTGGCACTGAGCACACCCTTTCATCAAGGAATGTTAAATACCAGGCTCTTTGGTTTGTTGTTTGTTTGTTTCTCTGGCCTCTTGATTGTTGGTATTTTGTGTTTTGGCTCCTTTCATTCAGTTGATCTTGCTCTTAACAATGATTTTCCTTTAACAGGAGTGTTGATCAGTGTTCTAGCAGCTGCACTCCGTACTGGGTGAAAAGTCTTTTCTGAAGTGCTGTTTGAGACTGACTACATCTGAAACAGTGCTCTCATTTCTGCCAGCTCCTCTCCCCTTGGGTCAAGAGCTGGTTTGTCTTTTTATGTAATAAACAAAGCCTGTGGTCTGCTTTTTGATTACAAGTTGCTCAGGCATTGCAGATGGAATCTCTTGGCCTGTTAATTACCTTGCTTCTGGTAAAAGCAGCATTTAGGAGTCTTTTGTCACCAGCTATTTCACCTCAGTATGTGAGCTCAGTGCACTGAAAATGCAGATCAATATATCTGTAAAAACAACTATCCCTGCAAATAAAAGCATACATGACAGAAACACAGCAATGGTTTTACTCCATTCCCATAAAGCAGCTGAGGGTGGCAGGTGTAGCTTTTTTGCAGAAAAGATCACAGTGGTGTTTGCAGCTTGCAGCTGGAATTTGGGCTGTGGTTTGCAGCAGTCAGCAGTGGATCCTCTGGAGGTGGCTGCAGAGGTGCCCCAGCTGCACTGGGGATACCAGCAGGAGGAATGTCAGTGGCTGTCAAAAGCCTGGAAAATGTTAGAAATCAAAAGGCAAAGTCAATAAACCTGCTCAACCTTGGGACAGTCCTGTGCCACAAGAGGCGAGGAGGAAAAGCAGATGCTTTCACAAAATGAGCAAAACGGGGAGGAAGCTGGAAAACGGGTGAGGAATGATGTTGGAAAGCAGGACAGTGGCATGTCTGTGGCTCCTGTGCCTTTTCAGAGCCCTGCAGGGGCTGTGTGGGAGCTGCAGCTCTGAGAGCCCCAAGGGGCAGGAGGTGCTGGGGACGTCTGGGGTGTGTTTACCTGGGATGACTTGTGTTTGTTTTCAGTTTTCATTCCAGGACAGTTGCCACTGCTGCGGATTCCTAATGCCAGATACCCAACCCACTGCCAAACAACCATGAAAGAGAGGAGGTAGCTGCCCCCAGCACGAGGGAAAATCTGATTTCAATGGATACAAAATATAAAGACGATTTATTTAGGAAGTATGTACAGTTCCATGAATGCAAGCTGAATGCCTCTGACAACAAGCAGCGTCCTATTAACGATGAGTACTTGCGAGTGGCAGCAGCAGCCTTACTTTGCCTTCCCAAAATTGATCCCTTTTATAGATTCCGGTTGATAAAATTTTATGAGATGGCTGAAAACTCACTGAGATCTGTGAAATCCTCAAGTTTACATTGTCTCCATAATGCATTCAACATGCTTGAGACAGTTGGAATTAATCTCTTTCTGTACCCCTGGAAAAAGGAGTTCAAAAACATTAAGGTAAGACTTTATGTAGCCATAATGAGAACATGATTTATTTTCCTTTCTGTGAATACATTTCATGCATTTGTTTTAAAGGCTTCTCTTTTTTGTTTTATAGCATTATATATTTCTCTCTATACAGTTTGTAAACAGAAGCCATAGAAAAGTTTCTGTGTAAAGTAAGTGAAGTTTGCACTGGTGAGAGTATCCCCAGAGCAGAAGTACAAGCACTGTCTGCAATTAGAATGTTATAAAGTAGGAGAAGAGCTTAGTTAAGGTCGTTGTTCAACCTCCTCTGCTGCACTGTTTTATTTCCACTTGGAGAGGCTTTCACTGTAGTGAGTGGTCAAGCTGGATTTAAGCTGATTTAGGGTTTGATTTGTCTTGCCACAGCTGTTACTGGACACATGTATTAAACCCAGTGTGTGTGCTCAAGCTTTGCTGAGGTTCCCACAAGTTGTATGATAATGGTGAAGGAACTTGTGTGAAAGAATTATTTTCAGAATATCTTTTATCTGCTTGGCAGTGCTCAGTTCCTGATGTTTTGATTTTAAGGTGCTTTCAAATGTATCTATCTAAGGCAGGTTCCCAGAGGGATAGATGGGAGCTCTCTGCTGGGCTTGGATGCTGAAGTGCCATTGGGGGCTCTCTGCTGTTGAGTTTTGTGTTTTCTCTTTTTGTGATGGGCAGACTTCTCCTGCCTGCACTCAGACCAGGCTGAGCTGGGCTAAGTATGTCCCTCAGGTGTGCCAGATGCTGAGAGTATTTCAGCTTGCAGAAACTCATGTCTCTGCTTTTGGTGGAAGTTTTTGAATTAATATTAAATTAAATAAAACTGACATTTGAAACTGTGTAGTAACTGTGCACAAAGAAGTGTGCACCTCAAGTATATGTAAGGCTGAATGGAGGAGGAGCTTAGCACTCCTGCAGTAATTCTGAGTTTCTGTTAGCTGCAGTTTGTCCCTGGATGGGGTAGTTCCCAAAATCATGGCCTTTTTGCCTTTCATGGTAGACTTTCTGTAAATTCAAACAGGTCTGGTACGCATTAAATTTCATGTTAGTGCAGAGCAGAGTGATTTAAATCACCAGGGAGGACATTATGCTAATCAGGATTTTAAATTGAATGAAAACTCTCCTACTTTGAATTTCCCTCATGTGGAATTTCCATCTGCTAGCAGGAGGGATGCAGAAATGGAGCTCATCTTGGCAAGGCAGTTGCATGTGTTCGGAGTCGTTATTACTGGATTTAATTATATGGTCTCTGCCACTGAATTATCTGAGCATTAGTCCACTAGTTTTCATTTTATTCCCCCCTCAGACCTACACTGGACCCTTCGTTTATTATGTGAAGTCCGCTCTAACAGAAGATGATGTGAGGCAGATTCTGAACTACATGGGCTACGTCCAGGACCTGGGAACAACGTTCACGCTCAAGGAGCAGGTGGATGCCATCCAAGTGAAAATGATTGCATTCGAGCTCTTCCTGGCCAAAGTGGAATGTGAGCAGCTTCTGGAGATCCACCTGCAGGTGAAGGATAAGGGTTACTCCGAGGTGGATGTGGTCAACGAGCGCAAGAACAGCAGCGAGGACGTGCGGGGCTGCTCCGAGGCCATGAGGCGGCGCCTGGAGTGCAAGGAGAGCCTGAACACGTCCATGGCTCGCATGGTGCTGCAGAAATCGGCCAGCGAGCGTGCCTCCAAGGACTACTTCAAACCAAAGGTCAGCAAGCCTTCCAAGTCGGTGGATGCATATGACAGTTACTGGGAGAGCAAGAAGCCGCCTCTGATGAGCTCGCTGAGCCTCAGGAAGGAGCCCATCCTGGTGGATGCAGAGGATGACATCAAAGACGAAATTATCCGTCCGTCGCCCTCTCTGCTGGCCATGTCCAGCTCCCCACACGGCTGCTCAGATGAATACTTGCCCACCTCCTCTCATCACAATGGCATGCTAAGAACAAATGTCCCTTACAGCTCCTATTTTTCTGCTCAAGAGGACTTGGATTTATATACCGACCCTGATTCTAGAAGCGTGTTAAACTTTAAAAGGCAGGATGCTATTAAGCCTGATGTATGGCTGTTAAAAAGCGACGCCAACCCCGTTTACCACAAACGCACCCATCTAGCCAAAGAGACAGCTTCCTCCAAGTGCCAGAACTGTGGCATCCCTTGTGGCACTTCTGTTTGCCAGAAGTGTGACAGCCTGTTCGGCTCCAGGCAGGAGTACCCGGCGGTGAAGCAGAGCTCCTACTCCATCAAAGCACTCCCAGGCGATGGCTTGTCTCCTGCAGCAGCTCTGAGGGAGAAATCCCAGTATGCATCCCAGACTCAGAGTCAAGACAGAGCTGCTCAGTTCAGCTCCAAGCCCAAGCCTTCGGGCACCTCGCGCTGTGGCTTCTGCAACCGCTCTGGGGCGGCGCACACGTGCACCTTCTGCTCCAAGGTCTCGTGTGACACCTGCCTCAGCGCCTACTACTACGACCCCTGCTGCAGGAAGAGCGACCTGCACAGGTTCCTGCCCAACAACCAGCTAAACTATAAATCATCCCAGCTGTCCCACGTGGTTTACAGATAGACTGCATGAGTCTGTTTGGGAAGGGAAGGGAAGGGAAGGGGGAGAGGAAAGGGCTATCCTAACTAATGTTCTGACTCCACACTGACCTCTTTGCCAAAATCACGTGTCCAGATGTTTGGAACCATGGTTCGGTGATCAGGTGCCAGTTCTTGATTTTTGTGGCTTCACAGATGCTGCAGATCCATTAGATTTCATGCTGCTATAATTTAGGTAGCTCCTAAACGAGCATTGCTGTTCAACTTAAATGGGGGAGAAGAGCACATTTTTCCTTAAAACTTGGCAGCTGTTGTATTTTTTAAAAATGACATCATACCTTCCTATTATATCGTATCTTGCCCAAATAAAACCAGGCAGTGCTTAAAAATAAAGTCAGAGAATTGAGATTCTCATTTTCTATGAGAGATGAAACCACTGCCAGTTTTTGACAAAGTACGACTTCAAAATGTGCAGGAAATATGTGAATGACTTGTTTTGCCAACAAGGACTATTTTTTGATGTGTGTCTGCATTTCTTGATCTCCAAAATGCAAACACCACAACCTCTCTTCCTTTTGTCTTTGTTTCCTCCTTCTCCCCTTCTCTCCTGGTTGTTTATCTCAAGCTTATGTAACCTGAATCTGGACGAGATGTGCTTTATTTTCCAGTGTTGCCAATATCATCCTTCTGGGTCTCACTGTAGGGTGTTTTAAAGAGGTGATCCTATGTCTGTGTCACTCAGATGATGCCTGGAGTGTTGTCCTCTCAGATGAGTGTCCATTTTCTTTCTGTTGCACATGGTTTAAGTACTGTTCTTTGTACTGTAAATAGGTGATTTGGAAACAGTTTATTTTTAATAAATATTTAATATGTTGAGTTCTTAAAGGTGGTAGAATCATTATAACTATGAAGTCTCTCTGGGTTATTTGTTCAGGTGAGTTTTTGTTTTTCCTTGTACTGTATTTCATAGCTTATTATAGCCACTGGCAGAATGATGTTCTTGGCTCTGATCAGTTCTTGGGTTTTAATCTGACATTATTTTTTTTTTTCCCTCTGATAAGGCTGCTGCTCATCTGAGTGGAGTCTTGTGTAAGAATTGCAGGATTTTGCTCTCAGTGCACGCTTTTTCTTTGTGGTTATGGAAATTGTAAGTATCAATGTTCTGCTTGCTTCCAAATTCACTGCCAGTCTGTCTGTAGTGTAGTCCAGCAAGTGAAGCACTGGCCTGGTTAAAAATCAGAGCTCATTTGTGACTCCTGTTCAAGTGAACCCATCAGTTATGGATGTGAATCAGATAATAAATAACCTTTGTCTCTTGATATAGCACTTGGGAACCCTGGCTGAGAACCAGGACTCCCCTGTGTTGGGCTCTGTACAGTTTGACCCCCAAATACCACCTGGTTATGAATAGACTTTAGTTTTTTATTAAAAGAAAACCCCTAAGAATCCTAACTCCCTTATTCCAACTATATCTAGTTAGCACAAAGTATCAGGCAACCTAATCTGATGTGCAGAAATAAATGTGTTTAAAATATCTGTAAAGAACTCTAGCTGAGATGTAAACTCTGTAGTCCACTTTGCACTGAAATGATTCACTTTGGGTTCTTTAATCACTGTTAGAGTCTAGGCTTCTCAGCTTCAATGTCCATCACTCCCTGTGTGACAGGAACATGCATGAATGATTGTCTTACATTTTTGGGGGTGGGGAGGGCTTCAGGTAGGTAGAGGGGAAAATTACATAGGTTAGTGTTGTAAAATAGCTAAAATAATTTTAGCCATAACTGGGTGTCAGAAGCATTATGGAAATAAGATGAAACCTGGGTCTTGCAGAGGGCTGAGAACAATAAGTTACTGTCCAGTTTGCACTAAGAAACAAAGTGAACAGCGTGTATTTAACAATCAGGGAAATTCTGAGTCAAGGAACTGCAACTGAGCATCATGTCAAGGGCAAGTACTGCCTTGCTGACCCTGAAGGTTGGGGTGAATATTGTTTAAGTGAATGATTTCAAGGTTTTCAATCTTGTATGTTTTTTATAAATATATATATATATAAATACGACACAAATGTAGATAAATTATGTATATAGTGAAGAATTTAAAAATAATTTTACTATTAAAATGCAGTCTAAGGGTGGTTTTCATTTTGGTGGTTCTTTGGGTTTTGTTCACTTTCTGCAGTGTCATGCCTGTTTGGCTGCTCTACAGTGAATCTTCTAGTTCACCAGTTCAATTTCCATATGGCTCCTCACACTACAGTGAATAACTAAAACTGTGATGCCACGTAATTTTTACGGTGACCAGGGCAGGGGCTATACCTGCTCTGAAAAAGGGAAGTCCTGTATATAGTCATGGAATCCTGTAGTACAAACCTGTGTTGGATTGAAGTGATACCATGCTCTATTTTTGTGTATCTTACTGTATGAGGTTGCTGTGATTGATACAGTAAAATATATGCGAATTTAAAATGCAGGTGTTTTGCATCTGATTTGTTTAAATTAATTTATGTTTTGAAGGAATTTAAAAATAAAGAGGCCTTTAAGAAAAGGCTTAACTCTTTTCTTAAAGTGGTGTGTGCATGTGGCTGTCTGTTCCCAACTGCGTTTGCATGAGCTCGGGGGTCCCTGGGGCAGGAGGATCCACCCGTGGTGGGGCTGGGGGTGCTGCCTGCAGAGTGCAGAGCTGCTGGAACAAATCCCCTTCCTTTTCCAGCCTGGGCAGCATGACTCAGTGTTCATGGAGCATGTGAGCCGGGCTGTCAGCAGGCTGAGCTGGGGTGGCAGCAGCTTCTGGGGCCGTGTGGAGCTCCCTCCGTGGATCCCAGCCGTGCTTCTCGGTGGCACTTGCCTAAAGAGCTTCCTGAGGGAAGCTGCATCTCCCAGAAGATGTGTGATACTGCTGAGGTACCTTTTGGCACTTGATTTAGGCCTTCTGGCTCCTCTTGCATCCTGCTAGCTCCAGAGCAGAACTCCTCAAGTTCCAAACTAGATCCTTCTTTTTGTTTGTTCCTTGTGTTAAAAAGCATGTCTGGTGAATGCTGAAGTGCCTTTCCTACAAGTGTTTTATGACCTGTTTTATTTATTTATTTATTACTGGAAGTACCACAACAGGTTACTGGAAGTACTGGAAGAGGGAGGATTATAAAAATCAGGCTCCAGGTAACTAAAATATTCTTGCTGGAAATCTTGCCTCACACTGTGATGCTTCTTGAGCTGACGTATTTCTGGTGGGTATAAAACAGGCCTGTAAGCTGTGTTGCTGTCTGACATCTCTGATTACAGACCTCTAAGCTTGTTTGCTGCATCTTTGGCTTTCAACAGAAGCTTAAAGGTTCCATACATGGTTGAGTAGTTTAGATTTGATGGTTTGAACTGACAGCTCCTCAAAGTTATTTTCTGGAAGATGACTCTGGGTTACAAGTGTTTAGTGCACGTTGCTAACTATGCTATCAAATGTTTTTAGGGGAAGAGATTCACCTTTCCATTTGTTTAGGAACGGGAGTTAATCTGAGCATGGTGATAATTGATACACTGCCAGAGAGACTGGGAGAAAAGCAGGAGGTGACTCTCGATGTACCTGGTTTGGCTCTGAAATCAGTGAATGAAGCCTTTCAGCATGATCATTACCGTGGTGTCTCGGCAGCAACTGGGTTGGGCTGCAAAGGTCCCTGTTTGTTATTTGTGAGGGGTGTTCCGTGATTCCTCCTGAAAGTCATGGAATGTGGTTGTGTTTGTCCGAGGCTGTAAGTACTTGTCTTTT
This sequence comes from Cinclus cinclus, assembly GCF_963662255.1. Classification (NCBI taxonomy): domain Eukaryota; kingdom Metazoa; phylum Chordata; class Aves; order Passeriformes; family Cinclidae; genus Cinclus; species Cinclus cinclus. The sequence continues at coordinate 15,053,657 of NC_085063.1, forward strand.
TTTACAGTTGATCACATTCCCCTGGAAAAGGTTTTCCGTAGCTGGTCTTGCCAGTCTGAAAATGTAGGAGCAGGGGATCAGTAACCGAGTGGGTTTGTGGCTTTGTACTCCCGGACCCCGCTGTGAAAAACGGACTCCGTGAAAATGAGCAGCATGCAGCACATCTCACAGTGCCGGGAGCAAGGCAAGGGGTCAAAGCCTTCACCTTTACCTCCCAAATCCCGCACACACGCCGCAGAACCGAGGCTCCTCCAGGAGAGGAGAGGGTGGGAGAGGCAGGGAGCAGCTGCTGGGCTGGGCTGGGCTGGGCTGGGCTGGGCTGTCCGGGCTGTGTCCGGGGCTGGCCCTTGGCTCAGCCTGGAGCGCCCGGGCAGCAGTGGGCAGCTCTAATCCCCGGGCCTTTAGAGCCCAGAGCGGGGCGATCCCGGCTCCTGGCGGCTCCTGCTGCTGCTTTCGCGGAGCTCGGGCGCTGCCCGGGGCTGGTGCCTGTTTGGAAGCAGCAGCTCTGCTGCCCTGGCCTCTGCAGAAGGAAGGAGCTGCTCCCCCGAGGAGTCCCTGAAGGAGGGCGGGGGGTGCTGCCCGCCGGTTCCTTTTGCCAGGCCGCAGTTTCCAGGCTTTTTCAGATGCGGGCAGAACCACTCTGCCCTCTGGCCGCCCCCGAGGCTCCGGAGAGCCGAGCCGGGCTTGTGCCGCTGTTGCTCCGTGCCCTGCTCCTCTCCCAGCCCTGGCTCCTGCTGCTGGGGCAGAGCCCAGGGGCTCTGGGAGTCATCTCCACACCCTGCAGCTTCCTGTGGCAGGCACGGACTTGAAATGAATGCGGAAAGGCTTTGTGCAGAAAAAAAAAAAGGTGGACGCGTTCCAGATAAAAATGAAACTACTTGCTTTGATTTTTTTTTCCCCCCCTTGGCATCAAGCAGAACATTCTCTTCCAGCATTCAGAGTCTGAGAGGCACTGAAATAGTTTTGCAGGGAACTTTACGTGAGGTTAGAGATTGTTTTAATTATTAATATTTCTTATTGATGAGTGCTGCAAATCCTGAATGTGAGCAATGGTGATTCTGGAGCTTCAGCTCAGGCTGGTCTTTATCGTACACAGTTCCTGCTTTGAGATGAGGATGTGAGAAACCTTCTGACTTGGGTAATAGCTCCCATTTGTTTTTCCTGTCTTATCTGGGCTTTGAGTTAATTCTGCACTGTGCATGTCTCTGCTCTGAAGACAGTGTCAGAGTTCCAATGGCTGTAAGTGGTGCAGGAGCAGCCCTGGCAACTTGTGTGTGGCAGCTGCTTCTGCTCTTGTGGGTGTGGGGCTGTCATGCTTCCTGCTTTAGAAATCATTCTCATGATAGTCATACTGTTCTGAGATTTTTCACCATCAACCTGCTTTAGAAAAAGAAAAATCAACCCACAACTGCTCATCAGCTCCTTAGAGAAAAATGCTGCTTTCTCCCGAAGTAAGTAAAATCTGCTCTGTAGCTTTGTGTCAAGGTGCTTGATTTTACTGCCTCACCTGGAATTTTCACAGGCACCTTTCTAAAGCATGGCCAGTCTGATGAGCTGCCTCTGCTGAGGGAGCAGTCTCTGTGTGATTCCATCATTGCACGTTTGCAAACCGCAAGCACAAAAACGAACTGTTAGAGAGAAGACATGCTGCCTCCCAGCAGGTCTGAGAAGGAGCAGCCTGTTTACACCTCCGTGCCCTTGTGCTGACTGGTGCACCCCTGGTGAACCTCCCCGCAGGCCAGTCTGGGACGGAGAGGAAGCCTCCTCCTCCTCCTCCTCCTCCTCCTCCTTTTTTCCTTCGTGCCCCTATCTCCTGTTCAAGTCTGTTTGCTCAGTTCAGGGTCATCCTTTGTGTCCTGAGGGGTCAGCTCAGCACTGCTGTGAAACACCTCCCCAGGAGCTCAGTTGCCCTTGGGAAATGCTGGTGAATGCTCATTTATCGGGCCTGGGATGTGTGCTGAGGGGATAATGCCATTTCCTGCTCTTTTTTTTTTTTTTTTTTTTGCTTTATACTTTGTTCCTGGCTCTAAAACTGCAGGCATTGTCTGTAGCATTGTTTCCCGTGGTATTAACTGAGATGTCCTCTCGGAGCTGTTCCAGCCTCCTTTGTATGCTGGCTTGGGGCCACCTCAGCAGAAATCAGTGGGCTGTGTGCATATGTTCTGCTTCTCCTTTTTTGGGGAGAGTGGGGGAGAGGGGCTTAGCTCCCCACGCTCTGCCTCTCACTCCTGGAGAAGTAAATCCCTCTTAGAGCAGCTACTCCTGCATTTTGTGCTGTGACCAAACTCCTTCATTCTTCAGACCCCAGTGACAGAAGCTGCTCTGAGGGATTGTTCTAATGGCAGGAAGGAGAGGGAGCGTGTCTGGTTCCTGCTGGGCAGTAGCCATGGATGGCGCTCTGGGGCTGGGCACTGCCCGTGGCCACTTCATGCTGGGGGACAGAGCACAGTGACACGGCTTGGGGCAGTGAGATCAGCTCAGCCAGCTGGGAGGAGATTTATGAACAGCTGCTGCAGCAAACCCAGGGGTGCAGTTAAAGGCAGGAAGGGCGGGAAGGAGTTCAAGGAATGAGATGAAGCCTCCTGGCAGAGGAGTATCCAAACACAGGAATGGTGTTTCCTGCTTGTACAGATGGTTGCAGGCACTGCTTCCACGGAGAGGAGCTGGCATTTTGTGTCTTGTGGTGATAAGGATCCAAGGAAACTCTGTACCTTGTTTAAGGAGGTGTTTCCTCCAGTGTCCGCCCCATGATCCCAGAAGTGGCACTGGAGGCTGTGGTGCCCCACTATAGCAAAGGAACAGAGCTGGGGAAATGTGAGCTGAACAGAGGATGCTGTTAGACTCTGTCACCCACTCCTAGGTCTCCAGTGGAGGATTCCAGCCTGAGAACACAAAACCTCTTCATGTGAATCAGGGACAGAAATGACACTTAGAATGGGTGCCTACTGGAGGGTCAAAGAGCAAGTTTGGTCTGCGTGAGGTCCTTGTCCTTCCAGGGAGAGCTTTGCGTCTCCAGAGATCGAACCTGAAAGGTCAGCCTCAGAAATCCCTTTTTCCCCCTTTCTTACTCCTGCATTTCAATATTCAGGTAGAGAAGCACTGAGTCATCTGAAATGCGTTCTCTCCTCTGTGGGTCATGGCTGGGCTCTGGGAAGAGTCTGCCATGAGAAGAGTTTGGAGTCTTCCAAACCTCCCTTCACTGGGACTCTTCTGGGACTTCTGCCTCCTTCAGGAACCAAAGTCTGATTCACTTTCCATTGTGACTCAAAAAGTTTTGGACAACTTAGAGGTATATAAAAAATTAAAATAATCTCTTTTGACAGTATTGAAGCCCATGGTGTTTGAATCTTTGATATGAAGATTTCTCCTGCTTGGAGAATAGCTAATTTTTAATGCTGTGAAATAGAGCATGATAACTGTGCTGCTGTCTATACTACAGTGAGCATTATGTGCTGTTTAACAAAATGACATTCTTGTCCAAGAGCTTTCTGTCATAATGAAAGAAGGCACAGTATTCCTATGTTGGTAACTCACACCAAAAACTTTTTGCACAAATTTGTCTTTAGTGTGGATTTTCTGCCTGCAGCTGGAGTTAAATTCTTTCTCCCTGATCCATTCCTCACAGCTTAAAATACAACCTGTTAAATGTTGCAATGGTCCAGATACCTCTGGGACCTTTTGTCTGTCTGGTCCTGCTCTGCAGGGCGTTTGCAGTACAATGAGAAGCTGAGGAAGAATTTTTGAGATGTGCTGAAACACTATGAGGTCTATAAACAAGACTTGAAGGGAAGAAAGATGGGAGACCCTAGGAAGCAACACACAGCTGCAGAAGTGCAAAACCTACAGGATTTTGCCTCCGAGAACTTTGGCCGCTAGGCAGGATCAAACAGAAATGTTCCTGCTGTAGCACAAACCCAGGTACAGTCCCTGTAGTTGTCTCCTGGCTGCTCCTGAGGCTGGATCTCAGGGCAGGTTGAAGGCATCTTCTGTCACCTTTCAGTGCATGATGTAAAAATCTCTTTTTTTGCCCCTTCATTATACTTCCTGCTTTCCAACAGGCTCAAAGCCTGTTGGCAAAATGACCTTTACTGAGCACAAGTAGGATGCTCACATGTCTTTGGAGCAGATGTGGATTTGACACTGATTTGATTCTGCTTTTTCTGCCTGCAGCTTATTGCTCAGGCTCTCCAGTGAAGGACATTATTTCCTTGGTGGAATATTTTCTATATGACTAAATAATGCCAGGGGTTGTGATTTTTGTGTCAGTGCTTGGCACCGTGGATTTCTGCTCAGAAATCAGATGGGCATGTGAGAAGAAATCCTAAAAACAAGCATTGCATTGCTCAGAGTGACAGGGTGAAATGAACTGATGGAGTATTTTTATTTCCATGGCACTTGGAATTTGTCTCTTTCTCCCCAACAAAGCTTGAAGTCACAAGGAGATTCATTCATTGTCAGCAGACACCTTCCCTGTCAAACTGGAAGTCACATCCCAGTTTCTCCGTTTGCACTCCCTGGAACGTGAAAAGCAGCAGCTCAGCTGCAGGATGTTCAGATCTCGCCCTCAAGGGAGCAGGAGCTGTCCCTGGAGCTCTGGCAGCAGCTCTGCTCCCCTTGGTGAAGGGGGGCCTGATTTCCAGTTGTGTTTGCTCAAGAGCTCCCCATCACCAGCAAGCAAAGGGGTTTCTAAGTGGGGTTGTGAAAACGTTCAGTTACAAACCTGCCCCTCATCCAGGCACTGCCTTGCAATCACAGCCTCGTTCCAAGAACAAAGCCTGCTCGCTTTGTGCTGACTGCCCGTGGGTAAACCTGATCTGTGCAACAGGGAGAGGAGCTGAGGGGATGGAATTAGTGTCAGATAAAACCACAGGTGTGGAGGGCTCCTCTAAAACTGTCAAGCCATGGAGTAAAGAAATGTGGGAGGGCAATTACACCAGTGCCAAGGAGTAGAATGAGTAGGAAGTTAAGGGGAGAGAGTTACTGGCCTGACAGTCCTTCAGGGAAGAGGAGCAAAAACTGGCTTAAAAATGGAGCCTGATAATGGTGTCTGATTACTATACACAAAAGTGATTGTTCCTTGAAATACTAGTTTTATAGCTGAATGCAGAGAAACTAGGTAGCAGCAAAGAAAGTTTATAGATTTCAAAGGGAATATTAATTAGGAACAACCTGAAAGCTTTGCTAAAAATCTATTTAAATGGGTGCATTTTTAATGGAAATTAATATTCCACAACTTGGAAACAAAATAACTTGGTAAGGTGCTAAGTCTGCATGTGTTCGAAGTAGACTTTGAACATTTGAAAAGAGTAAACCAAAAATTAAAGGAATTCACTCCAGAGTATGAGGCATGCAGCCCTTCCCAGCAGTGCTGCTCTCAGGACTGGGAAACACGCAGAGCTGGGAGACAGGAGGGCTTGGTGCAGGCTCCTGTGCCTCTCCACGGTGTTTTGAGCAAAATGCAAATATTTTATTTTGTAGCGTGTGAAGAGAGAGCACGGGCTGCGTGCAGCTCGGTGCTGGGGGGCTGACACTGAGCTGGGCTGGCTCCGCTTGGCAGTGCGAGGTGAGCCGTGGTGGGTGTTGGTGGATCTGGCTGCACACGTGCAGAGTCTTTGCAGAAAATCAGACCCACAGGTCTAATGGGGCTAATGGTGTGCGGTGGCAGCCTGGGGCTGTGCCGTCCTTTCTGGGTTTGCTGGAAAAGCAGGAGGGTGTGCGGCACGGAGGAGGCACCGCAGGGGAAGCTGTGCTGTATTTGGTGCAAGCTGAAGTGCTCTTGGATCTGAGCACAGGTGTTCCTTTGAGATAACCTCCTGGAACAGGGGACCTTTGCACCGTTCACACCGCCCAGCCCTTGTCCTGGCTGTGACAGAGCTGTGAGCTGGAGGAGTTTCTGCAGGGATGTGGAAAGGCAGCTTTGCAGTCAGGTGTCCAGCTGTGAGTGGGATAACCACAGCCTCTGTGGGTGCTGCTCTGAGTGCTGCCTGGCTCTGTTTGGCGTTTATGCCCTCTGCTTCCCAGGCTTTTAGCCAGGCTCCCAGCACCAAGGCTAACCCTCGATCCCCACATCACAGCCTGCTCCTGGAGCTGCAGCTTGTTACTGCACACATTTCCCTGCTCCCCTTCGGCCTCTTCCCCAAAGTTTGCTGCAGGGTGGGGGGTGGCAGGGGAAGGTGGGGAGGGAGCTCCCTGGTTGCTGTGCTCAGGTCTGGTGGGATCCAGCCCCAGGATGCTCCCAGGGGTGCTTCGCAGGTGACTTAGCCTGGAGAGGATCCTGGGAGTTAAGGGTTAAACTGTGGCCAGCTGGACTTTGAGACAGGCAGCATCCAAAGCAGAGCCCACAAGTGGGATGTGAGAAACCAGAATGTGCAGGCACTGGGAATTGGGGGTGGCACTGAAAAGCCACATACACAAACAGAAATACATATATTTAATATATCTTTCCATTACAGTCACAAGCACACGTTGTGAGGGGGGAAGTGCAGCTCAAGAACAACATATGTGCTGCCTCATGCCCCCAGCTAAGTATACAAGCATGGGAACAGTGTCTATTTAACAGAAAGCTGAGAGTTTGGTGTACAGATGGTAGGAAGTTGGGCAACAGCATGTGTAGCTTGGATCTGTCCTATGTGAATGGCATCACCCAGCATTGTTCCTGGCTGAATGTCACCTTCAGATGACATTGCAAAGATGTTGAGCTGCCTCTCCAGTGCAGGAGTGCTCAGGAAATAACGTGTGTGACCTCAGCTGGGCTAGGTGAGACTCTAGTGACAATAAAATCAGATGAGACAACAAAGCAGTGGGAGAAATACGGGTTCATAAAACCAGCCAGCGGGTTTTAAATCTTGTCAGACAAATGTGGGGTTTGTCCCTTCTCTTTAAGGTCAGACACAGGAAGCAATGGGCACAGACACTCGTGAGTCACTTGAGAGTGAGGCACCGCAGGCTGATGGGTTGGATTTGCAGGTACAAAATGTGCCTGGGAGATACTGAAGGAGGAAATGTGACTGGCAGGATGAAAAACTCATTGCATGCAGATTTCAGAGCAGAGCACAGACAGGTAATGAGCAGAACCTCCACCACACTGTGTGAAATAAATGCTATTAATGCTGTTTGCAGGAGGGAACAGAGGCCTGGGGAGGTGCCATGATTCATGAAAAGTGAGTGCAATAGGACTGGAAGTGATGCTTCCCAGGTTAATTCCTTTAGTGTGATGTGGTGTGACTGCTCTGGTACACCCCTGCTCCAGCCAAGTAATCAGAGGGTACCGTGAGGGGAGGAGGCTTTACAGAGAACCTCACTCGACATTCAGGCAGGTATTTTTCAGAATGTTCTTCCGTGCCTATTAATGGTGATCGTTTTTGTCTTAAGGAATGTGACCAGGCCCATCTTTCAATCTGCTGTGATTGAGGTCAAACGTTAGGAGCATGCTTTTAGGGAAATGCTTCTGCCCTCGTTGATTGTGTTGAGCTCTGTCTCCTCTGAAGCTTAGGACACTGTCTGCTTTATGGATGCAATTGAAATCTGTGCTCTGAGCTTCTGCTCTGTGTTTGCTCTCTAGAATTAAACGCTCCTGCGGTCTGAGTGGAAGCCAGGAGTGGTACCATGCAGTGCTTTAGCTGCAGCTCCCTGCCTTGGAGACCTCTCAAATTCATCTTCACAAATTTTCTGCCAAGTGGGGACAGTGACACTTTGCTGAGATGCCCTGCTCGTGCAGGCAGTGGGGCTGGGAAGTGGATTACACGTTACAGAGTCTCTGCTGTGTTTAGCCCCTTGGCCCCAGCCCCGTGAGCAGAGTCCAAAGCCCACCTTCAGTTCCACCTTCCTCGGCCAGCACAAAGTGATTATTCCAGCCTTTTTCTTTCATGAATTGTTTTGATAACGTGGTTTTGGGTTTTTTTGTTTTTTTTTTTTTTAGCACAGTATCCTCAGAGCTGTTTTGCCACTTGAGCCCTGATCTCTGCTCACTGTCACTTCGTTTTTGCCTCTCCTGGCTTGATTATTGAGAGCAATTTGCAGTACATGGCCCTCTATTCATCAGGAACAAACCAGGGATGCAAGAGAGAAAAGTATTCCTGTCTTCTTTGTAGGAGACTGAGCAATGTGCTTCCAAACCTGTTCTTTGCACACCTGGGCTGTCATTGATTCCTGTCTCAGCTCTGTCATTTGCATACAAATGATCGTGGTCCCTCAGGCTGCAGCTGAGCTGCCTGCCCATGGAACTGTTCTGCTCTGCTCTCTATCTGTCACTGCTCCTTAACGAAAAGCTGAACATCTCCTTACTTGCAGTGCCCGATAATGGCTCCATCTCCATTCGTGTGTTGCTGGCTGATTTTCTGGTTAGATATGATAAATAAAAATTAAACATTTATTTCTAACAGATCTCTAGCTAGTGATGTTAACATGTTTTTGGAAATTCAAATTATGCCTCATAACACTGGTGCACTTATAAATTCTTGCTGTTGGTGCCTTCCAGCTCAGGGGCAGAGCCTTCAGCCAGACTTCAGCTTCTCAAAGTCTCATCTTCTTTTGTCTGACCCTGCCAGAGTTTGCTGCCAGCATTTCAGTGGGATGCTCCCAGGAAAGGGTCCTGTGTCTGGTGGTGAGCTGGTGGTTTCTCAGAGGTGGAGGGATAAGAGTTTCAGGTTTCTCCCATCATCTGGAGTTCAGAAATGCTAAGCCAAGGCTGGGCAAGGACACCACGGGGCACCTCTGACAGGAGCAGCTGGGCTGCACTGTCCCTTCCCTGCCTGGTGCAGGAGAGGCACCAAATCCCCAGGGAGTAGCTGGGGAGCAGGAGAGACAGAGCAGGAAGGTCTGGCACGAGCACACCCGTGTGTGCATGTGCATCTCACCCCCTGCCAGCTTCCCGTGGCTGGGAAAGAGTCCAGATACACATTTTGAAGAGCCACAGTAATTTGATTTTGTTTGTATCCATTTTCAAGTTCTTTGTAAGATAAAGAGTCCATAAGCTTCATTCTAGAGGTGGAATTTGGAATGCTTGTTCCTAGATCTGGAACCTGGCATTGCTAAAGGAGGTGTTCCACATGCTGGAAGGAAGAGGAAGGGAGAGTTTAGAAAACAAAATTAGATGTTCCAGATTGCAAAGACTACATCAGCATCTCTAGGATTCACAGCAAAGAATTTTCTTCAGGTCAGTTTTGGTTTCTAGAGGATAATCTGTTGGTTTATTCCCAGGTCAAAAGGACTCCTTTGAAGACTCTCTGTGACCCGACCAATGCCATAAAAAGCAAAGTTGAAAGGGTGGTGGGCCTGGGCTTGAGCACAGTTCTCTGTGTGCTTAGGCTTAAGAAGAAAAAGCTGTTCCATGGACAGCCAAGGGTGTGGAGTCTGGTTCCCCGCAGGCTTGGTTTCCTGTCCCCCATCACCTCCATAATCCCTGGCTCCTCCATCTCTTCTGAGAAAACTCTTGCAGACAAAAAGGGAAAGCAGCAAACTGGGATTTGTGTCTGCTCCATGGCATCTCCACTGAACTTCCTCACCTCGGGCAGCTCTCCTGTGTCTCTCCCTGCTGCACAAACCCAGCAAGAACCGAATTATCTCAAAGACTTCAGTCCCTCTTCCAAAGCTGAATGAGAATGGCTGATGAACAGAGCGGTGCAGTAGGACAGAGCTGTACAGAAGGACAGAAGGACAGAGCGGTGCAGAAGGACAGAGCTGTACAGAAGGACAGAAGGACAGAGCGGCACAGAAGGACAGAGCGGCGCAGAAGGACAGAAGGACAGAGCGGTGCAGAAGGACAGAGCTGTACAGAAGGACAGAAGGACAGAGCGGTGCAGAAGGACAGAGCTGTACAGAAGGACAGAGCTGTACAGAAAGACAGAAGGACAGAGCGGCGCAGAAGGACAGAAGGACAGAGCGGTGCAGAAGGACAGAGCTGTACAGAAAGACAGAAGGACAGAGCGGTGCAGAAGGACAGAGCGGCGCAGAAGGACAGAGCTGTACAGAAGGACAGAAGGACAGAGCGGAGCTGTACAGAAGGACAGAAGGACAGAGCGGCACAGAAGGACAGAGCGGCACAGAAGGACAGAGCGGCGCAGAAGGACAGAAGGACAGAGCGGTGCAGAAGGACAGAGCTGTACAGAAGGACAGAAGGACAGAGCGGAGCTGTACAGAAGGACAGAAGGACAGAGCGGCACAGAAGGACAGAGCGGCGCAGAAGGACAGAGCGGCGCAGAAGGACAGAGCTGTACAGAAGGACAGAAGGACAGAGCGGAGCTGTACAGAAGGACAGAAGGACAGAGCGGCACAGAAGGACAGAGCGGCACAGAAGGACAGAGCGGCGCAGAAGGACAGAAGGACAGAGCGGTGCAGAAGGACAGAGCTGTACAGAAGGACAGAAGGACAGAGCGGAGCTGTACAGAAGGACAGAAGGACAGAGCGGTGCAGAAGGACAGAGCTGTACAGAAGGACAGAAGGACAGAGCGGTGCAGAAGGACAGAGCTGTACAGAAGGACAGAAGGACAGAGCGGAGCTGTCCATCCCCGCGGTGCTGAGCGAGTGGCGGAGCCGAGGCCGCCCCTCGGAGCCCGGGGAGTTTCTGTGGCCGGGGGCTCCTCCGGGAAAGGTGCCCGAGCATCCCCGCGCCGGCTGGGGCAGGACGCGGATCCCGCGGGTGTCCCCGGGGGCAGCAGGGCTGGGAGCGCTCTGCCCTGGGCACCGATGGTGTGAGCGAGCGAGGGGCACGCTTTGGGGTGTGAGCAGGGCTGAGCTCCCCAAAACGGATTTGCAGGGGTCCCGGGTGGGTAAGTGAGGCAAAAAGCAGATTTTCCTGTCTTGGATGGGCAGCCCCGGCACAGGAGAACTCAGCGATTTCGGGTAGGGGTGTGAGAGCTGCCTGTCCTCACACTGCTCTGTCCCTCAGACCCTGAGCACTTCTCAGCTGGGTCTTTTTGATGTTCTGTGACTTTCTAAAGCCTGCAGTCTTTGCTGGGTAGGCAACAGTGTCCGAGCTTCCCCTGCGCTGGGAATTGCAGAAACTGATTCCTGCCGTTGACTGTCGAGAGAGTCTGGAGGTCAGGAGAGTTTCCAGGCTCATCAGGTTTCTTCCTCCTCTCCAAGGCAGACTCTGAATTGGTGACCAGTTTCTTCTACGTTTGTTGAAGAAAAGCAACTGTTCAAGTCTGGAGGATAAAAGTGCAAAACTGACAATCACACAAAATGAAATTATGATTTTTTGCGTAGACAGAGTGCATGTGATCAGACCAGTCCAGCCGTGCCAGCGTCCTCCCAGGTGCCAGACGTGGGATGTAGGTTTGGGTTGAGGTTTGATTCTTGTTGTGAGCACAGGAATAAGGGCTGGAGTGTAGAATACAAACCTTTCCTCAGAATGTACCTGTGGCAGCGGCTGCTTGGAAAACTTCATCTTATTTTGAAGTCTGATTAAATTGAGGGGAAAGGAGCTTTCACAGTCTCTCTTCCCAGAACAGCATCTGAACAATGGAGTTTAAATCCAATTCAGCAGCTCTGTGTGCCCAGGGACTACGTGGCTGAGCAGTTTGATGTTGAAGGGCTGTGCTGTGCTGGCTGTACCCCCGAGGACAGTCTGGGCAGAATCTCTCCCAGCGGAGTCTTGATCAAGCACAGTCATACATTTGGAATGTTTCTGAGTTAGAAGAAAACTCTTGTCGCTGTTTTTGTAAGAAATTGCTGTGGATGTGTTGTTTCTGCAGTTTGTGACTCTCCTCTAGAGCAGAGAGAGACCTGTGCAGGCATCCCCCTTCACATGCTCCTCTGAGGGAGCACCTTGATGGGAGGATCCAATTTATGATGTGAGACTTGCTCTGTGGGAAAAATGTCTTGTGAGGCTCGGAAGAAAGATAAACATCTCAATACTCTGCTCTCCAGTGACTCCAAAGCTCTGGATTTGGCCAGATCCCATGTGGGAGTCCTGTTCCTGAGGGGAGCTTTAGTGTCAGCCATTCAGTGGCTTTGGAAAATAGTTATTACCATGAGATTAATTTGCAGCCTAATCCATTAGGGAGGAACTCTTATCCTGCCCAACCTACCCCAAGAGCAGCAAAGATTCCCTTTCTGAGGACACTGAAACCTCTTTTCCATGAAATCACAATTATGTAATGAAAAAGAGAAAGCCCTTGTTATAAATCTTTAATCACCAGTGTTGATTTAAATACATTAATAGCAAACAAAGAGCCTTTTTCTGTTTTGTCTGGATTTTCCTTGATCTTTATAATGCCTTTCTTCTTGTTTATTTTGTTACCATGATATGGGACAGTGCAGACTCACAGGAGTGACATTGCCAGGAAGGAATTAGGAGGGCCAAGGGGCCCAGCTCCCTGGCCTCACATCAGAGGAGCAGTTGCACACAGCTCCTGTTATTTATCTAGCTGGGAGGAAGTGCCCCTTGCTCCTTCCAGCTGCAATGAATGCCAGATCCTGCACCCAGAGCCTGCTGCAGCCTCATCCCATCTCCGCCCTCCTACCAAACTGTAGGATCTTAGCAAGGGGAAGGGATCTGATCTGATGTAAAGCAGCTCCAGATGTGCTCACAGAGCTCTGTGGGTCCCCCAGGCTCCCCTGCTCAGCCCACCCCAGAGAGGGAAGCCTGGAGCCCTCTCCACCCTCTGTAGACTTGTGCAGTGTTTCCTTCCAAACATCTCAGGATGCTCCTGGTTCCTTTGCTGGCTCTGTCACACACAACCCCATTCTCTGCCTCCTCCACAGGCATCATGTCCCTGTCTGGGAACTCTCTGCTGCTGCTGCTGGCTCATGAGAAGAGGTCCCTGCTGAAACCTGCCAAGTTCTTCATTGTTAACCTGCCCATCAGCGACCTGAGCGTGACAGTGACGCTCTTCCCCTTGGCACCTCCACCACACAGGTACCTCGGGGGAGCAGCTCTGCACTGGCCAGTGGCCCAGTTTGCAAACTGGCAGCCAGGAGATCCCTGGCAAGGTGACTTGGGGGTCACAGGGGCACGTGTAAGCTCCCAGACTCCGTCCCAGAGTGAGTGTTCGCTGCTCCCTGTCCCCCCAGTTCCTCACAGAAGGGTTTTGGTGGTGGGTGTCCAAGCTGGTGCTGCAGTGGTGGGAGCTGCTGTGGGTCAGGGCAGCTCCTGCACCCCCAGCTCCACCCGTGTGCACATTTGGGGTGCTCAGGGAACAAATTAGGGGCAAGGCCATGCCTGTATTTCCTTGGCCAGGTGCTGGTACCTGTGCAGCCCATCGGAACAACCCCACATGTGCCCAGCTCTGCTGTAGGAATCCCAGTGCTGGGAAATTCCCACAAAGGAGAAGCCTCCTGTCCAGCCAAGGGGCAGGGCTGTCAGCCTTGGGGGGAAGGACGGGCTCACCTGCAGGCTCTCCTCGCAGGTGGCTCTTCCACCAGGCTGTGTGCACCCTCTACACCTCCTGTGGGGTCCTGTTGGGGCTGTGCAGCCTGACAGCCTGATGGTGCTCTGCACGGTGTGCTGCCTCAAGGTCTGTTACCCGGCATGTGGTAAGTGCTGGGATGTGTTATCTGATCCTCACTCACACCCCTCTCTGATAACAGAGCCCTTTTTATTTTAATGAGCCAAGTCCACCTCTTCAGGGAAAGCTCTGCCCCACAGCAGCCTATTCCCAGTCAGTATTTAGAGTTACAGAGCCACAGAAACAAGTTTAGGCTGGAAAACATCTTTGGGATCACTGAGTCCAGCTGTTTCCACAGCACTTCCAAGTCCAGCACTAAACCATGTCCCCAGGTGCCACATCTGTGTGGCTGTATCTCAGCAGATTGCAGGTTTTTGAATGTCCATGCACAGACAAGCTTAGACTAGAGCAGACTGCAGCTGGGGAGCCACAAGCTCTGGCAGAGCAACAGGAGCTGCTTTCCCTGGTGGGAGGGCCATAGGCTAAATGTATTTAATTTGCTGAAATAATTAATACAGGAGGGCTGGGTTTGCAGTGCTACAGCTCATGTCTGTAGCCCTGTTTTAACCTCTATGTCCTCCACAGGGCTGAGATGAATGATTGCACTGCAGAGAGCACCTGAGGAGGTGAGGGAGCCCATGGATGTTCCTTGCACAGCTCTTTCTCCAACTCGGAGTTCTTAATTTCCTCAGCTCGGATGCTAATCATCCCTCTAGCATTTATCTTCAGAATATACTTCGCATTAAAGACCAAAAATAGAAACAAAATGGGAAATCAAACATATCAGTTTGGTTTGCAGACCAGCACCCCAGAGTCCCTCCTATCCCCCTCTCCCTGACTCACGGCCTGTGTGCTCCAAGCCAGTGGCTGCTGCCAGTGCCAGCATGTCCCCAGCAGCTTTCAGTGCCTCAAGGACAGTGCTGGAACAAAGTCACCTTGGTTATGTGCCAGCACAACAGCTCAGAAGGTGGCTGAGAAGGTGGGAGGAAAGATGAAGATGTAAGTTGGCTGTGGAAAGGCAGCCAGGTGACAGTGGCTTTTTCCTGCACAGCCTCTGCTCTTGATCAGCCAGTGCTTGGCAGCCTGGCACTTGGGGCTTATCCACAGCCCAGCCCATCTTCTGTGAGAAAATGCAGAACCAAATTGTGCTTTTAGTTGCTTAGTTTCAAAGCAAAATGTTACTTGCACGTACGTCTGAAGATTTAGCACTTTTCAGCGAGTCTTGGAAGATCAGAGAGTTTGAGATTTGATGGGGGTTGGGACAAAAAGGAAAACAAAACGTTTCCCCAAGAGCTTCCCTCTGTAGGGAGGGGAAGGTCCTTCGAGTGGCAGGGTGCGGGGTGGCCCAGAGGAGCCCTGGCCGTGGCCAGGCACTGCAGCTGGGGCAGCGACCACACAATGCCAGCAGTGCCTGGAGGGCTGAGCAGGACCCGGGGGGGCCTGGGGCTGGGGGTGGCTCGGGGTGCAATTCCCTCTCTCCTCTGCCCCCGGCCCACGGGAGCCCTCGGGTCCCCCCACAGGGAGCAGGTTTTCCCGGAGCCACGCCATGGTGCTGCTGCTGGCCCTGTGGGCTCACGCCCTGGCCTTGCCATGGCCCCCCTGGCCCAGTGGGGCAGCTGGGGGACAGCCTGCTGCATCACCTGGGCGGCCTCCAGCAGGGAGAACACGCTCGACATCCTCTTCCTCTTCTGCTGCCTGCTGCCCTGCCTGCTCATCCTGCTGTTCTACGTGCTGATCCTGTGGATGGTGTGGGTGTCACGGAGAGCTCTGAGGACCCCCCGGCCCCACACATCCCCCCGGCGTGGGGCCCACAACCCGCACAGCCTGCTGCTCAAGGTACTGGGAACTGGGGGGCTGTTTGCCAAGGTACCAGGAACTGGGGGGCTGTTTGCCAAGGTACCAGGGTTCAGGGGGCTGTGGGGTCCCAGGTGCCCTGCCCAGCCCAGCCCACTGCCCATGGGCAGGTGAACAGCAGGACCCCTCCTGCCCGGTACCCACTGTTTCTGATGAATTCTCCAGGCACTTGTGTCAGTGTGGGTAACAGCACATTGCTCCTCATTTAAAGCCATCAGGTGGAGGAGTTTTCATTTTAAATTACATTGGAAAAGATCATAAAGGAGCTTATATGAGTCATTGTTCCCCAGACTACAAGCTAATACTATAATTTACCAAGGATATGTAAAAAACCCTGAATAACCTTTAAAAAATACAGCACAAAAGAAAACAGCTTGCAAGCCTGGTTTCAAAGGAAACATCCACATCCAGCCAGGGGAGGGGGACTGAGCACAGCCCATTTCCAGGCCTCCCAGGCCACACAGGTTGCTGGAGGGATTACCAGTGCTGCCAAAAGTTGTTGGGATCTGATGCTGAGCTGGTCCCAGAAGGTGGTTAATTGGAGGTAAAGAATGCTTCCAGCTGGGGCTCTCAGCTCTTGTCCTGGTGTTGTCCAGGGGCAGGGCTGGGAGCAGGACCAGCCTAACTGAAGTAACTGCCTGGCAAATAAACAAGAATATTTCTTTTCTAAGCATATTAAGTGAAGAACTCCGAACTGTGAAATGACTGACAGAAAAGCCATTTTATCCGTAAGTGAATATGAGCACTGGGCACTATGGTAAAAACTTCTTTCGGTTCCAGAACAAGGGAGTTAGCTTTGCTCTTTCAGAATACACACTTAATTCCAAGTTCTGACAAACGGAACATTGCTTTAGGTTTTAGAGCAGTTGGTCTAAAACGCAGCCATCCCCAGGGTCGTCCCTGGAATCGCTTCAGAGCGATTCCCGGCGCGCTTCCCTTCACTCGTGCGGTGCCGCCGGCCGCCGCCAGAGGGCGGCAGCGAACAGCTCACCTGGCGCAGGTGCGGCGTGAGCGAGCCTCGGCACCGGGAATCACCGGGAACGGCGGGGAACTGCCGGGAATTAATTACCGGGAACCGCGGGGAACGGCAGGGAATTCCCGTTCCCGGGAACGGCCGGGAGGGATCGGGAACAGCCGGGAGTCACCGGGAATCACTGGGAGTCACCGCGGGGAACCGCCAGGGGTCACCGGGAACCGCGGGGAATTGCCGGGAACTGCCGGGAGTGATCGGGAATTGCCGGGAATCACCGAGAGCCGTGGCCCTCGGGTAGGTCAGCAGGACCGAGGCGCTGTGCCAGCCCCGGTGTGACAGCAGCTCCATCACTGAACACCTGAGGAGAAGCTCTCAGGGACCTTCCAGCTCCTGGGTGTAAAGGCTCAAGGTGAGAAACGCAGTAACAGTGATGATAACTGAATTGTAATTCAGTCGGCAGGGGTCTGGAAGGGTGACGAAAAGGCTGATTTTCACACACATCCTCCCATGCATCAAGCAAGCACCTATGGCTTTCACAGCCTGCTCAGCCCCAGCTGTGCATGGCCCAGCTCTGGTACAAGCAGGGAGGCCCCCTCCACAGGTAAGGAAAGGCAGCAGGGGACAAGAGGTGGTATTTTGAAAAGCTCCTCAGACAACAGATTCAGAACTTCAAATACATTCTTGAACTTTTATTCTCTCAGTAGGTAAGCAGTGGATTAAAAAACTCGGTAGCAAAACCAGACCAAAACTAAGTCTCACATCTTCAGAAACAAACATGTGCATTTGCGTGTCACGTTCGGGTGCTGAACTGCAATTCACATCCTGGCAGTGGATATGCAAATGGCCAAGAGGAATTTGGCAGTGGGAGCAAACTGCTGCATGTGTCACCATGGCAAACGTGCAACAAACACGTTCAGGTGCTGGCACCGCTGAGCAAGCACTGGGCCATGGAGAACAAATGCAGTGGTACCACAGACTCTGAAACAGTGTAAGCAGGAGAAAAAAATGGGACAGCTTAATGGAAGCTGTTTGGCACTTCCCAGCAGGGGCTGCTTCAGCCACTGGATTAGATTTTGTAGGCTCTTTTTCCTCATCTCTGTGCTGCTTTTGCTTCCACTGAAGCTTGAAAGTTCCACTGGTGAATTCTGGAGTGTTAGGGACGCTTCATAAATTAGGCAAAACAGAAGCTGCTCTTTTCTAAGATTTGAAGCCAAAGTGCCAACAAGGAGCAACTGCCAATTACAGAGACCCAACTGCAACTGGCTTTAGCCAAGGAAAAGAAACTACAATTTCAAACGCAGTTCTGTGCTGTCACAGGCCCCCACTTTCCCAAAATCATGCTTTAATCAGTACTGTAGATTATATCCCTTAGTATTAAAACCAAAAAAATCCCATAAAACAGAAATCAAGAATTTCTTGAATGACAAAACTGCATTTTCAGAGGTGATTCCCTGTATGTGCAGGATCTGCTCCTGTCAAGGTATGCATCTTTTCTAGGTTCAAAATGTGCAAATTCCATAAATTATACATTTCTTCCAGTCAGATTCCCTTTACTAGTGCTGAAACAAATTCACAGTATAAACTGTCAGTTCTCTTCATGCTGTGAATGAATATATATATATATATATAAAAGGTAAAGTGCAATTCATTCTGTTTTGCAGAGCCACACAAGGGCCCTGCACTGCAGCGCGTGGTCACAGCAGGTTTTGGGATGGGAAGAAGCCCCTCCCCATTAACAGTGTCATCATTGGCTGCGCGGAATTCCCTATGCAGCAAAAGGCTCCTCCTTCAGTGAGCCCGTGGGTCTCCCTTGCCGCGGTCACAGCAGAGCCGTGGGTTTCACCTGCCCAAGGAGCACACGCGGGAGGCGGGAGCGGCCCCGGGCTCAGCGCGCGCCGGCCCCGCTCTGCTGCAGCAGCTCCTGCTCGTCGTCCTCGGAGCCCGAGGGGCCCTGGCGCACCTCCTCGTACCACTTGTTGGTCAGGGTCTTCATCTGGATGCGCCCGTCGTGCAGGTCCTGCAAAGGCAATCAGAGCATGCTGCACTGCTGCAGCACCCCCGGTGCCAGGGCGCAGCAGGGCCACAGCCCCACGCATTCCTCTGGCAATCCTTGCTCCAGCAGCCGTTCTGCTGCCACCAGAAAATACTCATCAGGTGCTCAGTCAGTAATTACTGCTGCGGATGAGCTCTGATGAGCTCTGATGACGGCTGTTTGTACCTGTGTTCTCCAGACAGTCCTGCTCTGTGTGTTCCAACAATCCTAATGCTGTCTGCAGGGCCTGGCTTTGACTGTCCTCCTCGTGTTCCCAACAGGGACGCTGGGAAGCTTGTGGCCTGCCCTGGTGATTCACATGCTTATTTTTCCAGCCTTTGGTTGCATTCTGGATGACAGCCCATGCTTTTGGCTACCAATTGTGAATCAGATGCTTACTTTGGTTTCTTGATTCCTTTCTGGTTTTGCAATAAATGACTTTATTTTTTGTAGGAAAGTGCTGAAAGGGTACTTTTGAAAAGTACAAAACAAGAGGAAAAACAGTACTTTTGAGCAGGCTAGGAAGATGGAATGTGCACTTAAACAAAACTATGAAGTGCACAGCCAAAATGCTTCCATGGGAAATTTGAAAAACAGTGAATCCTGTGGCTAAGGAGCCTCAAGATTTCTGAAGCATGGGAGTGCAAATGGCACAGTATTGACACCTTGGGGCTGCTCAGTGTCAAGCTAGTGTCAGGTGTTGTTTTGCATTTACAGCCTCAGAGCCTTGGTCTCTGGAAAGGGAGCAGTCTGGAAAGGTGCAACACTGGTGCCCATTTCCCAGGCAGCAACATCACAGCTCCAGAAGTCACAGCACCACTGACAGCAAGAGGCAGGAACAGTGTGAGACAGCACTTTAAAACTCTCCCTGAGTGACAGCAGCTTTTTCTAACAGCAGCAGCAGCAGCAGCCAGAGACTCCTGATGCCCTTCATGGGTCTCTGCACCACTGAAGGCGAGTTCAGCAAATCCTTACACCAAGTTTAAGTGGGGTAGCTCTGAGATGCTCATGTAATCCAACTTACAGAGCAGCTGTGATGAACAGCTGCTCTCTCTATGCATGAGCAATACACAGATGTCCCACTGTCCCCACACAAGTGGCTGCACCATGAGCCTGTGTGGTACTGAGGACAACAACCAACTCCACCAGTTTCTCTTCTTCAAGAAAACAACAAAGACTTACTTCTTGTGTGAGTCTTCTGGTGAAGAAAGGATTCAAATACTCGACATCAAGGCGCATAAACCCTTTGAGGTTCTGCCGTTTTATGTATTGGGCTTCATACTCCTCCTCTGTGAGCTCTGATAAATGCTCAGATTCTATAGTGTTTCCCTAGAAAAATCACAAATATCAGAATTACCCAAGAGTAGTGGCAGACATCCACCACCCTGATCAGCCCCTGCTCTGTGGTCTCCCTTATGACACCCAGCTGCCATGGTGGAACAATATGGAAATGATCCCCAAGCCAGCCCTGCAGGGCTTAGGGCTCTATGAGTCTGTTCAGCCATCAAAGCCCAGAGCCTCTTAGCTTCCCTTTCTGTGCTGAAAGGGAAAAGACCTCAAATGTTCCATGTTTTGTGTTGTCACTATTGCTGAGAACAGGTTTCTACTGTGCAGGTTTTCTCTTGTGAGCTGGACAATGCTGTCATCCAGCAAGCACCACTGCTGTCATTGTCCCACTGAAAATGAGCCCTGCCCCTGCACTCCTCCTGTACTTCCTTGTGTGGGCAGTGCAAAGGTAATTCTGCAGACTAAATCAACCTCACACAAAGAAAAAATGTTCTCAAGATCCTACAGAACAGTACCCTACATATACTCTTCAATGGTTTAGGGAAAAACAGGCAAAAAATGTCCTGTGATAGTTTTAATTCTTCAGTCTTTTGCACAAGAGGTTCCAGAGTGGATTTTGGCTTTGTCAGATCTCTTGCTTTGCCAGAAATTGCTTTAAAATGAACTCCAGTCAGAGGGGGGCTATTGTTACCACCTTCTCATGGCCTTTGAATTTTTCAAAATAATTTCCATCTGCCTTCTATGATTAATTTCCATCTTACACTGTACCAACCACTTTCTCTCTGCATATGACTCAATCCTCTATCATCTGCTTTATGCTTTGGTTACTGTAATTGATATAGATCAACTTGTAATTGGGCTGAATTAAGACTATTTCTCCTCCCCTTGTCCAAACAGATATTTTGTACAACACTAACCAAACTCTGTCTTCAGGATACTTTAAAATTATATTGTGTGGCTTTGTCCTACTACCTTAGCTTTTTCTACTGCCTTAATCTTATTTTTTAGTCATGAAAAATATTTAAAGGGAAAAATTCCCCCACCAAACCCCAGTGATCTTCTGAATGAAAACCCCAGACAAACCATCTTCTCTGTCTTGCTGAGATTGACATCCTTCTTGTTCCTCTTGCGTGGTTTGGAGTCCTCAATGTCCACGAGCCTGATGAGGGGCATGGTTCCCCCTCCCAGCAGCAGGATGGTGAAGAGCACGATGATGATGGTGGTGGTGCCGATGAGCTGCCGCTTCTCGATGGGCTCCAGGCCCAGGTGGAGGCTGAGGGCATAGGGAATGGCACCACGTAATCCTCAGGGAGAGAACAGGGCAGCAAGGGAGAGTCAACCAACAGCAGCAACAGGGTCAACCAACCCGCAGAACTCAACAGGAATTCTCCGCCCTGGGAAGGCTTTTTACAATCCTATGGCATGCCCAGTATCCAGCACTTGGCTACCACCCTAAAACACGTCGGAGCATTTCAGAGACTGCTGTTCAAACTGTGAAGCTGTTGGGCTAGAGAGACAAGCAGCCTCTACACAGAAAAGCTCCTGTGGGGCTCACCAGAGCAAAGTCCTCCAGCACAAAGGGGAAAGAGAACATTTCTCTGCACTTGGGTTTCAGAATAGTGCAAACGTTCAGTTGAGTTCTGCTCAACCAATGAAAAACCAGTTCCTCCTAGAGTGGGCCACACAATGAAAGAGATAAAACATTTTTTCTGGCTCTCAGTATTTTGAGCTTTGACTTACCACTAAACCACATGATAAACATCATTTTGGGAGTGATTTTATGATCACGGAAAAAGTTGAGTAGGTAGGAAAGTGGAAAAATATTCACTGCTCTACCAAACAGAACCAGCACCTGAAAAACAGAAATAAAAGCAAAAGCCCATTTGATGTGTTACATCCATGAGGCCCCAGCTGCAGCTGATTTTACAGGGGAAGGTGAATATGCTCTTTCTGCTCACAGGCAGGTGTGCTCAGCACAGGGCACTGTGGAATGTTACTCCTAAAGCATTTTGTCTGCTTAACTGAAACTAAATCAGACCTGTCACTGATGGAGACCAGGCTACTTTACTTACAATAAATAAATGGAACCCAGGAGGCATTCCAGGGAGACCAAGAATTACTGGGTAGAAGTGTTCCTCAGTTCAGCTCCTTGAATCATTCCCTTGGTGCAGCAGCCAAGAGGCAATAAGGTATTTCTATTGTCTCCCTGTGGCCCTGTTGCTCAGAAAGGCCAGGAGCCAGACAAATAGCACATCAGGCTGTTTCTCAACACTTCCCTG
This sequence comes from Cinclus cinclus, assembly GCF_963662255.1. NCBI lineage: Eukaryota > Metazoa > Chordata > Aves > Passeriformes > Cinclidae > Cinclus > Cinclus cinclus. The sequence continues at coordinate 15,075,470 of NC_085063.1, forward strand.
GGAATGGCTATAAAACATTCCCCACACTGAAGCAACACTCTGAGAGCAGAAAAGAAAAAAAAGGGACTATTGATTTAATGGCAAACAGTTAACAAACACAGTGAAAACTTTAACTAGGAAAAAGGCAGGGTTTTCTCAGAGCATTGTTTTTAAGCTCCACTACAAATGGACCTTGATAAGGTAAATATCCTAGAATTAGTCAGCAGGATCCTTGAAGGGCTGTGCTGTTTTTCTTTATGAATCACCCCAAAATTACACAATTTGCATTATACCTGAGAGGGCAATGCTACACAGAAGGAAGTGTCACACCTTAGATATATATTAGATAGGGAAGTTGTGTGCAATGCAGGCAGAGCAGTTCCCTGTGCTGATATCCCTGCCTGGGGAAGCTGCAGATAACAATCCTTCCCTTGAACCATGGGATGGGCCAGTGTGCTGAACACAACTGGAAATGGATCCACATTGCCCTCACTGGACTCTGCAAAAGGGAACACACTTTTCATGCTGATACTAAACCATTACAATGGCAACAGATGGAGGCAAGCCCCATGTGAAAGGAAATTCAGTCACTGCATTAAGGCATGCTGAAATGGGTTTAAGACACAGAATTAGGAAAGGTGTCTGAGATATTTTCATGAAGGCCTATAAATTGTAACACTTATTCTAAAATCTCTTAGCTGCAAGGTGTTTTCCCCTTCCCCAATACCAAAAATGCATCTAAAAAGATATGGAAGAAAGTAAATACCTACTATGCACCAGATGACAAAGGACATTTCAAACTTGTGAGGAAAACTAAAAATTGACAGGCCAAGAAATGCAAAAACACACGTTTCTGAAAAAGAGAAATCACATCTTCAATAAACAATTCTAGAAAACCTTTCCTACTCCTGTTATTAATTACTACATGCAGTACATAAAATGGGATTTCCTGACAAAGCCCTGGAGAGCTGCTGATGCTCACTAAGGAGTGGTTAAGTTCACTTTGCAGCAAAGCCACTCCCTGATCACACTGCATCCTTCTGCAAACAATACAGAACTCATTCATGACAGGCCCCAGAAGTCAGGGACGTGTTTGCAGTGCAGGAACATGTCATTTCTTCAAAGGTTTGGTTTGAAAAAGGAACTGGAAAGGCTCGAGACTCTGAGCTGTTTGCACTACTTCCAAAAACCTCTATATTTGAAGTTACTGTTTTTGCAAGTGGCTTTTCATATAAAAAAAAAAAATAAAAACTACCACTCAAACCCCATCTCCCAGAACTAAAAACAAACCAGAGGAACACACAAGTCAGAGATCTCTATCTGGCCATCAATCTTATGGCAAATCTTAGCAGGAGCCTACAGGATGGGAGAGAGATTTACTGCCTGTTTTATCCAGTGTGGCAGGAAAGGTGACATTTGAGTGCCTTCCAGCCTCCACTCTCAGGAATTCTTCTCCTAAACACAAGCACCACTGACACACAAATGCCTGGATGCAAATTCACACCTCTGCTGCTCCTACAGAATCACCATCCCATGCAAATGAAATTTTAAACTATTAATACCAGATTCAATAGCAGGCAGCACCTACCACACATGAAAGCAACAGTTCTGAGTGTCTGCTGCATCAGGATCTGTGTCACTGGGGACAGGTTGTGGTGTGTGTAGTGAGACATCACGATGCCAGAGAACAGGATTGCCATGATACCTGTGGGCAAGAGCAACAGAAGATTCTGCAAGGATTTGCTGCTGAGACCCTCCAGAGTACTCTTCTCACAAGGCAAAACCTGTTTCTACAGCAACAGAAATATTTTAACATCTCAAAGTGTGATCAGAACTCATTTTGCTACTCACCTGAGAGCGAGATCCCTTCTGCAAGTCCATAAGGAAGGTAAGCAAAGATAATCATCATCCCAAATTCTAGGGAAGGTGTCTTCCTTAAATCAATGTGCTTTAGTACGTACACACGGAAATGTTATGGAAAAAAGTAAATTAAAAATAAATCAAAGAAATATTTTGATGTGTTCATTCCATTACAAAACAATAATTATGCTTAATGTATTTAACTGAATAGCCAATAAAAACTACATATTGGCCGTCAACTCAAGTATGGAAAGATCAGTAATTTCTTATGTGAGGAATGTTTCTTATAGAAGCTACTGCTGGTAGAAGTATGTCAGAAGACAGAGTTAGAGACAAAAAAGGATCTTCTGCTGATGTGCCTCTACAATACTGATAACAACAGGTAAATCAAGTACTTTCAAGGCACAACTAACTGTAAATGGAAAATAAACTGCTTTTCTCTTTGAGTTAGTATAATTTAGATATGAGTCGAATTAGATTTGAATATCTCCCTCTTTTGTTGTGATGCATGGAATAATATTCAAGTTTGTTGAATGAGGCTGATGAACCAAAAGGGGAAATATGTCTGTATTTAATCAAACATTCCATTCCTCCATTCCTGTTGTTTACAAACCAAGTGTTTGGCAGTGTGTCCCAGCTGACATGAGTGACTGCTGTACAGCCCAGAGCTCACACAGTGAACTCAGAGCTAGCATTAAACAAGCCCAAAAAGTAACAAAGGTGTCTGGGCTACAGCAAACAGCCTTCCTGATCTCAGCAGAGCAGCTCCTGGGTTGTTTAGCAACCAATTCATGGAAGCGGGAGAGGCAAAATACAAGCCAGGATAAATCCAAACAGAACAGTGTCTGCATTCAGCTGCCTGCACATGATCCATAGGGACAAACCAGCTGGGCTGACTCAAAGGCCCTCGGGAAAAGCAGTCTTTTTTTTCTTTTTAATTAACTATTTTATGTATGTAAAAAAGAAGCCATATGCTTGTTAAAATGGATTGGTATTGAAATGGAATTAATATATTATGAATTTACAAAACAATTACCAGATCTTGTAACACTCCAATGCACATAAGCTATTATACAACATTTCAGACCTTAATTATATTCATAAAAAATTGATGCCACTTTTAATACACATCCATGCACACTAACATAAAACCAAAATAAAGTCTAATAAGAAATATCCTTTAAAAAATGCTGGAGAAGATGGGAAGGAAAATGCTACTAGAATGTTGCAGTCCACCAATGCATACATATACATCGCCAAAATTAAAAAGGATATTAATGCAGAAATAAGACCAGTAAGTGTGCCAAGTGCTGCAGAGCCAAAGAACATCTTGAGAAAGTATCCCAGTGCCTGTAGAAAGGTTTGCCATCCACTTACATCTGACATATTTTCCCTTGTCAAACCTTCTGCTGTGCTAGATACAATTAATAGAGAAATAAAAAGAAATGGTTATACATTCTAAGCCTGGATCCAAAAATATCAAACATCTTTTGAGCATAACAACAAAAAAGAGTCCCATTTCTTTGTTGCTACCACTCTTAAAAGGCTTTTACTGTGATATATATAACAAGAGGAATGTCAAAAGACGTTAAATCAAGCCTTAGTGTAATCCCCAAAGGGAAACCTAATTCTGCTAAAATTCCAGCACTGCTCCTCTGAAGAATCCCAGAATGGCGTAAATAGGCTATGGTGATGCCCAGGATTTCAAAACAATGTTCCAACTTTGAAAAGGAAAAGGAAACACATTTTACAGTGGTAAAAACTCATGCGATCCTCTGAGAAGAACAAATGAACAGGAAGAACTCTCATCAAATATTTAGGTGTAGATGAGAGACAAGAAGGTCACTGATGGAAAACAAAGAAGCTCTTAACAGGAAAGGGGAGAAACCTCTTTGAATCTCAGGAATATATTTCATGAAAATTCTGTGCAAAGAACACACAGATTACAGCTAGTGTTGCTTATGGCTGCTTCTAGCCTCCAGCATCTTCCCTGAAGGCATGACAACTGTAACAAAAGCAATTAATTCGTTAGAAAATTACTCTGACTTCACTCCTTGCATGGTACAGCTGTTCCTTCTATACGTTCACACTCACATCTATTGGCTTCAGCAATAACATGAAGATTTATCTATCCATTTTTTACTCTTTCAGCCCCAAAGAATTATCATAGGTGAACGATAAGGATATTGGACATTCCTCTTTCCCGTGGCAGCCCCAGCACAAAGACAACCCCACTGCATGGATGCTGCTGCATCCCTCCCCAGCCACAGTGGCACAGAGACAGAGCAGCTCTGGGATGGTGAAAATTTCTGTGGCTGACTGGTGACTTGTGGGGCTCCTGTTGTCAGGACCCTCAGATGGAACGAGGGCTGATAATGAACAGAATTAGGAAGCAATCAGTGATCTAGGGTTAACGAGGCTTTAACCTGAAATACACCATTTGTTCCAAATGAAGATGGAAGAATTACTGTGTATCTGAAAAACTAATAGAAAATGATGTAGTTGCTGTTTCCATAAACGTGTGCTTCCAATGCACTTACTTGGTCAGGACAATTGAGACTGCATCGTTGAGAATACTTTCTCCAAAAACCAACATGTTAAGCACAGGATCCACATTGAGGGCATTGAAAATGGCAATAGTAGCCACAGGGTCAACTGCAGATATTAAAGAGCCAAATGCAAAACTGGAAGAACACAAAAGAGGAAACTAGATGAAGAAAAATACCTACCTAGTAGCTAACATGAACAACAGTAACAAAGACTTGTTACAATTTCTACACAGAGATAAGTTGTACTCTCTTTCCTGTCACAGGAACTTGCCAGGTTCTTGAAAAAATCTACATTATTGATACTGAAAAACTTATTCTGTCTTTTAAGAGAAGATATGGACAAGGAAGTTATACCCTTATCCCATATATTAATAATACCAACTAATCAAAATTTACAAATCTTAAAGTTTGGTTAAAATACCAAGTATCTGTCTAAAGAAATCACTGAGCACAGAACAGAACAGACTAGAATGCAACAGAATGGAATATAGTACAACACTGTTTGGAAATAAGGGTGTAATAAATAGGGCTAGAAGTGGTCCATCTATTTCTTAGTTTCATACACAAAGTTGAATCTCAGCAATCTAAACACTAACCAAAAGAGGTGGCCAACTGCAGTGCATTTCCCACCTGCAGAAAACTTCATTTCATGTACTACACCATTTCCCCAAGAGCTTACCTGTCTGTCATGTTGAGTTTATAAATTACATCAGCCTGAAAGGATAGAACATAATCACAATCAACTGTGGTGTTCTGCTGCTCTTAAAAACCCATCTATTTATCAAATCCTGAGTTCATTATGAAGAAAAATTCACAGTAGTGATGTTATCCATTTAACATTGCCCTCCAATAGTAATCTACTGCAACAATTCTGGTCACCCAAGATCAGGGAACCAGAGCAGAGTCAGGTGAGCAGAGTAACCAAGACATCAAAGGAAGAGAAATCTGAGTGGCAAAGAGGAAAGCATAGAATGCTTGGCCTACCAGAATGAAGTCTGAGAGAAAAGATAAATATCTGTGTCTATACATAATCAACAGAAAACACCAAACCCCAGAAGCCAAAAAAAAAAAAAATACTATTGTAGAGTGTAAGATGGCTCTAGAGAACACAGGTTTTGGAACAGCCTTTCAACAGAAGATTGTGGAAGTTAGGAAAAAGTAAAACTCAAGTCTTAATTGCTTTTCCCACAGCACATGCTGTGTCACAGAGCTCGGGTTGGAAGGGATACCTGAGGTCACCTACTCCACCCTTCCTGCTCCACAGGGCCCTTGGAGCACCCTATCCATGGATAATGTCCACAGATCATGTCCAGAGAGCTTTTGAGCACTTCCAGGGAAGGAGACTCCACGGCCTCTCCAGCAATATCCATGGCAGGGGTTGTATAACACTGCCTTTGTGAGAGCAGAGAACTGCACTTTGTGACCCAGGAATTCACTTTCATTCCTTTTGTCTGACCTTGAAAAATGGACTTTCAAATAACAAGCCAGATAAACTGAAGTGTTTCAAAGCAGTAAGTCTTACCCGGCCCAGGAAATAGATTCCTCCACCTACAATGAAAGCTGATATTGCAGTGCCAAATACTGAGAACAGAATGATGGAACCAATGTTCTGAAAAAAATTACCCTGGAACACAGTAATAAAATAAGTAAATTAGTAAAAAAATGGCCTGAAGGAAAACTCATGTTTGGGTTTGCATTTAATTAGATTCTAAGTCACAGCTAGGTTTTGGATTATAAAGGCTCAGTTTGTTTCCAGGTACCCCAGGACACACATCCACACCATCTGCCCCGACAGACTGCAGCTCTCTTGAGGACAATAGCAATGCCTCTGATTCCCAGGACTGATTCCCAGTCTGGCACCACAACAAGAACCCAGTCCTCAGGCAAACAGCTGGATATTCACCAGCACTGACATATTCCCCACCTGGCAAAAGTGTAAGTGCATCCCTCTGCTGGAGACAGGGCATGTGAAAAAGGCTTGTACACTTCCCAGTTCTAGTCCATTGCTTGTGATTTTGTACTAAAGGTCTCCAGTGCTGGTACCAGCTCCTGGTGTCACCATGGCCACTGTCCCCTCCCTCCCCTGGAGCACAGCTGGAGCAGAATGGCTGCACAAGGGAGCACCAAACCCCCTGGGCCAGGAGGAGAGCTGTGAGAAATGCCCATGGAAGCACAATGCCCCCAGGCAAGGCTCAGAACCTTACACACCTTTCCCTCTTCTTTAGCTGTGGAGTGACCCCACCTTTCCCACTTCTCCTTCACAGCCCTTGCACAGCTCTGCTGAGGTAAGAAACCTCTCCAGCCAAGGACAACCTCGTCTGTGCTGTACCTTGCCAGCACTCAGTTATCAGCAACAAGCAACACTCCCTGCACTCTGCGATCAAGAGGTTTAAATTTTGCACTCTCAATTCCCTAATGATTAATATAATGGAATTTAATGCAATTGTCCTAAGCTTCATTAGGATAACTAAAAGCAGAATCTGATCCAAACAAAACCTCAACATCCAAAATGAGTGTCTGGCAGGGACTGACCTTGTGCAATGAATATCCAGATTCAAATATAATAGGTGGAAGCAAAAGCAGAAAAAACATATTTGGACGAAACATTTCTTCTTCCTGCAAAAAAAAAAAAAATACAATTTCAGGGAAATCATCATTATTGAAACAGCATCAACCATTCTTTGAAAAGTAAAGCTTTTAAAAAAACTGTGATGGAAAATGAAAAATCTTTCTCCCTTCTTATCACAAACTAGAAGACTGAAGAACAGCAAACTAATCCAGGCTGCTACTTCTATTGTTCTTTTTCAACCCAGTGATAGAAATCTAGGAGTTACTTATTTTAAACTACTGTCTCCAAAAAAAGCTGCATAGAAAACAGGTTATTTGTGGTAAAGGAAAAATCTTCCTTTTTCTACAAAAAGTATTCCCACTTTCTCTGAGAGTCTGGAAATCTGTAAGGACTGCCAGGGAACAGCGACCTCTTGGCCACTGTTGGAACAGAGCAGGTTAACTGGGACCAAGCAGTTTCACTGGAAAACTCATCACCTGACAAGAAAATCACATCATCAGCCCAGTGGCCCTGCAGGTGACCAGGCTCAGGTGACACACCACTTGAGGGGCCTGAGGTTGCTATCTTCTCAGCAAATGTAATTTCTGCCTGGATTGAATTCTGACGGTTCCTTTTTACCATCACAGTGATATAACTGGAACCCACCATGAGGTAAGATGCTATTTTTTTGTGTCCTCAGTCTTTGTCACTTATCTCATCCCCTGGCTAACAGTGCTCACGCTGTACCCCCAGCCTGGCACCCTGGTTTTTCTGCTGGCAGAGCAACACAGAAGGCAAATGAGTCTCAGGTGAGGGGCAGTCTCTTTACCCACTCCCTCCTGGAACCCCAGCACTGAACACAGGTTTGTCACCTCCTCAAACTCAGATTAACTTGTTTAAACCAGGGTAAACAGCTGATGGACTGTTCTGTTTTAATACCAGCTTTCAAACCAGAGGTACCCTGGTATCTCTTTAAAGTCTCATTCCTGCCTGCACCAGTGATAATCATCTTAAAGGATTTGGGGGGCTTAGAAAACAAAACTCATCCTTTGGGCTGAACTGCTCCAGCCCATGACTGTGCACACACAATCCTGAACCAATGGCTGGCACTGCCTGCTCCTGCCAGCACAGTCACTGCACCAGAACAAAACCCACAGATCTGAGTCACTGCACTTGGGACAAGCCCTGAAACCAGAGCTGGACAAGGAAGTGAGAACAATGGAAAGGAAGGACTGTGTTTGTGCTGCATGGAAGCAGAGGAAAATAAAACATGAGGACTCTGACTCTCAGCTGTGCTAGCCAAGAACCACCAGCAAACACAAGGTCCCAGTGGTGAACTTTAATGAACACTTTAGTAAGGTGTGATCATTAGAAATTACGCAGCAAAGTTTTCATGGCAAGATTTGCTTTGTACAGGGATATACAGCCTGCAGTTATATATTTCATTTTTTATCTTATCAGATAAACAAAAGGTATTTAGTAAATTTAGAACCATTTAGAACCATGTAATACAGTCTGCAATTATTGATTAGAAAATTTCACATCTAAAATTATGCCAGCCTATTTTAAAACCTAAGATTTATTACAGTGAAATTATCTCAAATAAGCAATAATAATGTGATATCTGTGGCCTTTCACCTTGGCTGACAACATAAGCAAGCACAGCTCCCCAGTGCCTCCCAAGATATGACCAACCCTTCCCAGAAAACCTCCCCATAATTCACCAGCTGTGCTTAGAGAACAAGTGCTCAAATCAGAGCATGAAGGTTTTTTTCCCTCTAACATACATGATCTTACTCAGATTATTTAATCCATAAGAAACTAATTTAAAATGCTGATGTCATGGCCATTTAACCGATTTTCAATTTTAAGTCAAATCCAGTTGACAAAAATCATGAATGAAAAAGGACTAACTACTGCAGCCCCCACTGTTTCTAATGATTTCATATGTAAAAATGAAATATTACAACACAACTGTTGAGCTGTGCAATTGTTTAAACGAGTGTACACAGAACCAGTGTAGTTAGCTGACAAAAAAAGAAGTATAATATGTAGTTCAAAAACTACATCAGATTGAAAACCTATGTTTCAATGCATTTTAATGTATTTTAACTAAGGAGACAAAGACCTTCCTTTAGGGCAGTAAGGGCCAAGAAATATAAAACTGCAAGCGAGGACTAAAATTCCCTACTCAGACCAAGATGTTCACCTAGTTGATATAAACTGTGCTTAGAACTGGCAATTCAAATCACTGTGACTTCAGTTGATTCATTGATCTTACAAACTGTTCAGTGCTGTGAAACAAAACCACAGTTTAAATGCTACAAGATTTTAAATTAAAGCAGGAATAGTGAAGAGCTCACTGCTTTGATAGTGTGGACAAACAGTAGGAGGCAAAATCCTTGCTTCATTGTAGACTTTAGCTCTTAGAGAAGCTTCTGCCAGAACTCACCCTCTAAAACATCAAGTCTTACAAAGCCTTTTTCATAAGATTTAGGGATTTTTCTACAATTAAAAATAAATTGTTACAACTATACCTTCCAGTTGGCCAGCTTTTGAGCCTCTATGATTTTTATAAAAGCTCCCATAAGGATACCTAGGAGAGAAAAAGAAAACATCCTGAAATAGCCACAAAACACGTCACTGTTTATCAGCTCTCCAAGGATTAGAAGTGAAAACAAGGCAAAACATAGTCAGCAAGTCCTTCATTCCTAAACCATGAAAGCACAGAGTGGTTTTGTGTTTAATACCCAAATACCCAGTTTCCAGTATGTTACACAACTGCAGAGTTTCCCTGCACAAGAGATTGTCTCTTGGGATATCCCAACTCCAAACAGACCTACTGAGAGTGTGGTGCTCACTGGTTCAGAAAGATAACAGCTTAACTACTCAAAAACACTTCTCATCTAAGCTGCACTCAAATGAAATTTCATCTTCCTTGATGAAGAATCAGCAAGTTATGAGTTAGGCATCTGTGCTTCATGTCACTTCAATACTATCTGCTGCTAAAGCAGCTTAAATGAAATCAGTCTCCTTCACAGAAGTGAATTTTGTTTGAATGAAATCATAGTACTTTCTGGCAATGAAGAAGGCAACAAACTCTGATCGGGGTGGAGACCCTGTCAGAACTATTTTCTAAATGAGTTACACACTGTTTAAGTCATGTAGAAATAATGTGAATATAGAAGAATTTTATCAAGGCTGCTGCAAACTCTGTAGTTAAATGTTATCGTATTCTTTCCTCCCAGATATCTTCAAATATGAAGACATAAACCTGTAACAAAATTTCTGGAAGTCATGAAGCTAACTCATGAACTGTCGTTAATTGTTTTCAAGTATTTATAGGGAACTTGTCTTAGCCAGATTTCAGACCTGTGTTTCTGCATAGCTGTGTTTTATTATTTACAAAATGGAGGCTTCATAGTCAAACACTGGGACACAGAAGTCAAATACTCCAAATGAAAGGTACAGAATGTCTGCAAAGCTTTAAATATGCTTTCCTGTAACTCATGTTAAGTGTGCTTTCCTGTAACTCATGAGACCTCCTCTCATGCTGCAGCTAACAAAAGAGTCTCACAAACAGAATCACATGGATTGCTGCTGATGAATGTGCCATACACACAAAGCCATGAGGCCTAAGCCTTCTTTTATACAAAAATCTGGGAAGGCATCGGTCCCAGAGGGGGGAAATAATTGTTCCATGAAATGGTTTCTATGGATAGGAAGAGGAAAACATAAATGAAGGTACATCAGAGGTCTGCTGTTCCTTGAAGGACAGAATGCAGACACAGCCACTCATATGCCACATACATTTACAAACTACTCTTCCTTTTTTACTAAATTAATGAATGGAGGTTTTGATCAGTTGTTTCTATTAAATCAGGCAAGTCAGTTTTGTCAAGGGGCTAATTAGAAGGGTAAATCTGTAACAGTTAATCTATACCTCATTTTCTGGGAAAATTTGATAGGCATTTTCTTATTGCAACCAACCTTCATTTTTTCTTGAGAACATGTTAAAACTCAGCAACAAATCAAAGAGAAAAAACATTTCTGGGAATTATTTTTACCAATAAAATTCCAGCAACTTGTAAGGATGAGCACCAAAATCCAGCCTCAGAGAATGCACTCCCACCCTGTCCACCAGGAGAGATACACCCCCTAGAAACCATAAACCAGAAGCCTCCGAGCAGCTTAGACAATGGGAGGAAAAACACTTGTGAAGATCACACTCTCCTCTCTGCTGTCACTTTTATCAGCCTTCAATAACTTCCTGAGAGCATCTGCTTAATTTGCAAGTCAAAACAGGACACACCTCACTTCTGGCACTGCTGGCAAAACTGGATACTTGAAATTCAAGCTGTGCTCCTGCAGCTGGGCAGAGCATTACAGGACCAGAGGGTCGTGAGCAGCACTGAGCTGGCAGCTCCAGTGCTTACACAGGTGCACAGTCCTGTCACCAGGGCTGAGAGCACTTCAAACATGACTGAGCCTATAAAGCAACTACAAAAGGCTGAAATGACACAGGCCGTCTGTTACCTGGGCTGCTCCTGGGTATAACACCCTGCTGACTCACAGGAATTGCATCTGCTGGTATCATGTCACCTCACTGGGGGGAAAGACAGGTCACCCCAAAACCCAGCTGAGCACGTTCCTGCACGACCTCAGAACAGAACACAAGAGATGCAGCACTGCTCCTTCTGAACCACCATGAGTAGCAGAGACAGCCCGGGCAAGGAGCCTTCCTGCTCTTGAACAGGATTTTGTTGGGAGCTCACAGGAACACAGCACACAGCAATACTAAATCCAACAACTAAAACCCTTCTCGTGCAGCTGAGATGCCAATACAAGAAACAGAAAGGGGAGAATGCCTGTGCCTCTGCTGCTCTGCACAGCTCAGCAGGAGCAGGGACACAAGCTGGCCCAACACCTCTGCTCTGCACTGCCCAGCATACACAGAATGACAGCAAAGAAAATCCAAAACTATGTCAACAAGAGCAATCACTATACTGCGGCATTTTATACTGGGGATTATGTTTAAATTGAGATTAGCTATTTAACAACCATGGTAACTAACCTGATCTGAAGCCAAATCAACACCCTGTACTTGGGTTTTTGTGTACAAAGGGAAAGGATACTGAAGGGACAGTAACATCCTTCTGGCATCTTTCAGAACACTGGGAGGTACATTCACAAGACATCTCACCTGTCCATGGCAATAATATAAGGAGGAAGGGAAAGAGAAGTGTGTCAACAGTGAACCAAGCACTGGGTGGCTTCTGTGAGGATGACAGAGTGAGCCAGGATGAACTGCAGCAGCTCTGATTCGTGTCAGGTACTGAACCACAAAGGCAGAAAAGGCTGATGGATGATGCTGCTATGAAGGTGAGGGGTGTGTGCAACACCCAGCCCTAGCACAGGATCCTCACCCACCTGTTTGTTTTTCTGCTGAACAGAACTGAAACTGTTTGTTTTTCTGCAGAAACTCACATAGGGCCTTGCAAGTGAATGCTGCTTGAAGCTCCAAAATCTATTGTCTGAGAAACTTGATGTGGGCTCCAGCACATACAGTTACCTACAAATCCAGGGAGTCACAGTGCTAGAAAATATGTTTCTCTTTCAGCCAAGTAACAGCTCTAAGCTTTTCTCAATCTAGCACCCAAGATGGAAGATCCCTGTTTTCTAGGAAGCATAAATTACTGACAAGCACCGCTCACTCACTCCAGTTGAGAAACTGTGTAAAAATACAGTTAAGAAATATGAGAGAAGGTACCAGCCTAGCCCAAAATCAAAAATAATCTACCTGGTCAACCAGTAATATGGTCCTTTGAGCTGCCTCAGGAGTATAACTAAGCATCTTTGTCTTCTTGTTGTATTTTTATAACAACTGTCAGTGAAAGCATCACTGGCAAGAGAAGAAAAATTATCACAGAATCTTGCAGACAAATCACAGCTGATAAACTGGTGCTGGGAACACTCAGACCAGGTTCTTTAAACATCAGACAGCGTGCAGAGAAAATAATGAACGTATTTGGCCTGATTTGCTTCTCATTTACACATTTATAAATCAGGAGCAACAGCGTACAAATAAATTAAATTACCCTGACATAAAACTACAGGCTCAGGAACACTCCAAATTTAATCCAAATTAAGTAAGCACTAGATCTCCACGAAGGGAGACTCTTACAGCTCTAGCCATAGGAAGAGCTCTTGCCATGGTACTGCTGGGATCATTAAGGATCTGGCAGTCCAGGTGAGTTTTCAGCATAGTTGCAGTCCCCAGCCACACTGAAATCCCACACTCAGATGTAATTCTGCCAACATAATATAAACACATGTATCACCTCAAAGGGAAGGCTGGAGCCTCAGGACCAGGGAGTGCTGCACATCTTGTCCTACCCTGAAGATGCAAACTAGAGGAAGATGCCAAAGTACTCAGGTAGTGACATCCCTATAGGTGTCATTTTCCTGGGCCAATCTCTGCAGGTATGCTCATTTCTTTATTTCTTCAATCAATTTAACTCTATGAATTAATAGTTTTCTTCACTGCATCCAGTTTGCTGCTACTTTCTAGTGATAGCTAACACACAACAGAGCATTATCTCCAGTGCACACTAATGACAGTCCCTGGATTAACACAAATCCAACATAAAAATGTCACGGTTACTCACCTAAGGAAACAACAGCCACGCTCTCTGGTAAAAAATGAAGCCGGTATTCTATCAGTAAATGCACCAATATGATGCAAATAGCTGGGAAGGCAAAACAATGGAGATTCAGGAGTGTTGGAAAAGAATAAAAGGTACTTTTAAGTAGTATTTTTTAAATATACAAGCAAACTCCTCCTAATGATTTAGTAGACCTCGCTTTGGCAATAAACCAAGAAGCAGAAGTGTAAGCAGTAGCTCTCACCACCATAAATGCTCTCAATCCCTGTGCCTATGCAAAATCCCACTTCACAGAGAGAACCAGAGGAGAAATAAACCACTATGATTTTGAGTTAGCCTGTGTCCTCACACACAGACTACAGTTAACAGAGGTTAAAAGACTTTCAGTTCATCATTCACCTATAACAAGAAGACTAAAAAAAATGGTCATGCCACTGGACTGTTCCTCTTGCTGAGCCTGGACTCCAGTCTGAACTGGAAGGATGGGTTTGGGAGGTGTAGGTGCCACCATCTTGGTAGTAGCAGCCAGCAGAGTGTGGAGGGTGGCATTGATGACTTCACGGGTGGCATTTGCAGACCTGTCAGGATAATATAATATGTGATTATAGACTGGATGGGAGAAGCACAGTAAAGCCCACCACAGATACGCACACATCAAGCAGCCCCCAGAGCATGTTGAACTTGTACTGGTGACCAACTCATCACAGTCTTGTTTTCAAAGCAGACTTGGATTAGGCAAATACTGGAAGCTCCTGTTTATGGAGCTGACTATTGTGGAGCTGCTTCACACACTGCAGAGCCCTGGCATGCAATGACAGCCCGGGATGCAGGGACAGCCCGGCATGCGGGACAGTCCGAGGCCGAGGGCACGCCCAGCCCACGCGGGTGTGCACAGCAACAGCCCCGCGCTCAAACTCTGCGCCATCGGGACTGCGGCCCGGCCCCGCCGCCTCCAGCCCCGGAGCCTCGGCACCGCGCGGGGCCCTCGGGACGGCCCGCACCGCTCACCGCCCGCTCACCGCACCGCCGCGGCACAGCACAGCCCGGCCGTGCCCCGCAGCAGGACAGGGTAAGGCGCGGCGCGGCGCGGCGTGGCACGGCACGGCACGGCACGGCACGGCCGTGGCCCGCAGCCCCGGGCCGCCCCCGCCGCCCCGCACTCACTCCGCCATCTTGCCGGGCTCACGCTCCCACGGCGCCCCGCGCGCCGGCGCTTCCGGTGCTCGGGCGGGCACGTCCGGCCGCGCGACGGCTGCGGAACGGCCGCGGCCGCGCGCCGCCGATGTGTCACGTGACAGCGGGCCGGCCGCGCGCGCGGCGGGCACGGCGCGGTTCCCGCGCTGCGTGCCGGGGCGGCGGCGCCTGGGGCGCCCCCTATCGGCGGGGGCAGCCACTGCAGAGCCGCCATCGCTCCCTGTCCCTCAGAGCCGCCATCGCTCCCTGTCCCTCAGAGCCAGCATCGCTCCCTGTCCCTCAGAGCCACCACTGAGGTCACAGTGGCACAGGCTGGTTTCCGAGGCTGCTCTGCACACCTGGCTGTAATGCCTGTGACATGTGCTGCAGTGTCACACCAGGCCTGCTCTGCGGTGCTGTGGGCAGGAGCTGGATCCCGACTGTTCCCGTGGATCCCAACTGTTCCCGTGGATCCCGACTGTTCCCATCAGTGCAGTTCCAAGGGCAGGAGCTGCATCCCGACTGTTCCTATCAGTGTGCACCTGCAGCTCCCAAACCTTTCCCGCTGGCTGGGCTGCCCTGTGTGAGGGCGCAGCTGCTCCGCGGCTCTCACTGCCCAGCCGCAGCCACATCAAAGCTGAATTCCCTTTGAGCTAAATCAGGAGGCCTCTGCCTCAAAACCAGTGTAAACATGCACTTGAATCAGTTATCAATCAATAGCGATTAATTGATAAAAACGATTTTAATCAGCAGATTCAAATGAAGTTAAACCACCTTTATCTGGTTTAAGTTCAAATGCCCTCCTGGCCCAGACTGCTGCTGGGGTTGGGTCTCTGAACTCTCCTGTGCTTTGGAAAATGAGGCTAATTAGCACCTTTCAGCTTACAAAGCTATTTGAGGATATCCATCCATCCATCCATCCATCCATCCATCCATCCATCCATCCATCCATCCATCCATCCATCCAGTGCAAGTTTGAGATGCTGCACTGACAGGGACATGGGACAGTGCAGGACAACATCACATGCATTTCTGTTGGTTTCTGCTTTGACCACCTTAGAAAATAAAAGGGGAGTTGTACAAACACACTTACTGATTTGAGTACTTCAGATTGTTTTAAAGGCCCTCCAAGATATCTGCTGTGAACTTAATCAAATGAAATTTCGGTTTCATGACAGAGACACTGACACTCATTTACGTAAAAGTGAAAGCCACCTGAATAGACATGAACATGTCTGAATTTTAAAAACCAGTGACTAGGACACCAACTGTTTTTCTTTGTGTTACTGGCAGGGCAGAGCTGGAGAATGTCTGGTTTCATGTTGACAGACTGAACCTACACCTCCTTTGCTCATCTGATATGGTTTTGTGGTGACCTACTTAGATAGTCTTACCCCAGTTATGACCAAGGTTTTATTTCCACACTGGCTAATTTCCGATGATCTGCAGTTTGCTAATCCCCATCTGCTTTAATTCATTCTCTGCATCGCAGTAGCATTTGGGACAGAGTGCATGGCTTCAGTCAAGGCACAGCTCATGGGGTGACTCAGAGCCCACAGGTGCCAGTTAAAAATGAGACTGGCACGTTGCAAAGTGGTGCAAGCTGATTTCCAGAGTGACGTGCACATCTTCCTCCACTTGGAAACAGTAGGACTGCAGGCCTCCAACTCATCAGAAACTCAGGCACTTCTACTTTTTGATCTCAGTTTCCAGGATGTACTGGAGTAGAGATTTTGAACAACACTTCATCCATAAATAATGAAGCTTGATCCAGGATAAGATGCACTTAAGCTGATGAAACACAGGAAATTTCCTTGTGAATACCATCTTCCTTTTCTCTGTGAAAACTAAAATTAAGAGTTTGCCAGGGATGGCTGGAAGTATCTGGTCACTAAAAGCTAGATTGTCAGTGTTTCCCTTGAGAACTCCTCTAAGAAGAAATTAGTTTTCAGCAAACTTGCGTGTTTTTAGCTCATAATAATTTTGGAGTTTTTCTTTGCTTTTCTGGGAAGCACAGTGAAAAAGTCAGAAGCTATATTGAAAGAGATGGAGGGAGAGTCAGTGGGATTGTGACAGAGAAGGACAGTGAGGTCCATGTGCCTCTCCTTCATGCAGTACATGCTCTGGGTCACAGAAGAGGAAGAAGCTCCCCAGCTGTGCAGCCCAGTCCTCTTTGGCAGGTCCTTATCCTGTCCTCCAAGAAATCAGAGAAAAATATCATTGAAAGTACCTCTGGAGAGCTCCAGTCCATCCTCTGTTTACAGCAGCTCCAGCTTCAAGGTCCGAGGAGGTTGCTCAGGGTCTTGTCCAGAGGAATTTTGAAAATCTCTAAGGATGGAATGTCCCCACTCCATGGATGGAGCTGCTCTGGGAGACCTGTCCTCGTGCTGCCGTGCTCTCAGGGTGAAGAGCTCTTCCTGTTGTGCAGCTGGAAGCCTCCTTGTTGCATGTCATAGCTGGTGCCATGCAGGTGTCTGCTCCTCCTCCCTTACAGCTGTGCCCACACTGATCTGAGGCAGTTTACAACATTCCTGATGTTGTAAAATCCACTCAGCCAGTGGTGGAAGAGCCATGGCAGCTGTGCTGGTCAGGGAAAAGGGCATGGCTGGAGTCCTGTGTGACCTTCACCAGCAGCAAAGGGTCCTGCCCTGGTCACCAGAGCAATGCTCAGTTCTGTACCAGGCTGGTGTAGAACAGGGAAAATCTTAAAACTCTCTTTCCTAGTCACTCGAGTTGTTTGGCGTAATGAGTAGGTCATCTGGCCTAAGAAAGCAGGCCAGAAATTGTACTGGTTTGCTTTTTCTTTGCTTTTTTCTTGTTTGGGGTTTTTTTGGTTTTGGCCTTGGCCTCAGCTTCATTTTTTGAGTTGTTTTTGTTCCTTAAATCTTTCAACTGGTGTGGTCAGAAAGCTCCACACTTGTTTTGTTTTTAGCTGTCATGTGCTTTTAATCATGAGGGACTAGTGCAGAAAAGAGATGAGTACAGATGTAACTCTTCAGGATGCGACTGACCTTGTCCTCGCTGTGCCTGCTTGCCCTGGCCAAGGGGAAACCACAGATGGGGTTTGGGAGCCATGGGAAGGATTCAGGAAGGAATGTGAAAGGGAGGAAGGTTTAGCCAGGAAAGTAGAGGCCTGTCAACATAAACACAAACCCAGGACTGAACCTCACAAAGGCCAGGATCTGAAGGGAAAAAAAAAAAAAAAAAAACAGGAAAAGGGAAAAAGGTAGATGGAGAATAAGGGTCCCAGGGAGCCCTGTTGGAAGGGGGAGCATCAGAGCAGGAGGCAACAAGGGCTGCCGGGTCAGACTGGTGTGTGAGAACAGGAAATTGCAGCAACCAGCACGTAGCAGCTGGTCAGCTACTCTGCACCATCTCCTTCCCACTGAGTTACAGTGCTGCACGCACACGCTCAGCGCAGCACACCGGCTGAAGCAACCCCAGGTGAAACCAAATTATAACGTCTCAAATGCTCTGTGCAAAGAGATGGTGATTTTCGTGTCTCATCTCTGACTCATCAGCAGGAAATACCACTGCTTGTTTGACCTGTTGTTCCCAGTGAAAGGGGCCGGTCTGTGCTGCTGTCACTGAGGTAACCAAGCCAAGCACTGCTCTAGCATCGTGGTGCTCTTGGTGTTTCAAGGACTTGGTCACAAGGAAAGCAATAATTTTGGCAGGAGGCTGTTCGGGCTGCTTCCCACTTGTGGTTTTCTGATGCACAGCTACTGAGCATCTGTTGATTAATGTATGCACTGAATGTTGCCTTTAATAGATCACAGGAATTTCACAGTTGTTTAAGCTCATCTAAGATGATGTGGCTGTAGGTAACATAGTGTTTAGTTCTAATTCTTAAATTATGCAGAGCAGCCTAAATAGATAGCTATGTAGAACACCGAGGGCAGGCACAGATGTGTTAGTGACCAGCTGTAACCTTGTGCTGGAAATGCTGGGGAAGGTGCTAATTTACAGCCCAGGACTTTGTTCTTGCTCAGGAGTGGAGTCTGTCCGTTCTAAAGACCAAGGTCATGCCAGATTTACTCTAGGGAGTTGGTTTAACTCTTATGACAGTCTTTGGCCTTGAAGACATGTCAGTTTGCCTTTTAGATTATCTGCAAATGTGGTGATCTCAGGCACATTGAGGCCACCCTTTAGTCAATTCTCTCTGAAACAGTGCTGAACTTCCTTCTGCAGTGGGGTACAGCAACAGTGGGAGGAGGCTGCCAGGTGTAGGGAAAGTGGAAGTGTTTCAGCTAGATTTACTGTAGAACTATGCTGCAAGTGTTTAAATACATCAGTTCCCTTCCAAGCTTGGATTCACAGTAAAGATAAAATATTTTCTGGGTTACAGAGAGGGATTCAACTCTAAACTCACCTGAAGCCAGATCCTGATTCTGGCATGGAATAGTATAGGCCAAAATCCAAAATGAGCCAGTGGTTTCAAAGACAAAATCAGCAATATTGAAAACATCAAGATCAGCAGTGGCCTTAAAATGGCCTTAAAATATCTGTGAGCTGCATGTGAGGAGGGAATGCCTATGGCTGTGGCACCACAGTACCAAAGGGGCAGATATTGCTTGCAAAAGACCTGCCTTTTGAGGGATTCAGCATCACCCAGGATTGGTCCCATTACAGCTGCTGAAGATCTTGGCAGGCTGGGATGTGGGTGCTGGAGAGCTGCATTGGCCTGAGAACAACCTCTGTGCAAATAGATCATCTCCTCTCTGTCTGAGACTGAAAAAGAGAGAACTGGAGGTACTTTCACAGGGCAGATGAATGATCTTTGTTATTAAACTCAGGACATTTGCTATATTACACAGGTGAAGGTTCAGCTGCCACTAGGGAGGCAGGGAAAGCATCAGCATTTGATTTGCTTTATTGCTTCGGGATAGATGTAAAAGATTCTCTTTGGCTGACTGAAGAAATGCTGAAAATACTTTTAGACCCTTCACTGTACAGAGTTGTTTATCTATTCCTTAATGTGCCTTAGCATGTATAACATTTTATTCTCTTGTTCTGTAGCTATGTGCAGTAGGCATATGCCTGGGTGCATATATATACACAGACTTGCATGTATAAACATAAATAAATACATAGGCAGGCAAATTCCAGGCACTAGTTCTCAATAGATAATGTCTCTCCTGTTGCTTTGTTGTCTGCTGTTAGAAACTATTGGATGCTTGGTTTGTTTGCTTTTCATTGCGTGTTTAGGCTGGTTTTGACACGCTCAATCTGGAATTTATCCAGGAGGAAGCAGTGACAGTGGTAATCACACTGCGTGGCTGCCCAGCAAGATGTGCTGCTGTAGCCAGGCACCAAAGGTTGTGATTCACCTGAAATGCAAAGGGAACTGGCCCTTGGAAACTGGGCCCCAAAGGGCATTGGAGGGAGTGTCCCCAAGGACACGGGCACGTCACCTGCTGGCACTGCTGGCTGAGGGGCTCGGCACACAGGCTGGGGAGACTGAACTCCTGTGCCTTGGACAGGCATGGGGCGAAGAGCACCTTGCTGAGGAGTGATGCCAACTTCTCCAGCCCCGATTGCTTGTCAGGGAAGTGCAGCTCCCCTGGTCCCAACCTCATGTCTCCATTTTTGGTAACAGAGGTTTGTTCATGCTGGCTTGTGCCCTGCCACATACCAACAGCTGCTCTGCCAGGCAGGCAGGCAGGCAGGCACAGGACTGTCCCTGTGCACAGAGCTCGCTGGTTTACCAAGCTCTGCATGGTTCAGACACAGCCAGGAGGTGATACCCCAGAGACAGGACATAGAGGAATTTTCCTCCCTTGTTTTTTCTTTTAAACACAGAATTTTTTTGACTGTCAACTCAGGCATTTCATGAATTTTAGAGCTGGTGCTGTGCTGTGATTCATCGAGTCCCCTCTCCCAGCAGTGTGTGATGGGCCTTCTGTCTCACGACGTGACTCTCCCAGCACAAATGGGCTATGTTTAGTGACAGGCTTCGGCAGGAGGCAGTTGCTGTTTTACAAATGCCTAAACTGAGGCACTGAGAGGCTGGAAAAATGGGCCCAGAACAGACAGCAAGTCAACGGGTGAGCTGAGAAACATCTCGCAGGGTCCCTTCCACCTGCTTTCTGACCAACACTAAATCTTGAGACACAAACACATGGGGAAGCATGCTTCCACTTTTTTACCCCCATCTCCCAGTGAAGACGTTTTGGTTTGTTTACAGTCACAGATGGCTCTCAATAACACCACTTAGTTATCTGCCCATTCTGCACCCTGCAGGTAACCAGCCAGATGGGCTGGAGCCCAGCACAGGGCAGCTCCACGCTCATATCTGCTGCCAGTTCCAGGGACACAGCCACACTGCACAAGCCACGGGGTCCTGCAGGCCCCACGTCTTCTTCCCAGCACTGGCCAAGGCCTTCTGCATGCTCACTACATGAGATGTGAGAAGGCAGTGATGACTAAGTAACATCCTTTTCCAATTCTTCCTGAATGTCTTCCTCAAGTCAATCTACTTTCTTTTTCAAAGGGCAGTTCAATTCTTCATTTCAAACCAGCACTGCAAGTTTGAGCCCCCTGCATCCTGCCCCGGGTGTGGTTTCTGGAGTGCATTTATGTATTTGGTGCATGTGTATCCATCCCAGAATCTGATGGCACATTGCATGTGTGTGTGTATGTGATGAGGAATGATAGGGAAAGAAGACAACAGCAGTAGAAAGAATAATTTGTAAAATAAGGGGAAAAAAAAAAAAAGAATGGAACAATCAGTTACAGCCAGGCCAGAATTAGAATTTAAACAAACAACTGCCCCCTTTTCCCATACCCAAAGCTGTAAGGAGGCATCTTGGGAAGTAAAGACCAGGGTAAGCCTGGCTCCAAAAGCCTCTCCAGCTACTCCTCGGTATATAAGAATCACGGAAACTTCTAGTATCTGCAGCTTCCTGTGGCAGCCAGTCCCCACTGGACTGTGAGCACAGCCACCTCCTTTTCTGTTCTGGACCTGGTTGCCACCAGATTCCTTGGACAGGGGCCCATGTGCTGCAGGGAACCTTGAGTGTTGTGTCCACGTTTGCCCTCGGTGGACAGGCAGCAGCTGCTGCCCGGACAGGAGCCATTCGTCACCCGGGAGGTGAAACCCCAATGCCATCTGCAGAAATATCATCTGCAGAAAGCTTGGCCTTGTCTGAGCCCTGCCTTCCTTCCTGCACAGCTCACCTCCTCACTGCCTGCTCTGTGCCCAGGGTTCCCTTAAATGCTGAATACCTCTTTGTTAAGGGCAGGGTTCAGTATACTCTGGAGTACATTCTTGTTGGTCTATAAATTGAAACTTCTTCCTCTTTCCTTATTACAGACTATCCTGAAAGTCCTTCTGTCAATGGGTATTAACAGATCTTTGTGACAACTCTGATAAACAGAGTGTTTGGTTAGCTGGATTACATTTACTGGTGCCAGCTGCAAATGAGTCCGAGTATCTGTTGTACTGGTGAGGTGCATCTGCTGTGACATGTCTACAAACAAATGGCGATTGGAAAAGAGAGCAACTGTACAAACAACTGCATTTCCTGCTCATGGCAGTAGCCTGGAGCTGCTGGGCACTCCCAGGACGTGTCGCCTCTCGCTCACACGAGCATCTTGCTCTCAAGCTGCCTTCAGCATTGCCAGCCCTCGCAGGAGGAAATGCAGGACCCTTCCGAGAAGGATGCCTGTCTTCTCTGCCCTTTGCCAGTAATGGGACAGCCTGGCAAAGGCATCTGGGACACAGGGAGACACATGGGGTGGCACTCCAAAGTGTGTGCCAGTGTGTACATGTATTTCCCAGCTGGTCTTCCTGGCCTCCAGCCCGCTCTGCTCAGTAGCC
Organism: Cinclus cinclus; assembly: GCF_963662255.1. Taxonomy (NCBI): domain Eukaryota; kingdom Metazoa; phylum Chordata; class Aves; order Passeriformes; family Cinclidae; genus Cinclus; species Cinclus cinclus. The sequence continues at coordinate 15,098,066 of NC_085063.1, forward strand.
ATGCTGCAGCTAGCCAGACACCTCTGCCCAGTGCCATTTAGCCAATTGTTGGGAATACAAGCAGGAGGACCTAGATTTTTTTGGGAGGCTCCGTTACCTTGTCCATGGTGCCTCTGCTGGGAGAGAGAAGTTTCACAGCTGAAATGATGTTATTATTCTGTTCAGTACCCAGCAAAGTCAGAGCAGAGAGAAAAATAATCACCTGCATGTTCTGCTCAGCCTGGTACACCACACTCTCTCATACGTCCTTCCTCACAGAGGCTGCTGCTGGTGGTGGTTTTTATGAGCATTCTCTGAAGTGTAAGAAGTAAAAGAATGTTCTCCTGCTTCTGTTATCTCTGCAATCCCTCATCAGGACAGCAATTGCTTTGTTGATAAAACAAAGCTCCTGTTCACACCTACTTCACAAATCTCTTTTGACATACAACATGCAGGACCCATAGGACACAGAGCACATCCCTTCCCAGGGCCCTGTGACCAGATAGAGAACATGGCTCCTGCATCCTGAAGCATAGATAAGGGAACAAATGCAGATTTTAGAGAGGTAAAGTGGAAAAGCATCAATAACAAAGATTTAATGCCACATAAGCGATAACTATCTCACAGGGAAAAGGGGATATTTTATGAAGGGAAGAGAAAATACACCGGAAGGAAAGCTATCTAGCTGTGGTGAGCTGGTAAATCTCCAGCCAGGTGGTCACTCCCCTCCAGTCAGATGGGGGAGAAAATCAGGAGGACAAAAGGGAGAAAAAAAGGAGTGTGTTGGGACAAAGCAGTTTAGTAAGTGAAGCAAAGCTGTACAAGAAGAAAGCAAGATAAGGAATTCTGTCACTACTCTGCATCAGCAGGCAGGTGTTGGGCCATTCCTAGGGAAGCTCATAAATGTTACTTGGGAAGACAAACACCATAACCTTGAACATCTCTCTTTCCTCGTCTTGTCCCTGAGCTTTTACTGCTGAGGAAAATGTCCTGTGGTGTGGAATATCCTTCTGGTCACTCAGGATGAGCTGTGTGTCCCCCCCCAGTGTCTTAACTCCCCAGTCTCCTCTCTGTGGGGGCAGAGTGTGGAAAAGAAAACACATGATACTGTGCCCTGCTGGACAGTGTGTAAAGCACTGGGGTGTTAGCAGTGTTGGTTTAGCCAGAACTACAAACCACAGCACCTGACCAGCACCACTGAAGGAACGCCACTCCTCCCCAGCCAGACCCAGTGCTGGGGGATGAGAGCCTGGTGAGAAAAGAACAAAAGCTGAGGGCAAGGCAATTTTTTCTTTTCTTGGCAAGGCCATTTTCCTCGGATATGCCTCTCTCTCCAAGAAGGGATGAGCTCTACCAGCCTCCTTTCACCCCTGCAATGACTCTTCTGAAGATCCCAGGTGCTCCTCACTGCCACATGCCTCCAGCCATGGTACACAGACTGAAGTGGGTGCACTGCCCATTCCTGTAGTGCTGCTGCCCTTGGCTGTCCCTGGCTGTGGGGTAAGATGAAGCTGTAACCAGCAGCTCCCCCTGCTCTCCTAGGGCCAGCATTTCACTGATACTCCAATTGATTTCAGGTCTGAAAAAGGGTTGCATAGTCTCAGAGTTTCAGCTGGGACATATAACCTCACATCCCTCTGTCCCAGTAAAGCAGTGATGACTCAAAGTGATCCATGCTATTCTATACCCAGAAATCTGCAGCACCAGGGAAAAATGTTAACAAAAAGCTGTTTGTTTAGTTTAAAATACCCTTACAAGTTAAACAGCTTACATCCAGGTTGTGTACAATGAACTGCACATTGTAAAAAAGTCTTTTTCTTGGTGTGTCTGAGAAAAATATGCTGATGGCAAGACCAAGCCTGGTTTGTTGTTGTAGCTAGGCAGCGTTCTTAACAAGCTCGGCTGTTAGCTTCAGTCAGCCATTGTGAATTGCTAAGGGAGGTTGCATAAGAAGAGAAACTCTGCAAACCTGGCTGAAACTGGCTGGTCATGCAGGGAGCACCCTCACCCTGCTGAATCATGGGGTGGTGATTGTTTGGGGACACAGCAGTTAGGGCCAGCAGACCCATTAGGTGACCTTCGCTGGCCACCTCTGTATCACAGGCCAGTATTATCCTCTGTGAAACCTGTAATGAACCCCATAGCTTCTATTCCAGGATGTGTGGCTGACACTTAAATTCCATGGAATTACACTGCTTTAATTGGGTGACAGCAAGACATAAAAAAAACCCTATCACTTCCACTTTTGCTCTTACAAAATTCAGCCTGACTTTCAACTGGAATATTTCAGGCTGCAGTTACGTTATGTGGTCACTCAGGCTGCTCGTAAGAAGTGAGTGTGTGTCCTGGTGTCCTGGACAAATTCCAGTTCAGGTGATCCTGTTCTGCTTTGCCGCAGCTTCCCCCCATTGCTGTACTAGCTGGTGATGCTCTGCCTTTCCTGCGCTGCCCCACATCTCAGGGTTATTCTGCACTGTCAGCTGCAGACCCTGCTATGGGCTTGAGTGGAGATTTGGAGGTTCCTGGAGCAAATAGCAGAGCAGGGTCAGCATGACTGTGGGTTGCAGTACCTGTTCCTGTTCCGATGGCACAAACAACTGTGTCACAGTGGATCCACGGTGTCCCATGGGAAATGTTCTGCCTCTTTCAGAGCCCACCTGGACACAGCTGCTGCCTTTCCCTGTGGGGGAGCAGAACTGCTGCTGTGCTGTGTGGGGACTGGCCTGGTGCCTTTCCTTATGGCTTTCCTGAGTAGAGGGTTTGTACAGGATCAGCAAATCCACCACACTTGGAAATGCTGACCCATCACACACACGCAGCTGCACATCACCTCCAAAAGAATCCTGGTGCTTCCAGAAGGTGCTTGTCTTGCAGCACATGGACTATGTGGCAGACAAAACTGCTGTTCTTCCTGACTTTGCTGTGTGGCAGCACAGCTGGTGCTGCTGCACAGCACTGCTGGCCAGCCTGCACACCCCTGGCTGCTGTAAATCTCTCTTCTCTCCAAGTACCACATCTTGGCTGAAAAAGAGCAGGTATCTGGGGAAAGGCAGGCAGGCAGCAAGCTCATCTTCAGGGATAGCTGCAGTTGTGAAATAAGTTGTTTCCAGATGCCTTATGATCCCTTGCAGTGAGGGCATTAAATCAATACCTATTTCACTCCTATAGGCAGGGTCCTACTTGTGTCAACAGCTGATACTTGAGCATTAAGTAATTACAAACTGCAGAGTGAGATATTCCATGGAGTAAAGATATGTTTAGACCAGATTGTTGTGGCTGGGGCTGGATAACCTGCGAGGGCACTTGAGAGACAATTTGCCCTTGAATTCTGGAGAAAGAAGGAAGAGAGATTTGTGCATGGCCTTGTGTGAAGATCACTGGAGGAATATTTGTGGTGAGCATTTTCTGGAATCAGTGCTGAGAAGACAAGGTGTGAGCAGGGGTGTGGGTGCAGCATGGCACAGGTGTGCACCCTGCCCTCGGTGGCAGCTCACTGGCCCTGTGTTGTTGAAATCACTGATTTGCTTCCTCTTGGTCAGCAAGTGAAGGCAATGGCTGGGAGCAGGCAGTGCTCAGTGCATGGACCCCGAGGGCCAGGGGCAGTCTGTGTGTAGAGTCTGCAGCCCTGGATTCAAAGTCCTGCTGGTTTGGCTGTTACAGATAATCCCACATTCAAACCCTGAGTTTCCCTTTCTGCTCCATGCTGGGGAGTTTCTGGTTGTTAATTTTGCAGAGGCACCCAGCAAAGCTGAGTAATGCAGGGAAGCAGCCTCAGACTGCCTGAGCATGGAGGAAGCTACACATTTGGCATTTGAGAAAATGTATGCAAATAGCTTTTCCAAGGCGTTCTCATCACCATCTACGTTTTAAAGCAATTAAACCTCCCTCAGAGCGACACTTCCATGCAATAAACATTATACAGCACCTCACCACTCTCCAGCACAGCCAAATAAATAATTGAAGGCACGATTCTTAGCTCTGAACTGTTGTTCTCCAGATGAGAAATAAATCATCTGCAGCAGCAAGAGCAGCAGCTGTTTTGAGAGCTGGTGAAGGTCTCTTTAGCTTGACTTCACCTTCCCTGCTCACAGTCGCGCTCGCTTCTGCAAAGATTTGGGAGTTGGGTATTTATAGAGGACAGCTGGAGTCCCACAGCAAACAGGATCAGAATCAAGAATGACAGGAAATCATTAGGATTTCCTCAGAATAAAATAAATATAGTAAAGGTGCAAATGCTCCTTTGGGGAAAAGTAAGAGCACGTGGCACAAACGGTGCTAGTGCCAAAAGCAGGCAGTAATTAAGCCCAGAGGAGAGGGAATCCAGCTGGGCGGCGGTGCCGGTTCCAGCACATCTCCCACAGGCTGAGCTGCTTCCTAAGCCTTGATTCAGCACCGGCCTAACCCTCAGGTGTCTGAGCACTCTGTCAGGTCGCAGGGGAGCAGAGGGACAGGGAAGCCTGGCTGAGCCCAACACGCCGTGTGTCGATGTCACCCCTCTCGTGTCAGCTCCACATCACTGCTCTGATGGCAGGAAAACACCCAGAGCCGTGGCCGGGAGCCCCTCACGGGCTGCAGCCAGCTCCCCGTGGCAGTCACTGCCCAGCAGGGACAGCAGGGAGAGCTCCCCAGCCCCCCGCTTTTCATGGGGAGCTGGAAACGAATGCCCCAACTCCTGTTGGCTCTGGGGGGCAAGGCAAACCTCCCCTCCCTCATCTGACCAAGACCAGCAGAAATCACCCCGTGATTGTTCACTGCATGGCTTCTGAGTGATAAATCCAAAACCAGAGCCCGACCTTGCTACACTTTTAAGAGGAATGAAAGGCTGCGCATGTGTTTAGGAAGCCCTACAAGCCCTTCCTTTGTACATCAAAGGGCAATGACTACAGAGGCAGTGCCTGGGTGGTCAAGAGGTTCATCTCTTTGCCTTTCTAATTAAATATTTATTCCAGTTAATCAAAATCCAAGTTGAGAAGAAGATTAAGGTGGCTGGAAGGCTTCATACTTTATTCCAGCAACATATTGAAATATATTCACAGAATTAAGTATGATTTTGTGTGTGGCTGAAAGTGCAAGAGGAGATCCAGAAGGAAACCATTTCATATTATCACCTGAGCAGCTTCCCACTGGTTAGCAACTGAGTGGAGATGGTTCAAGATGGTTCAAACGCCCTCTCTAGTAGCTATTGAAGGAAATGGGCTTTTTTTTTTTTTTTTTTTTTTTTTTTGCTTCACAGAAGAAGAATTTATATTCTGCATTTGAACCATCATACTTAAGGTGACCATGGAAGGTGCTTATTCACCATACAACCTTTTTCCTCTCTTGGGAATCCAGTTAAGCTATTGGCCTTTGTGAGTTAATTTTGCATTATGTAATTATGAGTTAATAGAAAGCAATTTCCTCTGAAATGTTCTTTTGTTCCTGGTTGTCCCTGTCCCCAGATTTCTGGAAGGCAGTTGCATTTCCACATCGTGTGAAGTCGTGAAGTCAGGTGACTTCAGGAGAGGCAGAATTTCATCCTACTTCCTTGGCTCCACTGCTAGTTTTGAAATCCAGCTGTGTGCCTGAATAATGCAGATGTTTTTCCATCCCTGTCACCTGGCAGGGGTTAGGCAGTGTTTCACCTCTGCCTGCATTGCCTTTCCATCTGGTTTTGCCTGATGTCCTTGGAATCCTTCGCAGACCAGGGAAAAGCAGCATTCTTCCATCTGATCCACAAACAAGGCTGGCCCCAGTGGAGAACTTTCTGGCATTCTCCTCTTGACCTCCAGGTGTACTGGAAATAACCTGTTTGTTTTCTGACTCTCACGCTGTTTGGCAGTAGTTTACCCCAGCCATTGCCATAGCCTTTTGAGAGGGACTTTTTAAACAGTATTTTAAAATCTGGATAAATTACATGCACTGAATTACACAATAATTTTGTCTCGTCAGCTGAAATTTCCTTCCTTGGGAAGTTTTGGGAAATATCGCCTGCTGTATTCCCTTGACTGAATATTTAGATCTCAAAGGCATTTTATGAGTCTTTGCACAAGTCCTCTTTGACTGGGTCAACCTTCAGAGGTGGGCTGATGCAACAAAATCATTTGAATCTCTGCAATGAGAAGATAATAATTTCTCTGATCAGAGCTACCTTCCAAGTGAACGTGGAGCTTTGCAAAATCGTTTTTGTGGATATTGCCTGCTTTTGGGAGCTATGACACATCTGTTGACTCTGGCAGAATGAGTCATCCCTATGGTTAGGCATGTGTACAGGTGCTACTAATATCAGAGCCCTAATAGCCTTGCTAGAAAGTGTAGTGGGTGGCATAATCTGAGAGCTGGTCTGCAGCACTCCTGTGTGCAAGGAGCACCTTGCAGCGTTCAGTGGAGTTTTTCCATCTTAACAAACAAATACCTGTTTTTGGTTTCCTCTCTGTGACTGCTGGCACATCAATGTGGGATTAAATTACTGCATCTGTGGGTGGCAGTGGTCTGATACCCAGCCGAAAATGCCAGGGCCACTTAGGTGTGCTCTTATTGCCAAATTAAGTACACACCCTGTTGTGTCTTTCTGAAAACCTGCTGCATCAATAATTATGTCTCTGATCTGGCACATAGCCTATGCTGAGTATTTATTGCATATGCTGGGTCTGTGGGTGTACATGTAAAAAATATTTACATTCCTACTGTGCATGCATTCTCTGTGTCCTGCTCCTGCTCAGAGCCTGGGATAACACTCTGTTGTCTCCAAATGGATCTGAAGCCCTGTGCTGTGAAGACTCATTTAGTGAAACACAGAGGGAGCGCATTGCTCCCGCAAGGCCGAGAGCTGGTCAGCATCCAGTCCACCCCAAGTTTCTGTCTGTCTGAGGAGTACAGCTCGGGTTCCCACTTCCCTCACAAATCATCTGGCAACAGAAACTCCAGGGAAGAGCTGGAGCAAGCTGCATTGCTGAGCAGCTGGAGGGCTGACACAGTGCGCTGCTGACTGTCCTCACCCTCATAAATGGAGGCATTTTCCTAATCATAGCATGAGGTCTGCTCTGGAAAGTCTCTGCCATTGGAGCTGAAGATGCCAGAAGGCCCAGAGTCCGTGAAAAAGACTGCAAATGCTGGCCAGGGCAGTGACATCCCTGCCATGACCTGTCCTTCCCTGTAGTGGCAGAGCAAAGATTATCCACCCAGATGAACTGGTCCACATTGAGTATCCATGGAAAGCAACAGCAGGACAAGTGCAGCTGAAGTGGAGCAACCCTTTAATGGCAGTTTCAAACTCCAAAGCTCGGTGTCATGTGCTCCACAGCTCCTTTTACCTCCCCTGTGGTCAGCTCCAGTAAGGCTTTGCTGCTGACCCTGCCAGGCAGTGCTCCCCAGCTCTGTGCCTCCCTGAGGCCCTTGGCAGCATGTGGCATTGCCCATCTAAGGGTCAGGACCCGGAGGCATTCCTGGGGAGGTGGGTTTGTTTTGTGCAGGGCGCCAGGCAGCCCCCAGCCTCCCTGTGCCATGGCTGGGTGCAGGATGTGACTGGCAGACCTCTGTCCATCCTGGATGTGACTGGCAGACCTCTGCCCAGCCATGCCACGGCCAGGTGTCACTGGGGTGGGCAGTGCCAGTGCCCCTCACACTGCAGCAGCTGTGTCAGTGCCACCCTGAATGTGCAGTTCCAACCTCCCCGGACCACGCATGGTGCAACAGTGTCCTACCCTCCCTCTGAGCACCGCTAGCCCTGGGGCACCCTGAGCCACCAAAACTGCTCTCCCTCCAGATACAAAATGTCTTTTATGTGGAGATGTGCTCCAAGGGTGCAGCTACATCTTCTGGACACTGGCAGGACCTGTCCCTCCATTCCTGCTCATGGCCAGGCGCTAATAAACCTTGCCTTCCCCTTGAGGCTGTCGGCAAAGCTGCTCACACAAACACTCCCCGAAGGGTCTCGGGCGCCGTGGGTTGGTTAAACTCTGCAGAAAGTGCAGAATTTGAGTGCAGCTCCCCACAGCTGGGAGGGCTGCAGGGCTGGGGCAGGCTGGAGGTGGGGCAGAGCCAGAGCTCCCCAGGCACTGCCTGTGACTGCCCCATTTGGCAGCGCTCCTGCCCCGAGTCTAACCTGGCCTTTGGAACCTCTCGTCCTCTTTAGTGTCATTCTTTTTATTGGAAAAGGGTGACGAGAGGGAGGACGACTTTGGCTGATGTTCCTAATCCCTTGTTCGGGATGCAGTGGAGAGGCAGGGAGGGACAAGAGGGGAAGAGACTAAGCAAAATAAAAGGGTCAAAGTGAAGTGGGTTGACTGGAGTCCTGGGGAGGGAGGGAGATGGGAGGTGAGTCAGAGCAGGGCAAGCATGTCCCAGTGTGGCTCCGAGGCTCCCCTGGCTTCACTTGTCTGTGACAGTCCCCACTGCGGCAGCCCAGGCCTGGGAGCAAGTTTCTGGGTGGCTCCTCCAGCAATGTCATTGCTAATTAAATATGTTCTAAAGGTTAGATTATTGGTTGCGACGATGTCTCACCTTTGACCATGTCTGCATCAAACAAATCATAAACCAAGCAAGAAATCTTCTTGCATTTCCTTGCCCAAGGCATCCTTTTAGGAGGCGGCTAAACACTATTTTGTAAACAGCAATTCCAGCTGCACTTGGCCATGCAGCTCTGCTGCAGTACTGTGGACCAGCAGAAGTTAATAAGGTTCAGATTTAATTTATTTCAATGAAGGTGGTGATGGAGTGGCAATGGGAAACAAGAACAAGTACCATTTTCCTCATTCCTGAAGTTAATGCAGCTCATAAAGCCTCTCCAGGGAAATCCCTGTTTTCCTCCTCAGCATCCTTCCATGCCTTGGCACATGAAGAAAATGAATGGCTTACCTTTTAATGAAAGTTTTCTATTTTTTTGCTAAACTCCACTCTTTTTAAATTTTATTTTTATTTCTTCACTCTGTGTCAAAGAGAAGCTTGCTTGTGTCCCATTTGTTGAACATGGGAACTGTTTCTTTATTTGGCCTTACTGCATCCAGGCTGCAAGGGGGGCTAGTCCTTCCAGGGGTCACTGTGACACACAGCCATACCTGGAGCGTCCTTTGTCCCAGTGTCCGGCACCAGGCTGGCACAGGGCTGGTGCAGGGCACTGCCCAGCAGTCACTGTGGTTTGGGGTCAGAAGTTTGGGTTGAGCAATGCCTCGCTCCCTGCCTGGAGAGACTTGTCCCCAGGACACATGGAGGGACATACAGGGCATGTCCTGGCAGACAGCCTGTCCCCATCCCCTACCCCACAGCCCATCATTCCTGGGATTGCTGCTGCCTCTGCTGCCCTGGGTGGTGGCAGCTGGCCATGTCTGGCCCACAGCCTTGCTTCCTGCCCAGAGCCTGGGCTTGGTTTTCTCAGCACTGTCTGTTGGTGAAATAAGAATTATCTCTCCTTCCAGCCTCCCCCGAGCAAAGTCTGCAATCATAAACGAGGCAAAAACCAGTCCTCTCTGGGCTGGGCTCCATCTGCTCTGCAGCTACTTCTGGCTCCCTCAATAAAGATGGTGTTTCTGGTCTCCATATTTTCATTTTCAGGCATCTCCATATCTTCTTCCAACTCCTCCTACACACGTCAGGGGAGCTGCCCACAAATCTGTGCAAAACTACTTAATTACTCTGTAGCCGACTGGGCTACTGATTATTGCACTGACCTTGGTGCCTTGGCCCCCTCTTCCCTTCCACCCACCTCCAACCATCACCTTCCCCGCGGCTCGGTCTTCCCCCGCACAAGGTCCGGGGCACCCAGCGCTTGTTGGAACAGACCCCTGCTGCCTGGGGCCCGGGTCAGCCCTTGCTCTCCCGGGGCTGTGTGTCCCAGGCGCGTGGCCGGGTGTCCCCGGACCACAGTGCCCTGAGCCGTTGATGGGTGTCCCAAGGCCACGGCTGTGAGTCCTGGACTCAAGGACAGCTTCCCTGGGGCCACGGGCGGCTGTCCTCAGCCACTTCTGAATGTCTCGGGGCCGTTGTTGGATGTCCCTTGACCGCTGCCGGTGTCCTGGGCCACTGCAGTCAGTCTCAGGGCCGTTGTCGGGGTCCCAGAGTCGGTCCCGGAGCTAACGCCGGGTATCCCCGGAGCATCAGCGGCACACCGGGTGCCCCGAGCTCACCGCCCGCTACTCCGGGACCACCGGCGCCGCGCGGGGAGGTGTCAGCGAGGAGCCGTCGGTGCTGCGGGGGCTCGGACCGGGCCCGCCCCGCTCGGCCCGCCCCGCCCCGGCCCGGCCCGGCCCGGCCCGGCCCTCCCCGCCGCGGCACATTCATGCGGCGGCGCTGGGCGCGGGCGGCGGCTCGGAGCGGCCCCGGCGCGGCGCCTCCCGCCGGGCCTCGGCGCATGTGAGCGGCGGCGGAGCGGCTGCAGGGCGGCGGCGGCGCCGCATCGGCCATGCGGTGGCCCCGCGGCCCCCGCGGCGCCTGGCGGCTGCTGCCCCGGCGCTCGCTGCTGGCCGCGCTCTTCCTCTTCTCGCTCTCCTCCTCCTTCCTCTACTTCGTCTATGTGGCGCCGGGCATCGGTAAGCGGCGGGCCGGGGTGGGGGGCGGGGGGCACGGACGCGCCGTCTGCCTCTGGAAACGCTGAGTAATCCGCGCCCGGCCGGCCCGGGGGCCGCGGCATCCCCGGCGAGGGGCGGCCCGGGCCCGGCGCCCCCGGCTGCGGCTCCGCGGTGCCCGGGGCCGGGCAGCGCGTCCCCATTTCCCGGCGCGGCCGCGGGAGGAGGCGCTGCCCGGCGGGTCCCCGGGTCCTTCCCCGCGCTGCCGGGGCCGAGCGGGGGGCAGCGAGCCCGCTCCTGCCGGCTGCCCGCCCCGGAGTTTGTTTGGAAGTAGTGGAGTGTTGTCCAAGTGCTTGTGATCTGAACGTGCTCTCTGGCGGAAATCCTACTCTGATTGTCAAGTGGGAAGATGAGAAGTGTGTATTTTAGAGGGAGAGTGTACTCGTTCCTATGTTCCTTGTCCTAGCTTCATGGGGAGCTGGAGAAGCCGTGTGTCAATATGGCCAGCACCCGGTGCTGGTGGGGCTCTCTGTCCATCTCCTTTGAGACGGGAAGACTTGTGCCTGGAAAGCATCTGTTCTCTTCATACGGTGTTATCTCGTTTCGAGGAGACGAGGCTTGGGGTTTGGCCTTCAACCAAACTTTGGCAACAATTTATTTCTATAGAAACAGCCCTTTGCAAAGAAATGGGAAGTTTCTCCTTGAAATGTCATTGGTATTGCTCGTGCCATTCCTATCTTGGACATCCCAAGGAGATCTCTGTGTGCTTTCAAGGTGACTTCTGTGGGGTTTTATTTACAAATGATGTCCTGTGGCTGCCTCTGGGCTTTGGGAGCCTTTCCCAGGGCTGAGCAGGGGTTGGCTGGCATACGAAGCTCCGCTCGTGTCCTGGGCACATCCCAAGGGAGGTTGTGCGTGCTGAGCCTCTCCGTGGTGGCCCAGGGCTCTGCTGTCCCGATGGGCAGCCCCCAAGCTCCTGGCCACGGTCCCCTGGGCTGGCCGGGGCTGCTGAGCCCCATCTCGCCTCTGTTGGCCTCCGGTTTCACACGGTGGTCACTGGAGGTGCAGCCACTGCCTGCTCCTCTGTGAGCGCAGCCTGGCTCGTCCTGTTCACGTGCTGCTGGGGGCCAGTGCTCTTTATCCAGTGCTCTTTATCCAGTGCTCTTTATCCAGGGCATCCTGCAGCCCTCGGCGGGGCAGGCGCAGGGAATGGCGTGGCTGTAGATGAACTTCCTGGGGCCCAGGTGGAAGTGCACTTTAAGAAAGAAATTTCTCTTGTAAGGATGGCTTTGTTCTGTTTTTAAGAGTATTCTCATTAATTTCATGTTATTTCTGCATGGTCGCCAGTCTTAGAGATGATGTAGGGTATAAATATGTTTAAGGCTAGCTCTGTGCCAAGAGGCCTTTCCCTGTGTGGAGCTCAGATAACATGGTCACGTCCCACCCCATGTTCTTGCTACCTGTGATGCCCAAAGAGGAGGCAGGGAAGTGTTAGTGGTCCCTGTCCCCACCCACCCATGGATGTCAGTGATGTTCTGAGTCATCTTCTTATCAGGTGACAGAAGATATACTTCCTTGTGGTTTTTTTTTGGTTTTTTTTAAATTTTCTTCCTCTTTCCACCAAAAATGTTTCATCATGAAAACCCAGCCAAATATTCCTGGGACTGCTGGGCTAGTCCTCTCAGCATTTGAAGGGAATTTGTTTTCAGGCTGCAGTGGTGAGTAGAAGCTTGGGAGAAGAACGAGTCAGATAGGACATGAGCAGAGCTGGGAATTTGCATAAATGGACCACATGCAGGTGATGGAAAGATGCTGTCAGCGGAGAGTTCTGGGGCATTTGTCCTGCCTGCTGCATTTGTCCATGCCTCAGTGCATGGACTGGGGCTGGGCTGCTCTTCCCTGGCCACTTAAGGGCCTGGGGAAGCCTCTGTCGTGAGCCCATCCCTTGTAGGGCATGCTGGGGAAGTGGCTAAGGAAGGATTTGCAGTTCATTGGCTAAACCACGTGTAGGAAAGTGATTAATCCATTCCTTGATTGTACCTCAGCTGAAAAGAAAAAAAATCCAAATAAATGGGACCTGAAGCTGCAAGTGAGCTTGAGCCAGCTGAAGCCTGGAAAGGCTTTTGTCTGCCTGGTGCCACAGGCTGCTGGGAAGGGTCTGTACAGCCAGCTCTGCTCGTGGGGGACAGCAGCCGGTGGTGGCAGGGCTGGAGCCAGCCTGTCCTGCCTGGGCAGCATCAGCCCCTCTGGGCTGGCAGTGTTCCTGTGGCAGGATGGCATCCCCATGGCAGGGTGTGCTGTCACCGTGGGTGGGAGCCTGTCCCCAGGCCCCATGTTTGTGGGGGAACATCTCGTCGGCGCTGCCGAGGCGTGTTGTGTTCAGGCAGTTGTGTGCCAGTGCCAGGAGAAAACTGGGACAGTTGCACTTCTGGGTGCTGTCTCAGCGCATTGGTGTGGAGCTGGCATGCTTGTCAGCTGGAAAAGCTGGAGAACTGCTCCTGGTGCCCTTTGGAGATGGGGTAGGGGAGCCCAACTGGGTTCTGAGTTGCCTGCCCAGTGCTGGCCGGATTGCCCGTGGTGTTTGGCTCCTCACAGCCCAGGTAACCCAGCATTCTGCTCCAGAGGAAATGCAGAAGAAATTCATGTTTACTGTCAGCAAATAGCCACGCTTGGCTCCTGCAGGGAGTCCAGAGCTTTTGGGCCTTACGTTTGTGTTATGCCTGGACTTAGGTGATGCCCAAGGTAGCTCCTAATTCCTGTTCTTCACCAAGGTTTCCTCCTATGGAACCGAAATGTTCTTGTGGCCTCAAGTTTGTGCAGAGCAATCCGATGTAAACAGCCAGGGCTGCCTCCTGCCCAGCTCTCACGTCCAATACCTGTCTGTCCTCCCCACACAGCACCCTGACAATTGCACTGCTGGGCTCCCATGGCCACCTTGGCAGGTGAGTGCCAGGATCCAGCCACTGGCACAGGCATAGCAGCCTTTCCCTCTCCCTCTCCTCTCCCCCAGCGCTCGCTGGCTCCCAGCGCTGCCGTGGCCGGGTCATTGTGTGGGTCTGTCTCATCGTGGCCATTGTGTGCAGGATGAGGTGGCCAATTGTTCTGCAGCCATGAGCAGGGGCTGTGGTGGCTGGAGGCTCCAGGAGCTGCCCTGGTGTCCAGAGGGGCCCTGGAGCAGCAGGTACGTGGGGATGCTCATGTGTTGGAGAGGTCCTTGTGCTGTGCCCAGAGCTCGTGGGACCAGCAGGGCACAGGGCTGGCTGGGATTTCACTGCAAGAAGTCACACTGGCCTCATGTTGGAAAAAACAGAGCTTGGCACTGGGCACACAGATTTGTCCTGTTACAGAGCTCAGGGAGCACCGGGACAGGTTATGTTGCAGGGCTTGTTCTTGGCACTGAGGCTCTTGCCCTCCCAGGACAGAGGCCCTGCCCTGCCCTTCGTGCCTCTTGCCTTCCCCAGTTGGGGTGTGGAGGAATGGGCTTGCCAGAGTCATTCTGTCCATGCCCAGACCCCGGTGCTGGAGCAAGGATGATGCGGGCACAAGGAGTGTGCTGACACAGAGGTGGAACACCTCGAGAAGCTGCTTCTGTTTCATCCTATCCTTTGCTTCTGAATTCATCCATGGGATGTGGGGTCATCCCTGTGTGTCCTGTTTTCACATGGTGGCAGCTCATACAGCTTTCCTACAAGAGTCTGATTTTATTCTCTCTGAATGGGGCCTAGGAAATTAAGGAACTTTCCTCCTGCAGCTGAAAGCAGTAATGCTTTTTCAAGCTGCAAGTTATTTCATCTTGATACCTCTAACTGCAACAGTGGGAACTTCTCAGACCTTGGGCTTGCTCCTGGTGTAGAGGGTGGCTGCTGTGTGGCTCAGAGGGCTCGCAGGGGCCTTCCCTGGTGCCCAGGTAGCGGCTCTTGGCTTTTCCTTTGTTGTCTGAATGGATGCTGGAGTCGAGCCTCTTTATTTAATTTTATTTTTTTAAACTTAGATTTCCACAGGAGTTGTACTTGGTTGAATCTGATGCAGGAAAATAATGTGGAGAATTTAAATTATTGGGTGAAAGATTGTTACCTTTGAGAGAGAGCTGTAATTCAGTCTGGCTTTGCTTCCTCCAAACTTATCAGGAATTGCTCCCAACCGGTCATACGGGGCATGAAGGTAGCACCACTAGCCCTGAATTACATTTATGGTGCAAGAACTTGATTTTGCTAGGCAAAGCAAAAGGATTTTGCTAGGCAGGAGGGCTTTGAAGCACTGTTCTGTCAGGCTTTGTGTTGGTGAGCAGCAGAGCAGTGCTGTGGGGACCAAGAGCTGCCTCAGTGCAGCTCGTTTTTCAGTTTTGGAACAATATTATATCTCCAAAGGTGGCTGGTCCAGTTTGGTTGTTTAATGCATCAGCCTGGCAGATCTTAGCACAGAGGCATTCTAGGGGGGGGAAATGGCAAAAGATTTTGCTACTGCCAGCTTGTCCAGCTGGAGGGACTGTGGGAAGTGGTTGAGCTGCCTGTGGTGGTGAGGGACAGAGGAAGAGTGGTGGCCAAGGTCCTCGGGCAGGGGGATGGCACTGTGGGGGAGTGGGCTGCTGCTGCTGCTCTGCCTTCTGAGCTCTGCTGTGGGAGTGGGGGGGAGAAGGAGCCGGGGCAGAGCGAGCTGGAGAGAGCAGGGCAGGAGGGGGGTGGCAGGGCAGAGTCCCCAGCGAGGGACAGCGCTCACTGACCACGGTGGGACCAAGCAGGACACGGTGAGCCACAATGGCCTCGGCTTGGCTGGGTGCAGGTGTCCTCTGGGTTTGCTGACTGTCTGAAAAGGGACAGAAGGTGAAGGTGCAGCTTGGAATAATGAAATGAGGTTTGTGCTGTAAAGCACAAAAGCCAGGTAGCTCTGGCTTTCATCTCCAGGTCTTCCCCAGGCAGCACGAGCAGTGTGGTGTCTTACACTGCCATCCTTCACTCTCTCTGCCCCAAAGATTTGCCAAGCAGCATTTCACAGCCTAAGGAAGTAACAGCCTGGCTCCACGCATGTCCCACGGAGGATGCTGCAGTCATTGCATCTGACAGTGATTGGGGGTAGTAAACCCTCAAGTGCTCCTTGACAAAAGAACTTGAGCTTGGTATCTCCTGTGCCACAAGCAGGAGGCTGTTGGCAGCTGTGGGAAATCCTTTGGAGTTCCTTTGGCAGCACCACGTTCTTCCAGCAAAGAGGTTTCTACAAGGCAGGGCTGGGATGGGGACCAGCCCTGTTCCACCCAGCTGCTCCTGTGCCAGTGCATCCAAGATTCTGCTGGTGCAGAGCATTGGTTGGAGACCACCTCTTGCTCAAGGCTAACAGATTACAAGGTTTCTTTGAGGGCAGGTGAATTACTGGGTTTTCTTTGCCTGTAAACACCTGTGCTGTTTGTCAGGCACGTCTGGTTTGGGTTATTTTGCTGGTGGCTCACTGGGTGTTGCAACTGCAGATTATGTGAAGAGTTCATGTTTCATCCCTGTATCTCTGGGAGCCTGGCTTGTGAAAGCTGACTGGTAGACACAAAAACTTCCAGGTACTGGTTCATTCCTGCAAATTGAGTGCTTCAAAACTTCAATAATCTGTAGCAGAGCAGACCTTAAAGCAAACCCACCCATGCTGTCAGCCCATGGTCTTCCTCCATGGGGTTGGGAGGCCAAGGAAGGCCAGGGCTTCAGCAGCTCAGCCCTTCAGATGGCTGCTGGCTCTGGTGGAGATAAGGGCTCTGACACTGCTGCTTTATTTCCTGGGCTGATCCTCTGCCTCTCTTCCAGGTGGACTCATTAATTGCATTAACTCAGGCAGCATCTGCTCTGCAGGGTACAATGGACCCCCCTGGGGACCAGTGCAGGGAATGGAGATGAGCAGTGTGGGGAGCTGTATGTTTGCACTTGATTCCATTTGAATGCTGTTACAATTGGTGGATTTAAATATCCAAGCGCATGGATAAATACTTCATCTTAACTGAAATTTCTGGGGAGCCTCACAAGGGTGGCAGAGTTGTGGTGGCATGGCTGATGTCCTTTGGCTCTGCAGAGCCCTCTGCTCACCCTGTGGCAGCACTGAGGGTGAGGGGTCTGGAAGAGAAGCTGATCTGCAGCTGTACGGAGCAAGAAAAGCCTTCCCTGGAACAGCTTTATTTTTAAAACATCATTGTCACAATACAATGTGTGTATTTACTTTGACAAAACCTTTGCTGGGTTATTTTAGTAAAGTTTATTTCCATACAGGCTTTTTCTTTTCCATTGCATTCAGACTGCTCTGGCTGTGGTTTTGGCTGGCAGCATTTTGAACACGGATGCTTTAGGGTGGTTAATGTGTGTTTGAAGCTTTTCTAGCACTAGCTCTAAATACCATGGGGATTAGTCCTGTTTGGAGAGATGGAGGAGAAAATGTATAGTGGACTGTGCTGTTGAAATGCAAGATAAGCCCAAATCAGAAATTTTTGAGAGATGTTGGTGGGTGTGGTTTTTGGGGAATGTGAAATAGATAACATGAAAACCACCAGGGCTTTCAGCATTACCCTGGAGCTGCTCTTATTTTGAAAGGAAAGGTGGATTGGAAAGCTGAGGGTGATGTCAGTGCCAGGCAGGAGAAGAGCCCTGGACCATCCTCATCTGCTGTTTGGAAGGGTCCCAGGGGTGGCAGGGGATGGCACGTGTCACCCTGGTCCTGGTGGGAAGTGTCCTTGTGCAGCTCTGGTATGGAGAATGATGGGCAGGGCCACGGGCCCCTTCTTTCATTGCAGAAGGAATTTCCTGGGGCTTGCTGGTCTTGCTAAAGTGAAGGAGGGACCTGGGGTGGGGGGTGATGTTTGGGGGATCCACTGTGTTTTGTGGTGACTGTGGGCATTTTTCATAGAGCCACAAGCTTCAGTGAAGTTTATTTGACACTTTGCTTTCTCAAGGCAAGTGCACGTTTCTGCAGGGGTGCGAGAAGCTCAGTGTGAGCTCCTGCTTCCCTCCTGGCACTGTGGGTGAGGTGAGGGGTCAGTGCCTGCTGGGGCTGTAGCTGCACGCGTGTGGTGACGTTGTGTGCCACTTGCCAAAGGTCATTGTGCTGAGTTTTTGCTTGAGGTGCAAACCCAAGGGCTCTGTCCTTTGTAAGCATGCAGGCGTGTGTGGGATCTGTGGGCTGGCACAAAGCTCTCTAGAGCCCTTGTCCTGAGCAGGGTGCTCACCTGGGCCCCTCTGGAGATGCTGTTGGGGTGCTGGCCAGCCCCCCTTGCAGCACAGGGGACCCAAGCTCAGATGTCCCTGTCTGTCCCCAGCTCTTGTGGCAGGGAAGGGGCTGCTTCCAGGGGATGTGAGTTCAAACTGGGCCGTGGTTTATGCCTTAGTCTCCTTTGCTTGGTGCAGCCTGTGCTGTTTTCCCTGCTGTTTTCAAACTCCATCGAGCAGGCACGTGCCTGTGTGATGGTGGGGCTGTGTGTGAGACGGCTCCTGTGAAGCTGTTCCCTCCCTGAGCCTCTCTAATCTAAAAAAGGTAAAGGTAAAGGTTGGGAACTAGTTCTGTATGGAGGATGCCATTGCACACATAAGGGAAGAAAGCAAATACAAAGCACCCGCTGCACTGCTGTGGGCTGGGCTGTGGTGGAAGCAGATTGACCAGTGCTTGTTTGTCTAGAGAATTTTATGGCAAGGTAATTGATTGGTTTTATTGAATGCTATTGCCATACAAATTATCAAAGGAGACTTTGAAGCCTGGTGTTGTATTGGCCACCTCCCTTGCTTTGGAGGGACTAGGGACCAAGCTGGGCTGAGAGCTGAGCTGTGCTTATGCCCTGCCCAGAGGCTCCTGAGTGGAGCTGGGGGGTTCCCTGCACTGGCAACACAGGCTGGCAGGGGCCATGGGTGCCTGTGACATGAGTGCACACTCTTGGTTGATGGTGTCTCCCCACAGCAGCAGGTTGGGAGCAAGGATTTTGGGTGGGAAGTAGAGAAGACAACGGCTACATGAACACTGATGTTTATAAATTGCCTCAAAAAAAGCCTGTACAAAGCAGTTGGAATAGAAGAGGAAAGCAAACACTGCAGTGCACCAGGTAGTCAGGTCAAACAGATATTTTTCCCCTCTCTACCTGGCCGGAAAAGGAAGGCATTTCAGTGCCTGCCTCGGTGCCCTGTGCGTCAGCAGGGCTGGCAGGGGCTATCAAGGGCTGGCAGGGGCTATCAAGGACTGCAGGGCTGTGTTTCAGAGCCGTGGGTGCCTCTGCCATGGCCAGGCAGGGCTGGGATGCAGGGGGGGAAGCTGCAAGGAGCCAGCAGGCGATGCACAGAGCACAGGTAAATAAAAACAAACTGCTGGAGCAGCCGTGTGCCATGGCAGGAGAGCCCAGAGCTGCTGGGAAGGAGTGTGGGCCCTGCCCAGGGCTCATGGTGGTTTCTGCAGCAGCCTGAGCTGAAGGAGAGCACCGTGGATATTGAGTTCTGGCAGCGAACACAGGGTTCCCCTGGAGCTGGGGACCCTGGAGGGGTACAGGGTGTCCCCCACTCCTGCAGGAATGTGAAATGCTTCCACACATGCAGCTCACTCTTATTCTGCAGTCATTTTTTTTTCCCCCTCAGTGTTTTTCCAACTCATGTCTTGCTGCCAGAGTCCATATTAATAATGCATGATTTTTTTTTTTTTTATGGTGCTTCCTTCCCAGCGTCCCTTTCAGCTGCTGAGTCAGAGAAGATTGTTATAGCAGCAGCCTCTGAAGCGGTGAAATGCCCCTGCAGTGCTCAACTGCTGTCATTTATCATCCCAGCTCCTCTGCGGGCAGCCTGTTCCCTTGTCCGGCTTGGGGGGAGGATCCCCATGCCAAAAACCTGATTCCTGTTACACCAGCTGGTGAGTGGCAAGCTCAGCTCTGCTCAGCCTTCCTGACTAGTGTTTGGTGAAAGCAGATATTGCCTCTGTTGGCTGGTTTTTTTTTTTTTTTTTTCCTGTTTGAAGTCCTGTGAAGTTTTTTCCTGATCTACCTGAAACTGTGTTTTGGGATTGTGCCCAAGACTTATTTTTTTTTTTTTTAAGGATAATTGGGATGACAGAAGCCGTATAATGTGTTAACGGGGTTAAATTAACTCAAAATTCTTCCAGTAGCTGATGAAACGTGCCTGGCTGCTGCAGGAAGCGTTAGAGTCACTAAAGCAGCATGGAACAGAGATCTGCAGGGCTCCTGCCTGCAGGCTGTGACCAGCCCCCAGTGGGTCACCTGCATGCAGAGCCAGTCCTCACCTGCTGGCTCTGAAACCTGGAGGGAAATAGGGAGCGGTTGCCTTTGTCAGGGAGTTTGTCTTCTGAAGACCTAAGTAACACCTCCACTGTAATCTCGGGAGCAGATCTCTCCTGTCTCCTATCCCAGTATAATTTGGGGTGGGAGTGGAGTGGCTGCTGGGGTGCTCACTGGTGGGAGACAGCCCCAGTGCTGGGGAGCAGCATCCTCATGGTCAGAGCTCCGTGCTCTGTCTCGGCAGGCTTGGAAAGACTCACCTGTAAATATGATCCCAGAGCCACGCAGGAGAGGATTGGAGCTCACCTGGGGAAGGAGAGTTTCCTTTTGCCAGACTGCCCAGGCTGCCTGGTTCCCATGTCCTGCTGTGTGTGCACCCACAGTGGTGCCTGCTCTGGGGAGTGCAGGGGGGTCTGGGACCAGGAGGGAAGGGGTGCTGCTTTCCCTGCTTTCTCAGCTGGAGGAGCTGGCCAGAGCACACACAGGTGTGTGTGAGGCTGATGTCCTGGCTGTACATCTGCATCTCACCTGGGCCAGGCTCCTGTCTGGCATGGGAGTAGCTGTCCTTGTGGTGTGCTTCCCTCTCAGCACCTTCCTGTTCTGCTGAGGCTCCACAGTGCTGGGCTACTGATTCATTCCTCCTGAGGAAGGGAAAACTGCTGTAGTGTGAAATTCCCCCAAAGCTGCAGTGCATCCTCCTTCTGTGCTGCAACCTGGCTCCCTGCTCAGGGTCAGGGATTTCTCTTTTCCTGATTTTTTTTTTAAGGGTTTTGCTGGCTGTTGAGCCTGCTGTGCCCTGGGGGCACCCTCTCCTGTACCTGCCAGCTGGGAGGGGACAAGAGCCTTCCGTGAGTGCTCTTTGTGTGCTGCAGGGGAGGCTTTGCGCAAGGATCCCATGAACTTCTGCATCTTGAGTCCACAGGGGCTTGCTGGAGTGGCCTTGCTGTGGTCAGCAGCTGCCCCAGTGCTGCTGCCTGCCCAGGCCATGCCCCAAGGGACACCTTCCCCTTGCCACAGCCCCACTTGCCCCGTGGTGACACACACTGCCACCCCCAACTGGGGAGACGAGCAACTTGCTTTGCGGCTAACAAGATTTAGGTGGATTATGCTATGTATTTAATCAAGGGCTAAGCTGATTGCCTTATTTGGAATGGATCAAAGCCCTTGGAAATGCCAGCCTGGAGACCAGCTATTGAGTGGGAACATTGCTCAGTCTGTGCCTGTGTGGCAAGCCGTGCTTTCGAAGAAGCCGGAGGTTCAGCAGGCGGGTTTGACTGCAGCAGTGACCAAATGCAAAACCACACTGAGGAAGTCGGAGGAAGTCTGAGGCCGTGGGGAGGTAGGAGTGTGAGAATGTTAGTCATTGACCATCATGGAGGATTTGGGGGAAGAGTCTTCCCTTTCTAGCTTTCACCTTGAAAGCGTCTTCCCAGCCACATAAAGCTTCATGCTGACAGCTAAGTGAGATGCTCTGGCATTTGGCAGTCAGGCTTCCACCTTCTAGAAAAGCAGCTCTGACTCTTGTAGGCTTGTGTGGCTCTGCAGCAGGGACCAGACTATTGCACAGGGCACCCCCCATGTCCCTGCAGTGTCTGTCAGCTCACAAGGGCCTCTTGTCCCCTTGTCCTGGCCCCAGTGCAGCGTAGCCCTGGGACCTGCAGGGCTTTGGCAGCAGAGGAGCTGCTGTGGTTGCAGAGGAGTGTTCCTTGCTGCTGCCAGCCCAGAGGCACTCACTCCTTGCTGTGGCCTTGTCTGTGCAGAGGGAGCCCATGGTTATGAACTGTCCCTGTAGGCAGGTATTGAGGCAGGTTTAGAATTACTTCTCAGTTAAGAGCTGTTGTGCTTGTCAGGGTCTGCCTGGAATGGCAGGGCAGGTGCATTGTCCAAGGTGTGTGGTGTCCCTTTCCTGCAGGGTTGGGGTTTTTGCCATGAGAGCTGTGTTGGTGCTCTGGGGTGCCCTGTCTCCACATCTGTGAGCTGTGAGCATGTTCTGTACTGCTTCACCTGCATGCAGTGGGATGGTCCACTTGAGCAAGCTGTTGAAAATACATTGGTTATTCAAATCACCTTCTCATTTTCCTAAAAGGAGAAGTTTATTCTAGGAACCAACCTCTGTCTTGCTGCCATTTGAGGGAAGGATGGCACACACAGGTCACAGCTCTCCTTCCCTGTGAATGTGACTGTGGGCACTGCCTATAGAACTGAAGATAGCCCAACCAAAATGCTTGGCTGGGGGAGATGGGTACAGGAAGCTTCTGCTTTGAGGTGAATCAGGCTGTTCCCAGGCAGCAGCAGGTGCTCCCCACAGCATCACTGCTTCTTCCCTTTGCATAAAGCAGCCCTGGGACTTTGCAAACTTCTCTGCCCTCTGCCTCTCAGAGCTCCTTGTTTTTGCCTCATTGCTTGCTGCAGTGGAGGAACCCTGGAGCAACTGCAGGGATATGCTCTGTCACATCCTGCCTGTGCTGTGGGCCCCTTGTCCTGCCTGCCCCATCTCTCCTGGATGTGGCCTGAGCCCTGGTGTGGGGCTGGCAGAGCATCTTGTGTGACAGCAA
This sequence comes from Cinclus cinclus, assembly GCF_963662255.1. Lineage (NCBI taxonomy): Eukaryota > Metazoa > Chordata > Aves > Passeriformes > Cinclidae > Cinclus > Cinclus cinclus. The sequence goes on from NC_085063.1 coordinate 15,120,298, forward strand.
GTGTAAATGTTCCATGTTTCATTTATTGCTGACCAAACCTGCAAATAAGTTGCTGCCTCAGTTCTCTTCCTGCCCAGACCCATCATACATCACCCTAGCTTGTATATGGATTTATAGGCAAGGATTGGCCCAGCATTCCTTTGTGTTTCAAAGGCCTGGGCAGGTTTGTCAGTGTGCAATCTCCCCATCAGCCTGACTTTTGGGTGTCTTGGGCTGTGCCAAATGGTCTGACAGTTTCTAGGCTGCAGCAGCAGGGTCCCTGCTGGTACCTGGCCCTGTGAGGCAGCTCCAGGGTTGGTTGTTCTGTGCACTGGGTTGGGAAGGGCTGCAGGGCAAGAGCAGATGGAGGGAGCTGTGGCAGGAAGGGGGGCAAGGGCTGCCCAGCTTCAGGGTGCTCGAGGTTAACCCTGCTTTCACCTAATTAAAAGAGAAAAAATGCCTGTCAACACAGTAATTGTCTGGTTCTGCTGTACTGCAGAGAGCTGGGGGCAGATCAGGCTCAGGCTGACAATGACCCCCTTCCCCACCCTGCCCTCCCCCAGCTGCCTCCCCTTCACATGTGGGGTGTCCACCCCTGCCTGGGGAGGGGTCACAAATCCCCAAACATCTCGGGATGCTGCCAGAGAGCAGCATGGCATTTATAGGGCTGCCAAGGGCTCACCACATGGGGGAAGGGGCCAGTGAGGGAGGATTGCCTTTTGCTGAAATAGCTTGGGGAACCAAACACAACCTGCACGAACTGGGTGACTTGAGTGGATAAATTGGTGTAACCTAAAATCTCGTTATCCAGTGTGGAGGGAATGGCTGGTGCCTTGGCAGGAGGAGGAGGAAGAGGGTGGCTGCTGCATTGCTGTGGGCTCGTGCCATGCCCTCTGAGTTGGAGGTGCTGATGTGGGCAGGGTCTGTGGGATACCAGCCTCAACCAGCTCCTTCCTGAGGCCCCTGGGGCACAGAGGAGCCCTGCCCTCGCTGCCTGCTCAGCTCTCCTGGCTGTTCCACCTGGGAGCACTGGCCTCCCATTCCCCATGTGTTAGCTTTTCCAGGTAGCTGTATGTTTGACTCATGTTAGCAGAGCTCGACTTCTGGCTGCAGACAGGCTGGAATTGATTATTTTATTATTTTTCCCCCTCTGCCCAATCAATGAGAGTGGTCAGAACCCTTGGCACACAGTCAAGTCTCTTAAGGAAACTTAAGTTGCTGCTGTGTGCAAGGAGCTTAAAGGTGTTTCAGTGGGAGAGAGGGAAGGAGGAAAAGGATGTTTGCTGTTCCCTCATGTGCCCCTATGTGTGCTCATCCCTCCCCAGGCCATTGCAGAGCCACATGAGTGCTGGTGGCCCCGGGCAGGAGGAGGCAGGGATGGCTGCTCCTGCCCACAGAGGCACAGGCAGGATATTCTGTGCCCCATTTCCACAGCCTGATCCCAGCCAGCCTCTGCTGGACTTTCCCCAGGTTATTTCCCATTTGTACAAACCCAGCTGAGCCTGGTGGGGTGGGAGTCGGGGCCGTGAGCTTCCCGTCCCTCGCAGGCAGGGATGTCCCCTGAACCCTGGTGCAGCTCGGGGCTCTGGAAGTGCTGATCCCTTGCTGAGCTGCGTGGCTCAATGGTCTTGTGGCTGCTTATCTGGGATTAATGTGTAACTTAGTGGCAGTGCTTAGGCACAGCTAAGAGCGTGGTGCTGTGGTACAGGGTGGTGCAAATCTGCTCTCTGGCACCAGGGCGTTCTATTCCCCCTTCCATGATAAGGGCTGGGGTTTTCCTGTGCCTGGCACCAGCGTGGCCACGCTGTTGGCAAATGTTGGCCGTGTGTGGGAAGGAGGCACGAGCCAGCAGAGGCAGGAGAGAAGGGCAGTGCTGGGGGCAAGCCACAGTCTGCCCCTGCACAGGGTCTGAGTGTGCCCAGCCCCGGGGTCTGGTCCTGGAGGGCACAGGTCTGTGGGCTGATGGAAGGAAGGGTTTGTTCTTTTCCCCTGTTCATGACTCGTGCCCTTTTGCTTTTCTGCTGACACCTAGGGAGGCATCACACTGGGCTGGGATTTGATGGACTGGGATTTTAGGTGTTAAATGAGTTCATAGATAGAGGGGTGATTTTTTTTTTTCCCAGTGAAGTCATTCCCTGACTACACTGATAATGGAATCAGTTGATTTATTTACAGCAGCTGTATTACCAGTTTGCTTGTCAGGCGGAAGAAAAACATAAAAATGTTGTGTATATTCCAAGGCTGCACAGCTCACAACAAAGCTAATAAATGACTTAGGACGTCAGAGTTCTTACAAAATCCCATAGGTAATGGTCTGTGTTTTGGGAGTTCAAAGTTGCACCCTCTCTCTGATAGCTTTTTTTGCTTCTAATAAAACACAGCAGCTGGAGAGGCCATTCACAGTGCTGCCTTTAATTATTGCAGACAAGAACAACTCTGTAATCTGACTGTGGAGGCCAAGCTGCTGTAGGTCTTAAATGGCACTGCATGGTGAGAGTACCCTTGGCAGGGAGCTCTGAGCTGCTGCCTTTGAAAATCTCGGACAACAATCGTCCCACGTGATTGAAGAATTCCAGCTTGGAGAATTTTTTAGGAGTTGAAAGGGCTGGCAAGCCAGGCAGATGCATAGTGTGGAGGTGGGGCTGTGGCTGTGCTCCTTCCCTGGCTGCTGGGATGGCTGCTTTCCCAGGACCTGGCAATGTGCAGAGGAGAAACCACAGCAGGGACGGTCTTGGGGTATTGCTACAGAGGGATCTCTCCTCGATCTCCATGGTGCAAATAGTGCCTGCTGCAGAGCAGCCTTTGTGCTGTCAGGGCTGGGGCAGCTCAGGGTGCTTTATTCCCCACGACGCTGAAGAGATGAGCCTGTCCCTGGGCATTTTATCCCCAGTGAGAGTGGGAACAGCAGGTTCAGGTGAGCCCGGTGCCCCTGCCGTGCCCTCCCTGGGGTGTCCCCACCTGCCCAGCAGAGGTTGGAGATGGGGACAGGGACAGGCCAGAGGTGTGAGAGACCCTGCCCTGGCTCTGCCCTTCATCCCCTGGCACCACACAGGCATCATGGGCGAGCTGGGCTGAGAGCAGGGCTTTCCCCGTGCTGTTTCTTTTTGAAAAAAAAAAAGAAATAGGTGGAAACAGGACATGCTGGGCCATGCCTGGATGCAGCGAGCCCTGCCCCGTGTGCCCGTGGCAGGAGGGCTCCTCACAGCCCGGTGTGGCAGGCAGAGCACTGACCTGGAAGAGCCTCTCGGAGCCCCCCTTGGAACAGCTCCCTTGCAGCAGACATGAGGCTGTACATGTGATAACCCTTTTTGTTCAGCCACGCTGCACTTGTAAAACATGCTTGAAAAATCAGGTCTTTGGTTTTTTGGAGGGAGGAATTGCCGAAACAACAGAACCTGGTCTCTTTTTCTCCATCTGAGTCAGGGTGTTAAAACTCCAGACGCTGCAGTTTGTGGTGTGTGAACTGGGTCAGTAGATCCATTACTCTTAAGTTGTTTTTTAACAGTTTCCATTGGGTGCTCTCCAATGGGTATTATCTCTTAATTTGGAAGACTAACGAGTCAATGACTTCAAAATCTATTTAACTGGTGTTAGATGTACACTGAAATTTTAAATCCCAATCCCTCCTGTTCTCTGCTGTGGTCTGACTGTATTCTAGATTGCTTCCAGCTGGTGCAGGACAGCACTGGTGTAACTCCCTGTTGACTGCATTTCCTAGGCAGCACCTCTCCACATGTCCCCATTTTCCTGCACATCCTATGACTGTTTGAGCAGGATGCCCAGGCTGGTGGCAGATTTCCTTTGTCTCCTGCAGCTGTTCCAGTTCCCGTGGCCCAGGGGATGAGGAGCTGTCCTGAGCTGCCCATGTCCTTCCCTGCCCTCCCCCTTCAAGGACAGCGCTGGGGAGGATCTGCCTGTTTTTCCTCTCCCTTGCTTGCCCAAGCGTTCACTTAATTCTTATTTATTATTTTTCTTAACGAAAGCCTTCCCTGTTTGTTCATCCTGATCCTGCATGAGCACTGGGCTCAGGCACTGGCATTCCTGACGCCTTCAGAGGGTGTCCAGGATGCGGGAATCCCCACCCCTTTGTCTCCTAATGAAGCGAAGGAACAAAGGCTGAGCTGGAAGCGTTTGGAAGTGTAAATGTTTGCTGTGGTGGCAGCAGCCGGTGCTGCCAGCCCGGAGGTCGGGTCGGGTCTGTGTCAGCTCCTGCTGAAGAGCCTTGGATTGCTCATTTCGAGTGCGGGGCGTTCGTGCTCTGCCTGCACGGCAGCTGCGGATGCTCCCTGCTCCTGGGGAGAGCAGGCTGGCTGGACATGGGCATGGAGGGATGGAAAGTAAACAGGACGTGCATTCACGTGCAATCGCATCTCCTGAACGGCAATTAAAGTAGGAGAGTCTGAATCTCTCGAGGAAGGGTAATATTTAACTTGGGCAAAGGCTTGTGCTCTGTGCTCCAGCCTGCACGTGTCACTGTGCCCTCTCTCAAAGAGAGGAACTGCAGCAGAGACCCGGATCGCTCTTGGGGTTTGCAAAGCCCGGTGTGATTGTACAGCCCCCTTGGCATTACTGCCCTGGTGCACAGGTGAACCGTGTTCCACCTGCACATGCTGGCACTGCACCTGTGACCTGGGGCTCAGTCCCACGCCAGCCTTGCCGGCTGTTGGGGTCCAGAGCTCCTTCCACGGCTGCTTTGGTGCTGCAGATGTTTTGAGTTCCCCTGGCCTTCTGAGTTTTCCCATGTGTGCAGAGCATGTTCTGCTCCTCTTGCTGGGTGTCCTGAAGCCAGTGCAGCACTTTTGCCGGAGGGCAAATAGAAGTTGCCACCTTAAACGTGTACATGAAAAATTTAGGGTCTCTTGGAATAATATGGATTTTCCTCCCCTTGGTGAGGCTTCTCCAGCGTCATTTTTCTGTGAGACAGTTCAGATACAAATTTCCCATATTCAGGCTTTGATTGCCACTTTACCCCCCCCCCCCAGTCTTGCTGTGTGCACGTGCAAGCTGCCAACTTGCCAATTTTGGGGACAAGTGGTTTGTAATTACCAGCTCAGTGCTGCTGTTGCACTGTTAATTCTTAGACCATTTAATGTATCAAGTTATTCCTTCCTGTGCTATTTAGAAGCAAAGGGCTAAGTAACAGTGATGGCATTAATATTAAATTCTCTTAAACTAATAGGAACCTCTTATTTAGCTGTTGTGGCACTCAGCATGTCTGGGGAATACAGTGCCACTGGAAAGCTAATAGAGACGGAGGTCTCATGGTGTATTAACGCTGGGATGCTGCTACTTTTCCTAGTTGGGTTATTTATGAGTTGAGACCATGTAACTGTCTATCAGTGCCTTAGAGGCTTAGTTTGATTAAACCCCTTTGTATTGCTAATGCTAATGGAGCTGGCTTGATGCTGGGGATCTGTGGGGAGAGCTTAGCAAAAGGCTTAATGTAGACATGACTCTGCTGGTTTCACTGTCCTGGGCCCTGCAGAGGGGTCTGCAGCAGGCAGGACCTGGCAGGGTGACCTGAGCACCCCCCTGCTGCCTGAGGACCCTCTGAAGGGTCCCTGACCCCTTCCAAGTCACTGCTGCATCTTCCATGCAAGGTGTCCCACTGCTGGGCACCTGTGCCCACTCCAAGCATCTGGTAGAGTGTTCAGCAGGAATTTCTCAGGTGTTGCATTGGTTTGTGACTGTGCTGGTTGAAATGGGGGCGCCAGGGGCTGGCAGGGATTACCCTTGCTGCTTTGGGGCTCCAGGGGCTGGCAGGAGAAGGCTGCATGTAGCAGTGAGACCGTGATGAACTCAAACAGCCCCTCTGTGCTTCTGCAGTGTGAGTGGACTAATGAATGGGAAAGATGCTGAATGTGGCAGAAAGCCCTAAATCTCAAAGCAGAGGAAGACTGGCTCCTTCCTCAGGAAAGCCTGGCTGCCGTGCTGGGTGCTGATACTGCTGCAGGCATGTAGGGCTGCTGTGAGCCACTTGGCCCCTCTTCCTGCCCCAGTCCCAGTGGCTGTCTCTCCCAGCTCAGGGGAGCTGCTGTGCCCTGGCAGTGGGATGCTGCAGGAAGGTCCTTTCCACAGGAGTTAGGTCAGGAATGACACAGGTCAGGTCTGTGCCTGTCCTGTGTCAGTGGCTGGCAGAGGTCACAGGCCTCTTCTGAATCAGCTCCCAAGCTGCAAATTATCCTGTTGCCTCTTCTAGTACGTATCACCATGATGAAACTAATTTTCCATGAGAGAGTCAGCTGTTTCTTGATTAGAAGTGCTCCGAAAATACTAACAGAGAAATGATTACAGGAAGACTTCAGTGCTCATTTATGTAATTGGACTTTACTTCCCTGGCTGAAGTTGTTGCATCCACTCCTGGCTTGAGTGAGCACTTGCTCTCCCAGTTTGTTTGTGAGCAGAGGTTGGGGTGCAACATCCCAAGGGGTGCCATGCCCTGGGGTGCAGCCCTGTGCTTCTGTTCCAGCTGGTGACAAGCTGTCGTGTTTTCCATGTGTTTAAGTCACAGCAGGGCTGACTTGTCCTTTAATGAACCAACAAGAATAATCTTCAGGGAGTTATTTGGGCAAATGGATTCTTAATTTGTGCCTGTTTTCTGGGTGGGGAGTGAGGATTTTGCTGGAAATTAATAGAAAAAGGGACAACTCCCCTCTCCCCTCGCTGTCCTTGTCCAGCTGCCCAGTGGTAGTAGCCAGGCTGTTGTCACTCCATGCTTTGCTCTGAAGTGCTGCATGCTCAGAGGGAAGGAAGGCAGAAGGCTGATGTAATTTTCGAGATCATCCTGTGTGATGAGATTAGCAGTATATCACAACAGGCAGAATTGCTTTCTGCCTGAACCACGGCTCAGGCCAAGCCCACCAAGAGCCTGTGTGTGCAGCCGTGAATGCTCAGGGGTGATCAGTGGCTCTGGGAAACACCTCTGGGTACAGGGGCCCTGGGCTCTGTAGGGCCAGCCAGGTCAGGCTTAATAAATTTTGAACATGGCTAATTTGCTCATCAAAAGGGCAGCAAATGGAGGAGGAGTGAGATTTGAGCTTGGTGGTACAGTGATTCCCAGATGTTGGTGCAGCCCCTGGAGCTGATCTAAGCACCATGTGCACACAGGGAGTGGAATGTCTGCAATAACATGTTTTAAATCCCATTTTCTTACCTGAATGAATTGTGTGTTCTGGATAAGCACAGTGTTTGTGAAGCTTATTTCATGGAGGCAGTTTGTTTTGGGGGTAGGAGAAGGGGCTCTGGTCCCTGGTCGTGGGGGCTGTTGATGTTGGGTGTGTGGAGTGTACATGGCACATCACCCTTGGCTAGGTATCTCCTTAATCGTCAGTTTAAAAGGGTTAATATGTGAAAAGGCAACTGCTGCCTGACACAAAGCTGGTGTTGTTGCTGCCCCAGCTCCCCTGGGATGGTGGCTGCTGTGACAGTGTGCTCAGGATTGCCGGGGCAGCCCGGCCAGGCTGTGTCATGTGGCTGTGCCGGGGCCCTGCTCCGTCTGCTGCTGCGCCGGGAACAAACGGCGCTTTCACAAACCTCCCCCTTCCTCAAATTAACCAGGGACTGCATGCTGATTTGTCTCTCCTGTTCTTTCATGCTTCACCAAACCTGGATCTGCTTTACCCAGCAAGTCAAAGCATAATGAAGTAGAAAGTGAAATTACTTGATCGGCATCAGCGAGTTGTTTTTCACCGCTGCCCCAGCTCTGTGTGGGCTGCAAGGTGCAGACCCGGGCCCCATAACCAGCTCAGCCCGGGCCCCATAACCAGCTCAGCCCGGGCCCCATAACCAGCTCAGCTGGGTGGCTTCAGGCCCCCCCGGCTCTGTGCAGGCCCTGTGCCTGGCTCTGGAGGATGCCGTGTGGTTCTGGGGGGCTGCCGGGCTGGCTGTGTGTGCTGGTGAGGCACAGTGCGTGCCCTGCCTTGCCTGGCTCTGGAGGATGCCGTTCTCGTGGCTGATGTGCCGCTTGGTGCTGCCTCCTGGCAGAGCCGTGTGCCAGCAGCGGGGTGGATGCTGTCACTGGGGCAGGACGTGGCCTTGGGTGCCCCGAGCACCAACCCTCATCGTGTCACACCCGAGGCAGGGCTGTGACTGGGCTGGGAAGCTGAAGGGAAAGCTCGTGGTTATCTGGGAGACCTGCACGGGCTGGGGCTGCCCTGTGCACGCTGCCCTACGCCCCGAGGCTCCAGCAATCCCTCCCTGTTCACTGCTAACCCCAAACAGCCCCTTCCTGACAGCTCCACCAGGAGCTCCCATTTTCCTAAATCCCGGCGGGCAGCTGCCTGGCAAAGCTGGGTCTGTGATGGGTCAGAGCTGGTCTGCTGGTGCTGGGACATGATTTCATTCCATGCTGAACTCTGAGCTGGCAGTTATGAACTTCTGAAGGTTTTGGGGCTTGGGTGTAAGGCTTTGCCTGGGGAATTTCAGCTACTTCTGTTTCTGGCCTGCGGTGCTGTATTAAAATACCAGCTTTTCCTCAAGCTGTATCCTTGGGCATCTGTTTGAACAAATTCCCTGTCCCTCTGAGGAGGAGCAGCACTTGGTAGCTCTCATTGCTGTCTTTGCAGCAGGGGTGTCTTGCTGATAAACTGCACCAGAGCTCACGTTTAAGCTGTAGCTGTGTCCAGCTGACCTGGTGGTCACTCTGCTCCAGACCTGGTCTCAGAGCAGGTGGGTGAGCCAAGAGGGTTTGGGTGCAGCTTTGTATGAGCCAGCTCCTGCTCATTGCTGCTGTAACCTCTGGCTTAAGGTGCCATCACTTAAAGGGTACATGTATGGGAAGGGAGGGGCTGGAAATGGACATTTAAAATTGCATTTCAAGACATTTAGTTGCCAAGCACTTAATGCAGTTGATCCCATTCTTTCTGAAAATCCCGCGGTTCCCCATAGTTCAGAGACAGGCTGGGCATGGGCAGCAGCTGGGCATGACATGGGGCTCCATCCCCCTTTCAAATATTTACTTTACTGTGTGAAAACAAAATACAGTCGGGATTGGGAAATGTGTCTGGCAGCCGTTCTGGAGCTGTCTCAGTGTGTGGGTGCAGAAGTGGGGCAGTTGGGCAGCCCGTGGGGGTGCAGGGGGTGGGTGCTCTGGGGTGGTACACATCCCTGGTGCCCGTGCAGTACCCAGCCTGTGCTCCCGGTGACTCCAGCCATGACTGTGCCTTCCTGGCACTGAGAGCTGCTGCTTTCAGGCTGTGATGTGCTGCTGTAGAAATGACCGGTCTGCTCTGGATGTTTCCTGGTAACATTGCATCAGCTACTGCCCTGCTCTGTGCGGGGTCCTCTCTGTTGTTTCCTTGGCCCACTGCCCTCTTTATCTCTCCTGGAGTGTCTTTTGACCTGGTTTTTAAATTACTAGTGCAGAATAGGCCTTCTAGGTTGCACCTTCTTGGTATCTTTGTGTCAAGATTTTAGTTATTTTCTGCTTCATTCTTAAGCCTAAAACTGCACCAGAAGGGCTTTGGCTGGCACTGTGATGCTGGTGAGGGGTTCTGTGCACAGTGGCTGTCCTGCTGTGCCATGGGAGCTGCTGGTGGCACGGGGCTGTGCTTGCTGCTGGTTGCTTCAGGGTCTGGTCCTGCCAGCTGGGTGTCAGCTTAAACTGAAACCTAGTCAGGCTCAGCCTGAGCTGTGCCAGGGCACAGGGTCAACAGGAGAGGAAGGGGAGAAGAAATGTGTCTGGGGGTCTGCCCTGGGGACCCAGGGCTTGTGCTGCTGCCTGGCCCGGGCTGTGACGAGCCAGGGGCTCGGAGCCTGGTGTGGGGACGTTCTTTGTGGTGCCTCTGCCAGGCAAGTGCCAGCCCTGGGTGCTTCAGTCTGGAACAGCTGTCCTTCTCTAGGCACACAGCTGGGTTTCCTGTTATAATGATATTTCCTAATTAAACCTCCCTAATTAAGCAGCAGAATGTGCTGTGGGTTAAGCTGCAGTGCTGTCTCACATTTGGCTGGGTACATCCCCTTGCCAGGTTTCCAAACGTTGCCTACACCTCCACTGCCCAATTCCCTGCCTCCCCCCCAGCTCCATGGGCAACCCAGGGATCCCTCTGGCACGAGGGAGCTGAAATCAAGCAGGAGGCTGGGAATGCTTCTGAAAGACCCTGATTTCTTTTCCCTACAAAAGCTGATGGAAATATTCCTCTTTCTTCCTCCCTTGCAGTGAACACCTACCTCTTCATGATGCAAGCCCAAGGCATCATGATCCGTGAGAACATGCGAACTATTGGAGCTCAGGTGTACGAGCAGGTGGTCCGCAGTGCCTATGCCAAGAGGAACAGCAGCGTGAACGACTCAGGTATTTCTGGAAGAATTGTAATTTTGATTAAAGGTTCAATTTTCATTGAAAATTAAGTTAAAGGAATTAATTTATACTGGCAAATGCAGCGTGGAAGCTTTGATTAATTGCCTGCAGTTTTTATTATCGTGTATAAAAATATATATGTAAGATAAAAATACCCTATATATGTATAGAAATACTGTCAAAATATAAAAATTATATTTATTTATATATGTAAAAAGTTCAAAAGCATCTAACTTGTATAAGGGGTGAAAATGTTGAAAAAATCTTGAGGTCTGAAATAATGGGATTTGAGCTGAAAACCTCTTTGCTTTCCAGGAATTCAACTTGTAGCTTCAACCAGTCTGAGGGTAAACACTTCCAAATTCAGTGCAAGGATCAGGTTTCATATTTAAAAAATCCCTTCCCAGGCGTGCGCCTGCGTGGAGCCCTGGCTCTGGGCACGTGGTGGAGCCTGTGCTCGCAAGCTGCACTCTTCCCCTGCAAGGGTGAGCCGAGATGTCTCGGCTGGAGATGTGCCACACATAATACATTGGATTTTGGGCGGGATGCAGGCTCTCCCTCCCAGCCTCCTCATCATCCACACGCATCTGAGCACGTGGGGCTGTGAGCTGTGGTGTCAGCATGGTGCAGGGGGCAGAGCTGCCCTGGCTGGGTGTGAGGTGTTGCTGGTGACACCCAGCCTGTCCCATCCCTGCTGGCACGTCCCCCCAGCCTCACATCGGGGCTGCTGGCATCAGGCTGGCCTGGGGTGTGGGCAGCTCAGCTGGGCTCCTCACCTGCCAGGCTTCAGCAGCAGGGGCTGACAGAGTGGTACAGGGCAAGATCATTTCCTCATTAGCAGAATTAAGGAGCCGTGTCCTTGCTGCCCAGCCTGCTGAGGTGCAGCCACCAGTTCAGCTGCGCCCTGCCTGGGACAGGCACGGGAGGGGAATTATCGACTTGGGCAGGAGATGAACGCCCTGGGTCACCTCCTGTGCCGCACCAAGTCAGCCCTGGGCTATTTTTAAGACTGGAAACATCAAGTAAAGCAGAGGCAGGGTGAAGAAGCAGCTGATCCTAGGAGTGTCAGGTGCTCCATTGCTGCTGCTTGCAGTGGTGAGAGCCTTCATCCTGCTGAGGCTCTGGCCTGGGGAGCTTCAAGTGATCCAAAAACCTGTGTCCTGGAGCAGGCAGCGCACTGATACCAGTGATACCAGTGCTCCTGCTGCAATGCTGGGCTTTGCTTGAGCCTCATGCCAGTCCCAGCTGTGCAGGCACGTGAGGACACTGTCCCTCCCCAGCCTTGGGGACAGTTTTAGCACATCCAAGCACTGAGCACCGTCCTTGGGTGACCTTCCCTGGCAGGCAGGATGGGTGGTGGTGACGTCTGGAGGCACTTGGTGCTGTGGCACAAAAACTGCATTAAGCCTGAGGTCAGAACCTTCCCTCCCTGACTGATTTTGGGTTTCTGGGTGGGTGTCACTGCCTGGTGAGGGCATTGTCCCCACAATGCTGTGGGCAGTGAGGCTGTGTGACAGCAGCCAGAGGAAACCCAGCAAAAAAGGGCAGCCCTTGGTGCAGAACAGAGCAGCTGAGCTTCACTGTTGGCTATGACCTGGGCCGAGTACTGCGGGTGTGCTCTGGTAATGGGAGTTTACCGGGAAAATTGCTTTTGGAAATTTGGAACAGTATCAAGCATCCAAAATAACATCTCTCCTACTTGAAAAACCCTTTGGTTCTGTGTACAGCCCATCTTGAGTTTTGAGATATTTTGGATACTGTTTATTGAGCAAATAAACAATGTTACTGACATGATGTTATGTACTTGCACAGCACAGGGAATGGCTTGTTCCAGTGGAAAACCTCCTTAGAACATCTCCAGGTGTGGAGCTGGGGGTGCTGCCCAGGAGGTTCAGGGGAGGCTGCAGGGAGGTGCTGGGCACTGCCGGAGCACGGGGCTCCTCTGCTCTTGTAGACACAAAGCAGAGGGACATCAGTGCGTAATGTGATAGTTTCTATTGATCCTTTGAGGAGGATTCCAGGCAGGATTGCCCTGTGTAGACACTGCACTGGCAGTCCTGGCTGGCATTGAGACCTGCCTGGGCACTTCCCTCTCTCCTATTAAGAAAGGACCTGCTGGGGGAACACATCCCTTCTTGCTGTGCCAGGGTCCTCCAGGGACAAGGCACTGGTAGCTTTTCCTTTCAAGAGCCACGTGCTCCTTTGTGATACCTAAGGGCAATGCTCAAAATTCCTCCTTTGGCCAGAAAATGCAAAGGTTTCTTTGATGTGGTGCTGGGGCTTCTGCAGCCACCTGTCCCAGGATGGGGATGAGCACACAGCTGGGCTGGTGCACGTTCCACTGGGGACACAGCTGTGCTGTTGAGGACATCCTCAGCTGTGACTGACTTTGGAGTCTGCTCACAGTGGCATGGGGAGGTGCCTGGAAATAGCCAGAGCTATAGCTCAGATGAAAACTTCTCTTTTTTTTCTTTTTTTCTTTTTTTTTTTTTCTCTCCCCAGATTATCCTCTTGATCTGAGCCACAATGACACCTTTCTGCAAGCCACAACATTTCTTCCTGAAGACTTTACCTACTTCCCCAACAATACCTGTCCTGAGAGGCTCCCTTCTATGAGTGAGTAGCATCCTGCCACCGTGCCCCTCTCCTGCTCCCCTTGGCTTTGGGCACTCAGTGGCATTCCCAGTCTCACCACCACTGCACCTTTCCCTGCCAGGCACCTAGGGATGAATGGGAGCGCTGTCTAAAGCCCTGCTCCCTCCTGGGAAATCATTGTTTACCCACCCTCAGGAATTAATCCCTGCTGTGTCAGAGCCATGTCTCCCTGCTGAAGTAGGAGCCCATCGCCTGGCAAACACAAACAAAAGAGGGATTGTGTGCTGGGAGCCGGTGAAAAGACTCTGCCAGCCCTTTTCCAGGGGCAGGGATGGCGGGTGGCTCCCTCGTGCCTCAGCAGTGCTGCCAGTCCCAGCCCTGAGCTGTGCCAGGGCAGCTCTAGGAGATGGGCTGGGAGAAATGCTTCTACCAAAGCTATCCTCAGGTGGAAAATTGAGCTTTTTGGGGGCAAATGCTTCAAAATGGGGGGAATGCTCTCTGCTGAGTGGGGGGTTTAGTCTGCTGGAAGCACTCGGGGAGGAGTAGAGGGGTACCTGGCTGGTGTGGGGCTCTCATGGAGAGCTGCATCCCGTAGCAACCACAGAGGCTGAGGTGTTACATCAGCAGCATTTCCTAATTGCTTTTGCTGGTTCTGGAGGAAACAAGTTGAGTGCTGGGGATGGAGGACAGGGATGCAGTGAAGTGCTGCCCTAGGAACACAGCAGTTCCTCACCTCCCTGCTTCTCCCACTCTGCAGAGGGCCCCATTGATGTAAATATGAGCGAGATCACCATGGAGGATATCCACCAGTTCTTCTCTAAAGACCCTTCCATCAAGCTGGGAGGGCACTGGAAGCCAAGTGACTGCCTGCCTCGCTGGAAGGTAGCTGGGAGCTGGGCAGCCCCGAGTCCTGCTCAGGGCAGGGGCACAGGGAGTCCTGGGAGGGCAGATGTTAGCAGGAGCATCTCTGGTGTCCTGCATCTTCAGAGCAGTGGTGTGAGGAGCTCTGCAGTGTGGCACTGCAGTGCCCAGGGAAGAAATAATGAACCCAAGGGCTGCTCTAGTGTCCCCAGTGCTGGGCACAGATGATGAGGAGGCACTGCAAGTCTCCCTTCTGCTCGAGGTGACATTGAAGTTTTCCAAAGCAGCCATTCCTCCAAAAGTGAATGGGAAATCCATGTTTTGGGATTTGGAAGGGTTTCAGGCTACTCTACATGGGAGAGCTAAGACTCCTTGGTTAGGGCTGCTCCTGCTCCTATAACCCACAGCAGCCAGCTCTGCTCCCCAGCCCGGGCGGGCAGTAAGAGCCATGTCCTCTGTTCATCAGGTGGCGATCCTGATCCCATTCCGCAATCGCTACGAGCACCTCCCCGTCCTCTTCAGACACCTCATCCCCATGCTGCAGAGGCAACGTTTACAGTTCGCCTTCTACGTGGTGGAGCAGGTGAGTGAGTGCAGGTCCAGCCCTGCCCTGTCCCAGGGATGTCCCTGCCAGATCACGTCACTCTGTGCCAGCTCTAGGGATCATGTTGCCATGTGTAAGTTGACCTGCTCTGTCTACAAGTGACACAGCTAAGAGATGTGCCCAGAAATTACTGATTTTATGTGAAAAATAGAAATTTGGGGATTTGTGTTGTTTAATTTTTTAAATTCTGTTTTGTAGGATTTATTTTAAAAAAAATGCTTTGGATCAGGTATTTGCAGTTCAGACAATGCTGCAGTTTTTTGGTATCTCCCTGCAGTAGCTCCAGGCAGCATCCCCTAGGCACAGGAATGGCCTGACCAGAGTTAGGCTTTTCATGTAGAACATGACTGTCTTTTGATGTGTATGTGGACCTCTCACTTAAACTGTTTGTTTCATCCACCCAGTAAATGTGTCTCCATATTTAGCTCTAACTTAAAAAGATTGTTCAAAATTGGGGTTTTTTTCAAGAGTCTGAGTAATAAGGCTTCAGAATCTTTATTTTTGCTTCCGTACTGTAAATTGAATATTTCAGTGTTGGTTGATCTCACTAGTCTGCTCTAACACATCACTCCTTTCATGGTGCCAGTATGGGAGCTGGTTGCCCTCTGCAGTTTTCTAGACCGGGCTGTGAACACACACACACACACACAGAGCAAGAACTGCAGGGACTACTCTTGAGAAGGAACTTTCTCCCTGCTAGGCTGGAAACCAACCCTTCAACCGTGCCATGCTCTTCAACGTGGGCTTTCGAGAAGCAATGAAGGACTTGGACTGGGACTGCCTCATCTTCCACGACGTGGACCACATTCCAGAGAATGACCGTAACTATTATGGGTGTGGACAGATGCCGAGGCACTTTGCAGCCAAGCTGGATAAGTACATGTACCTGTGAGCACTGTTCTTCTTCCCTGACACCTTAACTGCTAAGGAGATGGCGTTAGATTTAATTTATTTGTTTTAAAGGCAGGGAATGAATCTGGGTTTTTTCTCAGGCTTTGTGTAAAGGGAGCATGAGAGGGAATGGCAGAGAGCATCCAGGGCTTGGGCTTTCCCATGGCAGGTGGGAGAGGCAGTGGGCTCTGCCCTGACCCTTCTCTCCTGCTCAGGCTCCCATACAACGAGTTCTTCGGGGGGGTGAGTGGCCTGACTGTCGAGCAGTTCCAGAAGATCAATGGATTCCCAAACGCCTTCTGGGGCTGGGGTGGTGAGGATGACGACCTCTGGAACAGGTACAGGCTCCCTGGGCCCCCGTGGTGGTTCTGTGAGGGGACAGCTGTCACCTTGGATGTATGTGGGTGCTGTGCCTGCCCTGGGCTGCGCCGGCCCCGTGGGGCAGGGGCTGCTCCAGCCTGTCCAGCAGTCATTGGGAAGCAGGGAAGTGCTGGCTGGGAGCCGTTGGCTCTGTGCACAGTGTCCCACACTGATGGCTGAGCAGGGCTCTGAGGTGCTGAGTGCTGTGTGATGTGCCCCCAGCCCAGGCTGCAGCGGGGGGTTCACGTGGGTGGGGATGCTGAGCCATGGCCAGAGCCCCAGGAGCTCTGACTGCAGCCCTGGAAGCACTGCCAGCACAGCAAGCACAACGGGTGATTATTTTTTGCTTATTTTATTTTATTTCTCCCCTTTCTAATGCAGAGTACAGTACGCAGGCTACTCGGTGACTCGACCAGAAGGAGACACAGGGAAATACAAATCAATTCCCCACCATCATCGGGGAGAAGTGCAGTTCCTAGGAAGGCAAGTAAATTTTTTTCAGAATCCTGAAGTCTTTATTAAAGAGTCTGTACCATGTAGTAGGTTCTGTGCAGCTGTTTGAGGGCAGTGACCGCCTGAACTCTTGAAGGAAACTAACTGCAGGGAGATGGAGGCAAAGCATTCCAGGATTCCTCCATCCCTGCGTTTTGTGCCCCACATCCCTGTGGTGAGGGGTCCTTGCTTTGTGGCTGCTTGGGTGCCATGCAGAAGAGGGCATGGCCAGCATGGCAGGGTGAGGGCCTGTCCTTTATCTCCAGAGGAATGTGCAGGGGTAGCTATTGCCAGGTGTCAGAAGCTGCAGTGTTTCTGCAAGAGCCTGAGCCCAGTGCTGAAGGAAGCTTCGCTCCGCCTGCAGAAAAGCCCAGAGCAGGGCTGGCCTGCAGTGTGGCTGCTGAAGCATCAGGAGTCCCTGGCAGCACTCACAAAGTCCAACAGCAACACTCCATTCTTGTTTCTGCTTCTTGGCCCCGAGCTGGGGTGGGTGGACAGAGCCCCTGAGTTCAGGGTTTGCTGTCTTGTGGGGCTGCAGACATCCATCAGGAGTGGTAACTAACTGTTCCCTGGACCAAAGGAGGACAAGCACTGTGCAAGCATTTTTCTCAAGAAGATAAATTCTCCCTGGAGCTGTCCAGGAGAGCTCTGTCCCAGATCCAGGGTTGATTTCAGAGGGGACAAAGGCTGACTGATTGCCTTTGCCTGAAGACCACTGTGGAATTTGAGTCTTCTGAAAACTGTGCAACAGAAAACCAGAGAAATACATCTTTCACAAACAACTTCAGGAATTAACACTTGTAGTTGAGCAGCTGCTGGACAAGCAGTGCAAGCTCTGTTCTGCAGAGGGGCTTTAGGCTGCTGCTGCAGAGATTTGAGCTATGTGCTGGTCTTTTCTGCAGAAGACTCATTTTTGGTGGTGTTTCCATTTGAGTTTCCATCTTTAGCCCTACTTTTCATTTCTCTGTTGGACAGAATGCAGCCAGTCAGAGATGCTTCTCTTACTTCACTCTTGAAAAAGAGAAGTTGCTTTTGGTTGAAAAACCCATATTTAGTCAAACCCTTGAAACATGGCAGGCTGATAATGCCACGGGACTGAGCTCTGGTTCCTGGCACTTCCCTCTGTTCTCACCCAGTGCATTCCCCTGCCTCATGGCACAGCCCTTCCCTGGTCCCTTCTCTGTCCCCAGGTCTGAGCCCAGCTCCCACTCACCCTGATGCCTACAGGCCCCCAGCACTGTGCTGAAGGGAGTCACAGTCCTGCTGAGATGTTTCTGCCTATTTTCCCCTCCCAACCCTCCTCCTCTTCCTCCTGTCTCCTCACACTGCCTCTGAATGTGCTTGAGGCTGTTTTTGTGCACCAGCTGCAGTTTCCTTCCCCATACCACCATTCTGCTGGTTTTACTTCCTCAGTCCCATCCCTCAGACTACAGCCATTTAGTTCTGTTCTTGTTCATGGCTGTTTTCATGAAAATGGCAAGGACCACATTACCCCTCAGCTCTCTGGGATGGTGTGGGTGGTGGGCTTGGCAGGACCCCCAAGCTCAGCCCCCTCCTGGGAAAGGGACTGAGGCTTTGGGCAGGTGCCAAAGGTTGTTTTGGCAGCTGGATGCTTGCTAGTGGCACAACGAGCATTTTGCTCTTTACCAAGTGATGGACTTCTCTGGATTTTTCTGGTATTTACTAATACAGAATATCTAAATGTGATGGCTGCCTTTATTAAAGACTCAGAAGTTTGTTGTTTTGTAGCTGCTCCTGGGCCTGGCTCTTTGAAAGGTGTTCTGGTAGCCTTGGGAGGAGTTTGCAGGTGCTGTGGGATACGTGGAAGTGACTGTAGCCCCTGGTTCTCGTTGCACAGGTACGCCTTGCTGAGGAAGTCAAAAGAAAGGCAAGCCCTGGACGGCCTCAATAACTTGAACTACTTTCCAAACGTCACGTATGACGCCTTGTATAAGAACATCACTGTTAACCTGACACCAGAGCTGGCTCTGGTGACCGAATATTAAGAGGAGAAAATAACTTTGCTCTGCCCTTCACCAAGAAAGCACCACACTAGACTTTCTTCTCCAAGGGTTATTGAGGACAAGCAACACTTTGTCTAATGAAGGATCACAGTATTTTGGAGAATGAGGCTGAGAGTGCACGCACAAATTGCCCTAGCTGTACCAATCCAGCCCGATACCTGGGCAGCGAGCTCAGCAGTCTCTTCATTTTTTCTGCCACTTGCTTTCTGGGTTTCAGGACAACAGTTCGACCTGCTGCTCTCGTCTCCACATTCCTCCTCCAGCAATCTCTGGCACTGGGACTCTCCTGGGATGTGCTTTCTCCTCCGGGAGGCTCAGCTGAGGGACTCTGGCTTCTTGACAGTGAGCGTTGTGAGCAATTTGGTTGGCAACTGCCCTGGTGGGAGATCAAACGACTTTTGATGCCATTCTTCTATGTCTGTGCGGTTTTTTAAATGACCTGCGTGAAGTATATACAACAGAATCGCTTCTTAAAGAAGTGTAAGTGTAAATATGCTGTGTAAATTGCCCCTTTTGATTTTTCTCCTATGGCTCAAGTCCAAGCAAGAGGTTTACATGCAGTCACTCATTTTAGTCCTGAGTTCTGTAAACACTTGTGTGAGCATCGCTGTACTTGTGCAAGGTGTTCCCTTTTAAGCCAGTGAGACTGCTTGCATGATTCCAGCTGGGCATATGCAGAAGTATTTGTGGGCCAGGGCCCAGAACCTTCCAGTGCAGTGGGTGAGAAATCCAGCTGGGTCATCACTCATTCCAGAAACTGCAGGGCTGGCTTGTTCCAGGGAGGGTGAGGAAATGGGAATATTTATTTTAAAACCTCCCTTTTCTGTCACTTTTGCAACATGATGTTCAAATGAATCCATAAGCCATATGGAACACAGTCCCATGGCTGTTACTGTGTCCTGCTGACAGCAGGGGTGAGCCTGGCAAGGCTGGAGGAGCACAGCCCCAGGGCCAGGATGGAGCCTCTGCTCCCACATGAGCCCTCCCTGCACAGCAGCACTTGCCCTCCCTCTGGAACGTGCTGGAACGGTTTGGGAGGCTGGTTGAGTTTGTATTTGTCATGTAAATCCAGCAGCACAGGGGTGCTCTCGGAGCCAGGCAGCGCCCTGCGCTGTCCCCCTCGGCTCCTGGCAGCACTGGCATGGGCACAGCCGGTGGCACAGGGGTCACAGCTCAGTGAGAGACATGAAGGACATGAAAATATGAGGACTGGGAGCCAGAGCTTGGTCTGACAGCCCATCCAGCCATCCACTGTCATCCCTCTCTTCTTCACAGCTGCCGTGGGCAGGCTGGACTTCAGGTCCTGTCCCCACAGGCACTGCCCAGCCCTTACACAGCACTGACACCACCACTGGCACTGACCTCTCTGACTTAAAAGTAAATACATTGGGTGTTGGTTTTAGTTTGTATTTCCACACAACAAGGGCAGGTACTTGACCTCCGAAGGACTTTAGCTCTTTTCATTGCATCATTTGCCTTCGGTGGTTTCCTTCACTTCTCATGGTTTACATTGTTTTCTCAGTTCCGTGGACGGATGATCCCCATGCGCATCTGTGGTGGGTGTGACTGCCCAGGGCATTCCTGACCTGTATCAGAAAACGTTCCTTTAGGAAACACAAATTTTGTGTAGATCTTATCAGCCGGCATGAGAGGACAGCCAGCCTGCCCTTGAAAAGCGCTGATAAGTTTGTAACAAAGTTTTAAAGTCTCTGAACTTACATGTGCTTTAAACTCGCTTCCCGAGGGGATTCAGCCTGGTCATTTATAGGCAGAGGTGAGGATTTGCTTTTTCTGGAGCATACAGCAATAAAGACTTTTGCTTCGGAGTCTTGATCTGTAATTCACGTGGACCCTTTCTGGGTGCTGAACCCTGCCCCTGTTTTCTTTCATCCTGAGACATTGCTAGAAACCTGTCTTTGTTTAATGGTGCTTCAAACAAGGAATGTATTTCAACTAGTCCAAGTTCACTACCCCAGAATCATGCATGTGTGTGTGAGTAGGTGTTGAACTACCTTAGTTGGGATCCTCAGCCTTCCCTGTCCCTGCCACCCGTCGCACCCGGTGTGGAACAAAAGCTGTTACCTCTGCTCAGAACTGCACTCTGCGGTTGGCACAGAAGGGTCCATCCCCAGCAGCACCCCATCCTTCCTTCTAACCACGTTGAATTTTTTTTTCCCCTTTTAAAATGTGGATTATCTGAAAATGTGCACTGTTAATCTTATCAACTCTGTCAAATACTGTATAGTAAATGTAACTGTTAAAAACATACTGTCAAGCGCATGTGCTGTTATGGTGTAAAAATTCTTGTATTAAGGAGAACTTGTACATATTCTGGCAGCTGAAGTTCGACAAGGCCACTTGTTTGCCCCTTCCACATCAGCGCCATCAGTCAGCCCTGCTGGAGGGCGGGTCCTGTGCGATGCTGATTTATTTTTTTTTAGATGAGCCACGTGGGTTTTACTTGCAAAACTATTTATTGACAGTTAATTCTCTGTAAAGCGCTGCTTCTCTAAGGGAGGTACTGTCTGAGCAACAGCTGTGCACTTCAGGCCCCTCACCATCAGAAGTGGCTTCAAACTCTCAAGCAGTTTTTCATCATCATGGCTTTTGAGCTTACCGTTATGTTTTTAAGAGGTGCCAGGGGGACATTTTTGCACTGAAGATTAGTGTTTTACAACACACACACACACTTCTCAGCAAAGCAATCCTTTGTGTCATTACATTTATTTACCCATGTGTTTGTACATTTTTGTATTTGTTAATTTATGAATGATTTTTTCAGTAAAAAAATACATATCCAAGAACAGATTGCAGTGCTTTGCTTATTTTTTTTTTTTAACAGGATCCTGGGGTGTACTATTTTTTTAATAGGAGGTCCGATTTGGAAGCCCAGAGGGGTAAGTGCCTATGAGACTTTGGGTCAGTAAGAGTGAGCCCTGGATGCTAAAAGCTGGTTAGAAATTTCTCATTAGGACTGGCCAGAAATAAATTGAGTGTGAGGTGTGGATGCTCCCCAAATTCTTCCTGATGTGTTGGTGCCTCAGCCTTTTTTCCAAGCATGTGCTTCAGTGTAGGTCTGGTGGAAGGGAAGGGTCTGCTGCCTTTGGGTGTTAGGGAGACACCTGGCTGAAGGGCTGGGGACTGGTGGTAATTGAACAAACCCAGGCACACCGACGTGCTTCCTTGCAGCAGCTTTAAAATATTTCTCCTGCTCTGCAGCATACAGGCATGCTAGAATAAATAGCTAGCAGCCCTGGGTTGCTCCAAGCCTTGCCTTTTTTTAGCTCTCCGTCTGCTGGGAAGCTTCCTCCCACCCACAGCGCTGGGCTGAGCCTGCAGGGTGCCAGGCTCCTCCAGCCCCTGGAGGGGTGCCCTGCTCCCCTAGGAGGGAGGGTGGGAACTCCTGGGACCCCTGGTCCTGCAGTGCCAGGAGTTCCTGACCTGTTTGGGGAATCCCCGTGGTCGTCCAGGGTACCCAGCTGTGAGGGTTTCACTGCCAGAGTGGCGGGGCAGGGGCTGGAGGGAGGGGATGGATGCACGTGGAGAGGGCTGGGATTGCTCCTGCCCTTGTCCCAGGGGATGCGTGGCGCCCCCTTGCTGGGGCTGGCAACAAACACCAGCGTGGGGAGCAAAGCCCCTTCTGGGTAGGTTGTGCCCAGGAGAGGAGCCCCGCAGGGCCTGGCTTGGCGGCATGGCCAGGGCATGGCCAGGACACTTCCAGGGCGTGGCATGGGCACTGCCAGCGTTCTCCCACCGCGGTCCCCCGGCAGCGACGGGCCAAGGCTTCCCTCGGGAGCACGGGCTGAGAACAGCTCTGCCTCGTGTGCTGCAACATCCCACAGCTCTGCAGAGTATACAAAGCCCCAACCTAACCAAAGGACAACCGCTGTAGGAGGGCGCTTCTCCCTCTTCCCTGCAGTTCTCTCATGGTCAGCACCGACAGCAGCAAAAAGGGGGAAAGCAGCTCCTCTGGTATCACCTGGACCACACCCTCCCTTGTGGGCACTCGGCTGGTCCCTGACCCCGCTGACATGGGTGCCACCCCATCCGTGGATGCCCCCCCTGGTGCTGGCGGGGGTGGGGATGGCCGCGGTGGCTGAGCCCAACAGCCCGAGCCGGGGACAGCCACAGGGTGCCCGGACACGCGGCTGAGGAATCGCCTCCGTCAGCGCAGCCTCGAGCCGCAGGGACAGCCCGAAGGCCACGGATGCGGTGGCACGTTCGGGACTCTAGCACAGCCACCCACGTGGCTGGGCCACCCGCTCGCCTGCACAGCGGGTCCCTGGCGCCCATAAACCCACGAGTCACCTCGGCACAGGTGCCTTGCTCCGGGGCCAGTGTGAGCCGCGGCAGTGCCGCACTTCCCGCAGGACCAGGCGCATCCTCCCCGCCCTGCTGTGTCCCGGCAGGTGTCGGGATGGGCAGTGCCTCCCCAGGAGCTCAGCGCAGCCGGGGCCTCAGCGCAGTCCAGCCGCACCTCGGCCTTGCTGCAGCTCCATTTTCCCCGGGACGGGCTGGAGACCCGGCACGGGCGCGATGCAGCCGCGCTCATGGTGCTCAGGAAATCCCTCTGGGAATTCAGGCTTCTCCCTCCCCACCCTCATCCCAGCACCGTTTCCCTCCGAGGGCATTAGAGCCGCTAATCGCATCATTGGGGTGATGGCCCCGGGTCCGTGTGTGGCAGGGGCTTTGTTACCAATAGCTGAGAGCTGATCAATCCCTGAGCCTGAGCGCAGCCCCGCGCTCCACAGAGCGCATTCATTCACAATTCACAGCCCCTGCTGCAGCTGGGAACGCTTCACAGGTGACTGAGCTGGAAGGGCCAGCAGCCAGTCCTAGGGCACAGAGGGGTGACAAGGATGCCGTGCTTAGCAGAGCTCGTTCCAGTGAGAACCGGGTTTAGAGCCTGTGTCGGGGTGGTGAGCGAGCCGCGCTCGGGCGCTGTGCCAGCACAAATGGGCACCGTGACTGCCGGGCACTGGGCATGGAGAGAGCTCGGGGCTCCTCCCGGGGACAGCGGGGCTCAGCCCTCGGCTGAGGGAGCCCCTGCCAAGCCCTGCAGCAGGGGCTGCCCTGCGGCCGCACCTGGCGAGCGATCGGGACCCTGGGGCGAGGCAGAAAGAGCCCATCCCCAAAGGGGCCGGAGGGGATGGAGGAGCGCAGCCCCCTCGTCTCAACAAGCTGCAGGTGGGCTGCGGCTCCGGTGCCACCCGAACCGGGCACTCAGCAGCGGGGCTGGGCCGGGCCGGGCCGGGCCGGGCGGAGCGCGCTCCCACAGCGATCTCTGGCGGCGCCGGGAGGAGCGGCCCCGGCCCGGCCGCGTGTCCGTCCCCGTGTCCGTCCCCGTGTCCCTGTGTCCGTCCCCGTGTCCCCACCTGCCGGGCTGTCACGCTGTGTCCCCACCGACACACGGCGCCACCGGCCCTCTCCTGGAGAACACGGAATTTCTCCCTGTTTGAGGAGCAACGGGGTTCAGTTCTTGCCAGAGGGGGAGAATTCCCAGCTCTTCTAGAGGTACCGAGTGCAGAGAACATGAAGTCCCTGCGTGCCCCGGGCGTGCGGCAGCTGCTGGGGCAGCAGCTGGTGGCTTTGGCTCTTGGCATGAGATGAAGCCTGGCCTTGAAGGTGCTCCCAGACCCCCTGTGACCCCCTGTGACCCCCTCCCAGTGTCCTTGGGTGAGTTATCCCTGCTCCTGCAGCTGTCACCCTCTACCAAGAAGAAACCATTGTAACTGGTTTTCAGCTGTTTAATTCGCCTACCCACTAAAGATCCCCCTGCTCACCGCCCCTTCACAGAGCAGCTCTGGGTCTGCTGGGGATTTTCTTGTCCCCTGACCAACATCAGGGAAAGTTCTGAGCTGAAGAGTACCATCTGTCCTGAAAGTCAAAAATTATGTTTTATGTTTGTGTTATTTTACCTACCCTTCTATTTAGTCCTTTTCTCTGTTATTATTTATCAACACAGTATTTTTCTTCTTTTAAACAGTGTCAAAGCTTTGTTTTAAAGAAAAGTAAAAGGTAGATTTTTGAGCTCTCCCTATTTTCCTTTCCCTGCCTGTTTTGGCCCAAAAGCCAGGTGTTGGACTGCACAGGAGGAGGTTGGGATGTAAGCTGGGACAATCTGGGAAGGCATTTGGAAAAGGAGACAGGTGTTTCTGCACATCCCACGACTCTACCTTTAGAGGTTTTCCCCCCAGTGGGAAGTTTGCTGCGAACAATGTGTCTCTTGGAAAATCAAAGTGTCTTGAAGGCTTAACTCACTCATCCGTGCTCCCAAACCCTGTGCAAGCCAGTGGCAGCAGCTGATCCCCTGGAAGCATCTCCTGTGTTCCACGAGGTGCAGTTCAGGATGCGGTGATTTTTTAAACTTGATCCTGCAGTCATTTCAAGTTCTCTCTCCTGTTGAGACACTGCAGCCCATGTTTTTCTTCCATATCCACAAGCATTGCAATGTCTGTCTGTGGTTTATGTTGTCAGGTTCTCGGTGCCCTCGTGGATCTGCAAAGTGTGAGTTGGATGATGTGAATCAGTTCTTTGGGTTTTTCATGTTCTTATTTGGTAAACTTCGGTTCATGTTCTGGGAAACTCACCCCAGCGCTCCACAGAGTCTGTGGGTATAAATCTGCTCTGAACTCATGCCTATTGCCAACATTTTTCAAACCAGATACTGAACGAGAGAGGGTTTTAGTTAATATAAACCAGAGTCAATTTATGATGACAAAGTATTGCAAGATGTGTGAGGGAAGAGACAAGCTGCTGAAATGTTTGGCTGAAGTGAAGTGAAGAAGTGGAATGTTTTTCTTTGCTCAATGGTGTCCCCAGGGCGTGCTCGGGCAGGCTGTGGAGGCTGCACATCCCCAGCTGCCTCTGCCGGCTCCTGGTGGTGCTTGGGGAGGATGGAGACCAACACTGCCCAGCTGGGCAGGGACTGCTGGGTAAGGTATCTGAAACTCAGCTCGCTGGGTTTGGGGGGTTTTGTTTTCTTTTTCTTTAAGATACCTTGAGAATGGATGTTTCACTTGAGGTGCATCTAGCACTGCAGAGCTCTCAGGGTGAGGCTGCACCAGCCCCTTCCCATCTTTTCACAACGTGAAAGCTGAGAGCTGCAGCTTGGGCAGGCTGTGAACACTCACTGAACCCTGCTCTCCTGGCTGCTTCCCACTGGCTCAAGGACAGCAGTTTGTCCCTGTGGGACTCGAGGGAGCTGGACATGGAGATGGATTTGATGGAGATGATCCCCATGGACCCCAGGCTCTGATGAGGAGCTCAGCTCTCAGACATTGCAGGGTTTGAGATTAGCGTGCTCTAACACGCACAGATACTTTAAACATTCTCTGCTGTTTTGGAAAAGCGGAGCAGTGAGTGGGGAAATCTCCCCTGTTCCGGGTGGGAATTCTCCTTTTCCCTCTGCTCCTTTCCTGCCCGAGCTGGCTCCCCGCAGTAGAGCCGAGCGTGGCAATAGATGGCACTGCTGGCACGGGCTGGAGCAGGGGCTCCGTGTCCGAGCCGGGCATCCAGAACTTGGGAAAACCTGCGGAAAAGTGCCTGCAGCGAGACTTGATGTCAGCACCCGAATTTTGGCTTCTGTTTCCATGAAGAGGAGGAGGAAGCATCTCTGGAAAGTTCTGTCTGAAGAGTCAGAGCAGAAAGCAGCAGGAGATCCTGACGATTCCTGCTCGGGGCTGAGGCTCCCATGCACTGTCCTTGCCTGCACCGGGTCCAGACCCCACAGAGCAGCTGGGACTCTCCACTGAGCCAGAGATCCAGGAGAGAAGGGAGAGGACAGCTGCCGGCAGTGTTGTTAGCAAGAAAGCAATTAAACCCTTTGAGATCATCTGCACTCTGGTTGTTCACTTTCACAACATCCCTGATTGCTGGGGAGAACCTGCTTTGAGGCTGCTGCTGGGCCAGGTTGATTCTGCATCACACTGGCTCTCCAGCACTTTGTTCTCTTCTCAGTCTGACCTCAGCAAATGCATCTCCCCAGAGTTTGTGCTGCTAAGGGGATGAAAACACGCTCTCATCACAAGGCAGAGTTCCTTGCTTGTTCATAGCCCTGAGGTTTGCTGGGTGTGATCTAGAGAGAGATAAGAGCTGCTTTATTCTTTCTGAAGCATGACCAAGTCACCTTGTTTCCAACATGAATGATTAAAGACCCATGTGCATTTGCAATGACCATATTCTAATTAAAAAGCAACCCCCTCTTTGAAAATTTAGGCAGCTATAGTGACATTGTGCTAACCAAGAAATAATTAATTATTTATATAAAACGCTCTGGTCTTTAAATTACTTGGGTTCAATGTACTGCAAAGGCATTTGTATCAATAACAGGGTTATTTTGCTTCCACTTAATCATCAAAATCTTATTTATTTATTTATTTATTTATTTATTTATTGCCAAGAACAAAAATACCCAAGCTGGTCCATCTGATACTTCACTGCACCTCTGAGGGACTGTTTTCCTCCCAGTCTCACATTGCAGTAGCTGTGGTTTTGCTGTTTAGAGGCTGTTCCACAGCCCCCTGGAGGACCTGGTGCCATGTGTGTACCAGGATGGGGCTTCTGTCACCCCCCAGCCATTGTCACCACGGTGGTGCTGTCACTGACCCATGTGCTGCTCTATGGGGGCTCTGCTCACTCCAGCCACTCACCTCTGAATAACTCTGAGTCCTTTCAGTGTTTATTTTTAGCGTAATGTAGGCCCTGTGTTTTTCTGGCTTCTCCTATTTCTCCTAAAGCTTCTTTCAGCCACGGCAGCAGTTCAAGGTGAATTCGAAGAAGTGACTGAAGCAGAGGACATGCTGCAAAGCTGATGTGTGGGTGTAGCTGGATGATGCAGTGGTTCTGGGCTGGTGTTCCTCTTCTGCCTGTTTTGGTTACCAGTAACTCTTAATTTTCTAGGTTTTTTTTTAATTTATCATTTTTTAAAAATATTTTCTATTCAAATCAGTTGGGATTCAAGCTGCCCTGCTGCTCAGCAGCCATCCCATTGGGACTGCCATGTTGGTGCTAATATGCTGTTAATTCCACAACAGGCAACACAGTTTAGCAGAAGCAGCTTTGTGAAGTAGGAACTGATGGGCTGTTGTTGCTTTACAGCCGTTTCTAAGAGGGGGATGAATAAACTAATGACAGGATTTGCTAGTTAAAGGAGAAGCACTGAGAAGAAGTGGAGCAGAGACCCCTTGAGTGCTGCTGCTGGGACACTGAGCTCCCAGGCAGGCTGAGAACTGCTGAGTGTGTGACATGAGGTGGGCTCAGGGGACACTGAAAACCTTAGGTACCTTCTGAAATACCAGCCCTAATTCTGGTCTGTGACCGAGGTGGCTCCTACTGCTCCAGGTGGCTGCTGGGGTGTGTAAGTGTAATGCACACGTGAGGCTCTCACAGAACAACCACAGCGTGGCAGGAAGGGAGATGGAGATGTACCCTAATCCATCCTCCTGTACCCAGCCAGGATCAATATGTCTAGACCATCCTGACAGGTGCTTAAGGATCTTTTTCTTGACAGCGCTAATGATGTCTCCACTCCCAATTCTCATTGGGTAAACTACCCCTGGACTTTACACTTTTCTCCTCAACAGTCATCCTAATTCTCCCATCCTACTATATTTTGTCCAATTCCCAGCAGACAAGGAACACAAACCACTGCTCTCTTCTACAGAAGCCTTTCATGAACGGAAGACTGTTACCCCATCTCTGCTCTGCCTTCTGCTTCCATGAGTTGACCCATTTCCCTCCACCTCTCCTCAGGGGCTGTTTTCTGTCTCTCTGGTCACTGCTCTTGCTGCCCTCTGGGCTCTCTCCAGTTCAGGCCTGACTTTCCTGATGAGCAGTGCCCAAACTTGGCTGCAGGGCTCCAGCCGAGGCTGTAGTAGCAGGGCATGTGTCTCACATACAGCTTTTCTGTTTATGAATTCCAGCATGATAGCTGCAAAAAAAAAGCAAACAATGTCCTGGTAGCCCTTGAGATTTGGACATGGTGGAGATGAGGACCATATAAGTACATAGATGGATGTGTGGATGAAATGCAGACTTTGAGCAGCCAGACAAAAGAAGCTGAGCTGGGGGAGCGGCCCCGCGGAGGCTGCTGCAGTTTGTGAGCCCCGGCTCTGTCCTGCAGCTGCGGGAGGGGGGTCATCCCCACCCCCGGGACACTCCCCGGGACACATCCAGAGCCCTGTGTGGGGACACCCCAGCTGGGTTTGCCGTGCTGGGGGCTCCCAGTCCTTGTGGAGGGTCTGAACCTCCGTGCTGCTGGAGCCGGATTTGGGTGCCTGTATCCATAGGCACTTGTTAAAGCCCGTGTTCTCATTTGCTTTCCGCTCCTGAAGGAAAAGCTGTCTGTGAGAAGATGAGCTGCGCATTCTCCCCTCCCCTTCAGCCCAGGCGTTAGGCAGGAGGCTGCGGCGTGATGCAAAGCTGGGCTCTGCAGAGGATGCAGGGAGGCGTCGGAGGAGCCCGCGGCGGTGCCTGGAATTCCTGTTGCCATAACAACCCAGGGAGCCCTTAAATATAGAACGGGTTTCACCCCACAGCCCCGCTCTGCGCTCTGTCCTTCCTCCTGCGACACAGAACCCCCGGGCTTTGCTCCCTCCTTGCTGCCACCTGCAGAACCCCAAAGGTCAGAACTGGGGGCACCCCACAGCAATGTGTGGGGTCAGGAGACCACTGACCGTGGCTTTGGGCGTTCTGTTCCGTTCACAGCTTTGGTGTGTGGGGCCCAAATTCCGCTTTGGCCCAGTGAACATCCTCGGGGAGGCTGGACTGGAAGAAGAGATCCCCTGGAGGAGTGGAAAACATTTAACTGCTGGAGCAGTGGGGTGAGAGGGTCCCGAATGCAGCCGGGCACAGGGCAGCTCTCCTGGCAGGGATTGCCCAAATCCAGCCCAGGGATGGTCCCAAATCCAGCTGAAGTCCCTTGGCCTGAGAGAAAGGTCGTCATGTGGAAAATTTACCGTGTGCCTTTGGTGTCTCCACTGCATGATTACACCGCAAAACCATCAGTTACTTTTATGTTGAATGCCCAGCAAATTGTGTAGATGCTTTTAGACGTTCTTGTTTATCTATTTAATTTAAAATTGGGTTTTGTAGCATGGATCAGGAAGAGCCCTAAACTGCAGGAATTATTTATTGGAGCAATATAGTGAGAGATCGTGGCTCCACTGTGTTGGTTTCATTGTGGTGGTGCAGTTGAAGTAATTTCATTCTCTTAGTTTGTAAGAAGGATACCTGGATGGCAAAACAAAGCTGCTGATTGGTAGGGAATGCTAAAATTTTTGAGAAAACCTAAAAAGGTTTTCTCATACAATCCTAATTCCTCTCCCTTGTTAATCTGCAGAGAAGTGCAACCTGCAAATGTCAGATGAATCCCTTATTCTTTACCATCTCCAGTAACATCTTATCCCTCTTAATACTGTGTTAATACTTAATAATTTTCTCCTGGTTGAGTCATTGAAAGTAACCAACTTTCCTGAAATGGCCTTTCATTCCTTCTAGAGTCCAGCCTAGAGGCCAAACGGTGGAAAATTCCAACCTGAGCATTTTTAACTTTGGCAAAGTCACAAGTAACCAAATACAGAACAACTTGGGCAGGTCAGGCAGGTACCCCCAATGCAGCAAGAGGAGGCAGCTCTTCTGCACTGACTCCTGTGTCCCTTCAGATGCATTTTCCTTCTATTGACCTCTTCTGAACTAGACTTGAAAGACATCAGGTCATAAACATTGGGGTTTAACAAGGAAAGAGACTGCTTTGGGATATCACAGTCCAAAAATGACATCAGGGTTCAATATCAACTAAACATTGAGTAAAACTTGCTTTCCATCACCTGCCTGTCAACTTCCACTTCTCAGTTTCTTGAGAATTGTTACTTTTTAACCCAACCCATGAATTGACCAGTGAACTGGGATGATGAACTGGTAGAAGTTACACTCACCCCACCCCTGTTTATATCAGTTTTGTACCTTTGGGGCTGAGTCTGAGGGTGCTGGGGAGCTGGGTGTGCTCTGCAGCCATTCCCAGTAGCTGAACACTGCAGAGCTGATCCTGGAGCAGTGTTTCAAGGGAAAACAACTGCCAGAATCTAAAAGTTGCAACTTTCAATAAACTTTGCACATGGATCCATTTCAGTGCCACAGAGGGGCTGAAGGATTGGGTGTGATTCTGGTGTTCACAGGTGCCCTCCTGCGGGGCACTGGAAGGTCCAGCTCCCCTCAGGTGCAGTTTCCAGCTCTCAGTGCTGAGACCCTTCAGCTCACTCAGCGCTGCTCCTGTAGGATCCAGGAACACTGAATTCAAGCCTGGAAACTGTGAGCAGGCTGAAGGATTTGTATGCGCCTACAAAGTCACCCCCCTAAAATGTACTTTACTTTAGTCCATGTTAGGGCTGGAGCATCACATTTCTCCTGCTCAAGCAAATGATTGGGAGGTTTGGTTTCAAATTGCACTGCAAAAACTTGTAAAGCAAACCAAAGAAGTTCCTGGGTGGTTCCCCAGACAATGCTGATTGTTTGTGCTTGTTCCTATCCTAATTAAAATTTTTCCACAGGGAAACTCTAGTTTTAGTAATTTTTTTTTTTCAAAATCGAGCTGTTCTTTCTTAGTTTACTGAATTGAAATCCACAAAGACAGATGCTTTAATAATGGATACTCTGAGACCTGTTGTTCACATTGTTGAGTCTAACTTTTTACAATGCATCTTAATTGAATTCTCTTGTCTGTAGGAGTTCTGGGGGCTGTTAGCTGCTTTAAATGGAAAAGCAGCTGCTGGGGCCATGGGCATTCACTCCCAGAGGTGGCACATTCCCTGAAGCTGCAGCCCCTGAGATTCACTGAGCCCTCACCAGCTTCCACACTGATGCCATCCATCTCCTTTCCTCCTCTCCTTTGGAAGGGGGGAGGGTTTGTGCAGCCATGTGCAGCACCCCAAAAGTTAATCCATGTTTTATAGGACTTTTACTGCAGAAAGTTGAAAAACACACCTGCAGGACCAATAGCTTTAGGCTAGGAAGAAATCGTAGGTGCTTTATGGAGCCTAAGATCTCCTGGAATGGAACTGCCGGGCCATGGCTGGGGGCTCTGCCTGGCTCTGCACACCAACAGGAGTGGGCAGGCTAGTTAAAAATGCAAGCTAAGCTTGAACTTGAAAGGCTGTCAAAGTATTTTGGAGAACAGCTGTGAAATACTGAAATGGCTGCTTGCTTTTCAAACATGATGGTTATCGTCAAGTTTGGGAGTTTGCTGGGATTTCCTGATTTAATGGGGCTTAGCAGCTTGAAATGACGGCCATTTAAATTTTGCATTACGTTGGCTGTTGTTAATTATGTTGTTAATATTTAATGAGTGGAAAAAGACAAAGGTAGGCAGCTGATAACTCTTCTAAAATAAAAATCTCCATTCTGACAATTCTGAGGAATCTTTGTATTGGTGTTACTCCAGTTGCTGGAATGACAGAACACAAAGAAAGGAGAGGGGAGAGGAACCTCACAGTGCCAGGGACCATGGGGACGAGGGGGTTGTCAGGAACTTGCAGCCTGAAACACAGGGAGGACATGGGGACAGGAGAAGGGCTGCTTTTGTAAAACTTTCTTTAAGGCCTGCCTATTTTCTACCAGTTTCTCATAAAAGGTGAGCCATAAAAAGCTTAACCTGTTGGATACCCCCATCAGTTTGATTCTCAGCTCGCTGTGCAGTTCTCATGAAAGCTTCTGATGGCAACAGCCTCTGCCAGTGGTAACAGGGTCAAGGCAAACAATCTTGGTAGGAATCACTAATGGACATCTCTTCAGATTTAAAGTACATTTAGCTGCTCATTCATCCCCCATCCTATGGTGCCCATCCCTCAATCTGAAAGGGAATATTATGGTACTTTCTTCCCAGGAACCATGTGAGATTGCTCTCTGACTGCATATCCACTTTCAGGATTCACACAGGCAAGAGCAGAGCCATTCTTGTTCTCATTACCCCCAGGAAACTCTCTGTGCTCCAGGACATTCAATTGATGGCATTTTCCCAGCATTAGACCACGAAGCAGATTTTGTCTACGGCTGAGTTCTGTGTTTGCTTTGCCTCTAAGGCTGAGCCCTCAGCCTGTGTTTGTTAAAGAGGAGCTGGGCAGCAGAGAGGCCAGGGGTGGGAATCGGGCGTGAGGGATGGGAGTCAATCCTAGCAGGAACACGTCCAGGTCACAGGTCCTTCTCTGCCTCCTCCCCACCTCAGGCTCTGCTCCCAGGTTCAGGTGGAAGCTCTCTGGGGAGGGGACCTGACTTCTCCTGCCCTGCTGTGAATATTGTGAGAGCAGGCAGGGCCTCCTGCCTATGAATTCCTGGGAATTCCTGCCTCTAGGTCCCGGTCCCTGGCACCCCACAGACTGCCCCATCTGCTGCAGCCACCTGGGGATGAAGTGCCACAGCCTCCAGGGCTGGAACCACTGCAGGGCCACTTGCAATCCCCAGCAGCATCAAAGGGGCTGGACGGATGAAGCCACATGTCCAGGGCTGCAAAGGCTCCTGAGTGATGATTAATGCAAGCCCTCAGCCTTCCAGGGGAAATAAATCCACAGCTGTTCAATAACATGGCAGCCCCAATTGCTTCCCAGGGCTCTGTGCTCAGAGCTAAATGTTAGATAACAGATTACAGGCACTGCTGCTCCCTCGGAGCCAGCCCTGCCCAAACAGGGAAAGCCAAGAGGAGGAAACATGCCCCAGCCCCTCCATGGCTGCAGGGGCTGGAGGACTCCTGCTGCTGCCATTGGTCCCCCCAGGGAAGGACAGGGACCTGGGGCCCCAAGCATTTGGTCTACAGTGTTGATGGGTGGGAGGAAATTTCTCAGATCCTTTTGCAGGTTCGCAGGCAGGTGGGTGACAAGGACAAATAGACCCCCAGAGGGCTTTTCATTCCTCAACCAGCAGAAAGGTCTGTGTATTTTTTGTGTATTTTTCCTTCCTGAAGAAATTGTACTAAGTCTCAAACTTGATGTGAACAAGACACAGCCAGGAGGCAATGTTTTACACACCTTAGGGAATAGGCTGGTGCTTCCACAGCTTCCAGTGCCCCCCAGAGTCATCCTCATCAAGAGAAGAGGAAAGGTGGCTCTGATGGAGCCATCCTTGGGAAGAAGAGCCAGGGTCAGTGCCTGTGGTCAGTGACCACAGACAGAGACTGAACAGAGGCATGGGAGGAAAAGCGCATCCTGAGTGGAGGAAAAGCACATCCTGAGAGGAGGAAATGCTCACACTGAGAGAGGCAGAGGGCTGGAGCCACGGGGGATGGCTCTGAGCGTGCTTTGTGGAACCTGAAGCAGAAGATTCTCTGATAACCAACCTGCTCTGGGTTGTTTCCTGCCCTCCTCCCAAAGGCCAGAGGAGCCTGAGGCTGAGGAGGCAGCAGGAGCTGCTGGCAGAGTCTGCCAGGTGAGCAGGGTGCAGCTCTGCCAGGTGAGGCTCTGCCAGGTGAGCAGGGCGCATCTCTGCCAGTCCCTCCTCGAGGCAGCAGCAGGGAGAGAAGCCAGCCTGGAACAGGGAGGGTTAGGGGCACTTCTGGGACTTCAAAATACTTCCAAAAACATTAGACAAGCTAAAAACTTCAACTCTTTATCTTTCTTTAAGGTTCATTTTTGGATCGAATTTTGCTGTCTGCTTCCAGTAGTTCCCCCAGGTATTCCAGTATTTCCACACTCCTGGGGTCTCAGTAGCATGAGCACTGTCTATCTCGGTTCTTCTTGCACTTTTCAACACTTGTTAGGGATCTCTGCCAATGAACCTGATAATTTTTTTTCCCATTTAAGGGAAAAGAATTTAGGCTGTAAAATAAAATCTCCATTGTACCTAAAGTGCTTCCAGTCTGGAAAGAAAATCCCTGGAAACTGAGGGAAGCCTTAAAGGAACATGATAGGAAACACTCTGCCACAGAGGCAGTTTATTGTGCACAATTGCCTTTCCCACTCCCAAGGACAAGTTCCAGGCCCTTGGGCTGCAAGAACAATATGGTTTATTGTTACATCTTAGAGCTCATTTCGGAATGTGAAACTCAGCAATGGGGACCCAGCCAAAACTCGGGGCCACCTAAAGCTTCTGCTCCCCTGTCTGTGGGAGACCCTCAGTCCCACATGCCATGGCTGTGACGGGGCTGAGTGCTGCTTTGCAGACAGGCCAGGAGCTTTCCTTTTCTCACAGGCCTTTGTTTTCCTGTTAAATTATGTAACCCAGCCTTTCTGCTTGCTTCACAGGATGGACAGGAGGATGCCAGACTGTCATAGGGCACAGTTGTTTGGGAAGATGTGATACTTTTCCTTACACAGGCAGAGGAGTCACCGCAGATCAGCACAGGGATATTTATTTCCACATTTAGTCTCAACCTATTTCCCTCTCATGTTATAGCTCAGCAAACGCTGCCTTACAGACCTGTTCTACCTGGCAGTGAAATTCAGATATGTCCATGCCACTGAATACGAGACCAGGAGAACATATCTGCTGTGCTCTGCATATTTCCTCTGCTGTACTTGGGTTTAAGGTGTTTCCTTGTCAATATCTGCTGTAATACCTGGAGAGAAACAGGGTTTGCACAAAGTGCATCCAAATATTTGGCTGGCTCCAGAGGCTGGGGAAATAACAAACCATAAATTAAGTTTGCAAAGCTCAGAGTACAAAAATATCAATTGAAATGTGTATCCAAACCAAGGGTGGGTGAAATAACCTTGGAGAAGAGCGAGCACGATGCATATTTCTGCATCTTCAGGCCTGCACTGCCCCTTGCTGACAAACTCTTCATGTGGGACAAGAAATGCTGCAGGGAACAGATGTCCTGGGGGTGGAAACATCCTCTCCTCTTCCCAGACTCGTGGATCACCCCAGGCAGAGCCAGCTGGAGGGACTGCCCTGGGCAGGGCTCCCTCTCCCAGCTTCCTCAGTACCATTTTCAGCACCGGCCAGAAGGGCTGAGGGAAAGGGGAGCTCCCAGCACTGGAGGAGCCTGCGCTGCCCCTGCTCCCTCCAGGGCTGGCTCTCCAGCCTCTGGGCAGAACACGTGCATGGCAGTGGCAGGGGAGCCTGAGGGCCGCAGGAGGGTCCAAACGCCCTGCTGAGAAAGCCAAGCCTCTTCCCTGCCCTGCCTCTTCCCCAAGGAATTAACTGGTGAACCTGATGCATCCCCCTGCATGAGCCCACGTCATTTTCCCTGCTGGCATCACGAGGGGATGTGGCCCGGAGGTCAGTGCTGACAAACCCTGGCTGTCCCACGGCACCTGCCAGCTGCAGGTTTCACAGCGTTGTGTAATCATTAACGGATGGAGCTTCCTAGCCCCGATCAGGGGTTTTGTCTCTGTTGTAAGAGGAGCAAAGCCGGGTCTGGAGGTGAAATGATGACAAAGCAGCAGGAGAGCTGAAGTGCTCTGAATATTGCCCTAATGTCTGTCCTGTAATGGAAGTATTCATGGGGTAGGAGGAGCTACTTACTGGAGGGGCACTGGGCTGGGATTAAGCTGGTCAACAAGTTTTATTCCCAATTCTTCCTTCCACTCCTTTCTGGGTGATCTTGCTTTTCTATAGCTTAATTTCCTTCAAAAGGAAGGTAGCCACTGATTTCTTGTAAGAAATTCCTAAATATACAGCTGATGTACAGTTGTGTAAAGTACTGGGCAAAAGCATTGTTTGGGATTTCAGAAGGCAACCTCTCAGGAAGCTGTAGGCATGCAAACACTAAATATAATAGTCTAGCAGTGACATTGAGAACACTGGGAATCAGGAGCCAGGCACGGGTGAGAGATGCATAGAAAATGGGGGAAAGCAGCCTGGGGGTCATTTTTCCTTGTTAATCACATAAAATCAGACACCTGGGTCCAATTTCAGGAACTGTCACTCGAGTCCAGGAGCCAGGAGCAATCAAGGCAAGAAGAGGGCAGAGCTGTGTACCCCTGGTACAGCAGTCCAAACAGGTGAACTGCATTAAGTGATACTAATTGGTACTAACGGAGCTCCAGGCTGCTGGTGAGGGCCATTTCCCCTGGTGGGAGTGAAGTAAAGAGACAAGAAGGACAGCCTGCACAGGAATACTTCGATTGCTGTGCTCTTGCCGGAAAGTCGACATTTTCTGTTTCTGCTGTGTTTTCAGGTTAGTAAGCGCTGCTTTACATTATATTTATAGTTCTAATCGGCAGCAGAGATCCACTGCTGTTCCTCCTGTCTGTTTCTGCAAATATCTGCAGCCATGGTTGCGGGTTCGTTCTTTCGCCGAGAGGCAGCCGGGGTGGGGGCGAGGGCCCGGTTCGCCCTCCCAGCCGGGGTGATGAGCGAGCTCCGCCAGCTCCGCCGCTCCCGGCTGGGCTCGGCATCGCCCGGGAGGCGGCGGGGGCCGTGCCGGGCTGCCTGGGGCTCTGCGCTCCTCGCTTGGCTGTGGCACACACGGCCGCGCCTGTGCCCGGGGCTAGCGGGCCGGGCTCGGAGCGGAGCGGGCTCGGAGCGGAGCGGAGCGGGCTCCTGCAATGCTGGGCTCCAGCTCACGGTGGAGCTCCCCGGCCCCGGCCCCGACCCCTCCGCCCCGTGCCGGGACAGCCGCGCACGGCCCCGCCGGAGCCGCGGGCTGCACTTGTTGATCGCCGTGCCGAGCAGCACCGGGCAGCACCGGGGCTCTCCTTCGTGCCTGCCCGGGGACAGGGCTGGGGGGCGGGCGCAGACGCGGCTCCGGCGCTGGCTGTGGGTAGGAGTGAGGAGCCGCAGCCGAGGGAAGGCCTTGGAAAGCTTCCTGCCGAAGGATCCGATTTACCTCGTTTCCCTTCCCCTCCCCCTGGGCTCGGCGGACAGCCGGGAGCGCCGCCGCCATCCCTCCGCCTTGAGGCTGCCCGGGGGGGATGCGAGCGGGGCCGCCCCTGCCGCCCGCCCCGCCGCAGGATGTAGCCGCCCTCGGCCCCGCACAGCCCGCACCGCCTCGCCGGGAGCCCGCAGGAGGAGGTAGGTGAGGGCTGGGCTCGGGCCGGGCCACGGGAGCCCTCTCCCCGTGCGCGGAGGCGGCGGCGGGGTCCGATTTTGGGGCTGGGGGCAGCCGGGTCGGGGCCGAGCCCCGAGCTGTGCACGGGGGAGCCGCTCCTGTTTGTGGCGGGGTTTTCTCTTCGTGCCATCTTGTGTAAGCAACAGTGCTCGGGGCTCTCGGGAGCCACCGGGCTCCCCAAGGCAGGCTCGGGGATTTTTCTTCTTCCCGTTTTCGTCGCTTTCCCGGTTGTGCAGAGGCCGGTGCGGAGGGTTTGGGGGGCGTCCCTGGGCAGCCCAGAGAGGCAGAGCGCGTCGTTCGAGTGGCTGTAAATCCTCCCCTTTCCCTGCCCCAGCTCTTTCCTCGGGCAATCTCCAAGGCCGGAGTGACTAAAAGCCTCCGGATCTCCCCGCAGCCTACACGGCCGGGCAGGGCGGGGGGGCAGCCCGGGGTCCGGGATGGGAGCAGCCCATCCAGGGCCAGCGCAGCCCCTCTCGGGGCAGCCCCGCGCCCGGAGCGGCTCTCGGGACCGTGCCCCACCTCCGCAGCCCTGCCGGCGGGGGGACCCCCGGCCGCCGCCCGGGGGAGCTCGGCGGGCGCACGTGGAGCGGGCCGGGCTCGGCGCCGGGCGCGGTTCAGCACCGGCGGGCGGACAGCGGCACCGGCGGGCGGGCACCCACGCGTGCCTCTCTTGCAGCTCCGGGGCATGGAGGGGAAGGAGAGGTGAGGAGAGCCGGCCCTGCCCCGCACCTTGCAGCTCCAGCCTGAGGGGGACCAGCGATGCCTCTGGGGATGAATAAGCATGGATCTCGCTCTACTACCTCTTTGCCTCCGGACCCCACCGAGATCGTCAGGAGCAAGGCCTGCTCCCGAAGGGTCAAGCTCAACGTGGGGGGGCTGGCCCACGAGGTTCTCTGGCGGACCTTGGACAGGTTGCCACGGACCAGGCTGGGTAAGCTCAGAGACTGCAACACGCACGACTCCCTCATGGAGATCTGCGATGACTACAACCTGGAGGAGAACGAGTACTTCTTCGACAGGCATCCCGGGGCGTTCACCTCTATCTTGAACTTCTATCGCACTGGCAAGCTGCACATGATGGAGGAGATGTGCGCCTTGTCCTTCAGCCAGGAGCTGGACTACTGGGGGGTGGACGAGATCTACCTGGAGTCCTGCTGCCAGGCTCGCTACCACCAGAAGAAAGAGCAGATGAATGAGGAGCTGAAGAGAGAAGCAGAGACCCTGAGGGAAAGGGAAGGGGAGGAATTCGATAACACTTGCTGTGCTGAGAAAAGGAAAAAGCTCTGGGACCTCCTGGAGAAGCCCAACTCCTCCGTAGCAGCCAAGGTAAGCGCTCCACATCTCATTGTCTGCTGGCTCGGGACTGGTGATGCTCACCTGAGGTGCTGTCCTCACTTTGGTGTCTGGGCACTTGTGGCTGGATGGATGCTGGGAGTGAAGGAGAGGAAGGCCTCTCACACACAGATGAATTTCAGTGGTTTTGGGGTGTTTTTTGGTAGTTCGGAAGGGATATGGTTTGAGCGTTGCTGGGGCAGCCTGGGCTGCTCAGTGTGGGAGAAGCTCCTCTGAGCAGTGCTCTGTGTGCAAAGACTGCTGTGGCTGGACATTTTGGACTTGATATCTGCTGGCCTGTGTTGGTGCAGTTTGTAACTGAGATTTCTTTGGGCCTAAAATGTGTAAGTCTTCAGCTGCTTAATCAAATTGACTTTCAAGAAGACACTCCTGCTTGAACTCTTAGACCCAGGTGCTGTGAGGAAATAATGCTTTCCATTCCAGGGCTTAATTAATTTCTTTATTTGTGTGTGTATGTGGTGAAATATATCTCCTAGTTGTTTGTATCATGCACTCCTAGGCTGTGTGGCTGCTAAAGCTGGTGTTTGAATTTTGTCCTTTACCTGATTCCAGCCTTTTTGAAGTCTTCCCTGTGCAAGTGATGCGGCTCTGTCTCTGTCAATAGCTGAAGTGCTGCTTACTCTCTCGTTGGTTCCAGTGGACAGGTCTACTTGAAGGCGTTTTGAAGAGAAGATCCATGTTGGGAGAAACCAATGTCAGAGTTGGCTCTGATAATTTAGCTGCCTCATGTTAGTCACATTTTCTGTAGTGAGGAAAATCTCTGCGAACACAGTGATTCAGTAACCATGGGGACAAAAGTGAAGGGGGAGAGGTTGAAAACTGTGGGATGAATAACTGAAAAGCATGAGAGACTGAGAAGCAGGGACCAAAACTTGAATTTTCTTTATACCCACATCCTCGCTGCTCGGCACAGCAGTCACAAGAAGCCCTGGCTACCTCTGTAATGCACCTCTCTGTACAAACATCTGCAAATGCTGACCTTGTCTTCATCCCTTAGCTAGTCTGGCTTGGATGGGCTACTTGTGAAAACACAGTTCTTTACCTTTTTGGTTTTTTCTTTTTTTTTTTTTTTTTTTTTTCTCAACATGCTGCACATCATGAACCAAGAGCTTGTATGAAACTTTGGGAAGGGATTTTGTGAGGCGTGGACTGGCTCAGCCCGGTACAGGAAGGGGAGCCATGGTCTGCCTGCTGAACCCATTATCACTTTTTTAATGTCAAACAGAGCCCCAGAGTGTCTCTATCTCTCCAGTGGCACAGATGACACTGTGATGAACACATGAATAATTTATAAGGCTCCTTTGGCACAGTCCTGGAATTCTGAAACACAGGCCCCAGGCTTTGCTGTCTGTGGCACTGACCCAAAATCCATTAGAGACTGTTGATGTTCATGATTTATTGTATATGAGCAAGGGTCATTCTTGCCAAATAAGTGTCTTTTGTGATTTATAAATGAAATACTCTAGCTTCATTTTCTGAGAAAATTCTCGGTGTAAGTGCACCCGGCATTGCAGGCTCTGGATTAATTGAGGGGGAATGGTAATGCATCATTGCCCTTAGCATTTAGAGCTGCCATTCTGGGCCTTCATTACTGCAATGAAAATGGTGCTGTGTGTTCTCAAATCTCAAATATTCCAGCAGTTCCCAAACACAGATTGCCACTCATTTCATGTGTCAGCAGGGCAGAGAGGCCCGATGAACAATTAGCTTAGCAGGCAGGGACAGCAGCCCTGCTAAGCTGCTCCTGATCCGATTTGCTCCCTGCTGGCGGATCGCCTTTCCCTCTGCCACAGTGTGCCCTCTGCTTTGATCACCTTCCCGAGCAGTCAGTCCACACTGAATAGGTTGGGCTCACTCCTCAACTTGTGCTGGAAGGGCATGGGGAGGGAGACTTGGCAGCCTGGCCCCTTATCTGCCCTCTCCAGCTGTGCCCAGGCTCCCTTTGAGGCTGTGTGTGCTGAACCTGAGCCCCTGGCCCGCAGCTCCAGCTGGCTGCTCAGGGCAGCGCTTGTGCAGACCTCAGGGAACCTCTGCCCCCCTCCTGAAGCCAGGCTCCCTCTGCTCTGCCACGTCTGGGAGCCCCAGCTGTTCCTATGGAAAGGGAACAAAGTAAATTGTTGTGAGGTTTAATGCCACACAAGGTCCTAAAACCGCTCTTGGGGAAATCTGAACTACTCTTGTTTGTTTTTTCTCTTCAGACATGTTCTACTCAGTGCAAAGGGTTTTCCATCCAGCAAATACAAGATACCTTCATGTTCTCTTCAAGAAGTCCAGAAAATGGCCACAGGTGTGGGTTTTCCCCCCAAGCCAAACCAGGGTCTTTGGCTGCATTTTAACATTTTCTGCACAGCACCTCAGCTGACCCCTCCATACCAGCCTACTCCAGAGTTATACTGGGACCAGTTAAACAGAGAGGGTTCTTTTTTCACTTGTTTGGTTTACAGGGATTTGGGTCTGCCCTTTTTTTTTAATTCTTGGAATTTTTTTGTTGGTTTTGTTTTTCTATGGATTTTATTTTTATTATTTATCTACATGGGAGACAATATGTCTGGGTATACCCCAGGTTGTAAAATAGCATTCAGATAAGAGAAGAAGTATCCCCCAGAACTTAAATTTTTGTTGCTTTCTTATCCACTGGAGATCTACCTGTATCTTCTGGTTACTCTGTCTGGCTTTTAAGCCAGCCACCTCATGGCAAGCAGGGTCTGATTTATGTGTGAGGCTTCACCCTGTATGTGACTGGTTAGAACACTCCTGGGTTTTACAATTCCCACTCCCTGAGAGGCCCCAGGTTTGCAGAGGAGGTGCTGGGGCTGCAGCAGCAGAGGGACAGAGCTGCTCTCCCTGGGCTGCACCCACAGCCCTGTCCCTCTGGGAGGTGTCAGAGCCACAGCACTGCCCCAGC
Organism: Cinclus cinclus; assembly: GCF_963662255.1. Lineage (NCBI taxonomy): Eukaryota > Metazoa > Chordata > Aves > Passeriformes > Cinclidae > Cinclus > Cinclus cinclus. The sequence goes on from NC_085063.1 coordinate 15,161,638, forward strand.
TCGGCCCAGTGCCCAAACTGGTTCTGGTTCAGCCCCAGTGCCCTGGGCTGGGATGCTCTGTGCTGCCCTGCACTCACCTTCCCAGAAGGAAACCCCAGTGTGCAAAATGCAGCACTCAAGGGACTTCCCCTCTGTCAAATGCAAAAAAAAAAAAAAAATTATCAGGCAGTTATTAAATAAAAATCATCTCCCTCTAACCTTAGAAATGTTTTCTAAAGGATCTGATTCTCCCATTTCCTGTGGTTGTTTGCCTGCATTTTCCTGAGAAATGATCACTGCAGGCTTTGTGGATGATTTCTCCCCTTCCTGCAATCACTGTTTTTGCACATTTATGGTTATTTTTATCATTCTCCCAGTCTATCTTAATAGTTTAGTGGCTGATTCTTGGTTTTGTTTTTTAAATAGTATTCTTCATGTACTTGGGTGTACTCACAACATCCATTTATAACCACAGAGGACTCTGGTGCTTGCTTCTGTCATGGTTTACTCTGGAAGCTGACGAGGTGCAGATATTTTCTGGAGTAGCTCTTACACTTCATTGCATGGCAGTTTTCCTTTAGTCAGGAAAGAAAAGCAGCTCTCCAGAAGCCAAGCAGAAATGCTGATTTTCCTCGGGGTGTGGTGTCCATGCCAGGGCAGTAGTGGTTAGAACTGCTCCAGCATTCTGGTTTGGGTTTTTAATCCTAATTGCTCCTTCCCTTGCCAGGGCTGAGCTTGGGCAGCTGGTTCCTGCCACCCTCAGCCCAGCTGCCAAAACCTGGCTTGCCAAAGTCCCTCTGAAGCTGTGGCTTTCCACTAACCAGGGCTAGTTAGGGTCCATGGGTTCTCACTTGCCTGGCCTTGGGAGAACCAGCCTTGCTGTAATTCCAGCTGGACTTCATGTGGCATCCTGAAAAAATAAGACTGCAGTTGTTCAAGCTCTCCAGTATAAGCAAATAACAAATTAGACCGACTTTACATCTTAGATTAATGTCTGTGGTTCTGGAAACTCTCTGATCACCTGGACCTTTTCAGTAGCTCTGCAAGAACATTGCCCTTTTTGCTTCCTAAGAGGAATGTATTTATTTTCCTCCTTTAGTCCTTACAAATTATTTCCCCGATCAATATTTGAGCAATTAGTGTTGCATGGGATGTGGAGGGGGAAGTCTGCTCGTCTTACAGACTCCTCTGCATGTGCTGGTTTCATCTATTTTTCCCTTGCTGTCCTGAAGGCTGAGAAAAACACGATGACATCACCCACTTTGCAAAAAGCTTCTCTGCATATCTGCATGTCAAGTAGGATGTGCACTTCCTTTCCTCCTCGCTGCCTCCACTTCCCACTTGTCCCTGTCCTGTTGGGAGCTCAGCTGCAGTGATCCCTCCCTTCTGACAGGCTATTTCTCATCTTTTCCTCTGCTCCTGCTATGCCTTTGCCAGTGCAATAATATCACATTTATCCTTGAAAACATGCAACTCCAATTCAGTAATCTCATTATGCATGCCTCTACATTCCTTGAACAGCTTTTCTCTGCTGCCCACTGCTCTCTGCTGCTAATCTCTGGATGCATTGCTTAGGGACTGGGGAGGATGCTCTCTAAGCTCTTTTCTTATTATTGTTGATAGTAGTGACAAAATAAGAATGATAAAAGCTTCTTGGAGATACATTTGTTACATCTAGAGCATTCTTCCCCCACATGGGCTTTCTATTCCTGGCCCTCCCTTATGGTGTGCAGTTTTCATTCATCTCTAAACCTGCCAGAATTTAGCATTTGGCAGAGGAAACCCCTCTCCTGAATCTCAGGGGTCACATCTGAGCCATGTCCTGTCTGTCTCCAAGGGTCCCATCACAGACCAGATGTTGACTTTGACTGTTCAAGTCAGACTGCCCATATTTTGCCTCCATCTGTAACTTTTTTTTTTTTTTTAGTGTCATAGACCTACTGCCTTGGCTTTTTTGCTATACATATAGGAGACTTTTTCCCTTCATCCAAAATGAACTCATATCTTCAGAGATCCTCAAAAGCAGAGCCTCATTCCAAAGCCTCTCCCCTGGGTTCAGGGATTTGCCACTTTGGTCTGTAGCTTATCACTGGGCTCCTAGCACAGCCCTGTCCTGTGGACACACAAGTGATTTCTGTTCTGGATCAATCTCTTTTCATCCTGCAGCTGCTTTCTGGATCTTGTCCTTCCAGTGGACTTAAATCTTTTGCCTGGGGAGCCCTAATTCCTATGTTTAGTTCCCTGCAGTGTACTCTGTCTCACCAGTGGACCTTCCCACAGCGTGCTGCTGCGCTGCCAGTTCCCAGAACCCCTCTCCATTATAGCCTCCACAAATTTCCAGCTGGGGGAGAAAGCCCCTAGCCACAGCCTAGTAAACCTGCCAGCTTGGTAGCTGTGTCCTGTGATTCTTTCCTGCCTCTAAAGGGACTTGCAGGGAGTCCCTGTACCACAGCCTGGCCCACGGCGTTGCACCCTGCGTCCCTCCTGCATGGAGGCATCTGCCAACACTGAGCTTGTTCTGAGCTCTCCAGGTGGGATCCTTACCTTCCAAAGGTGGTGCTTTCCCCAGAGCTGGCATTTCTGCCCCTGGATCCAGGCAGGTAGCTGCCTTGCTCTCCTTGCTGAGGATGGTTTGGGTTCAGCAGTTTCTGATCCCAGCCTGCAGCTCTGTGGCCTCTGGAGAATTCTATAAAAGGAAAGTTAATTGTTGGGCCTTGTATTTCTCTTGCTGTGCTCACCATCCAGTCCGTGGAGTACCAGTGTGCATGAACACGCGCATGTTGGCACACTCTTGGATTTTTAACTTCTCTTACTTCCTGCTAGGAGAGCCTGCAGTGAGTTTGTGGTCCTGCCTGAGCATCCACATCCCTGAGAGCCTGCCTGCCTCTGGAGGGAAGTGACAAGCTTACATGCTTGGGCTGAATTCCTTGGAGGATGTATGCTATAGAAGTATAGTCTATGCTATTTTTAAAGCACCAGCTCTCATTTGTACCTTTTGGAAAAAAATCTCTGAGAAATTAATTCCCCTCGCTGCTCAGTGCTCTCCCATCCTGTTCAGCCTGAGAGCAGACAGGCTTTGAGGTGCCAACATCGCCAGTCAAAAAGTAGAAAATCTTGCAACAATGGAAAATTCCTGTTTTGTTCAGCTGTCACTGCAGAGGTTTAGTAATAATGGAACTCAGAATAAAAGTGCTGGACCTAGCCCCCCAGGCTCTGCTGGTGTGGTGTGACGTGCACAAGGTGCGGGCGCAGCTTTGGTACCTGTGCAGCTTTGGCAGGTACCTGTGGACAACACCTGCACGTGTGGCCAGCCCTGCCCTGTGCTGACCACCACAGTGTCCAGAGCTGGCTCTGCAGAGCTCTGTGGAAAAATCCATCCTTCTCTTAACTCTTCTTACACAGTGATTAAATATCCTTGCTGTCACATTCTTCCTTTTACCCATTTCTCCAATCACAGTTTCCTTCTGATTTCTCATGATGTCAATGCCCCCGTGGAGAGGAATAACCCAATGTTACTTTTACAACATGAGCGTTGCTATTTGTCATTGCTAATGGCAAAATATTTATGTCAAAGAAAGTTCACAGCTGATCACTTAGTTCTTACAATAAACACAGTCACTATGATTTACTCTGGAGAGATCTGGCAGCAGCAGGAGCACAATGGGGTCACTGTGTTTGAGCAAGGCATTAATATGAGCCTTCTCTCCAGGAGCTCGACGTCTGTGTTGTCATGTTCAGGGCAGACAAGGATCAGATGTGATGAGAGGTGTGTGGTTTGGTTCCTAGGTCTGCTGGAGGCTCAGCTCCCTCCTGGGCTGGGTTGGTTTCCCAGGGGCTGTCCCGGGGAGCTGGTGGCAGACAGGGCTCCCTGCCCTCACCTCACTGCCTGCCCAAACTGCTTTAGCCTTGGCACTCCGTCCTTGGGCTGCCCTGCCCTGAGTTCCGTCCCTGGTGTTCACCTCCTGCCACTCCCAGTACAGCAATCCTAAACCTTGTAATGAGCTTCCTTCCCCCTGAACTCTGCTTTCCCCTGCTGTCTTCTTGCTTCTCTCCTGTCTCCTACACGGCCTGGCACTGCTGAATGTGTTTACAGCAGGCCTTGGTGAGGTCTTGTTGTGATTTCTAATGAGAAATTCTACCCTTTATTGCAGGGCTAGCCTGGAAGAGGGCTGAGGTAAGCACTGTGCCTTGGTGCCTGGCTATGGCCTCTCCCCAAGCACATTTATTTTCTAGGTCCTCAGTAACACCGGCAGCCCTAGTCCTGCTTCTGTGGAGGGTAAAAATCCCATTGAATGTATTGGGAACAGATGAGTATTATAGTGTCTGTGCTCATCAAGCAAAGCTCTCAAAGTGCTTTGAAAAGATGGATTAGTTAAGGCCAGGACAAACCTGTGGTATGTGTATTATCCCCATCTTAAAGTGAGGAGATGACCATTGCCCAAGGTCGTGAGGAGGACTGGGCAGGGCTGGGGGACCCTGGATTTCCTGTCTCCCACATCACCAGGACATTTTCATGGTCTAGAAGAGCTTCCCGTGGCCCCTGGCACTGCCCAGCATGGGAACTCACAGAGGGAAAGGGGCTGGCAGTCCTCTGGCAGTTTATCCAAGGGGATGGAGAGAGAAAACAACCCACTCCTGGTTTAAGCACTCATATTCCTACTGAAATGAGCCCAGCCTCAGTAAAGTGCTGGAAACCTGCGTCAGGTTTGAGGGATGAGTGGTTACAGGAAAATCCTTGGTTACAGGTTTTCCTCTGCTAGGTCTGAAAGCAGGAGATCTGTACTAGGCTGTGTTCAGGCAGCTCCAGGGAGGGGATGCTGCTAAAGTGTTTTGAGCAGCAATGGAGTGCAGGTGTCAGACTAGCACCCAGAAAAACCTGTGTTGGGAAATGATCAAATAAATCATAATACATCTCTGCTGCACTATATATTGATATGTATGAACTTATATTAAACCTGCCCATCCAGATGGGGATTCCTTTTTACCAAACTTAACCTCTGTAAGGAAGGTATTTATTTTCAATTAAGAGCTAATCTGTGCAAGCAGCTCCACTTTGAGCACAGCAAGTGCAATGAATGACCCAAGTGTTACTCAGCAGGAGTCTCCTCAGACACCACAACTGCCCCCTTTGGTAGAGCCTGGGCTGGGGTAGCTGGGAGCTCCTTCCAGCCTGGCCTTGAAGATGGATTTGCATTTTTTTGGTGTCCCCCCTTTCTCTAGTCACACGTCTCTCCCAGTCCCCTTGTGATTCCGGTGGATTTGTGCTGAGCTTTGCAGTTACTCTGGTCCAGTGATGTGGACTCTTGGTCCAGGGGCTGTGGATGATTTGTGACCCTTCCCTGGGCTGCTGGCACTGCACTGGGGGCACGGTGGCCTTAGCTCAGCACTCGGGCTCTTGGCTGTGTGTTTGGGCAAGATAAATTAACAGCAAAGCCAAAACCAAGCACCTGTTGGTATTCAACTAATATTGATGCCATCCCTCAGGTATCTGTCTAATCTGATAAAAAACCTACATCCCTGGCAAAACCTGGTGACCAGTCAAAGCAAATTGAAGGAACAATTTATTTGAAAGTTCTTTTTTTTCTGCTGTACATACTCAGTTCCTGTTATTATGAGTTGAACTCAATTCTGTTTGGACTAGGATTCATGCAGAGTCTCTAGCCAAAAGCACAGATTAGTTTTGTTTTATTTAGGTCCATTTGCTCTTGTTCGTTTTTGAACAAAATGGAGCTGTAAATCTCATTTGGAGTACATAAACAGCATAAACACCAGCAATGCTCTCTCATTGGTACTGATAGGCAAAATGCTTCTGAAGCATGATTATGCTCACCAGATGTTCAGACTCAGGATTCCTTGTGGGTATCTCTTAAAAAACCTCTCATTTTGCTAAAAGATTAAATTGAAGGTGTGAGCAAAGAGGTCTGTTGCAGCATTATCACTTAAAATCTTTTGTAGGAGCAGGAACTGCAGGAAGCTCCCTTTCCATGGCAAGGAATCTTTTCCATGTGCCAGCTGGGCTTAGCCTGGGTGGCTCAACGATATCCAGTGGCTACTGGATATATGTATGTATGTGTGTATATATATATATATATGTATGTATGCATGTATATATATAGGATATATTGGATTTGTAGTAAACAGGGAATAGAAACGTGCAGTGGTACAAGGCATCAGGAGCAGCAGCTTGGATCCCTGAGGACCCTTTTGGGTCACTGTCTACTCTTTTCCTGTCCTCTGCAGTGCTTTGGTGTCTGTCCATCCCTGGCTCTCTGTCCTGCCATCTGAGTGCATCATGTGCTTGTCCTCCCAGCTGCCTTGTCAAACAGAGCAGTGGGATTGTCCTGGTTTATTTGGAGAGGGTGCAGAGGTTTCTCCAGTCTGCGATGGAGAAAGGGACAGAGTTGTAATTCACCCCTGGTGTCTGGGCTCCCTTTTCCCTGGATCCCAGCCATAAGAGTTCAAGCAACAGCTGGGACACGAGACCTGACCCCTTCTGTGGAACTGCCCAGGAATCCATCTGAGGTTGGGTTTCTTCACATTTCTGGGAATCGGGTTTGTGTTTGGCACGTTCTCAGCTCTGAAAAACTTGGTTCACACAGATGTGATTCTTCTGTTTGTTTGAAAATGTCCATCTCCTGCTCTGCACACTTCATTGCTTCTGCAGCTCGTGCTTTTGTCAACCATAGTGACCACACATTAAACAAACTCCTTGTAATTGGTGCATTTGACTCCTTCCACTGTTAGCAGTGCCTGCAACATCCCTGTACTTCTCCATATCTGGCTACTCTCAAAAACTCTGGGTCCCTCAAGTGTTTGGATCGACAGTGAGTGGAACTCTCTTCCTCAGGCAGTGTTTGCTGTCTGCCTTCCTGATGGAATAAGGAGCTTTCACTCCTTGTTTACTTACTCATGAATTTTTGGTAAATCTGTCCTTCATAGCATAGAAGTTGAATCTTTTTAGAAAATAAAAGGATAAAAAAAAGAAGCGTTGTCTTCCCTCCTATCAATGTGCCAGAAGTTTATTAATAATACATAATAATTATACGTTGTGTTTCTTAGCTGCTTTCATGTGAGGATCTAAAAGTGCTTCATAAACATTAATTAAGTAATCCTCACGCCTGCCTGGTGCAGTAACTACTGCTATCAATCTGCACTGAAATATGACAGTGCAGAAGAGACAGTAAATAAGAAAATCTCCCAGATACAGACAAGAGCAAAGCAGGCACAGAAAGGCAAAGCAGGCTGGAGCAGATGCCATCATCCTGTGGCTGGACTTTGTGTGGCTCCAGCAGTTCCCCTGCCAGCTCTGCAGGGTTGGACACAGGCTGGGCACAGCAGACAGGAGATGTTCTTGACCAAGGCAGTGTTTTCTCTGCTGGCAAGAGGAAAGTTGTGATTGGCAGCAGAGCTGGTGGCAGCAGCTCTCTCTGGAGCAGCCTCAGCAATGGGATTTGCAGATCCTTGCTCCAAGAGAACCTGTTTGTTACCCTGGGCAGGAGGGTCCCCAAGGGGCAGCCTAGCAGCTGCATGCAGTGTCCCACAGAGGGTCTCTAACCCTCAGCTGACCACCCAGGGGACCCTCACAGGTTCTATGGTGTCCCCACATAATGCTGCTCCTCTTCTCACAAAGCTTTAGGAAGTCCTGCACAGGTGGGCTGCAAAGTTCACCTTAGTTCTTCCCTCTTCCTGGCACTGAACTGCTTGAGCACCTCTGTCTCATTCCCTTGGCTGGCATCCCTTAGGAATGGTTTTTGTTAGGGTAGAACAGAGGTGATAAGGACGTAACACTGAGGTTCTGTCAGCAAATGCCCCCTCAGTTTGCAGCTGTAACTCAGCCTATTGCCAGGGCACTGAATTAAACTGAACTGAACTCAGGGCAGACACCACACAGTTGTTGTTTGCCTCTGATCTTCCCCAGGTAAGAGTGTGATGGAGCTCAGCAGGGTTTGCAGGGCTCAGCTGAGAGGATCTGTGCCTTGGGAAGGTGATGCCTGTTACTGTGGGGCAGGTGGGCTCATGGCAGCAGGCTGGGATTGCACTGGGAAGGACCTGCAAAGGTTTGAGGTGTCCTCAGAGAGGTGATGTCATAGCTGGGGGGGACTGCCAGGACACGGCTGGGCTCCTTTCCCCGGAGTGCTGAACTCCCTGTGGTACCACAAGAGCTCTGATACATCAACCTCTAATTCCTCTTCATGCAGGAGATGTCAAGTGACATGACTGGCTTTTACTTTTGGTTTATTTTGATGAAGTGGTGGGTTTGGTAATTCCAGGTATATTGGATCTTGCTTACTGTTATTTTGATCCTTGGAAGTAAATTTGAAGCAGATGAAGTGCAGTCTAGGAATTACAATTAATTCCTACTGGCCAAAGCCCTGCTAGCCCTGCCTTGGCCAAAGCAGATGTTAGCAAAGGGACTTTTGGAGGACCAAGAGCCTCATGCTTTGTTCATGCCACCCAAGGTACTGCCAGATCCAGCACTCTGTGTGTGTGTGTGTGTTCTGACCTTTCCTGACTTCAGGTTTCTGTCTGTGGCTCACCAGGACAGGACATTTCTGGGCTGTGCTGATCAGGAGGTATTTCCCCCAAACATAAGATGTGCTGCATTCTAGAGCACATCAGGTATCAGAGTGCATTTTGCTAATTGACACATTTGTGCTCTCTGTCTGTATTTACACACAGTGTTATTCTACAGGTGTAACTTTAGACCTCCTGCAATCCCAGGGAATGATCTCATTTAACATCTGCAGCCCTGGCCAGAACTCCAGCACATGCCTGCTCAAATACCAGATTTTCATTGTGCTAGGCAAGTGCACCAGGTCTCACCAGAGGGGTCTTTGGCCTTTCTTTCCTGTCTGCTGAACACTGGGACAGGTGTAATTCCATTATTTTTGCATGTTCATTAAGCTAAAGAACACATTTGCTGAAGTTTCTGGCTATGAATGAATGGCCATGAACGAAACCCACTTGACTTAATGGTTATTTTTAAAGATGCTCTTAAGAGTTTCTGTGAAGTGGCTGTGAAATACATCTTAGTTTGCACTGTCTTCTGTAAAATTTGCTTCATGGCCCAGATAACTTGAGCATGGCAATGCCACTTCCAGGAGTTATAGATGTAATTAATTTAATCCATAAACTCTTTGTAGGAAGTTCTGTCTTTTTGTTCTGTGTTTATTTAGCACTAAGTAGAACAGGGTCTTGACTCACAGCTCGTGTATGCTACCCCAAAACGAGTAATAAATACGTTTTACAGAGAAAGCAAAAACTGCTGTAGAAAGGTATGGGATTAGTGTCCCTAATTGCTGATCCCATTAGCAGCCTGGCCTGTTTCCCCAGGAGGAGGAGGAGGAGGAGGAAGAGGAGGAGATGTGCTCAGCACTGCTCACCCCAGGCTGGGATCCCACGTCCAGCAGGGCTCTGAGCTGTGGGGAGCACTGAGGGGTTCTTGGGGACAATACTGGGGCAGTCACCTCCAAATCAGGGAGTGGGGCAGATAGAGGAGCTGTGCTCTGGCTGTCCCTGTCCCCCTGCCCTGTCCCAGCTGTGTCCCAGCTGTTTGTTCTGTCCCACTCCCCTCTGCCAGCTGTGTCACAGCTGTGTCCCAGCTGTTTGCTCTGTCCCCCTGCCCTGTCCCAGCTGTGTCCCAGCTGTTTGTTCTGTCCCACTCCCCTCTGCCAGCTGTGTCCCAGCTGTTTGTTCTGAGCTGCTCCCGGGGCAGTCCTGGCTCCAGCAGTGCCCTGTGATTCTTTCCTGCTCTCCTTTGGGGGAGGGTGTGAGGGAAGGAGGGTTGTACCCACAACTGCTGTGGTTTCACATGCAAATCAGGTGTCTTGAAGTTCATACAAGCCATTACTTGATCCGTGTGTGTAAAAGCAGGATAATTGTGTGAGTTGTGTGTGGAAATGGTCAGCAAATAAGAACCTTTCTGTCAACAATTCATTATCCTGAGGGAAGCTATGTCTCTTCCTAAATTTATCCTTTTTTTTTTCTTTTCCACCAGGTCCTTAAGCAGTTCATATCTTTGCTATCCTATCACTTGTATCCTGTATTATCACCTACTTGTTGGAATAGTTATTTTCCTTAGAATTTGCCTGGGGAATAAGCCATAACACTGGCAGAAGGCTCCTTCTTCCTGCTCACAAAAATGATCTTTTGCATTAAAAGTGCATTGGGACCCCTGTCACAAAGGCTATTTCCTCCAGCAAAGACACTTCACCACTGACCTTGCTGCTGTTGTCTTTCCCAGGCTGTTTCTGCTGTCCCAGTAGCTCTGTGTGCTTGAACCCAGCTCCAGGGCACTGCTCTTGGGTTCTCTTCCCCAAACTGAGGGAGGGCACAGCCTGTGTCCCATGGCAGTGCCGTGGCTGCGTCAGCACCTCTGGGTCATGGCTTTGCTCTGGGTTTCCTGCACCCACTCCAAGAGGGGATTTTTAGTGTCTTGCACTTCCGACCAACATCTGCAAAAATCTCTCTTTGGTTTTGAGAGATTGAAAATCTCTCTTTGCTTTTCCCATCCTTGTCTGGTTGGACAGAAACCCTTTGGGCAGCACTCCTTTGCCCTGTACTGGTACATCAGAGCCGTAATTCCAGGGGCAAACCAAACACAGTCTGTGTTTTCACTGCCCTGCTGCTACAGCACCATTTCTGCCTGTGTTCCTCAGAAGGAACACAAATAAATCGGAGTTTGGCCAGCTGTCTCCTTTCTGATTTAGTATCCTAGGTGGTCAACAGTGAATGATTAATCTTAAATGTCACCTCTTTTCCTCTCAGACTAAGTCCTTAAACTGTTGGGATGTGTGAATACATTTCAGTAAAGCACCAATCCCTGTGCCAAAGAACAGAGCAAGCATGGCAAGGTTCCAGCCTTTGCACCTGTTCTGGTCTGCTCTTTGTGTGAAGTGCTGCATAATTGTCTTCTTCATTAGCTGCCTGCTGAATTCTGCTTTGGGAGGGATTAAAAACTCCAATGAATATGGATTATTTCAAATGTTTTCCTTTGGGGCACAGTACAGAATGAAGATTTTTGGAGCTATATGTTGGGGTAATAACAAGGGATGGAAGATGCCTTCCACCACCCTTTTTCAAAGTTGCCCCTTTCAGAGCAAGTGTCACAGAGAGCTGATCCCCCCCTCTGGGCACACACAGGGCTCTGACCCAGCTGATCCTTCCTGCAGGCAAAAGGAAACCCTTGCTAAGAGTGGGACACTTCAGCACACACTAACTCAGAATTGGAGTTATCTCCTCAAGGTCAACAGGTGTTAAGCAGCTTCTCACCATTAAGCATGTAGCAAAGGGGCAGGTTAGGGTGCATTTAAAGAACCCCATTCACTGAAGAGTCCAGGAGAGCGTGCTGATGAAGTTTTTATAAAAATAGGGACATTTTCCTCCTCCAGTTAAAATTCTTAAGTGCTTCAGGTTAATGTGACATCTGCAACAACCAAGAAGCCTACAGAGATTTGTTTCTGTGGAACAGATCTTTAACAATCTGAACTTTATTTTATGTTTTGGTCTGTTTGGACACTTCTTGTCACCTGCTATTTGTGCCTGTAACTGTGACAGTTCTGACCCAGGAGCTGTGAGAAAGGGCCAACACAGGGAAGGAAACCTGGGTTTTTTTCCCTCTAATTCAGCGACCAGTCTGCCACGGCACATTCAGCTCAAGTCCTTTCCCTCCCTGGTGAAAGCAACATTTGATTCTCTCTCCTGCTAGCATTGCAGAGCCAAGGCTGCCCTTGCAGGAGCTTGGTTATCTCCATAGCCTGGCACGGGGCTTGAAGCTTTCTGTCATTCCAAAGCTTTTGCTGGGGAAAACAAAGGCATAAAACTTCTCCAGGAGTTTGTAGCAAGTGCTGGGGGGTCCCAGGGCAGCACTGCAGCCACAGGCACTGCCCAGCCAGGGAACAGCCAGGCCCTTCTCACCAGGTAATAAATCTCAGCCCTTAACTGGCTGTGCAAGGATGCTCTTCCCCTCCAGGTGAGGAATCACATGGCCATAAAATTTTGTAATGTAAACAAGGCAGATGCGGTCAGAATCCTATTTGGACAGATTTATAGCCTGACTATGGAGCAGCAACCTTGCCTGGGCTTTGTGCCACCAGGAATTAATATGCACCCTGGGCTCTGTTCTCCTTCTGGACAGTGTCCTTCTGCATGCTTGTGTGTTAGACTGTAAGCATGAGAGTCTGCTGCCTGCTGAGAGAGACTTTCCTGGGGAGGCTGTGCTGGACAGCCACTGCCCTGCAGATTGTGTGGAAGTGAGGGAGAGTGAACAGCCAAATTTGGGAGAGCAGCACTTCCCCAGCACGTGTAAAGCCTCCAGGCAGCTGGCACTGAGTCCTTGTGCAGTGATTATCACAAAGACACTCAATGTTTGCCATAGTTCCTGCCTGCACTGAGATGAAGAGGTTGCTGGAGAAACCACATCTGTTGACATTGAGCAGTGATCTCTGCCCTGCCCATATTTGTGGGAGGCAGTGGTCACGTTCAGCTGCAAATATCTACCCCAAAGCTTTGAACACAAATTCCCTGCTGCTCATTAATTGCAGTCAAATTAATTCAGCCAAACACGTCCACGTAGGCTTCACCCAGAGAGTGCTTTCGTGAGGTCTGTAGGTCCCCAAAGCTGCCTGAACTGTGCTGGGCTCTGCTGAAGGGGATGTGTGCCATGAAGAGCAGGGGTTGCCTGGGGCTCTGCAATGACACAGAAACAAAGGTGTCACAAAGATTAGCACCAGCAAACCCTCCTAGACACTGTGGTGGCAGCAGGGTCCCTTTTGAGTGGACAGGAGACCAGAGGAGGATGGATCATGGTGCCTCAGGATTTACCTCCTGTCCTGCAGTGCTGGGTGAAGCCAACACTTTATTTCCTTCTCCTGTGTCTTTTCTTGGAGCAGCTGTGATGTCCTTTGTTTTCCTCCTCTTCCAGGTGTTCACACCCAGAGGTGACCACAGGAGTTCCCAAGCTGCCCAGACTTGCTGTTTTTCAGCCTTCACTCTCAGGTCATCTCTTGGGTGTTCATTTGCAACTCCCCACTTCAAAAACATTGAAAAGTAATGAAGGAATTAAAGAAAAATGCAGAGAGGCAAGAGGAACCAACCCATTTTATTCCAGGGACTGTGGTCCCAGCACTGGAATTGGGCACAGATTTTCACCTTAGGCACTCGCTCACATGTGAAATCTATTCTTGTACCTGTGGAGTAAATCCCTCCCTTTTCTCACAGTGCTCCTGTAGAGGGGACTTTGGGCACAGTTTTGCAGCATCTGAACAGGCCAAATGACTTCCTTGTAAAGAAACAGATGAGGTGAAAGGACCTGGTTTTCTGATTGATGACTTAAGCTGTATTGGCCACATGGCAGCCACTCGGAAAGGCTGGTTGCTATGGGATTGCCTGATACCTTCAGGGAAAATAAAAAGGAAATAAAAAGCGTTTCTTTGGGTTCAGCAGTTGATGGTGTAGCAGCATAAATGCTAGGGCATCTGTTTCGGTCTGGTTTGTACTTCCCTGCTACTCACAGAGCTCTGGTTGTCTGTGGGGTTTCAGGTGAGGTGTAAGAGGCAGGTGGGCACTGGGATGCTCCGTGCCCTGTGCTGGGAAAGGCCTGAGGGAGCTCTGCACTGATGGTTCCTTCATGTCCCCATCCCCACAGAGCCTCCCTGCAGTGCCAGCATTTCTGCAGTGTTTGAACTCAGTCTCCAGCCTGGCTCTGTGCTGCAGGAAAAGCCCCCAGCTCTCTCCTTTCCCTGTGGCTGGTCCGAGCTGAGCCCACCAGGGCTCCTCACCACATTCCCAGAGCAGTTCAGGGTCATGGTCACAGACCCTGAGCCTTTGGGAAGGTGCAGAGGGCAGGTGCAATGGCAGGTTATTTGCTGTTATTTATTTGCTGTTATTTGCTGTTTGAGGTAAGCAACACACACCACATTCAAAATTCAAAACCCCATCTAAATACAGAGATAAGAGCAGGGTTGTAGTTGAGATTTCTGGGCAAATGCTTTCCCCACTGCTGGGGGAAGGCTGTAAAAGTTCTTAAACTGTCAAATTTGCTCTTTTTAGATTTTCTGAATGATACAAGGAGGTTTGCGTGGAGTAAGGTGTTTATATTAGCAGCACTAACAACGATGAAGGTCAAAGGCAATGTGGAGATGTTACCCATGGGATCCATCTTTAATGTAGACCAGCAGACTTCTAAAATTCTTCCCACTGCCCTCTTGCCCCCTTCCCATTATTAACATTCAGGGAAGTTCCAGGGAAAAGAGTGCTCTTAAAATTTCATACTCTCATAGAGGTGCAAACTACTGCTGGGTGTTAAAGAGAGATTTGCAGTCATCAGGATGGCAGATGCTAAAGGCTCCTGAGCTTTTTAGAGGAGAGCTGCTCATTGACTGCAGGACAAGGGTATACAGAAGGATTAGCACTCAATAAATCCACCACAGGAGTACCAAGATGTTATTACTTGGGTTTGGAATATCCTGAAATAGCTCACCACCTTGGCAGTTTTGCATCACTGATGTACTCTCAGCTGGATAATATGACTTCCTAGAAATGGATCAGATAAATCGAGCTGTTTTAAGAGTGTCTGTCTCTATTTTTCATATATTTCTTCAATCTGTGTTCCAGGAGAAAAAATCATATTCTCTGGGGGCACCATTCATTCATACACAGCTCCAGATGCAAACACCAATAAACCACAATATCCTTAATTAACAGCCCCAGAGTGCATGACATCAGGCAGGTACTACCAGCACCTTAGAACAAAGTACACTTGGAACCAGGTGCAACTATTTACCAAAAGCCTCCAGAAAGCCCGCAGTAAAACTGTTTGTTTTTCCAGCACGTTATGCACTCACTGTTATTTCTCTAGATGGAAGAAGCAATCTGAGACACTAAAAATACCCACCTTAGAACAACGGAGCTGTAAAATGATGTTAAATAAACCGTAACTCAAGGAAATCTTCCTCATTACAGTTTTATCTTCTGGGTGAGGCAGAAAAGGTTATAGGGCAGGATTTTATTTGGGGGGCACCGGGCAGTGCTCTGGGGACACCCGTCAGCAGTGAGGACATAGCCAGGGGGACACAGCAGGACAGCTGCCCTTGGGAGCTCTCTGGTGCAGGATGTGAGCCCTGAACTCTGTCCTTTGGGATGAGCTGTGCTCTCAGGGCAGCCAGAGAGGAGGGGCAGTTTGTATTTGCCCCTGTGCAGGGACGAGCAGAGCTGGGAACGGAGCAGGGGCCAGGGCTCTGTGCCCTGGGGAGCTGCAGAGGTAGTGCCAGGCAGGGCAGGGCAGGGCAGGGAGGCTGGAGGACCAGGAGCACTGGCTGTGTTGAGGACAGGCTGCAGAGAGGCTGTGAGCTGTGAGCCACAGGGATGTGGGGCTGGGGAAGGTCCTGTGTTACCTGCAGGCTGTGAGCTGCAGCCTGGCACTCTGGCATTGTGGATAAAGCTGCAGCTGCACAGTGCCTTTGAAGCAGTGGTGTTCCCTGTTTCAGACCCAGGGACAATGGAAAAAAAGTCATTTTTCCAAAAACAGCTGGCATGTCAAAACCTAGATTTTATTTACTGACCTTTCCAAAACCCGTAACAAGAAGTCCTTTTACAGAAGGAGCCTCTGCCTCGTGCCTGGCTTGGGAAGCACGAGGGACCAGTAGGGCAGCTGCTGGGACCCTTGCAAGCCAGACATGGGATCTGGGCCCTTGAGCATGGGCTTGTACATAATTCATTGGTGTGGTTTTTTAAAAAGCCCTTTGCTCTGTCTTGTGTCAGCCACACGCTCCTGACTCAGTTGAACTGCTTATTCTTTCACTTAAGCTCTGCCCTTGTTCTGACAGAGGATTTCTAGTAGTTTAGTGCTTGTTATTAACAGCCTGTAGAAAGCTGCAGATGCTGTTATTTTCCTGGTAATGCAGAATTTCACTGCGCTGGGGTATTTTTTCAGCCTGTCCATCAGACAGATAAAAACACGCTCCTTTTTTCTCCACTGTCAGATTTTTCAAAGGCTCTTCCAAAGCAGGTGCATAAATTAAAACAAAATAGAAGTCAGAAGTCAAATGAAAACTCTTAAATCTGTACCCTACTGAGAGGGATTATGGGGAGTGGAAAGTCTGAGTCACTGGTGGCCACTGCCCGGAGCCAGAGCTAATGCGGCTCCTGCGGGGCAGGGCAGAGCCCCCGGGAGGGGCAGCCTGCTCTGCCCCTTGAAAACCCGCTTCTACTCCTGCAGATTTGATCGCCGCTGGAAAAAAAGGGAAACATGTTGGTGAGATGTACTTATCCTTTGATCTTTCCCTAAAGTCTGGTTTCTTGGCAGGATTTCCAGGTATTTCAGTGCTGAGAACGTGGCAGTGCTTTAACTCTGTTTTCCCAGTTCAGCCGCTGTGCTCTGGGATTTATCCCGGCCGCCCTTTATCTCTGCAGCCACACTTGCACATGGAAGCTGAATTAAACGCCCAGGGACAAACCCTGCCCCTGATGATTGTCTCCTCCTGGGTGACAGTGGTGGCCTGGCCCGCAGGAAGAGCTGCTCTCCTGGATGCCCCTCGGGCATTCTGGTTAATATTCCTCCCCTTGCACAACATCGCACAAATATTGAACTTTATAAATATTAACTGGGAAGATGAAGGTGCAGTGAGGCTGGAAGTCAGCTCTGGGGCTGCATTTATCTCCTTCAGTGCAGGGAAATACAAGGGACACCTGGCACATCCCATACAGGCACCCCATCTACACCCCCAAACTGTGCAGCCACCACCTGAAATCAGAAATATTCCCCACGAGACTGGCCTTTTTCTGTTCTGCTCCCCTGCGATCTTTTTTTCAGCCTTTTCCCATCAGGAGCCCATGGGATCCCAGCATACAAAACCTTGGGTTTCACAGCTCCTCATGAGTGGGAAAGGGAGAACTTGGCAATGTTCCCTCCAAACTGGGCTCTCCTACCAGCTCAGGTTTAATTTAAACCTGGTCCCTCAATGAAGAGTGGATTTGATTCCCTGTGTGCACTGACCAGGGGAGGCTGAGCCCCAGTGACTCTGTGTTAGAAAACAGCTCAAACAGACTGGTAAAAAAGAGAAACTGGTTCACTTCAGTCACTGTAGTGTTTGGAAGTCTTGGTTAGAAATGGGTGTAATTATGGATAGGACAGCCTTGTTGAGCAGTGTCCTTGCCAGTCTGGAGTTTTGGTTCCAGAACAGATGTCTGTAGGTTTCCACAGCATCTCAGACTTCCTCGTGTGTGATTTGGATTTCAGCAGATTTTTTCTGTAAGGGACAGATGCTGCCTTCAGTTGACACAGGTATGTGCAGCATCAGAATGGTGATGGGCTTGCTGAGTCCCAGATTTCCCCTCAGAGCTGGACAGAGGAGAACCTTAAAGCTCCACCCTTCAGCAGCACTATCAGAGTTGGGGTCCACCTTGTAGCATCCTCACTGAAAAATCTGCACAGCAAGCGCACTGGTCACTGCTTGGCCAGCGAGCTGCAGATGAGGGGGTGACAGGGTGGTACCAGCTCACCGGCACCAGTCTGGACCTTTCATCCTTGCCAACAGAACAACCTGAAAAGGGAGAGAACCAAAACCCACACTCAGTCTGTACTTCTGGTAATTTCTGAGGTTAGCAAGGGCTGTCTCAGTTTCAACTTCCACAAAGGCAGGTTCAATGGAAATGCAAAAACAATGCTTGTTCGTAAGGTTTATATTTTTACCCCAGGCAAACCCAGGATATGGGTTAAACTGAGGAATGCCTTGTTCTTCAGTTTATTCTCAAAACACAACACACATCCAGAGGGATATATTTTTTCTGTTAAGTTTACCACGCTATCTTTGTTAGATTCATTCCTGGTGATTCACTTGTCACAATAAGAACCTCAGCTGAGAAACAAAGCACGGCAGCCCCTGCGCCGGCGGCTCCGGGAGCGGTGTCGGGGTGTCCTGGCTCCCGTCACCTCTGCAGTTCCTCACTGAGAGCTCATCCACGAGGGATGGCTCCTGGAGCATGCCTGAATCCCCTCTGCAGTGGGGAGTGAGGCTGTTCAGCCCAGCAGTGCTTGCTGTCCCTCCAGCACCCGAGTGGCTGCGAGGGGCGATGCCCTTTGAAACGCTCTCTGTGCAGCACCGGCTCCCCTGGCCCGGCATAAGGGAGGACTTCAGTGCCAGGTACCCAAAACCCGGGGGCCTGAGGAGTTAAATTATGTTCTGGCTCGTGGTGACAGCTGTGGTGCCTCCCTTGGAGTTGCACTGACAGCTCTTTTCTGTCTGTGCTCTCAGTTTATCTCCTCCTTTGTTCTCCCCCCATCCTCCCCCACCTCTATCTCCTTTATTTCCACCTGCCCAGCCCAGCGTTCCCCCCCTGCAGCAGAGGGGTTTGTGGCAGGCTTTATCATTCACTCTGTTCTGGCCTGGAGGTGTCAGGGCCATTGCCATGGCACCTCTTTCCTTTTCCCTGCTCACCTGCCGAGCAGTGTCCGGCTGTGAGCGCTTCCAGCCCCGCTGTGTGCACAGTTTGTGCTGATTGATGCCAGCTCAGGGTCTGGCACAGCAGTGCCAATGCTTGGGTAGCTGGAAAAGTGCATTATTTGGTGTGATTTTCAGTGAGACAGTCCAGCAGTTCGGGGTTATGATGCAAATACTTTTCTGCCAAGGCTTACATCAGCTGTGCTGCGTTCCCACGTCAGAGCAGTTGCAATGATTTCCTTCGTGCTGACTAACACATCATGAAGGCTGTGGCTGGTTCCACCTCTTCAGAGCTTGACTCACCAGCTTTGTTCAGAGGATCAGTTGCCAGATTCGAAGTTAGACTTTATGAATCATATTTATTTATATTAGGGTAGTGCTTGGGAGGTCTAGTCCTGGGCCAGGAGCCTGCTGTGTTAGCGAGGTGCTGCACAGCATCCTGGCCCAAAGGCTTCACTGCTGCTTCTGAGAGGGAAGAGAAGGGCAGGGAAAGGCAGGAGTCACACCACAAAGAATACTACTTGTCTTCTTGCCAAATCTTCATAGGAGATGCTGAGAAGGAGAGAAAGCTTTTGCTTTCCCTGGGAGGGGAGGGAACCACACCACTGTGCTGCAGAGAAAATATTCCCTTTCCATACTGCTGCTAAAAGCAGTTACTGGTGTAAGATGGATACAGAGGTTTAGGTTTCATTGGCTTACCACGACTCTTTCATAGCTAAAAACTTCCTTCTGAGGAAAAGATAAATGCTCCTAGCATTGGCAAATGAGTGCATTATCCTCTAGATTAATTACTGTAAAGTGAAATTGGGTGCTCGTTATTTATTCAAAGCTTCACTAGAAGTCCTTGGTGGATACAGGCTGGGAGGTGTGACTGGGTGCAGAGGGAAGGATGGAGCCGTGGGGTGAGCTGGATCCCGGGCTGAGCTCTGCTGGGCAGGGAAGGGAGGGAGAGGAGGGTGGTTCCCACCGGCAGCCAGCGAGGGAAGGGCTGCTCTGGCAGGGAAGCACCACACCTTGCTCCACTGCTGACTCTTGTTCACACATAGCATTTCCTGGCATCTCCGTAGCATCATTCACTGTGCTTTCAGGCAACTCCAACTCCTTTTTTTTCCCCTCAGCGGTAGTGAAAACTCCTTCCTTTTTAACCAGTTAACAGGCTGGATCCCCCTGGCCTGTCAGCTGCGCTACACTGGTGTTCCAGGGCTGCCCCAGTGTGATGCTGACAAGCCTTTTCACGTGGAAAAGTGTGTAGAAAAGCCAAATCTTGTCCACACGTGTAGAGCCACTGAGTTCAGCAGTGCCAGGGCAGGGGTGAGCTTGGCCCCAGGCAGTTTATTCTGCAGCTGTTCCAGCCTTGTGCAAAAATATCAGTGGGATAATTGACAGGTCTGGGTGTCTGCTGCTGCCTTGTCTGCTTTTGCCTTCCATTCCTCACTGTGGCTTTGAAATGCAAATTGAAAACTTTATGTGGTCCGTCAAAGGGAGTTTGAGTTATTTTGATGTATTTTTGATGTGCTCTGGAGCATCACAAACTTTGAGGTTTACTTAGGAAGGTAAGAACCACTTCTCATCGAAGATGACAGCACAGGAAGGGGCTGAGGGAATTTGCAGCAAAGCTGAAGCATCACCACGAGGAGCTGCAGTGCTCACTGGGAGGTTCAGGCATCAGCATGTCAGGTGTCACCTCCTCAGCCCTTTTCTCTGCTGGCCAGAGGGTACCTGGAGCTGGGCTTGTGTGGGACAGGGGTAACTGGCTTTAATTTCATTCTGTGCTGCTGCTGCACTAGCACAGCCCCTCTTCTGGCTCTGTGTGTGTGTCCCTCTATGCACTGGGCTATTTAAACACCATGGTGTGGTGGGCAGAGCTGGCCCCATGCGTGGTGGGAGCACAGAGCCAGCCCTCCAGCTCCGGGGAGTATTTTAGGCACTGGTGTAAGACAAATGAGAAGCGCCGTTCCTTCAGTGGGCTACAGAAACTGGGTTGTATTGAAAGAAATGTTATATAAGGGCCTAAAATTAGCAGGATGGAAAAAGAAGTCTGCTAAATACTCCCGTCTCTCTGTTGACACAAGCAGACTTCCACCAGAAGGGGAGGGCTCCTTAATTAGAGTTTTCTGACGTATTCCGGAAATCAGGGATTGAAGGAAATCATGAGCCTGGGTTGCCCACCCCAGTGAGTTACTGTGGGGGGATGCTCCAGACAGCCCTGACCCGTAACTCCCTCCCCATGTAGGATCTGACTTGCCATGGCACAGCACAGTGGGGTGGGAACAGGGCCCGTCCCATCCCCATGGGAAGGAAATCCTGTCACCTGCACAGCTGGCAGCGAGCAGCAAATGGAGCTGGTGTTGGTGGATTTTTGGAGGGAGCCATGTGGGAGCCATTAACTGCCCCCTGAGACAGGCTGTCCATGGATGAGCATCCCTGCAGGAGGAAGCAGGGACCTGTTTGCCCCTGCTGGGCACCCAAACAAATGGATTCATTTTTTGGGGATGACCCAGGTGTTGAATTTGAGCCTGGTGTGCAGCACGACTGAGGTTTGTTCTCCCAGCTTTTGGCTCTGCCAGCAGACTTGTTTGCTTTTCATGGTCTATCCCATAAGCTGCAGCCTTCCAGTCCTTCCTGCCCCTGTAGATCCCGGCTGTCCGTGCCTCTTTCCCCAGAGCAGTGGTCCAGGAGTGCCGGGCAGGTGCTGCTGTTTCCTGGAGCCCGGGCACAGCCCAGCCCAGGGCAGGGCAGGGCTCTGGCCATTTCAGAACACGCTCGGGGCCAGGAGGGAGCAGTGGAAGGGCGGAGGGGGGCAGATCTCCCCCAGGGATGCTGCCTGGCTGCGGGGAGCGCAGGCTCAGCCCGGCGCTGTCAGCGCTGACAGAAAACATCCCTGACAGAAAACATCCATCCCACCCCCGCGCCGGCATCGCAGGAAATCACTTTATATAGAGGTGGGAACCACACTCCCCGGCGCCGGGGGTTGCCTCGCACATGGCTCCAGCACCTTCCCAGCAGCAGCAGCAGGAGGAGGAAGAAGCCGGGCTCTGGCTCCCGGAGTGCCTGGCCAGGTGGCCCCGGCAGGTGCTGCCTGAGCCCAGTCCAGCCCAGCCCAGCTCAGCCCAGCTCAGCCCAGCCCAGCCCAGCCCAGCCCAGCTCAGCTCAGCTCAGCTCAGCTCATCACCCTCAGCCTCCCCTGGCCCTGGCAGCACGGCTGCTACAGCTGCAGGTGCTGGGAAAATGGCTAGCAAAGCTGTTTTCCAGCTGGGTTTGTTTCTTGGAGTGGGCTCGTTTGGGGTTTTCTCCCTGTAGACAATTTGGATTCTTTTTTCCAAAACCCTGAAATTATTTGGAAATACTTTTGCAAGGATTCAAGGAAATTGTAGTCCTGTGCCTTGTATGTCTGTTCCTCCCTCTGCTCTGAGATCCCAGGATTGAACACAGGATTGATTTCCTTGGGGTACCACGTAGGTTCATGAAGGGAGCAAGCCACAGAGTAAGTGAAGTTCAGGAGTTGTTGTCCAGAGGTAAAGATTAAATTAAGAGGTATTCACACATTAGATGCCACAGCTGAGAGAATAAGAATCCAAGAACTAAAGCTGTGAGTTATTATGACCCAAACAAGAACCTGTTGGTGTTTCTTGGGGAGTCAGAGCTGAAGCCTTGCTCAGTGCACCCAGGTCCCTCCACACCTGCAGGGTCTGCTCAGGACAGCACTGGGGCAGGGGCAGGGCTCTGTGGCCAAGCTCTGAGTGCTCGCCAGGAGCCAGGGACTTCCATTCCTCTCTCCCCATTGCTTTGCTGGGATACTGCTAAGAGCCAAATGGGAGATTCACTGATGAGAATGGGATGAGTTATTTTTAGGAGGGGCTCGTAAATCACCTAGTATCTCAAGTTTTTGTTTTGAAGTTTAAAATCAGACAATGGAAAATAGTGCTCCCAGAGCAAATAAACATTCTCTTTCTATTGACAGAAAAATAAACATGGGCTGCTTAAATATCTGTAGATCATAACTTATTAATCACATGAGAATGAAAAAACACAAGCTCACTGTGATCCCAAGAAAAGTATGAGTCTCAGGAGTGTACGAAAGGCTGGGAGAGGTCAGGACTGTTGGAGTTGGAAAATGAAACAGTTGTGGTTTCCAGGCTGGGATGTGGCATGTAGAAGGCTTTAGTGTCTCCAGACTGCACTGGGTAGGGGATTGTTTTGAGGTGGTTCATTATGTAGGACCAAAAGACTGCATGTATATATTTATTGAGCAGGTACATACACAGTACCTGTATTTATAGACATCAGAAACCTGCTGGCCATCTCCCACCTGCTCACCCACTAGATCTCCCAGGCACTGAGAGGCTGTTCCTGCAGTGCAGCTCACAGAGCTGTTTGGGGCTGCCAGTGCAGATTTATGTGGATATGGATACTTGACCAGTCAGGGTAAAAGATGGCTTCAAAACTGCAAACCTTTTCTGGCAATAGAAAACATCATAATTTCCAGTTTGGAGACATTGCTCTTTATCCTGAAAGCATATGCAGTATCTCTAGCATTGCATTGCTCCATAATTTTTAATTATCTCTCCCAATCACCATCCAATGGCTGGGAATCTATCATTGGACCTTTTCTTGGAGCAACAGCCCAGTGCTGGAAGGATTGATCACCTCCTTCCCAATGAAAATTGACAGAGGCTGTGAGCTGGGAAGCGCAGAATCCAAAAAGCAGAGGCAGAAATTCTCCAGGGCAGTTCTGTGCTGGCAGCACACGCTGCTGTCCCAGGGCCTGGGGCTCCCATCTCTCCCTGCATCAGCTCCTGCTTCAGGACAGCCTCAAGACTTTCTCACCTTGTGTCTTGCAAGGGCCAAATTGATAAGGTATTTTATCTGTAAAGACTCTAAGAAGTGACCGAGTCATGGGTCTGTTCAGCACATGGTCCCAAGCACATAAATCCATGAAGAGAAGCTTAGGAAAATTGTGAGTTAACTCTTATAAAACGTTTTCTGTTTCCCATGGTATTGATACCAGTCAATTTCTGTTGTGCTGGAAAAAAAATCACCCAATCCCTGAGAACACAAATCAAATTTAAATCCCAAGAATTGTGCTTTTCTTCTTTAGCAAAATATCTGCAGAGACAGAGCTTTAGAGCTTGCTTTTGATTTTGGAGAGAACCAATTTAGAAAATAGTGGGAAGGTGGTTTCCAGTAGCCATAAATCCAAAGAGCTTTTACAGTTTTGTCTTTTCAATTACAAAATGACACTTCACTGTGGTTATGCTTACAATCAAGATATGAATTTCCAAGCTCTCTCCAGGCACCTTCTAATTCCAACACTTCAGGCAGTTTCTTCCAAAAAAGGGCTCAAACCTCTTTTCTTGCCACAACTTCTCCAAATTTCCTCCCTTCAGCTATGGAGATGCCAGATTTGCAGATGTGGTGATGGCTTGCATCTTCGAAAAGAGCATCAAGCTGTGAAAGATTAGAGGAGCAACTTGCACAAGGATTCCAGCTGGGCAGTGAGGTCCCAGCTGTAAATGGCCAACAGAGTTTGTTTCAGGTGTGCTCCAGTGCAGTGGGACGAGGCTGGGCTGGCTGGTTTTCCTTTTATCCAGCACTCACAGGTCAGTATTGTACCCAGCACCCAGCTGGCCAAGTCCAGGGAGGTGGCTCCCCAGAGATCCCTGGTTCCTGTGCAGCCCTGCCAGGACCCAGTGCCCTTCTCCAGGTCTGGGCTCACAGGATGATGTGTCCAGGGCTGCTCAGAATCTCTGCCAAGGACTCTGCTGTGCTCCAGCTCATGCCCAGCCACCTCCCACTGCAAGGAAATACCCTGTGGTATTTAGGAAAACCCAGCACTTAAATCCTCACTACTCAAAGGGTAGAGATTGAATTTTTTTCCAGAACTAGGAGAGGAGATTGTGAAATCCTGCAGCTGTCTCTGAGCTTTGCTCTTGCTGGGTGGGAGGCCTGACCTCCCTGTGCTGCCCAGTCTGTACTCTTTCACAGGAAGCTTCTGCTTTTCTTCAGGCTCCAGCATCTCTCCCAGCCCTCCTTTGCCCTCCCACTATCAGCGGGAGCCACATGCACAGAGCATCCAGCTTCATCTTTTGAGCAACTTCAGATGCAGTATTTGAAGGAAAAAAAAAAAAAAGAGTTCTCTCAAACTGTCCATCTCTGTGACCTTGAGTTAGTTTAAATAAACAGTTGTCTTTTAAGGTCTTACCACCAGTGAAAACTTGTCTTTCTGTCTGCCAGTGCAGTTCTTAGTGCTGCTGGTTTCGCTTCCAAAAGCTGACAAGCAGAAAAACAAGCTCCCTTCTCCCTTCCCTGTTTCCCCTCTGTAAGTCCAGGCAGTTGCAGGATGGCTGAATTCCCCCTGCAGTTGTTTCCAGGGGGGTTATTTGGAGATCCTGCTCTTACAGAGGGGTGCCAGGAGCCCCAGAGGATCTGGGAATGGTCACAGGATCTGGGAATGGTCACAGGATCTGGGAATGGTGTGTGCAGGGCAGGGACAGTGCCTGCTCTGGCACAGCTGCCTGCACACACTGAGGAGGGTTTTCCACAAACTCTGCACCTTCTATCCAAACCAGAGCAAAATTTTCTTGAAGGCTTTGTCACGTCCTCATTTTTGAAACGGGAGAATGTAATTCAAAGGGAAGAAGTGACTCACCCCAGCCTGCACTGGTGGGAGCTGCAGGGTCAGAAGGAGCTGACCCCTTGGTTTTCTGCCTCTAAAATATGACCCTGTCCTTCTGTCTGCTGACTGGTACAGCTTCAGGAAAAGACCTCCAGGCAGCTGTTGGATGAATTTCCATCGATCTGGGCAAGAGGAGAATAAAGAATGGAGAAACAGAGACAGGGAGGGGAATAAATCAGGAGGGGCATCCTGGGGGCTTATCCCAGAAAAGTTTAAAAGGAGCAGCTAGGGAGACTGAGTCTTGTTTGATGCATGCCAAGAGCTGTGAGAAAGGAAACCTCACTCCTGTTTCTTTTCAGGGAGCTAGGGCTGTTCAATCTGCATAAATAAGTAGGATTTCATCAGAGAAATGCCTAAGTGTTTTGTCAGTTTTTCCTAATTAATTGGGTCATCTTAGTGGGGCCCCAAACTTTGATCCAGATCAAACAGGGATAAGTCTGGCTATCAGGAGCAGGAGCTGCTTTCAAAGGAGCAAGCTGCGAGCTGGAATTGCTGCTGAATCTGATGGAGCAAATACCCGAGCCATGCACAGAGCCCAGGACCTTAGGCCAAAAGACTTTAAATGGAGACATAAAACAAGAGGTGGAGATCTTGCAAGAGGAATTAAAGTAGATCTAAGACGGCAAGAGACTTTGCAGAAGGAATTAAAATGAGATTAGAGCAAATTCTAATAAAGAGCTGTAGGCTTCAAAAAAAAAAAAAAAGTTGAAGGAGCCTCTGGAAGATTCCCAGAGAGGCTGTGAGAGCCTTGGAGGCAGAGCTGAGTGTGCTGGGGAGGGGAGAGGAGGGGAGCTGAGCACGGTGCAGCCTCCCTGGGCACTGGAGAGCCCCAGCCCCTTTGGCCAAGGCAGGGCTTGCTGAGCAAGGGGAGCTGCAGCAGGAAGGGAAGGGGAAGGGACGGGGCTGGAAAAGCACCTCCAGAAGCAAAGGAGAAGAGGCAAAGAGCAATCAGATCCTGGCTGAAGTGAGCCCAGCTAGCTCAGACCAGGAATTTCCAGTGGATTTCCAGGACTTGCACATTCATGATAATTAAACAAAGTGCCAGGGAGCACTGGGACAGACCTGGGTCCTAAACCTTGGCTATTCTGTATGTCCAACATACTTGTTTTGATGAAGATATTAGCAACTTCTAGATTGTTCCTGGTAATTAGATGCCAATCTTGTACAAGGTCTTTCTTTCTGTGCAGTGAAAATTTCATGTTGTTATCTTGCAGCAAGGGACCATCTCTGACTGACAGCACAAGAGCTTTGCAGCAAGGAGAACTGGTAGGAGCTTGGCAATTAGAGCCTATAAATGGCATCTCCTTTGAATGCTGGATAATTTAAAGTGATTAAAGACAGATTAGCCAGGCACAACAAGTGAACAAAGGAATGGATGGCAGGGGTGTACCCCAGGCTGGTGCATTGCTGCAGGACCCTTCCTTTGCATGGCCAGGAGTGAAGTGGTGTTTGAGCAGCAGGATGGAGCCCTCTTGGCTCCAGTCATGGGCTCAGGGAAATGGAGAAGGCTGAGGGGTCAGTGCCCACAGAGTTGAGTGCTAAAATCCAGAATGATATCCTGTGCTCAAACAAATGAATAGTGGCCCTCTCCTCTCCTCTCCTCTCCTCTCCTCTCCTCTCCTCTCCTCTCCTCTCCTCTCCTCTCCTCTCCTCTCCTCTCCTCTCCTCTCCTCTCCTCTCCTCTCCTCTCCTCTCCTCTCCTCTCCTCTCCTCTCCTCTCCTCTCCTCTCCTCTCCTCTCCTCTCCTCTCCTTTTCAGACCTCTCAGCTTCGCCTGCAATGTGCTCTGGCAGCATTCATGCATTGTTTGGTTGAAATAATTTCTAGCTGGCTTGTGAAATCCTCCCTCCTCTCATCAAGGCAAGTCAAATGACCTGAATACCAAGCAGAAGAAACCCAAAGCCAAGCCATGTGATGAATGTCTTGTGCAGTACTTCTGTAGCTGGTGCTTCCACCCCACCTCTGTGGCTGTTTTTGCAGTCTGGGCATGCCTTGGATGTGGCACAGTGTCTTCTGGAAGAGCTCTGCAGGCCTTGTTCACAGGGCTGCTGCTGCTCATTAATCTGTAAACTGTCTGGGAACTCTTGTCTCAGGAATTACATTTGGTTGCTTATCAGTTCTGTCAAAATCCCCCTTGATGGCTGCTTCAGTAAACTCACACAAATCTTATCAGCTGTCCTTGCTTCATACCTCCCTAAAACTCTTTAAATCAGCAAATAGGCTGGGAAATTCAGTGTAAAAGTTGGGGTGTTTGGTATGAAAGCATGGCTCACACCAGAGACTCTTGTCGGGACTCAGGGGAGAGTTTGTATGCTTCCCTTTCTGAATCCCTTTCCCACATCTCAGGGGAGCTGTTGTGTGTCCAGAGCAGGAGCTGAGGAGCCAGGAGGGCACCTCCTGTCAGCAGCCCCCTGCCAACCCACATCCCTGACCCTGGGCAGGCTCTGAAAGGCTTCTGGGTGCCAAGAGATGTGCACTGATGGTGGTTCTGTGCAGGACCTCAGGCAGTTTAAGTATCTGATGATTTTTCTCGAATAATATCTCTGGGCCAGGAGATTTCAGGCTGCATCAATCACAGCTGAATTTTTGGTGAGTCTGGGCAGCATTGGGGTTTCTGCTGCACTCACGTTTCAGGATGCTCACCAAACTCTTTGAGCCTGAAGCCAGAGAAGCTTCAGGCTCTGAGTGCTCCTGGCTCCCACTGCTGTGCTGCAGCTCAGCACTTTCTCACCACGCTCTCGTGCCTCTGTTTGCCATCAGCCTCATTCAGCTGAGGACTCATGGCTTACTGACAGTGCTCTGCAATGGCCTGATCAAAGAGAGACGTGGGTGAGACATGATTTGAATCATGGTCTGCCTGCAAGAAATGGAAATATTCCTTTTTTTTCCCTTGGAAGTCTCATAGCACCAGGAAATGCCTTTGTGGCAGCAAATGTCATTGAAGGAAACTCGTTAGCCCAGGACAAGATTGAAAAATAGCAGTGAATACCTGGATTTCTTTGAATTCCTGGCTTATGATGCTTTTGTGCCCAATCTCATTTGCAGTGAATTTGCTCCTCAGGTTTCCAAACCGTTTATCTCAGCATTGCAGGCACACAGAAGATCCCACAAACGATAGCAGGGGTAATTTCCCAGCCGTGTCTCATGTCTCGGGGAGGGAATGCTCCGTGTGTTCAGCAGGAGCTGTCAGAAAAGGGCACTGGGAGGTTTCCATGGCAGCTCCTTCCCACTGCTGGAGCCACAAGCTGTGAGTGGGGACACTTGAAAAGCAGGAGAAGGAAAACCCAGACACCCCAGTCATTTGGAGCCTGCAGGGCCATCAGTGGCCCTCGTTTTGTTGGTGGTGATCTGACCCTGCAGCGTTTGGAGAAGCTTGGGAGGGCTGGACTGGGCCCACAGAGGGGGACCCCGGCGTGTGACGAGGTGAGGGGGGCTCTGAGCATCCCTCCCTGGGCTGCACTCCTGGAGCCAGTGCCACGGATCACAACGGGAAAGGGAAACACCGAGCGTGGAACAGATTTGCTGGGGCTGCTGCAGCTCTTTTATCCCCTCATTATTCATTGAACTGGGCCCTCCAGCACATATTTTTTCACCCACAGTGAATAACATGAGATTTTTCCTTGTTTTCAGCTCGGAGGGCCCTTGGCAGCAGGTTCTGGGGAGCTCAGTGCCTCGGCAGGCGGAGGAGCAGCTCTCCAGGGCTGCAGGCTGGGACATGGAAACCCTCCCAAGTCCTCCCATAGGGAAAAGCACACGTCTTTATCCCTGCAGCAACCTTTCAGGATTCCCACCTGTCAGCACCCCAGTGCTGAGGGAGCAAGCAAAACGAGCTGTGTTTTCCAGCACATCCTTGTTCCCGTGGAGCAGCCGCAGCCCCGATGCTGGAGCAGGCTGGATTGATGAGCTGGTGGAGCAGCAGCAAGGGAATGTTCTTATGGGCATTGCATAAGCAGGGTATTTGCAGATGCAGGCGAGTTCTTGTGCTGATGTCAAAGAGCAGAGCTCAGCTGGAGCCAGTGCAAATCTCCACCCACTGAGGATCAGCATGAGGGGCCAAAACTCCAAGTGTTTTGTTTTCAGGGTACCAGGAAAGTATTTCAGGGTTGTGGTTTTTTTTCTTCTTGCAGTGGAGAGCTGATGTAAACAGTGGTGTGAAGCAGCTGTCTCAGGTCTAAGGACTCTGCTGGCCAGGCTCTTTGGCAGCTACTGAAGTCACAGGGTGCTCTGGGGGAGGTTATTTCTGCACATGAGACTTGGTCACAGGCCAGTTTCAGAGACCCTGTTCAGATATTCAGGTTGAGACTTTCCCACTGTGAGCCCAGGTCTGGTGCCCCTGCAGGCTCCTGTGATGGTGATCACAAACTGTCTGGGCTAAGGGAGCCAAAGCTTCCAGGTCCCCTGTGCTCCCAGCTGGGGAGGCAGAGTGCCTCGTGCCAGAGCCTTAGACAGGGACAGTGCACCTTGCAGAGGCTCAGAGCCCCGTGACACTTCCTAACGTCCCAGTGAGACTCAGGTGTGCTGGAAGAGGGAAGAGCAGTGCTTGTTTCCATGACAAGGAGTCTCTCTCTGCCTGGGATCTCCACATCAGCTTCCTGGCAGGCAGCAGCTGGGGAGAAGCCAAGCCCCAGGTGGATGGCAGCACCCAGGTACATAACACACGTTGGATCGAGGCAAGAGGAATTCCCTCTCCAAGGGCACTTTTCCAGCACAGAACCCCTTGGAGCAGCTGTGGGAGATGGGTAAGATGGACAGTGGCTCCTGTCTCCACCCAAAACCTCCCCTACCCGAGCTCCAGTGAGTTGCTGCCTCACAGGGCAGCCCAAAGAGCACTGCTACCCCAAATCATGAGCTGGGAGCACTTCAGGGCAGGGACCCTCTGCAGCTTGGTGCCTTTGGATCAGCCTGTGCTGGCCTGCCCAGTGCTCTGCAGTAATTCCTGTTAAAAACACCTTCTGTCTCAGGGCTGCTGTCAGATCTCTGGGTTCCTCTCCTTTCCCTCATCTCAGGAGGGGTGGGCACTGGAGGGCTCAGAGATCCCTGCAGTTTTGGGGCACTGGAGGGCTCAGAGATCCCTGCAGTTTTTGGGGTGCCCGCGGTGCCCTGAGCCCCAGCCCCACCGCTGGAGCCAGCGCTCTGTCCTCTGGACTGACTGCAAAAAAGGAATTATTTATGTCTCCTGCATATTTCTGGGCCTGACTGCCAAAAATGGAAAGCAGCTCTGGGGCACACTGGTGGTGCAGCGCTGGAGCAGCCCTGGAGGGGCACAGGCAGCCAGAGCCCCCTGCCCTTCCCTTGGTGTCCCTGCTCAGAGAGGGGGGCACGGGCAAGGGGAAGGGGCTGGGGGTCCTGAGGGTGTGTGGGGGATGAGCTGCTCAGAAATCACTGAAGGTTTCAGTGCAGTCTCTTTTTCCCTGAAGTACTTCTTATAAAAAAAAACAAAAAAAAACCAACAAACCCAAACCTTCTTTTTAGCTCTGTGTAATGGATAAAAATAGCTGATATGTTCTAAGCGAGGCAGAGGCGTGCCTGCCCCGAGCGTGGCTGTCCTGGTTCGTGTCCCACGGTGTCTGAGTGCAGCAGCCCTGGCACATGGCTGCTCAGGGAGGAGCTGGCTTTGGGAAGGAGGGATTCCAAACACCAAAGTGATTAAAGGGGTCTGTCCCCCAAGAAGAGAGCCAAAATTATTCTGAACAGAAATTAGATAATGTCTGTTTAAACATGGTGTTCTGCTGCATGTTGTCATGTAAGCAGGAGGCTGTGGGAGAGCAAAATGGGAGCAGGGACTGTGGTCCCACCACCTGAGAACAGTTCTGGGTTTTGGAGATGCTCAGACCTTGTCCGGGGTTTTATTAGGGTGGAGCTGTGCCCCAGGAAAAAGGGGTTTACTGTTGAAGCCACATAACGTGGCTAAAAACTTTGGTTTTGTTAAGAAATCTGCCAACAGAACCACAACATTTCAGTCACATCTTCAAATTAAGATGCTTTGTGGGCTGTGTTAATTTAGTCTAAATTCCCCACTGGAATAGCCCAAATGAACTGATGGTCTTGTTTTCTTTAATTTTATGTTAAATACGGATATTGTATTTAACTGTAATTTCCTTATTACAGTTAATATTCATATCATGCATACCAATCTGGTTAAAGCACAGCATTCCAATGAGTCAATTTTTCCTTGAACTTCATTCCATAGGAAATGTCAGGATTTGAAGCTTTTTCTCTCCAAGGCTGGAGGATTTTATGATCCAAACCTGTAGTAACCCGGATTTCCTGTGGCTGGCAATTGTGGTTCTCTGCCCACTCATCTCAGCCAGGCCTGACTGCAGCTGCAGCCCTGGGGCCGAGCTGGGGCTGTGCCAGGTGGGGACGGATGGGACACGGGGGGACACAGCTGGACACAATGGGACACAGCTGGACACAATGGGAGCACAACTGGACACAGGGGGACACAGCTGGACATGGGGGGATACAGCTGGACACAGTGAGACACAGCTGGACACAGTGGGACACGGGAACACAGCTGGACACAATGGGACACAGCTGGACACAGTGGGAGCACAGCTGGACACAGTGGGACACAGGGGACACAGCTGGACACAGTGGGAGAACAGCTGGACACAGTGGGACACAGGGGACACAGCTGGACACAGTGGGAGAACAGCTGGACACAGTGGGACACAGGGGACACAGCTGGACACAGTGGGAGAACAGCTGGACACAGTGGGAGCACAGCTGGATACAGGGGAGCAGAGCTGGACACAGTGGGACACGGACACAGCTGGACACAGTGGGAGCACAGCTGGACACAGCTGGACACAGGGCACACAGCGGGATCAGGGCCCCAGTGATGGCTTTGTCACCTGCAGAGCCTGGCAGTGCTTGAAGGGTCACAGAAGGGCCAGGAGTGCCCCGGGTGCCTCAGGGATTCCTCAGGGATTGCGGAGGAGCAGTTTTTGAAGAATAATGTTCCACCTGCAAGCACAGCTTTGTAGGATTTGGTTTAGAGACGCTGGTTAAACTTATTTTTTGTGCTTCTCTTTCTTCCTTTCTGGTGTTTTCAGAGCAAGCACTGTAAAGGTGCAGCATGTTTGTTCCCTTGGCTGCTCCAGCACTGGAAACAAATTTATGTGGCATTGCTTTAACTAATCTTTCTGCAATGCTGTTTTGGGTAAACCTCAAAAACGTGATTTCTTCCTTTCAGCTGGAATCAGTTCTGTTTTTCCTGGTCTGTCCCATTGCTCTCACTGCACATCTGATTGCAGGGACCCATCCTTGCAGCGTGTGAGTGTGCATGTGTGTGCCCACGTAGACAGACCCCATCCCCTGCTTAGCATCTCCTCTGATAGTTGTGCAAGACCATTCTGTGTTTATTTTTAAGTCCTCTGTTGGTAATAATAGTTTATCTGGTAATCAGTTTTAGCTTGCAGTCTGCTGCTTTATATTGTGGATTTCTGCCACTTCCATTTATTGGGATTCTGTCTCCTGTTAACAGGTTATTGTGAACCATCTTTCACTGTCAGGATTCAGTTCTGGAGCTCTTACTGTTAGAAAATTCTGCAGATTTATCCTCCCTCGCTCTAGTCACTCAAAACAGCCCCAGCTCTGGAACTGACAGGGGTGTGGTAGAATTTATTTGGAAAGGGGATTTGTTTGTATAATTCTGAGGAGCATGTATTTAACCATTACTTGAACCATACAGTCTGGAGCGTCTCCATCTGAAGCTCCTTTTGCTCTGTTCCCAGCATTCAGGGGAATGTGCTTGAATTTTTTCTTTCCCCCATAAGCTGTTCAGGATCCATCTGCTTGAAAAATGAGATACTGGTATGCCAGTATCCACTCTCCCTCATGAGGAGAATGGCCCTGATGGGGTCCTGCTCCTGCAGCTGGGTCAGGAGCAAGTGCCAGATCTCAGGATAGGACCTGAACCCTTCCCAAAACACAGGCTCAGGAACTCTACAAAGAGTGGCCATCCCTGTAGTGATTTGAAAGCTGTGTGATTGTCACACTTGGGGACAGGGGTTAGCAGTGCTGGGTTAGTAATTGGACTTGATGATCTTAGAGGTCTTTTCCACCCTAAATTGTTCTAAGATTCCAAGAAGCAGATGTAAATAGAAAAGGCAGACAGAAATCCTATCAAAACACAACGGTGACAGACAAGCTAGGAGCAGCAATGAGGCTTTATTTACATGCTAATCAAATCAATCCTGCTTTGTCAGGCACGTTATCTGGATTGAAAGGGGCTATAAATACACAGGAGCAGAAAGAAGCTCCAGAGAAGAATATGTCTAATTCTGGTGTGGTTTTCCATTAATAGAAGGATAGGATACGTGCTCTGTACGAGACCTGAGGAAAAGTTTCTGCCCCTGCAGTGCTCAAATGGCTGCGCCTGCAAACCTCAGTCCAGACAGCTGTGAAGTGTCTGCTGTTATTTCCTTTCCTGTGTTTGATACAGCACTTTTGTGACACCCTGTGTCATCTCCAGTCAGATACAGCAGCCTGCACCGTGTCCCTGCCCTGCTGTGCACGTTTGCTGCTTGCTGTGCCATGGTGTGACCCCCAGCACCCTGTGCAGGGGGCACAGGGCACTGTGGAAATGGAAATGCCTTTCCCTGCTCTCCCTCCTTCCCCCTTCATGCGTTGCCATTGTCACTCAGAGAAGAATTCAACACTGCACTGCTTTAATGGGAAAAGGGTTTTCTAAAAAGCA
This sequence comes from Cinclus cinclus, assembly GCF_963662255.1. Classification (NCBI taxonomy): domain Eukaryota; kingdom Metazoa; phylum Chordata; class Aves; order Passeriformes; family Cinclidae; genus Cinclus; species Cinclus cinclus. The sequence goes on from NC_085063.1 coordinate 15,195,433, forward strand.
TTCATAAATAGAATTGAGGGCATGGGAGGAATGAGCTGCAACTATAAAACAGATGGAGGGTTCTTTTCAATGGACAGTGGTTGGATAAAATTCAACTTGGAGAATTTCACTATTTGAAAAAGGGCATTTCCCATCAGAATAGGTTTCTTCTGCTCCTCTCCTATGGTATCTGTTCTATCACATTGGCAGAATAAGCACAAAGGATGGAACACCAGGCTTCAAACTGGGTAGTTTGCCTCAGCTTTAATGGAATTAAGAATACACCTTTGATTTTTGAAAAAAGCCAAGCTCAAAGTCAGCAGTGGGTGCTGGCGTGTTACAGATATTTTGAGGTATTTGACAGAAGTTCATTTAGTGTCTACATTAGTTTGAGTAATAGGAGAAAGGCAGAAAATTGCTGCTTTCTTTGAGAACATGATTCAGTGTGTCAAGGTCCTTTAGGCACAGAGCAGTGTGTGTTGGTTAAGATCATAAAACTTAGAAACATGCCTGGATGTCACCAGCTGACAACTCCAGAACCTATTTCAGCTCGCTTGCCTCTGCATCATTTCAGTGGCAGATTGGGTAGGTACTTTATAACTAATCTGTGGAACCAACGGAGAATGAACACATTGCCCTGCAGTAGCTGTGTACAAATGGACTGGGGGCTTCAGTGCAAGCTGTCTGCTCTCTGGGTCATGCTTTCCTCAAAGCTGAGACCCCTGTGATCCCAGCTTTGGCCCAGGAGGCAGCTCCCAGGCAGAGGAGCAGCTCCCAGGGTGGAGCAGATGCCCTGGGCATTCTCCAGCCCTTCCCTTGGCTTCACCAACAGCTGCCTCCTCCTCCACCCTGTGTCCTGCCAAGGGGCCAGGCCCTTTTGGGAGTTCTTTGTGAACTTTGGGAGTTCCTGGCAGCCCTTTTCCCTTATGGCTCATGGACCAGGAGCTGGAAGCCATCCACTGAAATTTTACCAAATCAAAGCTGTGGGGAAGACAGCCATGCAAATTCTGCTCAGGAAGGTACTTTTTATGCACATGCTGTCCATTTGGATCCTCGGGTTCCCATCCTGTTTCTTCTGAGAGTGAAGGCTGCCTCCATCCCAGAGCCACAGACTGACTTCTCCTGCAGCTCCTCTCCAATGGGCTTTGCTCCTGTAGCTCCTGCAGACACTCTCTGAGCCCCTCCTCCTCCTCCAGCTCATTTGCAGATATTTTTTCTCTTCTTGCTGTAAATAAAAATAGGTCAGTTGTAAGTAATTTATTATGCAATGATTTTACTATATTTTTGCCAGATGTAAAATCGTACAGTTGTAGCAAATTTGAGTTTTGAACAAGCAATGGTTCCACTCCAGCTGTTACAGCTCTTCATATAAGTTGCTCTCGAGTGCTCAAATGTTGTTCTTCCTGAAATGAATGAGCAAGTCAATGAAGTGTCTCTTTTTCTTTAGAAGAAACAAAAAGTTGGAGTATGACAAAATATTAAGCAGTAATAGAGATTTATTTTTACATCATAAAATTGTCTTCCTACTAAAACCCAAACTTCAGTTTCTGCCTGGGTTCACCGAATATTAGGTGTAGCTTGGATCTTAAGTTTCAAGAGGAGAAGGTTTGAGATATGGATGCCTTAAGTACGAGATTTTCTGAGCACGTGGGTTCAGTTGAGCTGCATGGGGCTCTCCATCCATTTGGGCTCTCCATCCTCATCCTCCTCATGCTCACAGACATCCCTGGCTCTGGCTCTCCACACCCAGTGCCCCAAGCCAGGCTGGGGGAAGGACTGTGCTGACCCAGACTGCAGAAACTCTGACTAAGCCTGGTTTTTGTGTGTGTGTAACCTCAACCATGCCCTTCTCTGTTTTTTTTTTTTCTATGTGAAGAATATGAGTGGAAAAAAAGTATTTCTGTCAAATTCTATTTCACTCTACAAATCTTTAGATTTTTTTTTATTTTGTTCTAAAGTCAATGCAACTTGTAGAATTCTGTAGGCTCCATTAGAAACTGGAACCTGAGCACTCATGCCTGATCATTTCCCTGATGGTGTGATACAGGACACATGAGGTGATGTGACACAGGGGACATGAGGTGATGACACAGGACACACAGGGTGATGTGACACAGGACATACAGGGTGCTGTGACACAGGACACACAGGGTGATGTGACACAGGACACACAGGGTGCTGTGACACAGGACACACAGGGTGATGTGACACAGGACACAGGGTGCTGTGACACAGGACACACAGGGTGATGTGACACAGGACATACAGGGTGCTGTGACACAGGACACACAGGGTGCTGTGACACAGGACACACAGGGTGATGTGACACAGGACATACAGGGTGCTGTGACACAGGACACACAGGGTGATGTGACACAGGACACACAGGGTGCTGTGACACAGGACACACAGGGTGATGTGACACAGGACACAGGGTGCTGTGACACAGGACACACAGGGTGATGTGACACAGGACACAGGGTGATGTGACACAGGACACACAGGGTGATGTGACACAGGACATACAGGGTGCTGTGACACAGGACACACAGGGTGATGTGACACAGGACACACAGGGTGATGTGACACAGGACATACAGGGTGCTGTGACACAGGACACAGGGTGATGTGACACAGGACACACAGGGTGCTGTTCATGCTCTGTCACATCCAGGCACGTGAGCCCTGTCACTCACAGTGGCGCTCTGCTCCCAGTACCAGCCGTGCCCTCTGTGGAAAGCATCAGAGTTTCCTTTCTGGACTGATTAATGAGCACACACAGATGAGCCAGACTCAAATCCAGCCTCAGGAACCAAAGCGTGTCCATCTTCCTTCTCCTTGTCTTTTGCCTCACTGCATGAACCACCTCCGCAGCCTGAAACATATTTGCAAAATCTATTTTCAGCCTCACAAGGCAACATGATCCATATCTGCTCACATTTGTCAACCAAAAATATGTTGATTGGTAAAATATTACAGAGCAAACCTTACTGGAAGTAAACTGTGAGAACTTTGGAGCCATTCATTTATACCATCCACAGAGCTGATACTATTTTTACCACTAAATATTAAGATGTTCTTTAATGCGTAGACTATGCTAATGACCATGTGCAATTACTGGGAACATACAGACAAGGGCTATTTTATTCTGAACCTGCAGTAATTAAATGTGCATAAATTGGGTACATTTTTGGGGAACAGGCATGTTTGAAATGAATGTTTTTCACCTCTTTATTAGCTGGAGATCAGATGGTTTGTTAGTGCTGGATAACTGATGTGTGACAAATCCATTTTTACTGGGAGCAAACGAAGTTGGGTTTGGCTCTGCAAAATTAGTTGTGGTGGTTTTTTTGTTTTTTGGTTTTTGTTTTTTCAGTGCTGCTGCTCAGTGTTATCACTCAGAGCCATGGTGGGGATCCCCTTAGGGCAGTTCTGTCACCCCATGGTCACGACACACATGTCACACATGACACACATGAGAGTGTCCCTTGTGCCCCAGGACTCTGTGGGGCTGGAGGATGTCCCGGGGAAAGGGGAGGAAGAGGAGGGAGCAGCCCTGCTGCTGTGCCAGGGGCTTTGTCAGCTGGGTGAGGGCAGTGAGCGCCCGCAGCTCTGAGCTGCTGTTTGGCACAGGACACGTCCCTCTTTTACCCAAAATGAGTCTGCTGGCCCCTCAGACCCTGCACAGCCAGCAGCAGATTGCCGGGATGCTGCACGTCGTCAGGCTGGAATCTCTGTTGGTGCTGTTCAGGGAAGGTCACTTCTAAAAGAGCTCATGTATAGTCTCTCTTGGTCCAGCAGTAAATTCTTTATTCTGCCTTAGACATTTTGTTGCCTTTGCCTCTCTCTGCAGGCCCGGTGAGCTGTTTGCTCGCTGGAAAACAGAATTGTTCTTTTTTATACAAAGAACAATAGTGCTTCAGGCTGTAAATTACAGCCAGTAAAAGTGTGTCTGTACAATATGCATCGTCCTCATCCAGAGTCCGAGGAGCACTGGTGTTACAGACAAACTGCTAAAATCACAGCTGGCTTTTAATCTCATGCTCTTACTCTGCTACGTGCTCTTGCATTATCATTTGATTTTAATGTAATATTTTATGCTCAGTAGTAGGAGGCAGTCCCACCAAATTAAAATCCCTGTAGTAATGAAAATCAGCGCTTTTTTGTTTTGTTCTGAATTTCATTTCTTTGTGTAACAAAAGGTGTCCTGGGGACAATAAAGCCAGCACACCCAGTGCCATGGGGCAGGTCATGCAGTGCCAGTCCGTGGCTGCTGTGGGCAGCTGGCTGGGACACAGGGAGCACTTCTCCAGCAGAGAGGGGTCAGACACCAGCTGGGTTTACTGGGACAGCAGTGGAGCAGGAGGTTTGAGGCTGCAGTGTCAAAGAGCCTTTCCTTGGATGTGCCTCCTGTGCTGGTTCGGATCAGCTCGGCTCCATCCTGTCCCTGGCAGCTCGTGGCTCTCCTGGGGCTCTGCTGCTTCCAGCTGCTGGCAGCTCCCAGCTCCTTGTGCTCCTCTGGCTGTCAGCAGCAATGGAAATCACTCCTGTCTGCCCTGCTTGGGAATATACAGAGGCTTCCCAGTGCATGTCTTCTGGCTGAATTGGTCTCACTTTGCTCAAAGTTGAGTAAGCAAAGCTGGTGAAGGAACAAGACAAAGCAGGGAAGGAGATGCTGTCAGCCAGGCATTGATGTAAGAGACTCGAGATCAAGGCTTGATTAAAAGAAAAGTTGCTCTGTGCAGCAGTTCTCTCAGGTGTGAAACTCGGATCCTGGCCCTGGATTTTCCGACCCTGAAAGATTCCCACTCTCTCAGCAGGAGGTGGGAACACATCCACAATTATGCATGGCAAAAAGATGAGCAGAGAACTGGCCTGCTCCTCCGTGCCTTTCATTGCTGCCAGGCCAGACCAGACTATTTAAAGAAAAACAACCATAGAATATGCATGGTTTTGAAGAGAAAAGTGGAGCAGTAAAGCTGTTCAGGCACAGCAGAGAGTGCTCAGTACACGCTGTATTTTGGGAAGGACAGCTGAGCTGTGCTCAGGAAGGCTGCTCAGCTAGAAGTCAAGCTCAGGAAACTTTTCTGCTACGAAACATTTTAGTTCTGCTTCCCATTTAAAATCCTGATAGGTCACAAAAGGCTCTTCATTCAGCTGTACCTGGTTGAAAACATCACCACACTTTGCCAGAGTGCCCTGGCAAGACTGTGCCTGCTCAGAAAGGAACTTGTCTGCAGAAATTCCTGGTTTTGTTTCCTTGAGGAAGCACAGGCAAATGATAGGGATAAGTTTTTGGAGAGGCTCTTGTGCAGCAGTTACTGTTAGAGAACTCCAAAGAAGGGACAGTTCTGGAGGAGCTAAAAGTGACACTCACCTCCAAGACATTTTGCACTGCTGGTCATGTTCTCCCTGCCAGCCTCTGAATCATTATGATAATAATATAGTCATAATAGTAATAAACTGTGACCATCTGCAGGGGAACATTAACCACTTATCCACTGTCTTTATTAGTTCTACAAATTCATCATTATGGCAAGAAAAGTAAAAAATATTCTCAGGTCATTAATTTTATGTTGAGATCATCATTCACCACTGCATTTTCTGTAAAGCCAGGGATTTTTGCCCAAAGCAGTCTCATGTGTGCATTTCCCATGGATTTTCAAAATTATTAATGCCCAAGGGATAAGGCAGTGATGTGGAAAATAGCCAGCCCCTGTGTGATTTGTTCTCATGATGATGCCTGAGGCTTTATGGTTCAGTAAGGATAAAACAGATTTTAAGTCCAGTTTTGAAAGGCTCTAATAGCCCTAATTCCTATGCAAGTGCCTAACAGCCCACATCTATTAGTCCAACTAGGAAATTAGTGTCTAAATGTTTTGTCGTTTCTTGGCATATGGACTCAGCTGTGGCTCCCTCCAGGGCAGAGGATATGATGGCAAGGAGGGACCAGGACACCTTAATTCTGAGCAAAGACAGGAGCTCAAACATAACCTTTTCTATCTATGAAAAACTTCATAATTCTCTGAAAGACTCAAACATACCCAGCAGGATCTGGCTGTCTGACCTGCAGTTATTTCAGCTGCTGCTCTGAGGATTAGCTCCTGTATTTTGCTTTGTGCTGAAGCTGCTGTGAAAAGCTGGAGCCTGGCTGAACCCAGGAGTCATTTGGAAGGAGGGTAACAGGGCACCCTGAATGTCCCCCAGTCACTGTGGGTTCTGTCTCCTCTGCCAGCCTCTCTTTTTCTGCAAGAAGGACGTTGGATCTTTTCATTTTTTTGGCTGGCCAGGAGGTCATTGCCCTTTCCATGCAAAGGAGATTGTGGGAGCTGCTAGCACAGAGTTATTTTGTAAAGCTTTTGACTAGAAATAGAAAATTCAGACCTGTTCTGACCCTGCTCTTGTGCTCACAAAACCACTCAGCTTTCCATCTGTGGCACAGATGATGGGCCTTTTCTTTTCTTTGTAAAAATGCCTCTAACTCAGACTTTACCTGGAAACTGCAAAGCAGAGTCACTTGTCAGAGGGCAAGCAATTCTTGTTTGAGTTTTCCTGGAGGATAGACGCAGGATCTGTGTGTGTGCTCTGAGCAGCTCCTCAGCTCCTGGGAGGGAACCTGGAACTCTTTAGAGGTGGCTGATTTTCATCTTCATTTGTCGTGGTCTTATTTTCAGTGCCATTGCTTAAAGAACCTGTAATGACTCAGTGAAGACAGTCTTGGCTCTGGGAAGGCTTGGAGAGAAGTTGATTTGGATCAAGTCCCAGCCCTGTTCTTTGTGCAGCCCCAAGTGCAGGCTCCCTGTAGCACCGTGGTGACAATCCCCCAGTGCCATGGCTGTGCCATCCCTCAGTGCCATCCTTGAGTGCCATCCATGGCTGTGACATCCCTCAGTGTCATCCTTGAGTGCCATCCATGGCTGTGACATCCTCTAGTGCCATCCTTGAGTTCCATCCATGGCTGTGACATCCCCCAGTGCCATGGCTGTGGGTGGAGGGGTGGAGCTCTCTCCAGCACAGCCAGAGATCCCAAATCTTCCAACACAGATGGAAAGAAAAAAGGCTTTTGTTGAATGCAAGACAGAAAAGTACAGTACATGATTGCTGCTGTTCCTATTGTTTGCTTTAGACATTTAAAGCTTGTGAAACTCCTGGGCTCACAACCCTGGGGTGCAGATCTGCTCCCATGCCCTGCTTCTGTGGCAGCTTGGGCATGTGGCATCTCATCAGCAAAGCTGATTGTAGCTGTCATCAAAGAGGCAGAGGGAAGAAGGAATTTATCTTCCCACTCCTCAGGGCACCCTTTATGTTAAGGGAGAGGGAAGAGGGAACAGGGGCCAATGGAGAAGGCAAATCTACAGCTTTCATTTTCAGAGAGCAGGTTAGAGGGATGCCAGAGGTCCCTGGCTCACAGCATGGGGCACAAGGAGTGCTCTGCTCAGGGAATTGGGGCTCCCAGGCACAGACAACGCCTGGAGAGGAAGCTCAGCTCTGCCAAGAGTTTTAAAAACACCAGTTTTAGGTGGGTGGAAATGGCCAAGGGCTCCCAGTTCTGCCTCCACTGCCAGTGCCAGTTCCCATCCTGGATGGCATCTTCCTGCCTGGAGAACAGCACGAGGTGGCCACCAGGACCAGCTGGGAAGGTGCTCATGACTCTGCTTTCCCTTTAAGAAAAAAAAAGTGTTTATGACCAAGAAAGACTTTGGGATTGATAACCCCAAGTCTCCTATTTTAAGACCTAGGAACAATGTGATGCTGTAGAAATGCTGTTTGGGAACTTTCTGGCAAAATATTTTTGTTGGAAGATGACTGTTGAAGCTGAAGCTGATACAGAAAAATGACAGTTTGCAGGGCTCCCTTCTTTGAAACAAATTTAAAACAGGAGTTTAAGAGAAGCTTTGAAATTATTTTCTGATGTGTGATTCAAAACAGTTTTTACAATAAAACTTCAGCTAATTTATGCTAAACATTAATATTAAAAATTAACCTTTTTATATTACAAAAATGTTTTTAAGTCATAGAGATCAGAAATTTAGATTATCCTGCTTATATGAATTTTTTTTCTTACTTTCCCAATATAGACATAAATTTTCCATCACTCTCCAGTGCAAATTTAGTCTGGGAAGCAGGCAAAGGTGAAGGAGTGGGCACAAGGTTCCTGCCAGCACGGCTCCTTAATGAGTGTCATTGCTCCAAAGGAAGAGGGGTCAGAGCTTTCTGAAGGTCTTTTCTTGGCTGTGCTGGGGGGAGGTCCCAGCCGTGCCCCAGAGCTGCTGATCCTTTGTGTTTGTTTGTGTTTGTTCTGTTCTGGGAGCTTCAGCTGAGCAGGGACAGCCCCGTGCAGGACCAGCGTGTCTGACAGGGGGACCTGGGAGATGCTGAAGGACTGTCAAGCCAAAGGCAGAACATTTTCTTCTCCTGAATACAAGTATGAGGGTGTCCTTAGGGAAATGATTCACCCTTGCCTGCAAACACTTTGTCATCCCAAATACCATCCCTGAAAATGCCGCCACTGGCCCTCAAGCACCGAGAGCAAGGACACAAAGTGTGACTTCATGTCTCTAAACAATTTCATTGTGGGATAAAAAGGGTGGAAACGTGCTAAAGATTCGAGCAGGTTTCCTCCTTTCCATTTTCTTAAGGTAAAGCAGGTGAAATGCCACACCAGCCCCATCTGCACTGTCCCAGGTATGTCCTGCTGCGTGTCCCTCTGCTCCGGGGGATTCTACCAGGAGACATTTCCTCAGAGCCTTTACAAGAGAAAGGGCATTTATACACCTTGATTAATAGTCAGCCAGAGCTCTTTGGGCCTGTTTCCATGGGGACCACAGCATGGCTTAGGCTTGTCTTCGCTGTGGTTAATGTGGATAATAAAAGCACTGAGGATGCTGCAGAGCAGGCTCCCAGCCTGTGCCCTGGGGGGAAGCACCAGGCCAGGACTCTTTCCCTCCCTGCTGATGTGAAGGACAGATCTGGAGCTGGATCCTTGGCAGTATGCTCTGAGGCTCTTCCCAAGCCCCAGGAGGGCTGGCACGGCCACCAAATAGTGGAAGGAGCATCACCTGAAGGATGCAGTGAAGAGACAGCAGTGGCAGAAGGGCAGGGGCAGTGCATGACCCCGGTGCTGATGCTGTGCACGACCCCAGTGCTGATGCTGTGCTGTCTTCACAGGTGAGCCCTGAGGCTCCAGGCTCTGTCTCAGCACAGCCCAGGTGATGCCTCTCCAGAGAGAAAGCAAAACAGGCTTGTTTTGAGTGCAAGTGCTGCAAGGATTACATGTTGTGCAGTTCCAGTACCACTGGAGCACGTGCTTGGTTGAGGGGCTGGGGGAGTTATGGCAACAGAGACAACACAACAATAATAAATGCCTCTCACATGCCTCAAGCTCACATCTCTACAGCTCCACTGGCTTCAGAACTGTCCTGCTTCCACCAGTGTGTGAGAGGAGACCCAAGGCTGGGAGAAATAGTGTTTCCTTTGAAAGGGGAGGTTAGGCAGCAGGAGCAGCTGACTTTGGCAGTTCAGATAATTGTAACTTTGAGTGGTAGATTATTTTCAGCATTTTGGCTCTGAAACAGTGATGAACATGAGCTGAACACTGAGGTTGGGCTCTGCTGAAGGACTGGCAATTGCTGCTGCTTGTTGGAAGAGGAGCATACAATGTGCAACAAGTAAACAAGGGAAATCACAACACTGCATTGGGTAAAATGTTCTCATCCCACTCCAGGGATCCAGGAAAAACAAGTGTCTTTTTCTGCTCAGGATTAATGGTGTTATTTGGGCTAATTATTCTGGATACTTCCCTCTTCTTTTTTTAGCCCTTTTAAAGAAAGGAAAGGAATCTTTGTCTGATAAAATGCTTTCATTCGAGTCTTGGCTTTTCCAGATATTAATTTTCTACTCCCACACCTCCACAGTTCATGTGTCATTAAATGAAATAATGAAGCCAGCATGGTTTGCTATCTAATGATTTAAAGGCTGGCTCTGACCTCACTCTTACATCTGTTTGCTCTACCCTATTTCTGTTGACTGCAGTTCAGTCAGTCCCTCTTGGTCTCTTGGAAATGGCAAGAGAATCTCTTCAGACCTTATCCCAGGTTGTGCAATGAATTTGCTTCCAGGTCCCAGCTGCCCCATAGATCACCACATTTTTTTAGTAAATTTGTTCAAAACTACCTCTTCAGATTAGGAATATGATTTGGAGAAATCAAAAAAAAAAAAACACTAATCAGCGAATTCCCTGGCAGGAGGGCAGGGCAGGTGGGAGAAGCTGAGGAGGCCCCAGGCACAGCAAACCCTGGGGGTCTCACACACGTGTGCAGGGCAAGGTCACCAAGGGGATGGGGTGTCCTGGGCTGGTCAGTGTGGGCTGACCCCGAGGGCTAATGGAGCAAGGGGGACACAAAAACAGACATGGGGAAGGATGGGACCCTCCTCAGGTCCTTCCAAGGGCTGTGTCAAAGCCCAAGATCACAGCCTAGGGAAGGGATTAGCCTCACAGGTATTTTGTGCTTGTGGGCTCTCTCTGTGAGTGTCTGCTGCTGTATAACTCAGCCCCGTGCTGTGAATTTATCCTGAGTGTTTGAAGGAAAAGCTCCAATGAATCTGTCAGGCACAAAGTGCTCTGCTTTCCTCAGAGCAGCACGCAGGAGCTGCAGCCACTGAAGTACTCACAAACCAAGTCAGACCCGAGGGTCCCACAGGCTGAGACACCTCTTGTACCCAGAGCTGAGAGGAAACTGCTTTTCCCTTCATTTCTCCTTTCCTTTCCCCTTTCCCTTTCCCCTTTCCCTTTCCCCTTTCCCTTTCCCCTTTCCCTTTCCCCTTTCCCCTTTCCCTTTCCTTTGCACTTTCCCTTTTCCTTTCCCCTTTCCTTTGCACTTTCCCTTTTCCCTTTTCCCTTTTCCCTGTCCCTGTCCCTGTCCCTGCTGCTGTCTCTGGACAGGCACAGAATCCTCACCCTCTGCCAAAGAACCCTGTGTAAATGAGTTTTTCTCTCCCCTCAGGGAGGGAATTGGCTGCAAGGGGCACAGTGCAGTATTTTTGGCCAGGCTCTTTCTTTAGCAGCCAGGTAGAGAAAAGCCCCAGAGCAAGAGGGAGACTCTGGGGTTGCAAAGGTAGAGAAACAGCTGAACTGAGTCACAGCTGATGTCTCTGTTGTGGTAGTGAAATAATCGGCTGACTCAGACACTGCTCTGTAAACAGGAGTTCCTTCAAGTCAAAATACAAAAATCAGGGTTTAAGATTTCTCCTCCCTAGAATATTGAAGGGCAGACCTAGAAATATTGAGCATTTTGGAATAAAGTCACATACTAATGACTTTTACAATTAATTCCTCTTTTTATTCCACCCTTACTGGCCTGTACAGGAGAGGCCTGGACTGAAAGGCTTTTAGTAGTTCTGGACTGCATTATCTTGTTTTCTAACTTTATTAAGATACTTCTCGGATGATAAATGGATCGGATGGAATATGCAGCTCTTGTTTCCTTTCTTATGTCTCTCATAAAAACTACTACAGGATTTTATAAAGCATAATGTTCTCTGCTAAACAAGAGTCCACAAGTTCTTCCTTAAACAAGCATAAGATGATAGAGATGCAGGCAGCACATGGGGTGGGGACAGGGAGGATTCTCCTGAATCCTCACATCAGAAATGTTCCACACAAGTGTGTCAGTGCCAAGTTCTGATGGAAACGTCAAATCATTTTGACTTTCTTGTTTAGTTTCACTAACATCAAAGGTGTTTCATTTTGTTGAGGTAAAAATGTCTCCCTTTGATTTGATCATTCTAATTTGTGTCATTTTGGCTTCTGAGGCAGATGGAAATACAAGCTCTAAAACGGGAATGTGTAAGAGTATAAGGCACATAAGCTGTTTAGTTTTTTATAGTGGATTATGACTTTGTACTTTTAGCACAAAACATCACAATTCATCAAAGTGGAACAATTCAACATTATCAAAGTCCATTATCTCATGCTCTTTTCTGTTGTTCCAAAGAAAACACAAAAATTAGAGCTCTCACAAGTTTCCACAAAACAGATTTTTATGATTAACATTGCTAAATTAGAGATAAAAAACAGTCATACCTGTTAAGTTTGGAGAATTGAAAGCTCTTTGTTGTGCATAAAATCAGGGGATAACAGAGTGGGAAATGTTCAGACCCTCATTGCAGTTTGTCCATCTTCCCCCATCAGAAGGGAAGGGAGGAGCACTGGTGGGGCTGATCAGAATCTACCTGTGGTTTTGTCCTTTACTGTGCACAGAAAAACTGAGTTACCTTGCAGAGGTGTTTGCAGTGCTGCCACTGGCTGGCTCATGGCCCAGGTCAAGCTCACCTGTGCTATTATTTCCACTTGCCGTGCTCCACATCTCTCCAATCACCTTCCCTGGCCGCTGCTGCTCGGTCCATCCTGGGATGTGCAGGTCCTGAGCTCCCAGGTCCCAGCTCAGGGACTGCTTCTCCTCCATTCCTCTGCTCCATCCCTGCAGGGAAAAGGGGGAAAACAACCCTGGCAGTGCCTGCCAGCAGCTCCTGTCAGACTTTAAGGGAGAGTGTGCAGTGACCTGCTACCCTGCTGGCTGTTGGAGGAAGGAATCAGCTGGAAAGCTGCATTTTGGGAAAGAAGGCAGGGTTTGGTTCCATATCTGTTTTGCTGCAGCTGGGAATAGCACAGACTTGCTCTGGTGGCGTTTCCCACCACCCACCATCCCCACAGCCCCCAGCACAAGCTTCCTGGGAAGGGAGCAGGGTTTTCTCCATCGTGCAAGCACCACGCTGGGAAGCAGCAGCTGCTCCAGGCAGTCCTGGTGCTTTGTTCCTGTAGGAGTTCTGAAACAAAAATTCACTGCAAGTGACAAAACCAGGGGCCAGTTTCTGTCCTACACTACCAGGGTAGCCACAGCACTTGACTGCAGTGTTTCCCTTGTTTGTGCCTCTCTGTGAGGGACCTCCAGGGCTTCACCCACAAAAATGGGGATTCCTGGAGGTTCCTGGTGTATACACTCAAAGCTGAGCCTTGGGGGAATTTTAAGGCTGAGTGTAAATGATTCAGCAGGGCTGTGGCTCTTTATCTCTCAAACACACTGAACTTTGTTAGGAAAGGCAGAGGAAATGTTCATACAATTAACAATTAATAACTAACCATCCCTCCCAGCTGCAGCTGTGATGTAACCTGGAGGTTTGTTCACCGCTTGGCTTCACCTCATTGAGCACTGATGAGTCTCAGGTTAATTCTCCTGTGTGCCAGCCTTATCTTCTGTCTGAAGGAAATTATTAATAAATTCTTATCTGTCTTGGGGAAGCCATTCCAGATTTGCAATTTTTTTGAGTGTACGTATTCTTTCATTCTCCCCTCAAGGCCTTTCTGTCTTATCTGAGCTAAACATCCCTGTTGTCATACCAACTGTGTAAGTTTTGTTCACATATCTTTCTGCTCTGCTACTCACTTTGTTTGGAGCTCAACTCGTTTCAGAACATGAATTCCTACAAAATAGGACAATGTTATCCTGGCACCTATCAAAATGATTCATTTCAGAGGTTGGTTTTTGAGGAAATGGATGGTTCTTTAGCTGCCAGACCTTCAGCAGTAGAAGGGTTTAGAGACGTTGTGAGAGTTTTGGCTTTTGGTGACAGTGAGGACCAGGGAGAAGATGCCCAGGCTGTTTTCCTCTACAGCATCCTCAGGCTCTGGTCAGCTCTTCTCAGCTGGTCCATAGGAGAAACTGGTTGCAGAGAATTATTGCAAAAACCATCACTAAGCCCCCACAAGTATGTGCTGCTGCATGCACAGTCCAGGAAAAAAATAAAATGAGAGGGATAAAAAAAAGTGAGCATTTGGAATTAAACCATGGCTGTCTTTGCAGCCCTATGGCAACACAGTAAAAGCACATTGTTGAGCTCTTCTGTAAAATTACATTGCACCTTCTTTGAGGAAAGGCTGGGGGTCCTCAGGGCTTGACCAGAGAGTTGAGAACGTGAGAACTCTGCTCTCAGCCAAGGTGGAAATCCAGGTTTCAAGGTACCTAGAAGGAAGCAGGCAATAAAGAGTAATGGAGTCTTTATTAATAGAACACTGATAAAGTCATTTGCCCTCTGGACATGGTGTTGTCAATGGTCAGTTTATCTCCACCACAGATGCCACTTCATGATGCGAAATACAAGTGATGAAAGGTGACCTGGACATAATATATTAATAGGGTGGCAACTTCCAGAGGAAAACTCACCTTTTGAAAATATGAATGGCATATTCAATTTTCTTATCTCAATAGGCTGCAGCTCAGTCTCCCCAGTTTGGGGCTATGTGTTCAGAGAAAGTATTTTTAACCTCCCCTCTGTGGCTTGCCTGCTTACCTGCTGCATACCCAGCAATGGTATGAGTATGAGGAGAAAACAGCCCTGAAAATAGCATTGCAGGTCCCAGTCCTGCACTACAATGTGCTTTGCAGGCTCCTTAAAACCAGTCACATCCTATTTTGTTGCTGATATAAATTGTGCTGGTAGACTGAGGCTCAGAAAACATACATCCATCTTTCCCTCTAAAAGAAGTCTCTGTTCATTCTGCCATGGTAGAAATTTGTTGATCTTGTTCCTGTCATGCACATCTGCACTGCCAACAGAAGGACGGTGCCTCTACAGAAGAGGACAGGGAAGTTTTATTGCTCCATGGGAGACTGTGTCCAGACCTGTCTTATCCACCAGGGTTTATTTTTACTTCAAAGAAGTCTGTGAAATGATTCCTGGCAGGTGTGGGTAAGGAAAACGAATCCTTTTGGACATGAGAGGCACTGCAGGTCTGCAGGGTGCTAGAGGCCAGCAGGGTTTTGCAGAGCCTGGTAATTTGAAGGATTTTGGTGTTTCTGGTAGTCATTAGCACAGCCCAGTCCTGGCTGCACTGAGCAGACATGGAGAGAAACCAAGCAGAAATGAAATGCAGAAGTGTGAGACACTTCTCTGTAAGTCAAACTTCTTCAGTCAGCAGCCAAAGGGAGTGAGTATCAATACAGTATTGATTTATACTCCAAAGGGAGTATTGTATCAATAGAGTATCAATTTATACTCCAAAGGGAGTATTGTATCAATAGAGTATTGATTTATACTCCAAAGGGAGTATTGTGACAACAGAAGATGGGCAGCAGCAGGGCACAGACACATCAGCTGGTCCCTTGCTGCTGTCCTGGCACAGCCAGGTGTGGATGGGGTGTGCAGTGAGGCACAGGTGAGATGGGCAGACGTGGTTTCCTAGGTACAAAAAGCACAAAGCTTTCCAAACATGCTCTGTCCACTCTATCACCCCTTGTTTCAGGAAGAGGAGATTTCTTGCATGGACAATTTCAACCAGAATGGTCTTGTCTGAAGGCAAGATGTTGACAGACAGCATACCTGGGCTCTGGCCCTGGCATTGCCACTGCAATTTAATTACAGTTAGACTAAGTCATGTGTCCTGGTTCTGCCACTGTCCAAACTGAGAGCATGGACAGAGCAGCTGTAACTCCCTTGTGTCCTGGTGGTTGGGTTTGCATTGTTCCAAAAGCAGAATATGCCTGCACATGTGTATGTAAATAGTTCTCACCCTTCCTCAAATGTGAGCTTTTGCAACTCCTCATATAAGGCAATAATGTCAAATTATTGGTGTGACATTACCAGCCAAACAAGAATCACCCAGGTTAGTCTGAGGATCTGAATATTCACATTCTGTCCCTTCTCTAGACCCAGCCCCAGCAGTCTGGGCACTGCTGGTTACTGAGCAGGAGCCTTCAGGGGCTGAGGGCAGGCAGGGTGGATGGATCTGCCCTCCCAGTACCTCTCGGAACACCAGTTCCTGTTCCTTCATGTCCTGGAGCCCCAGCCATCTGCTCTGTGGAGCTGTGAGGTCAGCAGCCTGTCTGTGCTGTGATGCAGTGTCTGGAGCTGCCCAGGGAGGAGTTTCCTAACGCTGGGTACGTCTGCCCATCCCTCCTTCCTAACCCACAGCTCCTGCCACCTGTGACCAGGACCTGGACAGAACTTGTGTCCTGTACCGCCTGCAGAACAGCCAGAAACTCAGCTATTGATTCACAATTCAGGTTGATCCAGCAGAAAATGAGATTTTGCTCACGTTTGTTCCCTGAGGCTGTACTGTCTGGTCCTGGCCGAGGCCAAGGCAGCGCTGCTGACAGCGTGGATGGGCTCAGGAGCTCTGGGGCTGTGCCAAGACACAGTTCTGCTGTCTGGGAGTCACTCAGTGGTTTAATATGATAATGGATTCATCCACAAATTCACTTTCCGGGTCTGGGTTTGCTGGTTTTTGGGATCTGTCCAACCATCATGGAAATTCTCCCCATGGCAAAAGGACTGGATCTCCTGAGCAGTGCTTGCAGACAAGTGGCCACTGTGGGAGAGGAGATGGTCCCAGGCCAGGGCTGGGCATGGCAGCCAGGCTGACCAGGTGGAACATCCCATGGTGAGGTTTTGGAGAGGTGAAACATGGAGAAATGGACAAATGTTTAGTTCTCATTTTTTAAAGCGATGAAAAATCTTAGGTTGGCAGAAGCCAAACTGTTTCTTTTTCTAATCCTCCTATACCAAATTTTCTTCTCTCTACTATTTTTTTTTATCCTTTCCCTGTTTGTTTTTCCTTATTTTTAGTAGGGAAATAGAAAGGATTTGTTCAGTGAAATTAGAAAGCCTATCAAGAGCTGTGTGTGCTTCATGGATGTTATCATAAAGAGACGATTGTTGCGACGGAATGCTTGAGAGGAAAACAAGAGTGCCATTTCAGCATCTTCTGTAGCATGACTCAGAGAGATTGATAGTTACCCTCTTGCAATTAGAATTTTTATCAGCACACCAGTGGCCTTGGCATGCTGTGAATGGATGTCATTTTCTTGAAGTGTTTAGCCTTTCATAATGCTTCAGAGAAAATAAAGATGGGCTGGAGCCACTCACTTCCTAACACTGAAGGGAAAATCGTGTTTCATCCTGCCTCAGGCTGGGCTTTCAAGCTCCACAGGCATAAAACCCATTAGGTATCTGAGCAGAGCTCTGTATTCCCAGGGCTCCAGAGGGATGGTCTCCCTCTCCTGAGCATTGCTGAGCTGAGTTTGCAGGTGGCACACCAGGGCAGCCTGTTAATGCCCAGTGATCTGCACCAAACCAGCCCTTTCATTCCCTGAAGGATCTTGTCCTTCTGTGCTTTTTCTTTCCTTGGGGCAGACACAGACCCCAGACTGACCCAGCAAGTACCAAACAAGCCAAGGCACTCTTCCAGGAGTTGCTATGTTTAAGCAACTTCCTGAAAATCCTGCTACCATACAGAAAAATTACATTTTTCTTTTTCTGTAGGATCCACATTGCTGAACTAGGGAGAGTCTGACACCTGTGCCAGAGCAAAGAGCAGATTGGAATGTATTTTTTCTTCGATGCCTACGTATGGTTTTCAAAATTCAGCTCCTGAGTAATGCAAGAGGCTGCTCAGAACAACTCATTCACGCAGGGAATTTCAATGCCTTGCCCTTACATTTCTGGGAAGCAGGGATGCAGTTTTCCACAGACCACCTTTCTGGAGCCATGCTCCATTCCAGGCTGGGCCGTGGCTGTGGCAGATGGCACAGCAGGGACAGGAGCCGCGGGGCTGTGGGGAGGGGATGTCACCCCTGGGAGGGACCCACAGAGGTGCCACAACGTGCCAACCAAGCCAGCCTAAGCTGAGCATGCAGACAAGCCTCTTGTAATTCAAAACAAGCCCGATTTTTCCTTTAAAAACCCATAATACGCAGGTTTATTTTCTGCAGCTCTTCCAGGCCGGTTATCCCAACTGTTGGCAAACTGCAAGGATGGGGTTGCCATGGATACGCTCCGCAGCGATTCACATGAAATGCATCATTGCATTATTCCCAGAGTGCCGAAAGCCGTTCACAGCTGATCATTTTGAAGAGAATGACTCATCGTTAAATATATCATGGCAGCTCTGCATTGTTTGCTCTTCCTTGGAAGCATCCTCTGGAGATGGGCAGCTCCTGGGGAGCTCCTGGGGCTGAGGTGCTGGGCAGGCTCTTCTGGCAGGGCACAGAGTCCTGCAGCCACACCTGGCTTCTGCTCGGGGCCAGTTTGTGCCCACCCTGTGCCACATCCCAGCAAATCCACGGGGATGGCTGAGCTGTGCCTGGAGCTGGGGCTGAGCCAGCAGAGCCCTGGGCTCCAAGAGCTGCCAGGACTTCCCCTGTCACCTCCTGAGACACTGCTCTGTGCAGGGGGAAAGGCAGAGCCTGTGCTGAGCCTGGGGTCTGAGAGGGCCCTGTCACCTGTGTGGCACTCAGTGGCCCACGTGCCACCCTTGGGGCACAGAGCAGGACCAGCCTGGCTGTCCCCCCATCCCATACAGCATCCCTCTGGGATTTTCCATCCTTTTTCAGGTTCATTACCCAGCTTATCAGCTACTCCTGCCTACTTGGTAAGGTACCTGAGAGTGCTGGAGGATTCCCAGTTGGATTTTCAGATGCAGGGCGGTGGAATACAACCCAGAACAGTGACATTGTCCTCTGGAGCCACCTGAGATCACTGGGGCCAGGGAACGAGCGGAGCACTGCCTGCTCAGGTTTTGAAATGGTGCACTGAAAGAATGTGCAGAGAACACAAAACTTTCTTTTCTGTAGGAAACAGCCCCTTTCCAAAGAGCTGCCTGCACTTAGAAAGGAACCCAAAACCAAATGAAATGAACAAAAACTGGGTTGTGTGTTCTTGACTCCGGGCCAAAATAATTCTCTGTTACTCCCAAGACAAAACTGTTTCTTCTGTCCCTAAAAGCCAAAGATGTACATTTTCATGCATAATTAATGGGAGATTTTAGTATCCATCAGAGCCTAGAGTTGTGTGAGGCACAAATGGGGCTTCCCAAACGAGGTTTTTGATTCCCAGTCATTATAAATGCAGGCAATAATGGCACTTGTGAGCTCTCCCAGCCCTCCGAGAGGAGCTTCTGTCACAGCTGATGGTTCCTGCTGGGTTTGGCTCCAGGCAGCTCAGCAGGATGGACGGGAGCAGAGAGGGGCTGGAATTGGTCAGAGCCTGAGCACGGGGGATGGAGCCATTCTGTGTGCTCTGGAATTGCCCCACAGCACCCCATGGCACACCCCAGTACAGCCCAGTATACAGCAACACACCCCAAAACACCCTAACACACCCTAACACACCCTATACACACCAATACATCCCAGTACACACCAGTACACCACAACACACCCCAGTACACCCAGACACACCCAAACACACCCAAACACACCCAAACACACCCAAACACACAAGGGACAGCACAGGTATTTTACAAGGGACAGCACAGGTATTTTTGTAGCACTAATACCCAATGAGTTTTCAATCCTTTAATCCCCATTGTCATGGTTTGAGAGCAGCCCCAAATGAACAAAGGACAGGTTGCAGTTCCCATCTGTGCCCCACTGACACTGCTGCTGGACCTCCCTTCCTTGAGTCAGACATGGCGTGGCTTTTCCCAGGACACTTGGAAAGAGCTGGCTCTACCTTTGCTGAGGTCAGGAATAACTCAGGGTGATGCTGGGCATAAAACCCATCCCAGTGTCCCCCTGACCGCCCTGGTACCAGAGCTCAGGGCTGTTTGCAGTCTGGCACTCTGCAGGGTAGGCTGCAGAGTTCCCACATCTCCACTGCTCTCCACGTTGGGTTTGGAAGGAAAGCACTTTGTTGATGGAGGTGTTCTCCAGACCTCCTGGATTTCTTGGCCTCTCTTTATAGTACATCAAATACTACAAAGCCCGTAGGCTTCTGGCTTAATTTGCCTTAGAGAATGGAGAGAGGATTTCTTTTCATCAAAAAAGACTTGAATTTTCACCTTTTGCCCCAAAACCTAAAGAGCCGCAAGAACTCAAACACCGGAGGACCAGCAGTGGTGAGAACTGGAGGTCCTGGTGACCAGAGAAGGAAGGTGCCAGAGGAGTCCTGCTACATCAGGTCCTTGTCTTTGGGGTTTGGGTTCATTTGGATGCTTCGCTCCGCTTGCAGCGTGCCCCTGTGCTCCTCTGGGCTGGGGGTCAGTGTCTGCAGCACCTCCCTGGGCCAGCTGAGCCCCCACACCCACCCCCCAGCTCTTCACCATAGCACAGGTAACCCTCCCTTCTATCCAGGCTCATCCCAATCCTTATTAAGGGTTTGCTTCAGATAAGAGCATTGAGAAAACATGATCTCCTTTCCCCTTTCTTGCTCCCTCTCAAAGACATCGTCCCCTTCCCCGTGGCCATGTGCTGTCTATAAATCCAGACCCACCACCCGTGCTGGGCTCTCTGCACAAACCCAGGCATGTTCTGGCCCCTGCTCCCTCCCCCTGCTCCTGCCCAGCCCTCTCTGCCCTCCAGCCCAGCACAGGCTGCTCAGTGCCCTGCACACCTGCAGCACCCCAGCACTGGGGGTCACTCATGGGGCTGGGCACTGAGCTGGGCACGGACACTGAGCTGGGCACTGAGCTGGGCACTGAGCTGGGCACTGAGCTGGCCATGGGGGTCTGCAGCAGGGAGCTGAGGGGTCCCTGGTGTCCCACAGGGATGGAGGCTGTGCAGAAAGCACAGCAGCCAGCCCTACAGGAGCTGGGGGTGAACCTACCCTGTTTCTCAGCCCATGGAGGCCAGATGATCACCAGAAACAGGATGGAAGGATTTGAGGAAACTGTGGTATTTTCAGAGTCTGAATGTACTGGTACAGTTAAAAACACCCTGGGTTCCCCTTTTGCAACCCATAACTTGACATTTGCAAGTGTTCAGAGTCAGACCATGGGTCATTTGGCTTTGCCTGGACCTGGAGCCACGTTATCTATTGAATTCCTTAATGTTGCACTGTTTTTTCCCTTGACAAATTCAGTCAATGGCATTTTGACCTGTTTCCTAATGCAATGTACTGCAGCCTCAGAATGTTACTGAGTGGTACAGCATAGCTCTGAAGCTCTCTACTAAATCTGCAGGATAGCAACACACCTGAGTGGAGGTGAAACGCGGCTCCAGTTTTGAGGGAAGGAATTGTATAATGCTGGAAAGCAGAGAGGAGCAGGGTGCTTCCTGCCTGGAGCTGGCTGGCTCCTGGGAGCAGCTCCAGCCCCCCTTGGAGCTCATGCTAAAAGCAGGTTTGGCCATTTTTCTGCACTGTTGTGGTTCCAGGTTTGGGATCAGTTTGGGCTGATGAGCTCACAAAGGAGCAGATCTCTCAGCTGTGTGCTGAGGCCAAGGAGTGTTTTCAGCCTGCGCTGGGGCAGCAGCTCCTGGGACCCCCTGAGCTGAGGCTCTGTGGGGCAGGGGGGGTTTGGTCAGTACTGCTGCCCTCCGGGAGAGGAGCAGCTCCCTGAGGAACTGCCTGAGCACTGGCTGCTGCCTGCCTGTCCTGGAGAGGAGACATCAGTGGAGGTGTGTGTTGTGGAAGAAATCAGCTAGGGGATACTGTATTCAGTGAAGTTGAGATGGTCCAGCTTCAGTTTTGGATTGACTTTTCTTTCCAAGGTTTATCCTGTTTTCTATCACATAGGTAACACAGTGTTTCTTAAGGTCATGATTGGAACAAACATTTTCAGTATTCTCAAAATGCTCTTATTTGTCTGAAATGTATTTTCAGAAATGTTGTCATGCACTAAATGTCAAGATGTCCTTACTTCCTATGGGAAACAAAAAAAAAATCAGCCTCTTGACGAGCTTCAGTCTTAGCATGCAGCTGCTTGGTTAATGGCAAAGCCCTGAGGCTGCAGGCTGGAAACCTTCAGCTCACTTCATTGCCTACCAGAAAATTATAATAATTCCATAGACCTATTGTATGGAGTGACCCTTAGTCATATTGTCTAAGCTGCTTATCACCACAGAAATAAGATGTATATATTAATCTTCTTATACTTGCTGAGAAACCTAAACAAGGCCAGCACTGGTCACTTGTCTGGCTGTAAATAAGATTACTGTGCAAGGAGACATTAGTGTTGGAAAAAGCATGCTGGATATTTCCCATTTAAGTCGGTGTACTTATTTCTGTCTTAAGTAGGTGAATGTAGATGGTTTCCTTAGCAGTTCATGAGTCTGTGTCTGTCCTCCAGAGAGGAGAAGGAATGTGTGGGACACCCCATGGGCTGTGTAAGTCTGAGTGCCTTGTACATCCAGGGTCAATCTCTTGGCTCTGTCCTGCCCAGAGGATCCTGCAGCTGCTGTAGCATCCCCAGATCCTGCTGGTGGCAAAGGGGGGTGCATGGACAGCATGTGCCAAGTGCTGACTTTTGGTAAAACTGAATGAGAAGATACAAGCTGCAAATCACAGATTGACTTTACATCTGGATCCCCCTTCCTTTATAAAAAGGGGCCAAAGGCCATCAGATCTCTACCAACAGGTTCATTCCTGTTCACTCCACAAGCTCCTTACAGAGGCTTCCTCTTGCACATCTTCTCTCCTCCAGCACCTGCATGTCTTTAAGAGGCAGTTGAAAAAATTGAAAGAGCCAAGGAGGAGTTAATGATCTAAAAGAAAGATTTACACCTCATGTTTGAAACTCCAGTAGTGAAGCTTTTTCCAGTAAGGAGAAAAAAAAAAGTGTTTCAGAAAAAAAAGACCTCTGTTTTTTTCCCTGGGGAAAATACAAACTAGTTACAGTGGTAATTCCCATAGTGGGATATACAGAGAACACTTGGAGTGGTTCCTTGGAGAACAGTAGCAGCCAGTGAGGGAAATTTTCTCTTGGGGCACTCTACATGGAAAATTTGGAGTCATTAGTTCACATAAGAGGGGTCACCTTCAGGGCTCAGCTTATGAGTACTGTACCCCCTGGCAAAGGCTGTTCTGAGCCCCAGCAGGGAGTGCAGGAAGGGGCTGGGGTACATCTGCAGCAGGAATGACCTGTTGGCCTCCCTTCTCCATCTGGGACCAGCAGAGATTTGCATTGGCACCAGTAATTGTGCAGAGCAAAACAGTTTTTAAAAATAAACTTGGAAGCAGGCACTGGCCCAGTTCAGCATCAGGCTGGACACAGTGGATGTGGAAACAGTCGTGGGAGTGGAGAGCGGAGCACGGGGGAGGCATGGCAGTGATCCCCTAATACAGACATCATCTCCAGCAGCACAAACCTAAGACTGAGCAACACAGTTTTAGGATAAAACCAACCCCCTCAGTTGTACTGAATGATTGCAGATCATATCCAAAAAATGCTCTGAGGTAAAAGTCCCTGAAACAGTGTTTAAAGGTGAGGGGGAGCCTCTGCTCTGCTGTGTCCTTGCTGCCTTGAGTATTATCCCTGAGAGATTCCTCCCTGGTTTGGTTGATACCAAGCCTATTGCTGCCAGTCTGGAAGAGCAGATCAGCTCTCCTGAAGTAATTACCTGGGACATTAAGCTTATTAGGCACGTTTTAGGAGACAGGGAAGGCAGGGGAAACCTGAACCCAGAGGTGTTTGGGTGCTGAATGGCCACTTGAGCCAGCAAAGGACCTCCAGGGCTGGAAATTCCTCATCCCAGATTGTCCCTCCTTGAACTTTAGACAGGCAGGACCATCAAGGCAAAGAGGGCACCCAGAGCTGGGGGTTCAGCCAGGCTGGGCAGCAGGGAGAGCACTCCTGTGTTCTGGTCTGGCTTGGTTCCTGGAGGTTCAGGGTTTGATAAAGCACACACACAAAGCACAGCCACAGCACCCACCTTGATTTCCCTCATCTCTCAAAGATGAATATTCTGCAAAAGGCCAGTCTGCCACCACAAAGTGTCAGTGACCCCATCTTCTCCTTTCACTCCCTTTCTCTTTTCCAAGGGGTATTGAAAAGCAGGAGGAAGCTCACCACAGAAAAAGGGGGAAATTGAGAGGCCTCATCTGTTTTTGATTGCCCTGGGAGATGATGATGATGGATTAGAGCCCTGGTATGATCCACTGTGCCCCTCTCTGTTGGCATGGACCAAACCTGCCCCCACCATGTCCAGGCTCACAGTGTGGCTCTCCCTGCAGTGAGGGTGTCACTGCATTGCTCGTTTATGAAAACCACAAAGGGCACTTGGGAAATGTGAAATCTTCCGGAGGGAGCAGCTCCTCGATGAGTGCTGGGTGTCACAGCAGCCATGGCCAGGACGGACACACAGTGGTGAGCCCAGGCCATCAGGGCCAAAGGGGTGACATGATGGAGCTGCATCTGCTGCATCCCTCTGTGCCATCCTGCCCATGCCACAGCCCATCTGCCACTGCTTTCCTTGCAAAGGCATGCTGATGGAATATCTGCTGTGCTCAGAAATCTCTTCCAAAACCAAACCACTGCTACCCAGCCCTTTGCCCTTTGGCAGATGACTTGACTTCTTTTTCACCTGCTTAACCCAGGAGCTGGATTTTGTCAGGTCCCATTTACCCAGGAGTTCTCCATACTGATAGTGCTTGCAGATCCTGCTGCTGTCATGGCAACGAGGTTATTTATGCATCACAGATACCTGCTTTGCTTTTCTCCCCCCTTCCCCTCGTGTTGCTAAGTGAAGATGGGGTCAGAGGGGCCATAAATTGGAGCAGGGAACTCCCAGCCCCACGCAGGTTAATAAGCTCTCCGGATCTCCTTGCTGCCCACCTGGCACAGCTCCAGTCCCTGGAGCTGCCCTGTGTCCATCCGTGCCCTGGCAGGAGCACGGGACAGCAGGAGGGTGTGGGGGACACAAACAGGGGACATTCCAGCATCCCCTTCTGTGCTGGGCTGTGCCAGAACAGATCCTGGCAGGGACCAGGGTGCTGCTCACAGGCTGCCTTTACCTGCCTGCCCTCCCTTGACTCAGTTTGTAACCTGTGCTTAGTTACTGCCACTGCTCAATTATTTAACAGCGGGGCCACCACAGAAACAGGCTGACAAACAAAGCTGCAGGGCTACACTTTCAATTTAGTTAAGTTCTCCTTCAAATTCTTTCTGGGTTTCATCTGTCCATTTTCCATGACAACCAGCCAGAAGCAGAGGTTAGAGGAAAAGCAAGGGAGTTGCTTCATTTAAATTAGATGAAGCTCTATCAGCTCTGATCACTTCTCTAGTGAAGGGTTTTCTGCAGAAGAAGTCTGTGCTGGAGGAGAGACATCACATGTTCCCTGGCAAACCCCCTCTGCAGACCTTGGTTGTTTTCCTTCAGTGAGGAGCTTCTTCTCCAGACAAAAATCAGTTCTGCTTGCACGTAATACTAAGTCAAAAAACTGGAAAAACTTTCTCCATAAAGAGTGGAGTAAGTGGCTGTCTGGAATTCACTGTCAGATCAGGATCTGATCTCCTGACAAACCAGGGGCTTCTGCTCAGAGCCCCTGGCACTGCCTCGGGGGGCTGGGAGCTGCTCCCACCAAGAACTGGGCTGTGCCAGCTCAGGCCCCGGTGCTGCAAGGGCTGGTGACACCGGGCAGGAGTGGTGGCAGTCACACCGCTGTCCCAGACCCAGCTTTGCTGGGAGCTCTGCTGCCAGGGAGGTCCCTGGGGGACCCTGGGACCCCGCTGGGTGCTGGCACAGCCCTGGGTGCTGTTTGGAGCCCACCCGTGGCACTGAGCTCCACAGCCAGGACTGGCACTGCCCTGTCCCTGAGCTGTCCCTGGGGTTCTCCCGGGGTCCCACAAGCTCCATCCATCACCTGCACCCCAGTGGCTCAGCATCTGCTGTGCAGGGGGTCAGAGCAGGGAACTCCAGGGAATTCCCTGTGCTGGGCACACTGTTGGGATGGGGAGAAGCAGCACCCCAAGCTCCAGGGAACCCCCTCCCTCCCTGTCTGAGCTGTTCCCCCAGAGCTGCTCCCGAGTCCCCAGCAGAGCTTGGAGCTGCCCACGGAGCCAGGAGCACCATCCCAGGAGAAGGAGGGCAGGTGAAGGAATAACAATACTTTCCTCTTATGTAACTCCTGCCTAAAATACTTCAAAGTGGGCCTATAGATAAATAATTGAAGATAATACAGAATTAGCTGTAATTTTGTGTGTCAGAAAGTAACATTCCCCCTTGCTTCTGTGCTGGTGAGGTGTGGAAACCATCCTGGCTGTGGGATGAAATGAGGCCACGTGGCTTTGGGAGCTGCCCCAGAGCACAAAGTGTGCTCACATGCATTGCAGCTACTCAATGTTTACAGCAAAAATTATTTACTGGGGATAAACCTGCAAGAATTCTGAATAATGAATAATTGAGAAAATTCTAATTCGCCCACAGGCAGTTTGCAAGGGTGGGGAGGGGGAGAAGGGAAGTAGCATTTGTCAGATAAATTATTTGTGAATTAATCACTTGGCTCTCTGAAGTCGATGGGGAGCTTGCATAAATAAGACTACTCATAGAGAGGACCAAGTCTTTCTTTAATAATGCTCTGAGAATGGTAAATTCATTACCTGAAAGCACTGATTATGATTCAAAGGGATTGGGAGGGGAGAAAATCAAGTCATAATTAGTCATTTAAATTGCATCAAGTAGAAAGCAACTGATTTTAAACTAGTCCAAACAAAAGGGAAACGATTCGTTCTGATTAAGTCAATCTCTCTTGCCCTTTTAAAGATTTATAAAGCAGTGTCAATAAATTATGGTTCTTGGGACTCAACCTATAAAAACAGCATAGAAATGTAATACAATCCAGTGTCAGACAAGTGGGTTTGGCACAGTAGATCAGAAATTAAATGTATATTTATTAAGGAGGTCTATAATAAGCCTCATGTCAACCCAATATTGATCAATTGTCACTTGACCACACATCAATTGTCAGTCTAAACTCTCCTCTTCAGGCCTGTTGTTCCCAGTTGTTTCTCTGGCTGCTCCTTTAATACTGAAGTTGAACCCAGTTTGCTCACTCATCAGCTTGATTACTCTGCAGAAGCACTTCTTGTAAAACGACCTGATCTGGATTAATTGTGGTGCTGGTGAATTATGCAGCACACACATAAAGACCCGTTTGGAGTTCCCCTCTGTCCCCGTGCAGCATGTGACCCTGATTTCCTGGAGTGCAGTTTTCAGCTGTTTCCAAGCTCAGCAGAGACAGATCTGTGGCTTTGGGGTCTCTGTCTGCAGGCAGTGAGTGGAAATGCTGGTGCAGGAGAAGCAAACCCTGTTTGTGCAGAATGGTGAATTCAGTCACACCAGAGCTGGTGGGATGGGATTGGTGTTACTACATCATTATAGTTATTGCAATTAGGAAAGCATCAGCAGAGAACTCTGGGTTCTGTCACACCTTCACCCAGTTCTGTCGTGGTGGGCTCTGAGCTGGGACAGAAATAAGACACAGGGCTATGCTTGTGGGAGGACATTTAACCTACAAATACTACTTTGTATTTAAACTGCAACGTGCTGAACCTCTTCTGGGTTTGATCCAGAGCTAGCAAAGATAATGGTGTCTCACTGTAAGACCAGCTCTATTCAGGATTTCCCAGCATTTTGCATCAAGGAAGAAATGTTGTGTGTGTCTGGGTGCTGGGAGTGACTGAGCTCAATTCAGAAGAGTGATGCAACAGATGCTTCAGTTTGGGTCCACACAAGCCCCACTGAAATCTGTGAGACAAACACGTTCAGGCTGTTTGTCAGAGCCTGCTGGGAGCACTCAGCACACCGTGTGTGCTCAGGGTTCCCTGCCAGTGCTGTCCCGGGTCTGGGGAAGGGGATGGGGATGGTCTGGGAGCAGCCCTGGGGATGGGGATGGTCTGGGAGCAGTCCCTGGGGATGGGGGAGCTCTGGGAGCAGCCTTTTTTCCTCCTCCAGCTCTTTTTATCTCCACCTATGAGACACTGCTGGCTGCACCAGTACTTGCCTCCCAGGTGCAGAAGGCTCTGCTTCACCAAAGTTCCCCAGTCACCCAGTCCTGCCCTGCTCTATTTTCAGTACCAATAAATCTCCTGTAGACATCCCCTTTGTCACAGCCTGTTCCCCTGCTCCCAGTTCCATAGACTCTTCACTGTTCCAAATGTAATTGCTCTCCATCCCTTTTTCCTGCTGTCTGGAACCATAGCTCATCATCCTACACTTCTCATTATCTTAATTAAACCAGGGCAAGTCAAGGGCCTGTTTTATAACCTGACATTACCCTGTACATTCTTCTCAGCTCACAAGATGTGAATTAGTGCTGAGATATCTTCTTGGAGGAAATTGGCACCTCAGCTCCCTCAGTTTGCAGCACTCTGGTTGTCTGAGGAGGGTTGGGTGAAAAACTGAGCTGAGCAGAGTGATGTGCCCCATCCCACCAGGTAAAACCAGTGTTCACCACAGCAATCCAGCTCTGCCTGCTGCCTCTGGTGCTCCTGGGTAGCTGCTTTGGGAATTGTGTATTACAAATCACTAGATCTGCCTCCTTCTTTGATCCAGTTTGGTTTGATCCAAGTCCCACTCTCTGCCTGCTGCTCTGGCTGATGGCTGATTTGTTGGTTTTATCTGCATTTCTGACATCCCAGCTGCTGTCTGCCTGGGCAGCTGCAGCACCCGGGAGCTGAGGGCAAGGGAGAGGAGGGAGAGAAGGGAGGCAGTGCCCTTAGCACATCTGTTTGTCAGAAAGATCTCTGGGTTTACCCAGCCCGCAGAGCTTTCAGTGAGGAAAGGATGAGACAGGCTGTGGTTTAAGTGCTTGTACCCCTGGAGCAGCATGTGGGGAGCAGGAGGGCAACAAGTGCTGAATACAGAGATTTTCTTGCACTGAAATTCACATTTAAAATCTCCTGTAAAGGAGATGTTAGTTCCAGGAGCAAACAACTGACTACTCTGATTGTACAGGGAAGCAAAAGATTCAGATGATATTAGGCATTATTTCATAAACACTGGCAGAAATTTTTTTGATTTTTATTCTGAAGGGAAAATGTATATTTTAAAACTTGCCTTCCCTCCTTGCTGTCTGATCACTGGAAGACATTCAGGAATATTAGCAAAGCTGATGGCTGCTAAATGGCCTTATTTCCAACAGTAATGAGCTGCATTTAATAATGAATTAAACATCATTAACCAGGGAAGTTTTTGGTGAATGCTTCTTTAGTATCATTGTTCAGCAATTACCATGGGAGTGAATAACTCATCTCTGTCCAGCTGCACCATTTGTCATTATCTGGAGGAGCAGTAAAATCCCTCTGGTCCAGGAGGGCTAATAACATTAAATGACACCGAGTAAAGTTTAACAAGTGTTTCTGTTCCTCATGCAGACCACAATAACTAAGGTGTTTGATCCTGTCCCACCTTGTTTCTCTGTCTGCATGATCCAGCCAGCCTGGCCTTGTCCTGCAATCAATTAAAGTCTCTCTCAGTAAGATCTAACTCGTAGGAGTATGAAGTTTCTTTATTGAAAATGGATACATACAATTAGACAAAGACAAAAGATGATAACGGAAGTAATGAAGCTGTTTGGTATTTGCAGTTTTTAATATACTTTTCCATTCCTTAGTAATAAGACCTTGCAGACTTCTTCATCATGTGTAAGTTGTAGGGTCACATGTGTAGTTTTGTGTTTCACAAAAACACACTTGATAGTCTTCCAAAAAGTCTTCCCCTTAAAATACTGAAAAATGACCTCTGAAAAAAAAAATCCCCAGTGTTTATTTGGTGTTTCCTTACTGCCATAGCTGAGCGATGCATTTTTTGGCAAATCATGCAGTTCCAAAATATTCTTTTTTGTGTGGCCAGGAGGCAGTGCACAGCTTGCAGCAGGACCAGATGAGTCTGCAGTGCTGGGGAGTGTGCTGGGTGGTTTTGGCAGGGTGAGGTACCCGGACAGAGTTCTAATGTGAAGCTCTCACAAGAGCCTTTCTTGTCCTCAGCTCCGCAGTGCTGCTGCTGGTCAGGTGTCATCACAGTGATAACTTCTCTCAAACTGCAGCTCCTCGGGTCTGTACCTGTGCTCAGCTGAGATCCCGCTGTCCCCAGCAGCTCTGGTCACAGCCCAGGGCAGTGCCCAGGCAGGCAGCCCATGGCTGTGGCTGTGGATGAGGGTGTGGGATTGAGCTGATGTGTGAACACCCAGACACTGCAGCTCCAGGCTGGCCTCAGCCACAAGCAAACCCTTTGTAAAACAGCACCAGAAAGTCACATCTTTGTACAAATCACTTGCCAGGCTTCAGCTGGTGTCCAGAAGGGAAGGGGACACCTTGCTGATCCTGTCAGGGATCCTGAGGGACCTGTTGGAAACTGGGTGCTGTGGTGGGCCAGGGGTTCTCCCCCAGGGTACTGGGGCTGTTCCCAGGCTGTGCCGAGGGCTCAGCTCAGTGCAGGCATGTGCAGGGCTGGTGGAGCTGTTCTGCAGTGTGCCCCCACTGCAGGGAACTCCAGGGAACATCTGCATCCTCGCTGTGTGCCCACTGCAGGGAACTCCATCCTTCATCCTCCATCCTTCATCCTCCATCCTTCATCCTCCATGCTCCCTGTGTCCCCACTGCAGGGGACTCCATCCTCCCTCTCCATCCTCTGTGTGCCCATCACACAGGCAGCAGCAGTGCAGGGACCAGCCTGGGCACAGGGTTACCCACAGCCTTGGCTCCCGAGCTGAGGAGGCTCCTGCCAAGCTGCCAGGCTGAGCCCCTGGGGCTCTGTGCAAACACCCAGCAGCTCCCCGTGGTGCTGGCGTGAGCAAGGGCTGAGCCACTCCTTCCTCTGCCTGTTCTGTGATCAAAATATTTACAGCTCACTGACTGGGGCTGGCAGCAGCTCCAAAACTTTGCTCTTGATAGTAAATGTCACATTTAATATTGATGATGTGGGCTACTCAAGTCACACTTGGATGAGTTAACCATTGGGAATGACATCTATAATAGGAAACTCCTAAAATGTGAGCTCCCTTATATGTGCACACGGCTTCTTTTTTATGAAAGATATAGAAACCTGAGCAATTCAATAAAATTCTATGGATTCTGTTCACTGCTGGAGAAATCATCTGCAGTCCAAGCTGGTTTATTACTCCCCTTAGCAGTGCATGGCCTGCACCCTGTGGGGCACAGGGTGTTTGTTTTATACCTGTGGGGCACGGGGTGTTTGTTTTATACATGTGGGGCACGGGGTGTTTGTTTTACACCTGTAGGGAACGGGGTGGGTGTTTGTTTTACACCTGTAGGGCACAGGCTGACCCTCAGCCAGCTCACAGGATTCTGAGTGAGTACATCTACTGTGCTTTACAGTTAGGTTGGAGAAAACCTAGAGAAAATACAATATTCTATTATTCTTCTTGGCCTGGCAACTCACCCTGCTCCCATGGTAGGCAACTCCTCTGGTCAGTGCTGCACCATTGACACATCTATGATTAACACCTGCCTCAGGCAAAAGAAATAGTAATTATTTGTACTTTTTACCTCTATGGTGTCTCTTAGCACATCTGCCAAAGTCTGCCCTGACTCATAGCTTCACCTAAGCCAGGAAAAGCCAACCTTTCTGAGCAGTAGCTATTAACCTTCTCTTACAGATGAGGAAAGTGTGCACAAAGAGAATAAATTATTTGCCCAAGGTCACTGAACAAATCCAGAATGCCATAACTGGGAAAAGGACCCAGACTACGCAATTCCAGCTGGTGTGCTCTAACAGCAAGTGCTGTCTCTCCTCGCTGGGGCTGACTCTGCCCCAGGCATTCCATCACTCCTCCCCTGCCATGCCCAGGCCCTTTGCCATTTGGTTCTACCCCACACCTTCGTTCTCAGCAGTGTCAGTGATGTTCTCGTCTCAATGTAGGTTTGTGTTCAGCTCTTTAGCAGCCTAAATGCAAATTACACATTGTGTTGAGGCACGGATTTATACTCATTTGTGCTCTGTTTTGCATTGGGAAGAGCTGAGACACTACAGCCTTTTTAAACCTTTGTAATGACAGGGTTTTAAAAGCTTGTTCTGTGAAGTAGTGGGACTGATTGTTTCATCAGCCTGAATTGTGGCTGAGGTGAGCCTGGTCTGTGAACACAGTAAAGCCCTTCAGCCTCTGCTTATCCTGATGCAGGACCCTTTTGCCTGTAATCACATCTGAAAGTGTCAAGAGCAGGTACTGCATCAACATCAGCATCAGCAGCATTTGAGTTAATTCCTTGTGCTAAGGGAGTGAGCCGTGTCCCAGGACAAAATGTGCTTTGTATTGCTAGAGTTCACTGGGAAATGTATCACACTCTTGACTTGAAGTATTCACTACTATTCACTTGAGTATTATCGTGAAGAAAGAAAATACATTAACAAACCACAAAAAAAACAACCAACCAAACAAAAAACCTCTGTAGCAGGTGCAAATCAAAAATTAATTTGATATGCAAGTAAGGGAAACACCAAATTACAGCCTGTGTATCTTGAAGGTCTTGTGGGAACCACAAAGATCCATCCTTCACCAGGTGAAGGAGCAGCCATCAAGCACAGCAGGTAATTTCCTACAGAGGAAAAGTGATTTGGATCAAAAGGTCAGAAAGAGAAACTGTAAGAGACAATCACATGAACCAGGTGTGCTGTGAGATCACCTGGAAAGTCCCTGTCCAGGTTCAACCTGAGAGCAAAGGGCTTTATTTTCAGCATCACAGTTAATACCTTCTTGTTTCTCTCAGCAAGTCAAAAGCTTCTAGTGAGAAGCTTTGAAAGGACTAAAATAATCTTTTAAAAGTGTTCTTCCTCTCTGTTTTTGCATCTTGCATTCAATGAGAGGAGCTGCTTGCCCTGCAGCCCTCTGAGGCTCCCAGGCCCTGCAGATTGGGGGAATTTTCCTTTCACAGACAGCAGAGTGTTCAGGGCACAGTGAGGGTGCCTGGTTGCCATTCCCTGGGCTTCTGAAGCCATCCCAAGATACGCTGGGAATGACAATGACATCCTGAGAGCTGCCAAAAATCACAAGGAACAGCTGGTAAAAATGCTCAAACCTCCCAGTGACCTTAATAAGCTGTAAACAAATCTGCTTCACTGAAAGCACACACAAGGTGTTGGGATCCTTGATTTATGGGCTTTAATCCCATCCCAAGCATCACAAACGTCAAGTACCTTAGGAACTAAAACCCTGCCAAGGAAATGCTCCCAGTCCTCTCAGGTTGTTGCTGATGTTTCCAAAAGACCAGGAGCTTTTCTGGAATCCTATAAAGAAAAATGTGTAATAAAGGATTTTTTGCCTCGTTTTGGCCAGCCAGAGCTTCAAGCCTGCAAGCCATCAGCATTGTCACATCCTATTGCTGCTGCTCTAGCAGAGGAATGAAATATTCATGCCTTTTGGCTGCGGTTTTTATTGAGGTTTCAGGTACCTACCTTCTGCCATCCACTCCATTTAAGTAATGATGACCAAGCCCAGCTCACTTCTCAAAGATTAATAGCTTGCTGGAAATATTTGACTGTCTGAAAACAGAAGTGAAGGATGCTGCAGCATGTTCCTTGCTTCCAGGGAAGCCCCTGAGGCCAGGATTGATGCTGTCCATTACAGGATTAAAATCCCAGTGTGTCCCACTACAGAGGTGGCTGAATTCCAGTAGGGAGAAAGCAGTTTAAAGGACACATGGCTTTGACAGCAGGATGGAAGCTGGCTTAAAGTTGCTGTGAAATCATCATGACTTATTATTATGGGGTCCTGACATCTTGCAGAGAAGCAGCACTAAATTATTTTGCACTGCTGGTTTTTGGAAGTGCACAAGCAGCTGTCACAGGAGCAGCAGGAGCAGGGGGCTCAGAAAGGTCCTGCCTGTGGCTGTGCCTTGGGCAGTGCAGCCCGGGGTGCAGGTCTGGGCATGCAGGTGTTTGGGAGTGTGTCACTGCACACAGGGCGATGCTTTCTTCTTACACCCATCCTCCTCCTCATTATCTTTGTGCCAATTTGATCTTTTGTTCAGGTCGTTAAGGTCAGCAGCAGAAACGTGTTGGATTTGTACCCTTGTCCCTCTCCCCTCCACATTTCCATTCTCTAAATCCTTGATCACACACAGGGGGATTGTTGGGGCTGTCCTGTGCAGGGCCAGGAGTTGCACTTCAGTGATCCTTGTGGGTGCCTTCCAACTCAGGATATTCCATGATTAAGTGGTCGCTTAAAACATCAATTGCACCATCTTTTTCTGCTCCTTACAGCCTCCCGTGGCCCTGCACTAAAGCTCAGCAGCACTGTCAGAGCATTTCCCTCGCTGCAAGGTTTGCTCCAGCCTGGCAGAGCGGGGATTAGAGTTTGGACTGGCTCCTGCAGTCACAAACGTGGGCCCCAGCCCTCAGGGCATGGCTGCAACCTCTCTTTGTCCCTCTTTCCTGGGCGAAAGGACTGCCCTGGGATAGGTGTCCATCTCCTGAAGTTCCAGTGTCTGCCTTTTACGGCGATGTTCAGCTCTGCCCCAGCCCCGGGTTTCTCCTGCTGCTTTGGGCTGCTCTCAGGTCTGTGATCCCATTTCTCAGGCATTTAACTCTTTGCCTATAAAACGCAGGAGGCACAGCCTGGTGCTGAGGTTTCTGCCAGGGCACTGAGGTGGGACAGGGCTGAGCTCAGGACCCTGGGGGGAAGCTGAGTGGGTTTGGATTTCACTTCACCACGAGGTAGGTGCCAGGGGAGTCAGAGCCCAGCTGCCCTTGCAGAACTGCACCTCTTTAATTCAAGTGGTGACTCACAGCCTGGAACAACTAGGTAGATGTCATATGCAGCTAGCTAGTGAGTGGTGTTTTTCAGGGTTCATTTTACTTATTGTATTATATTATATTTTGATTTATAATTATATATACAGTGCATTCCTTTCCTGGGCTCCAGGCATCCTTGCCAAAATTAAAAAGTACAGTTAGCAAAACTAAAGCCAGCAGAAGCTCAGAGCTCTCTGTCAGAAATAACCAGTCAGAGCAACTCTTTTTTTCCATCAGTTCTTCATATATTATCTGTTCTCCCTGCATTTCCTCCCCATGAATCTCTGGATGAGGAGAGCAGCCCCTGGACCAACCTCTTGGGCCCACAGCAGCAATGCAGAGAGCAACAAAATAGCTTCAACTCATTCCTCAGATCCAGGAGCAGCATTTGTTAGTGTTTTCAAGTGTTCCAAATACTTTTACGTTATATTCCTGGGTCTTTTACTTCCGGGAGGAATTCTGTGTAATCCTTGGATGGGATTTGCAAGTGCTTGTGGGAGGGGTGCAGTGAAGCATCACCTCGGTCTCTGGAAGCCCTTTTTGTTCAAGGAAATTAAGTCTGCTGTGAGCAGGATGGCAGGGGTGGGGCTAGGGTGGGTTTCTGGAGAGTTGAGGTGGCAGTAATGTATTCCCAAGGTTAATCACACTTGATTGTATGCAAATAGCCATTGCCCCCTACCACACGTAATCAGAACCTCTAGGGACACATTTCCACCACTGGATGTGCACAGATCTTCAGGATCTGGGTGTGCAGAAAGAGCAGGGAAGAGGGGGTGGAACAGGGGGCTGTGGTTGGCACTGGGTGTTTGCCAAGCAGAGTGCAGACCCTGCTGTGCTGTCCCTGGGCTGCTCCTGAGGATGAAGTCACCAGCTGAAGTCACCAGAACGTCCTCTTGCTCCCACCTCTCCTCTACACATCCTCAAACCTCAGCAGACCAGCTGGATTCCAAGGACTGGCATTACCTTGCCAGGTAAAATACACTCTGAGAAAGTAGCTGGGTTTTGCAGGATTGTACAGTTTGGGAGTGTTTGGACTCAGGCTGGAGTTTCGGTGTGTCTGTGCCATGGACAGCACTGGACAAAGCTGAGAGCAGAGCTCGTCCCTCTCACCTCAAAGTTCAGGCTCCAGGCACAGCTTCTCTTCTCAGCAGTTACTGCTGGTTACAGGAGGGCAGATTTGCCATGGGTTCTTGTGCTAGGGAGAGTTTTGCTTTCTCTGGGACAGATTTAGACTCTTATTTAATAAGCACAATTGTAGTTGCTGCTTTGGTGTGTTGATGAAGCTTCCAGATGGCTAATTGTGTGTCCTGAAGGAAAAAAGAAACTCAGCAGCTGATGTATCCAAATCCAACAGAGAACAATACCTCTGGCTCTGGGACTGCCAGATTCCTCATTTTAAAAAATAGATGTTGCCCTCGTTGTGATATAATGGCTTAAGAATTTATCCATGTAACAACTGAGACAGGAATATGAGAGGAATGTCAGAATTTCTGTGGCCCATGTGGGAGGATGCTCTGGTTGTTTCAGAGACCCCTGGGCCCAGCAGGCAGGCAGTGCATTCCTGCTGCAGTGGCTGGACAGGTGTGACCTGCCTGACCCCATGGGGAAAGGAAAAGCAATGGTGATGTTTTGGGGACGCCAGGGACACGTTCACTGCAGTGCTGCACTGCCCAAAGAGCTCCAGGCTCTTCCCATCCCTGGCCTGAGCACAAGGCAAAGGCAGCTCCAGCAGAGTCCAGCCCAAGCTCCTTTCCTGCCTGGGATGGCTGTGGCTCAAAACTGCTCTGCTGTTCTATACTGGATTAACATGACTTTTATGTACCCAGAGAATAGACAGTGTTGTTGCCTAGTAAAGTCAGTTTGTGAAACTGTTTTCTAGTTTTCTTTGTTCATGGATTTTCGGAGTAGACTGGATGATAAATTAATACAATTTTTACTGGTAAGATAAAATATTTCTAATAATTCTGCTGATAAAAAAAACCCCTGCCAACAGTTATTTAAAGACCTCCTTGCTGAAACTTCAGTTACTCAGAAATTTTTATTAACTCAGCTCAGTTTGAAGTTGAAACCCAGCACTGGCTTTGTTTATAGGAGGGCTGGCTCTTGGTCACAGGTGATTTTGGAAAGGAGACAGAACATGGCAGGGAGGTGGCCACTGTCTGGGAAGGAGGTGGCCATGTCCCAGGGTGCAGCACAGGAGGGCACTGGCTGGCAGTGCCAGTGTCCAACAGCAGCAGCTCCAGGGTGGAGGCAAAGCTGGCACTGCAGTGCATGCACAGGTGTGTCTGAGCACCTGCAGTGCCTGCACAGGTATGTCTAAGCACCTGCATGTCACAGAGCTCCTGGCTGCAGCAGCATGCAGAGAGGCACAACAGGCCCCCCCTTCACTGCATCTTCTGGTCTTTGGCTGAAAACAACAACAACAACAACAACAACAACAACAACAACAACAACAACAACAACAACAACAACAACAATAATAATAATAATAATAATAGTAATAATAATAATAATAATAATAATAATAATAATAATAATAATAATAATAATAATAATAATGCTCTCCCCAGGCTCCTGTCAGGTGCCTGCACTGCCAGCAGTCCCCTCTGAGCACTGCCCCCGCTCCAAGCAGCCCCTGCAGGGTGTTCCCAGCCCATGACCACTGCCAGGCCACGGGGACCTGTGGGGTGTGGCACTACTCCATGAGGCTGAAGTTTCCATAATTACTGAGCTGGGAAGTTAATTAATTTCCTAATTATACTGAAACAGTGATCAGAGTTTCTATAACGTCACCATAACCTAAGGGTCCTTCCATCCCATGTTTTTCCAGAAACTCTCACTCTGGTTTGGGGCAGTACAGAAGAACAGTGGATATTGCTGGGCTGTGTTGCCAGCCAAGGCTTTTGCTGGCCCATGTCAGCTGGGACGAGCTGTGCCCTCACCCCACACTGCCCACACTGTTCACAGGGCATTTGCCCAGCTCGGATCTGTGCTTGCCACAGGCCCAGCCTGGTCCCCAGGAGCCAGCCAGCCTTCATCCAGCTATTCCACTGCTAGTGTCAGCATGAATAAACCATGTTCCTTTTAAGCTACCACAACTTTTGACAGCTACAGTGCTGTAAATAAAGCAGCTAACGCAGATGCTAATATTAATTCTCATGACCCAGTTGTGCTTCACTAATAGTATCTGGGTTACCAGCCAGGCAAGACAAGAGCACGAATATTTAGCCTGTCTCAGTCTATTACACCAAAAAGCAAGCATTTGAAGATATTAATTTCTAGAGCTAAATGTCAGACGTGCCCTCCATTTGGAAAGGCGAAGGAAGCTCTGAAAAAGTCACAGAAATCCGTGTTTAGTGGTGGTCAGCAGTTAAGCCATGCTGGCCACGCAGAGTGATGCCAGCACCTCTTGCTGTGCTGCAGATGTGCTGTGACACCCTCGGGTCAGCTCTGTCCTGCCCAGACCTGGGCATGCATCACACAGAGTGCCCCAGCAGGGACACGAGCTGTGTGCTGGACTGAGGGTTATGCTGGGCTTTTCAAAGCAGTGTTTGAGACATTAGTTAGCAATTAAGATTTCAGGATAATCATCCATTTAGCCCTTTCCAGCTACAGCTGCTGTCCCCTTGGTCATCCCTTTGGTTTCTGCCCAGGAAAGCTCCTTGACTGACAGGTTTTTCTGGAGGCATTCGAAGACTGCCGGGGTGAAAAGCTGATGTTGTCTTGCAGCTCCTGCAGCCCGAGTGAAGCAGCCAGGCCATTCCAGCCTGCCTGGACACTGTGGCTCAGCCTGAGGCTGCTGTCCAGGCACCAGGGCTGCTGCACCCCAGCTCACACTGGCTGTAGGGCTGATATTGCTGCTTTACACAGCCTCTCCACAAAGGCCAGGCCCAAGGCCTCCCTCTTCAGTACCAGGTTTCTTTATCCTCAGCTGTGCAACAAAAATACAGAAGTGTGTGAGCGGCCTTCAGAATTGGGACAGCCATTTGCAAGAGAAGAGTTATTGCCATAGCTGTGTGGGCATGGGTCTAGGCTCTCTGTTGTAAAGAGTTGGTTAGAAGTAGGACAGTTCTTCCTGCAAAGAACTGGATTGCATTTGCTGGAAGCAGCCGACTGAGGACAAGGAGCAGCCTTGGGGATGTGGTACAGGTGTTTGTGTTTTCTGTCATGACCTGACCCTGGCTGCACAGAGGCAGAACTGAGCTGCTCACAGCAGGCTTGGAGGCTTAATTAGGCTTCTAGTGCTCTGTAAAGTTCACTTCACTGCTCGGTGGAGGACAGTTTAGGATAAGCATAATAGGATTACTGCTGCTATACACAGCTACCTAAGCCAGGAAGTCCTCATAATGTGCCTTTACCCAGTAAAAAAATCTTTTCAGAGGATGCTTTTTATAACCCACAGTTTCACACGCTGAGTGCTGGGAGGGTGTCCTGCCCTATGGGGTGTGCCAGCCCAGGTGATCACTTTGGAAAGCACATTTCCATCGTGCTGGGGTTTGCCACTGACAGCCACAGCCAGTATCTGCTGCCCGTGGAACATCTCTCCTTGTTCCACGTCCCTGACATAATCCTGGGCCTGGAGCCCAGGTGCGTTCAGCCAGGTGAGCCCTGGCTCAGCTCTGCTGGCTTAATCCCAGCCTTCCTGTGGGAATTCCTGCGGGCAGCAGGTCCTGGGGTGAGAGCAGGGCCTGAGAACCAGCAGATCGTCAGCACGTCTGCTGGGCAGCAGGGACAGGAGGTGGCACAGCCCCAGAACAGCCCCAGCACAGCCCTGCAGCTCCCTCCGGGCTTGTTTCAGGAGCAGGTTGGCTGTTTCAGGAGCAGGTTGGCTGTTTCAGGAGCAGGTTGGTTGTTTCAGGAGCAGGTTGGCTGTTTCAGGAGCAGGCTGTTTCAGGAGCAGGTTGGTTGTTTCAGGAGCAGGTTGGCTGTTTCAGGAGCAGGTTGGCTGTTTCAGGAGCAGGTTGGTTGTTTCAGGAGCAGGTTGGCTGTTTCAGGAGCAGGTTGGCTGTTTCAGGAGCAGGTTGGTTGTTTCAGGAGCAGGTTGGCTGTTTCAGGAGCAGGCTGTTTCAGGAGCAGGTTGGTTGTTTCAGGAGCAGGTTGGCTGTTTCAGGAGCAGGTTGGCTGTTTCAGGAGCAGGCTGTTTCAGGAGCAGGTTGGTTGTTTCAGGAGCAGGTTGGCTGTTTCAGGAGCAGGCTGTTTCAGGAGCAGGTTGGTTGTTTCAGGAGCAGGTTGGTTGTTTCAGGAGCAGGCTGTTTCAGGAGCAGGTTGGTTGTTTCAGGAGCAGGTTGGTTGTTTCAGGAGCAGACTGTTTCAGGAGCAGGTTGGCTGTTTCAGGAGCAGGTTGGTTGTTTCAGGAGCAGGTTGGTTGTTTTAGGAGCAGGTTGGTTGTTTCAGGAGCAGGTTGGCTGTTTCAGGAGCAGGCTGTTTCAGGAGCAGGCTGTTTCAGGAGCAGGTTGGTTGTTTCAGGAGCAGGTTGGTTGTTTCAGGAGCAGGTTGGCTGTTTCAGGAGCAGGCTGTTTCAGGAGCAGGTTGGCTGTTTCAGGAGCAGGTTGGTTGTTTCAGGAGCAGGTTGGCTGTTTCAGGAGCAGGTTGGTTGTTTCAGGAGCAGGCTGTTTCAGGAGCAGGCTGTTTCAGGAGCAGGTTGGTTGTTTCAGGAGCAGGTTGGCTGTTTCAGGAGCAGGCTGTTTCAGGAGCAGGCTGTTTCAGGAGCAGGTTGGTTGTTTCAGGAGCAGGTTGGTTGTTTCAGGAGCAGGTTGGCTGTTTCAGGAGCAGGCTGTTTCAGGAGCAGGTTGGCTGTTTCAGGAGCAGGTTGGTTGTTTCAGGAGCAGGTTGGCTGTTTCAGGAGCAGGTTGGTTGTTTCAGGAGCAGGCTGTTTCAGGAGCAGGCTGTTTCAGGAGCAGGTTGGTTGTTTCAGGAGCAGGTTGGCTGTTTCAGGAGCAGGTTGGCTGTTTCAGGAGCAGGCTGTTTCAGGAGCAGGTTGGTTGTTTCAGGAGCAGGTTGGTTGTTTCAGGAGCAGGCTGTTTCAGGAGCAGGTTGGTTGTTTCAGGAGCAGGTTGGTTGTTTCAGGAGCAGACTGTTTCAGGAGCAGGTTGGCTGTTTCAGGAGCAGACTGTTTCAGGAGCAGGTTGGCTGTTTCAGGAGCAGGTTGGTTGTTTCAGGAGCAGGTTGGTTGTTTTAGGAGCAGGTTGGTTGTTTCAGGAGCAGGTTGGCTGTTTCAGGAGCAGGCTGTTTCAGGAGCAGGCTGTTTCAGGAGCAGGTTGGTTGTTTCAGGAGCAGGTTGGTTGTTTCAGGAGCAGGTTGGCTGTTTCAGGAGCAGGCTGTTTCAGGAGCAGGTTGGCTGTTTCAGGAGCAGGTTGGTTGTTTCAGGAGCAGGCTGTTTCAGGAGCAGGTTGGCTGTTTCAGGAGCAGGTTGGTTGTTTCAGGAGCAGGTTGTTTCCGAGCTCAGCTTGGAGTGGACACTCCCTCTGATGCTGCTTTCCTTATCTGTGCCTTTTCTGCAGGTAATTCACAGATAAAACAATCACTGCTTATGCACACACAGACATGTAGGAGCTACTCTTAATCTTTCCAAATCCCTTAATATACCTTATGTATACAGTTTGGAACTTGTAGATTTAGCATGATAGATTGATTTCATTCACTATCTCAATGGAAAATGACATTAGTAACTACGTTCTTTTTACATATATATATATTTTTTCCCCCCTGTCTGAGCTGCTGCAGAGCACTGAGCTTTGGCCTGTCTGCCCAGGGTACAGCAGCACTGAGGACAGAGCAAGTCCCCTGAACATGTCTGATGCTCTTGTCTGGATTATATAAAGCCTAAGACATGGTACAGCCTTAGAAGAATTTGGCCAAATCACTGCAGTTTGAGCATATGTTATCACCAATCAGTTGGAATGGTTGTAGTTATTTTTCACAACTCCCCCAAAATGGAGAAAATGGATGAGAATTGAGTGGGTCATGTGGATTGACAGGGGAAGCTGCTGTGACAGTTTGAGACAGATGACTCAGGGTTTTTGCTTTACGGTTTTCTGCATTTCACCATCAGGAATTTCCAAGGGGGTTCTCCAGTGAAAGCAGGCAGGCAAAAATACAGACTTGCCTCATTTGCCATCCCATAGTGAACCATGCTCCCATCCCTGGGTTCTCCTCTCCTCCCCAGCCCTGAGCTCTGGCTTCTGCACACCAGGGCTGCTGCTGCCCACAGCCCCCGAGGCACACGGAGCTGTCCCCTGAGCTGTCCCCTGAGCTGTCCCCCAAACTGTCCCCTGAGCTGTCTCAGGGTGCCTGGCTCCCCTGTCCTTGTGGGACAGCGATTCTGGTTCGTCTGGCAGAGCCCAGGAGGACTTGTCCCATGAGGCTGCCTCAGCCCAGGGCTGCAGAGCCGGCTGTGTTTGGATACAGGCATTGCATCTCCACTGTGGCTTCACTACCAAGCATTGCCTTCTATGTTTCTTGCCTTTGCCTGCAGAAGCAAAAATGTTTCCACTGCGTAAATCAAGCTGTGGCCAACCCCGGCTATTGTTTTGTCTGCGTTCTTACGTCCCTTTTAATAATATACATGTCAACTCTGCCATGTCCCATCTGTTAGAAAATGCCTGGATTTACACAGTACCTCATTAGTCTTATCTGGCATTTTTTCCATCCTACAAGCTCGTCATTCCTTTTACATCACTGATTAAATCATTTGCTTAGGCCATTAGCAACGAGGCTCAGTGGTTTTATACTCCTGGCTCCGTAGGATGTGATGTGGGAGAGGGCTGAGAAAGGGGGAGTAAGTCAACTTTTGAGCCTCAAACTGGGAATACCAGAATAGAGAGCACAAGGAACATCTATTTTATGGTGGCACTGTCACAAGCAACACAGCAGAGCAGTGGCTTTGTGACAAGAAACATTGTGCAGAGCCCTTTCGGTGTTTATTTCTTGGAGCAGCCTGAGCTGGGAAGAGAAGCAGCCCAGAAAGTTCCCCCAGGCGGCAGGCACACGGCTCCTCTGGAGCTGTTTCCTGGGAAAAAGGGGTTGGGGTCGCGCCCTGTGTGGGGGCACAGCCCGGGACAGGGCGGGCACAGATCCAGGACAGGGTGGGAACGCTCGGAGCAATCCCAAGATGTGATTGCACTGCCCGGTGTCACCCCCGGAGCTGCCTGGACATGCTGGGATTTTTGTGAGGGTATAATTGAACCGAAAGCTCTTGCTTGGCATCACAGCATTTTATAGGATTCCTTAAAAATACGTTTAAACTGTTTCAAATTACAGACTGGTCCCCAAAAATGCTTCCCAAACTCGGGTCACCCTTTTAAATATAGGCATGGTGTATTACCTGGGTACCTGTGGGTTTGGGG
The DNA here is from genome assembly GCF_963662255.1 of Cinclus cinclus. Classification (NCBI taxonomy): domain Eukaryota; kingdom Metazoa; phylum Chordata; class Aves; order Passeriformes; family Cinclidae; genus Cinclus; species Cinclus cinclus. Next base: position 15,238,214 of record NC_085063.1, read on the forward strand.
TTTGCAGGGGACACTTAGGGTCCACTCGGAGGCAAGAGACTGTCACAGCACCACCCTTGAGTGGAACAGCAGGACGCTGAAAAAGCCTGGAAAGCAACGCCAGGAGCTGGAGTCAGCCCAGCTTGGTGAAGCCGGGTGGGCTCCTCAGGACAGGCACAGGCGCTGCTGGGTGTGCTGGCACCAGCCCGAGCCAGGTGGGCACGCAGTGACCCCGCTGCAGGAGTTCAGCTCCTGCTGCGTAACGGGGACTGGGGCTTTTCTGTGAGCTCCGGGGCTTGTGCCGCAGCCCCTCGTGAAGCTGGGGACAGGGCACACCGTGCCCAGCTGGGACGTGCCAGCCCTTTCACCTGGCCCCAGCATCACACCTGGGCAGGGCAGCCTCTGGCAGGGCTTGGCCACAGGACTGCAGCTCGGCTCGGGAGCTCCGTGAGGCAGCAGGGAAAGCACAAAACCCCTCTGGCCCGGGGGAAAGCGCTGGTGTCACCGCACCTGCCTGCAGCAGGAGGAAGGGACGGGAGCACTGAGCCACGGCCACCTGGAGCCCGTCCACTTGGTGCTGGCACAGCCCTTCCTTGCCAGAAAAAGAACACTGACAGAGTTTTTTTCCTTCAGAATAATAAAACAGAGAAACAGTAACAAAGCCAAGAACATTGAGATGGTGACAGCAAGAGCCTGGCTTAAATACCCCAAAATAACATCTGCCAGAGCCTGATTTCAAAGCGGCAGCTGTTGCCTGGAATAAAACCACAAAACTTTCCAAACAGTATTAAGAGTGAAAATATAGAAAGAAACTCTTTAGTGAAAGCTTTCAGGTGCACAAATACAGCTCCGTGCACTCATGATGAAGAATTTCTACAATTTTTGTCAACTTAATTAATTAGTATATCTAGCAGGTACATCCAATAACATCCAATCCCGGTAACCCACCCTTGGGTCAGCCCCTTGGAGGTGGTCCAGGGGTTTCTTTGCTACATTTCTTGTTATGTCTCTTAAGTCTGGTGGAAAACAAGATGTCCTTGTCAGAAATTATCTTCTTAAGAACAAGACTAAACAGATTTTCAAGAATGTGTCAGTAAGGGTTAGCTTATTGTGAGAAAAGGCAGGAAAAGTACTTGAAACCATACAACTATAGATTAAAAATCTACAAGGCTACAAATACTTGAAAAATATATAAAAAGCTAAAAAATCTTTAGGCATCACAGCCACTGCACTGCAAACACAGACACTTGATGAATTTTGAAAAAATTCAAAAGAATTTTTGAAGAAAAAAGTAACAATTGGTAACACTTAATTTTTCTTTGAGAAACTGTCCAATCCCCTCCAAATTTCCCATTGTTTTACATCTTCCACCATATTCACGTAAAAGGAAATTGGCTGCAATTGTTTTCTGCAAACAGCAAGTTTGGAAGGGGATACAAGATCCAAGTGGGATTCTGCTGAGCATCCAAACCTGGAGGGAGAAGTCTTGGAAGAGAAAGGTGAGCCCTGCAAGATGACTCCATATCCTTCTTCCAGGCTGGCTTTCACAGGGACTGAGCATGGTCCCACACTAGCTTCAAGCTCATTTCTTTGGTTATTACTTTTCGGTGCAGAGAGAGGAGGCTTTGCAGAAGATGGCACTAATGGGAGGAGACCCATTCCAGCCTTTGGAAATGCTCTGTTGAGCGAGTTTTGCTCAGGCTGCAGCCGTGGCACACCCAGGCTGTGAGCCAGACTGATGCTCTGCCCCTCCAGGGGTGCGGGGCACCGGGAGGGTCCCCAGTCCTGTGCTCCCCTGCAGTGGAGCCAAACCCACCCAGCGTGGCCCTCAGCCCCTGGCTGCTTGGAGAGCAGCCTCTGCTGTCATTTCACAAAGCCACCCTGCTGTGTGTTGCTGTTTGTGTTAATAATGTTTTGGCAATTTTCAAGAGTTGATTAATTTCAGAGATTTGAAAGGTAAATTGTCAGGAACTCAGTGCTCTCCCATGGAGCACTGAAACAATCCAGGAGCACAGCTTTGCCGCTAATTTTCTTCCTTTGTATCTTCATTATCCCTCCCTTTGGTAACTGGGATCTTTAGCAGCTTTGTAGTTTGACTGGATTTTAGGGCAAAACCTAGAGGTGTGAAAGGGGATGGATTTGACTGAGGACCCATCCCTCCCCCTCCTGCTCTGCTGACAAAGTATGTGTGAGTTTTTTATCTGTATTCCAACAATATCATCCCATACATGTGGCAATTTTAACACCTCTTCACGTCTCCAAAAGCAGAGCGCCAGCCAGTTTGCCTGGTTTGACATCCACCCTGCCCAAAGCCAGTCAAGCCCAGCTGCTGGAGTAGCCAAGCCTGGCTTATTCACCCCAGAAAAGGACAGCCCGTGCCCAGCCTGCTGGCTGCAGGGAAAGGATCTGCTCCTGCTAATGATGATCCAAGGAACCACTTCCTGAACAAATCCACCCACTACTCAATAGTCTGATAGAGGTGGTTTTGCCCAGAGGATAGCAGAAACCTCATGTCAAAGATTTGAATCTCATGAGACCTTGCTAGACAAGCTAATTCTCTAGAGTACTGCAGGGAACAGTATATAAGTAGCTTAGTTAAAAATAATGTTTTCCATAAGGCATTTTACCACTGCATTTTCACCACCATCTTTTCTGTGGTTCCCCAGCCAGGCCAGATGAGGCTGGCCAGCATGGCACAGAAGTTCAGGGTTCACTACTCCCATCTTTTTTGTTTTGCCATATGCTTTCAGTGGCCACTGCTGGAAGTTACAGTTTAGGGATTTCCATTCCAGGTAGAAATACTTCAGGAACAGGCCGTAATTTTCATGCGAATTACACAACTGCATCTTGCAAGCCTTGAATTTAAGCACAGGAAAAGTTGGGACCAGAGCACAACTGCTGCTCAGTTACAGAACTGAAGCAAGTTTTTGGTGTGTGCCACAGGCCCCAGCACCACAGAGAGCAGGGGTGCCCCCAGGCACTGCTATTCTTTAAACCTGTCTGGGAATGTTTTAGTTCTATTTTATTTCAACTCACCACTGACATAATTAAATAATTTCTGCCCATTGGATTTTTTTTTTTTTTAAAGTACATGCCTAAAATGATCAAAGGATTGTTTCATGTGATGGGGCGAGCAAAAGAAGCTCTCAAGGTCAAATTCAAAACAGCCCAAATAGTCTGGGACTTGGATCTGACTTCCAGTAACGGCAATGAGCCAGGAGAAGATGAGGAGCTCAGGAACTAGAAAATGAAGCTTTTGAAGCCAGTAATGCCCTCTGGCAGTGAGCAATCAATTGACAGAGAAATGGGAAAGAGAGAGTGAAAAGAAGTCAGAGCCTTCAGCCCGGCTGCAGAAAAGGCAGGACATTCATAAATAGAAAGCAGAACATTTTTTCCTTCCTCTTTCTTTCCCAGGGGAGAGTGGCCATGGGAACAGACACGCTCTGTGCCCCATGAAGGGGATGCAGCAGAGAGCAGAGTGACACAACCTGCACCAGGTTAATTGGGACACATGGCTCCAGGGGCACTGCCCTTAGGAGTCTTTTTTCTTTCCAAGAAATAAAGGAAAACAATTAGGCAATATTAGCTGCTCTGAGCAGTCTGGCTGTTCAGGACTGCCGTGGGAATTGCCAGCTCATTCCGTGTAACACATGGAGAGAGAGCCCTCAGCTGCCAGGGATGCTCATTCACATCTGTGCCAGGCTGCAGCCCTCGGAAGGTTATTCCCAGATCCCTGGATAATTCTTTTAAACTTATTTCCCTGGCGTGCTGAGTGGCTTTTCCCTTATTATTTTGCCTTCTCTAAACAAGCCCAGTTTGGACTGGACTTTTTTTCCCCCCAGCAGCCAGTTTCTCCCTGTGCTGGGCTCACCCTGTGTCTCATTTCCAGACCTGCTGAGCAGATTCCCACTGGCCAGGTCCTGCAAGTGGCACCAGGCAGCAGGCGATGCCACCAAGTGCTGCCAGTGAGAGATGCTGGGCACTGTGTGCATTGAAAAACCAAGTTTTAATGGGTTTTTAATGAGCCACGTTAAAATGTTTTAATGCCAACATCGGAGCTGGGATCTTTTGCAAATCCTGCTCTGTTGGAGATTTTGCCATTTCCTGCTGCACTCGGGATGAAGCGGCACAGAAATGGCAGCACATTGGCAGCACAGAAACGGGTGCCCATTCTGAGGAGGTGTGGGACACCAGGAGCCCCTGGAATGCTGCTCCCAGCAGGGAGGCTGAGCTGACCCCCCTCAGCACCTGCCCTCTGCATCCAGGCTCCCCCCGGGCCGGCCGGCAGGGGAAGGGTTAAGTGTGGAAAGGGTTAAGGGTTTCCCGTGGGAATGGGGGGTCTCACCAGTGCAGAACTCTCAATGGCAGAGCAGGGAGGTGAAGCATCTGCCAGAGCTCCTTAAGGATAACGCAGTCGGAGTGGAGACAGAGCCCTGAGCAGCACCGAGGAGCAGAGGCTGCTCTGCCCAAACCCTGCAGGTGTGTGCCCACAGGTGTGTGCCCAAACCCTGCAGGTGTGTGCCATGGGCTGTCCAAGCTGCTGTTTATCCCTTACACTTTGGAAAGGTTTGTTCTCCTGTCAATGTCCAGAAGTCAGCAAGCATGGAATGAATATTCCCAGACTGCCAGCAAACACTTCAAAGAGTTTGAGCATTTTGTGAACTCAAATTGAGTTTTAAAAATCCTCGAAATCAACAAAATAATAAACAAAAAAAAAAAAAAAAAAAAAAAAAAGGAAAAAGAAAAGGTGTCCCAACAAAGAACCAAGTACACATCTTCACAGTTCTGTTTCATCCTCTATATTTATAGCTGGATGCATCAAAACTCTCACAATGAGGCAGGATCAAGCTCTCTTATTGAACTGCTCATGTAGAGCTGCCTTTTCTTTTATGTTCATACAAGTTTGTTGTCCACTGGCTCTATTTACCACTTGTTGTGGCCCCATGCTAATATGAATGATTTGTTGCCAAGGATTAGTTTTTAGCTGTTTTTGTACACAGTTTGTATACAGTTGTTGCTATTTATGAAATATGTGACATCTAATCCAGTGCTTGGTGCTTATAAAAGGAAGAACCATCTGTGCTTGAGATTAAAACACTTCATTCCCTTTGTGCCAAAGCTGTCAGCGAGGGTTCCATGCTCTGCTCTAGAGAAAAGTCTTGGGAGCACTGGCTTGGGAAGGTGGACCCTGTGTGGATGTGTCCCTGCATCAGAGTCCTCTGTCTGACACAAGGTCTGCCTGCCAGACAGGAGGAGCGGGGGGGTGAGGGGGACATGGTGGAGAGCTGAGAAGCTGACAAGAAAGCAAAAGGTTTTAGCAGAATAAAGAACCAAGAGCTGGGAAGGTGCTGAGAGCTTGGAGTGATCCTGCAAGTCTGTTTCCCACCACCAGCAGAAGCTTCATAAGTCTCTTTTGAACAAAAGAATGGTAACATTCAATTTCTTTTCAGTTTATTTTTCAGTTATTTTTTTCTATTATTTTTTTTTTCAATTTCTTATTCTGCAAGGGTAACTTCTGTAATCCCTTGTGTGAGCACGATGTTTTCCCATCAGTGCAAGAGATGCCTCCAGAGCTCCTCTTATGTCAGGCTGTGAGTGTCCAGGCAAACTCTGGTCAGGGGCTGCACCCCAAGGACAGCTTCTGGGGCAGCAGAAGTGCCTCAGCCTAAATTTTATGGCCTTCTTGCAGGCATCAGTTAAAAAAAAATGCCCTTTGAAACCCAGTGGGGAAGCCCCCATGACCTGCAGGGAGCCCAGGGGCAGCAGCAGCTCCAGGGAGCTGAAGTCAGCCCTGGGGAACAGCCCAGGGACACCTGGACAACTGGACAGCTGGACACCTGGACAGCTGGACACCCAGCTGACAGGTCCATGCTTGTATCAAGCACATTAAACAGCAGAGGATATTGCCCCTGCCTTTCTGTCTGCAGGGATTTACTCTTCCTGCAGGCTTCCCTGTCTCTTCAGAATGTCATTAGTGTGGCTGATGCTAGTAAATGGATTTGCCACTTTTCCTAACTAATTTCTGGAAGAAATGTTAAACAGGTCAGGTTTTTTTGCAGGCAAAACATCACCTGAGCTCTGTTCTACTTTCCTCTCAATGTGCAACTCAGGATGGTATCAATGACTCGCTGAATCTCCCTGCAGCAAGACTGATTGTGCCTTTTGGTGAGAAAGCAGCAGTAGAACTGGTTCAGTCTTCAAAAGAATTCTACACTATAATATGCAGGACTAATGTGCCTGTAAGATTTGAATAGAATTAATATCAATTATTCTAATGCATATTCATGAGAGGAAGACTGGTTTAGCAATCAAGCTAATGATTTCATGCTATCTTGGCACATTCCTGATTGAATTTCACCATTAAAAAAACCCTCCCACAACCACTCCTGCAAACACCAACACTGAGCTCAGCATCCCCTGTAAATAGTGTCTGAGGCTGAGCAGACTGCTTTGTATGGTGGGAGTCGATCACGAGCAGCGTCTCTCCCTGGTGCAGGGTAAAATCCCAAAGGATCTTGAAGAGCTGTTCCCAAGCACTCACCAGTGCTGAGGTGGAAGGCAGTCTCTTTTATTTGTTTTTTTCTTTATATTTTTGCTTTATTTTGTTGTTTTTTCTGAGTCCAAACCTCTGTCTGCTTGAATGCAAGATGCAGCTGAGAGGGGAGCCCTGGCTCGGGGGAAGGTGTTGTCAGGGCAGGAGTTGGGAGCCTGGCCCAGGAGCAGCTGCTGAATTGCTGGGGTCAGGGATGCAGGGCAGGGGGATGCTCTGTGCCCGGGTCTGTGTTCAGCTGTCCCAAGGAACGGCCAGGCTGTGCAGTAAATGCCACTGTCCGACTTCTGTGCTCCAAGAGCAGCACGAAGGGGGGCAGTGTGCGAGCAAGAGAGACTGGAGAGGCAGCCAGAGGCTGGCAGAGGGAGCTGAGGGCAGCAGCAGCGTCGAGGGACACCCGGCCAGGCTGGGGATGGCAGCAGGGTTTGTCTGCGTGGACAGGAGGGGGCAGGCAGGGCTTGGCTCTGTGCAGGCTGTGGGGCTGGGTGTGCGCTGTGCAATGTGCAGTCCCAGGGCTGCTTGCTGCGATTGCATCATCCTGGGCACAAGGCAAGGCCGGGAGAAAAATGGGAAACTTCAGCTTCCATGTGCCATTCACTTGGTTTCTTTTTTGATTTCCCCCATGCTAGCAGCAGCAGAAATAGGACAGATGCTTCCCTCTCATCCTCTCCTGAGAACTGTCACTGCACTCGTGTCTAAAGGCAGTGTATGTCTTTCAAGTTTGCCTCTTCAGTATTTTGATTAATCTGTCATTTTCTTCTCCAGCACACCATTTGCATCTGGGCTTTGCTCTGAAGGAAGCCTGACACCATTTATCATTTAATGGGGTTTGATAGCTCTCTGACAGCTGAACATGTTCTTAAGAGTATTAAAGAATTTACAGCCAGCTATGCCTGAAGGCGACTTTCTGCCCACTATACCTTAGTCAGCAGCAGTTGTAGCTGCAGCTCTCTGGGTGCCTGTAGGCAAACACAGCATTGACATAGAATCAGCTAAGTATTGTATCCTCTTTTAAACTAAATAGACTTACTCTCTACACATATAAACTTATTACAGCTATAATTGAAATCAAATCATTAAGCATTATTCAATTTTGGCTTTTCCAGGCAAATGTCAAAACTAAGATCTCATATGTTTCCAAAGCAAAATGTAAGTGGCTTTATCTTGCTGTTGTTTTTATGGGTGTTCTGCTGTGCAGCAGTGCTTGCAGAGGAGTGCAGAGCTTTGCCTTCCTACAGATGGTGTGCACAGTGCCTGGGATACTCCAGGAGCTGAGCTGTGTGTGCAGGGCCCCTCCAGAGCAGAGAGCTGCTGGAGCACAGGGTTCCCCTGGGGCAGCACCTTGAAGTGACATGGAATGTGCCAGGTCAGGGAAAACTCCTAAGCAGAGGTTTCTACTCCACAGAACCCAGTAGGACTTAAGGGGTTTGGAGATTCAAGGTCTTACATTACATCTTAACATCCTTCCACATGAAAAAGAGGACTAAAGGTTCTCTGTACTTCCCTTCAGCCATATCCCCCACTTCAGACCCAACTTGCCATGATGAAAGGAGCAAGTGTTACCTTTCATTGTGGCTTCAGCATTTTCTAGAAAAAACTTCCTGCAAGCCTAGTGGTCAGAATCTTGACATCAGAAGTGACTGTGTTCTGCAAACTCTTTCAGTTTGTGAATAAATAGGCATTTTCTACTGAAGAGATGTGTCCTAAAACAAGTCCCTGTCAATAAATACCACAGACATGTATAGCTGCTGTGAGCAGGGGATGTTATTCCTGTGCAGAATCAATTGGGGAGGAGATTAAGGAACTCTCCATCTGTTTCTGCACTGTGCAGCACATGGGATTTCACTCAAAATACACTGTGCTCACTGTTTCAGAGGCTGGCACAGGTGTGGCAGAATGGAGCTGGACAGTCTGACTCAAAGTGTATTGTAGCTTGGGAAAGCAGAGGGGCTGCAGGAAAAAAATCCCTTAGTAAATTGAGCATATGAATGAAACCTGGTCCTGATGCCACATTTATTCTGCAGCCTTGATGGAGCTAAAAAAGCACATTAGACAAAACCATTATTGAACTCCTTGATTACATAACAATTTCCTCATCGTATTTCCAAGAATATCAAATCTATATTCAAACACCCTCCTACTCTCTCCCACACACCACCCCTTCTCCTTGCTATATCAGCTTCATTACCCAGTATGAAGACAGAAAAAGTATAGGACATGTTGCCACGAGCAGAGAGATCTCAGATGCTTACCCTGAGATTTTAGAGCCATCTATGGGATTGGGACAGCCAGTTCTTATAAATTTTAATGGCCTTGAAAGTCTCCTGTCTTATGCCTTTATCTCTGTTAGGGTTTTCTAGCAGAGAAAACAACCAAGCAATAAATATCACCAAACCTCAATGCTGGGTTAGTCCCTGCTGCCTAAAATTCACCGCTCTCTGTGCAGGGTGAACACACAAACTGCAGCAGAGACACATATGGGGAACTTCTGAGCAAGCAGGAGCCCTCTTCCCCAAGGATGAGCACAGCCCTTACCATCACAAAGGAGGAGTCTCTGGGGTCCCTCTCACCCAGCAAGCAGGATCAGGCCCAGGGCAGGTGGCTATTTGCTGAAATAGCCAGGCAGAGGTGGCCTGCCTAGTTCTGGGGGGAATTTTGGAGGAGATGGGGGTTAAAGGCTTGCCAGCATGGCACATCGATCTTGCCTCAGGAAACAGCAATTGCATAAACTGGCTACACTTGCTCCCAAAATCAGCTTGTCTTATTTGCATGTGTAATAACTAGCATGTATGTACAATCATGCTAATCACTTCCAGGCAACTGCTTTAAATTCATCCAAAACCCTGCCCTGCCTGTCCTTGGGTTATTTAGCTTCCACAAAGGAACCATAGCATCCACTCCACAAAAACCATTGTGAAACAGCTGATTCAGTGGAGAAGTTTTCTCCTAAAATCTTGCCCATACTGAGAACTGCACCACAAGCCAGGGCCATCATCAGGATTCCTTCCAATACCTTCTGCAAGTGACCTGGTAAAGTACCTGAGGTGATTTTCACAATTTGTGATGTGTTGCTACAAGTGAAATGCAAGAGTAAATACAGAAGCAAAGAGGACTGCAGAGGTCCTCTCATGCAAACTGTTAGTGGAAATGGTCTGAAAGTGGCGTGGGGAAAAGCCAGTCCTAAGCCTGTGAGCTTTAGGAGCAGCTGAAGGAGTGTCTGTGCTGAGGATGTCTGTCCAGGTCTGTCAGGGCTCCTGCTTCAGCTCGCACGGAGCCACCGTGAGCACAGTGCTCTGCATTTGTCATAGCTGTGGCTCCACAACGCAGGGCCTCCTGAACCTGCCTGTGTCACTAACGTGTCCTCATGTCACTCAGTTCTTTGTGACTCTTGATTTTTTCCTACACTTCTGAATTTTAGGCTGCAAGCTTTGCCAGAGTTAGTTATGCATATTATAGGACCAAACATGGGCATCCAAGGCAGCAGCTCTGGGTGCTCCTCAGCACCCAGCAGCTCAGGGATGCTAGAGGTGCCTTCCCTGATCCCAATAAACAGACCACAAATTCCAGATAGGCCAGCAGCCAGACCTGGGAGAGGAGCAGTGTTCCCTTTTTCACTTTGCTCCATAAGTGGAACATGGATATTTCAGCAGCACTCACAAAATCTAACAGGCCTCTGATGCTGAACATTCTCATCCCTGTTTCTTCTGCCAGTCCCAGCCTGAGCTCAAGGGACCTTCCTGTTCTTTTGAGTGGACGTTCTCTGAACCTCAGCAGTTTGATTGCCCATCCCAAGTTCCCACAAGCACTATGTTTGATGCCTTTTGAGGAATTAAACAACTACATTAATTTTGAGGAGCCCTCTCCCATGCTTCCTTCCATGTCATGCAACCGTGAGCAGCTGGAGAAGCAGCAAGATTTGGGGTCAGTGCTCTGGAACATGGACCACAGGTGCTTTTTTACAGTGACTGGAAAAAAGATTTCCAGTTTTGTGAGAGCTGGAGCCTCATGCACTGCAGAGGGATTGTTTCTGCTCAAGCCCAAACCGGTCCCACTGCCTTTTCTTGTTAAAGAGGAGTGAACCTGGAAGAGTAAATGGAGGAGGAAAGGCCAGGAATGGAATGAAAAGGCTGCCTGTGATGCAGAGCATCCCCAGAGGCCTCCCTGGGAGTGCAAACATCTTCCCTTCAGCTCTCTGTCTCTCATTACTGACAGTGGAAAATGCAAGAGCTGCCAAACTAGAGGTTCAGTACAGCCAAGATGGGAAACCTTATTAGAGAGACAGATGGTGATTTCTATAATCTGAAATCCCAGACTGTAAATACTTTGGGACAGAGCCCTGTGCAACCGAACAGTGCTAAAGGCTGACAGCAGCAGCTGGATCCAGTTTTCTGTGTACAACTGCTCCATGGGTGGCTTTCAGTGGATGGGAGATGCTTCTAGGACAAGGTATCTCCTACAGAGGGAGAAGCATCTTGTAAACCCTGCTGGAGAGACTCCATCTCAGTTTTATATACTTTCCAATTGAAAAGTGCCTTGAATAACTGAGGACAATCAACTCACATTTAGACGTTTTTCTTAGCCTAAGAAAATTCCTAAAGATGAGGTTGCAGTAGATGAGTAAGGGGGAAAATCTGTATCTTGGGAGCACAAGTGACATCTTGCTGCAACTTGTGGAAGAAATGACAAATGTCTGTCTCTGTTTATTGCTTAGCTTTATGGCTAAATCTCCTAAACCAAAATCAAAATTTACCCTTAGATCTCCCAGTTTATTTATTTATATTCATCTGGCATTGCCTTGATCTTCAAAGCAGGAAGGTATATCAAAGCAAACAGAAGGTTTGACACCAATTACTGCTGCTGGATGCCATTCACTGAATAAAGATGGAGTGTTAATATTTACACTGAAAGTGAAGGAGGTAAAACCCAACAGGTACATACATCTAAGCCTACAAATAAGCCTTCTGTGTATAGTAGGCAGAGATAAAGCCAAGCAAAACTAATTGAAATTACCATGCAAACATCCCAAACACCTTCAGAAATGGTGGGTTGTAAACAAAGAAATTACAGCAAAAACTCCAAAAGAGCCTTCTAGGAAAGCAGATCAGGCTCTCTTCTTCTCAGGGGCAGTGCCTGGTCTCCAGGAGATGGTCTTTTCAAACAAGCCACCATGCAGAAGTAATTAACGTCTAAATTTCCCCACACTTCACCATGAGACACTTCACTTGCATTTTATTCTCTTGAGTTTGAGACATGTGAGGCCTCTGGTGACTGGACCTGCCCTGCCTTGGCTGTCTCAGTGTTGTCCAATTTGGTTTGCTCAGATGCTTGCTCTCTCCTCTGGAAAACTCAAAGCTCAAAATGGCTTAGAAAACTTGGTGAAGTTTTCATGTTTTTCACAACCATCAAGAATCAAATTAGAGATGAGTCATTAAATAAGAGTGTATTATTTATATGCTTATGTGGTAGAATTGTACACACATCTCTGTAATTAGCCATCATCACCCCAAATTACAGCAGTAACCGTTCATTAAATGGAGGGCACAGCACTGATCGAATCGTGTATTCACAATTGCATTCCCTCTTCCTTAAATTTCAGAGCTTGTTGTCCAGATGGCCTTGTTGGGCACCTAATTAGTAGTTAATCAAAAGCTCCTGCTGCTTCACAGCCCTCCTGGCATCCTAGCTGTTCCTTACATGTTCCTTGACTACATGGAGACGAAAGCACAGGAGTCAAAGTAGATGCTTTATCTCCTTTATGCATCTGAAACAGCTTCCAAAATAAACTCAGCTCAGGGTGCATTGGTAATCTGACTTCTGTGTGCTGAGCAAAATGGATCTTGCAAGGTGTGAGTGAAAATAGAGCCATGAGTTAAGGGCAGCGAGAGACAGCATCATGTATTCTGAGATTAACTCACTGTTCTCTCTTTCCTTTCCAGATTTTGGCAATCATTTCCATCATGTTTATTGTACTATCTACAATTGCCTTGTCCCTTAATACACTTCCTGAGCTACAAGGCGTGGATGAATTTGGGCAGACCACAGACAACCCCCAGCTGGCCCACGTGGAAGCGGTGTGCATTGCGTGGTTTACAATGGAATACCTCCTGCGGTTCCTCTCCTCCCCTAAGAAATGGAAGTTTTTCAAAGGCCCACTGAATGCTATAGATTTGCTGGCTATCTTACCCTACTATGTCACTATCTTCCTCACAGAATCCAATAAAAGTGTACTTCAGTTCCAAAATGTACGAAGAGTGGTCCAAATATTTCGGATTATGAGGATACTCCGGATTCTAAAACTCGCCCGGCACTCAACGGGTTTACAGTCCTTGGGGTTTACACTGAGGAGGAGTTACAATGAGCTTGGATTACTCATCTTGTTTCTGGCGATGGGCATTATGATCTTCTCTAGTTTAGTGTTTTTTGCAGAAAAGGATGAGGATGATACAAAATTCAAGAGCATCCCAGCTTCTTTCTGGTGGGCAACAATCACCATGACAACAGTAGGCTATGGAGACATTTACCCCAAAACTCTTTTGGGTAAAATAGTAGGAGGACTGTGCTGCATTGCTGGTGTGCTGGTGATAGCTCTTCCCATCCCAATTATCGTCAATAACTTCTCTGAGTTTTACAAGGAGCAGAAGAGGCAGGAGAAAGCCATTAAGCGCAGGGAAGCTCTTGAAAGAGCAAAAAGAAATGGCAGTATTGTTTCCATGAACATGAAGGATGCATTTGCCCGTAGCATAGAACTCATGGACATTGTGGTCGAGAAGAATGGAGAAAGCATAGCCAAAAAGGATAAAGTTCAGGACAATCATTTATCTCCAAGCAAATGGAAATGGACCAAGAGAACACTCTCTGAAACTAGTTCTAGTAAATCTTTTGAAACTAAGGAACAAGGATCCCCAGAAAAAGCCAGGTCATCTTCAAGTCCCCAACACCTGAACGTCCAACAGCTCGAGGACATGTACAACAAAATGGCAAAGACTCAGTCCCAGCCAAACCTTAACACTAAAGAGTCGAGTCAGGCTGGAAAGCAGAAGGAAGAGCTGGAAATGGAAACCCTTCCTGGCCCCATGGTGCCGCTGCTGGCGACCCGCACTGACGGGATCATGGACATGAGGAGCATGTCCAGCATCGACAGCTTCATCAGCTGCGCAGCCGAGTTCCCCGAGGCAGGACGGTTCTCACACAGCCCCCTCACCTCCCTGCCCTGCAAGGGCGGCATCAGCATCATCCAGGAGCAGGGCAGGCCCGAGGGCAGCGCTGCCAGGTACGTGGAAATGAACCCCAGCTCCGACAGCAGCCACCGTTCTGCTTTCTTCATTGAAAGTCCCAAAAGCTCCATCAAGGCCAGTAACCCCTTAAAACTAAGATCTCTGAAAGTCAACTTCATGGAGGAGGACACCAGCACATTAGTACCAGCATCAAATGTACTGAGAACATACCCAGACCCTCTCAAGAGCCGGGGAGCTGCTGCTGCTGCCGCAGACACTTCCTTGCTCTCTGACAGGTCTCTCATGAGCCCAGAAACCTCGATCTACACAACTGCGAGTGCAAGAACCCCCCCAAAGTCACCAGAGTCCCAGGCAGCCATAGCTTTCAACTTCCATGATGCTGGCATACACAAATACATCGATGCTGACACTGACGATGAAGGTCAGCTCATGTATGATTCGAGTCCGCCTGGAAATGTGAGTCCCAAGTACAGTGTTGCAAACAGTGGCTATCTAAAGCAAAAGGACCATGTTTATAGAACAGAGAAGAACCATCTAGAAGCTGCTGCTTTACCCACCTCCCCTAAGCTGATAGGGCAGAACTGCATTTACTCTATGGAAGGTATCACTGGAAGAACCCAGGGCAATCAGGAGACTGTCAGACTAGAAAATCACATTTCCCCAGAAGTCCATGTATTACCAGGCAGTGGAGGACATGCTAACACACATGATCAAAGCATCTGAGGTGGGGTCTGAAAGAACTTACTGAGAGTTTTAAGGAGTATCTTCACAGTCAACACAAACAAAAGAGCTTCTGCATGGCATGAACTTGGCTGAAACAAGCCACCTGTTTCTAAAAGTCTGGGGGAGGTCCAGTGTGGGTTTGTGAAAATGTCCTGCTCTGAAACAACTCTAAAGACATTGCCCACATCAGTAAAAAAATTATTGCAAATCATGATCACACATTGATCTCCTTTCATGTTGTCCAGTGAAGCCAATGTGACCAAATATCCATCCATTCCCCTTGAATGCTAGAGCTCCTTTTGGAAATATTAACATCTGATTTGCATTAGTTCCATAAAGGATGCCGAGGCAGCCAGATTTGAACTCTGGAATAAATTGCTGGGGTTGGTACAAAGCTTTCAAAAACACAATGCTCCGTGCTTCAGGGCAGCTGTTCCCCATCTACAGCTTTCTCTGATGGATATTATGTTTAAAGGTAACAGGGAACACTTGCATTATTGGAAAATCCAAGTGAAAAGCATTTGAAACAAATAATGGTCTAGAGAAACCAATTCTTAAAATGCTCTTTGTGTGTTTAACAATCTGATATCCTGTAGGACCTGATGTTTTATTTTGAAATATCAGCAGGGTGAGTTGCACCACTTGTATCTAATTCCAAACACGCCCTAGGACACAGTGAGACTTGCACTTACCCTCTGCTAAAAGCCGGGACCTGCCCCGGGGCCAGCGCGTGGCCGCGGGGAAAGGTCGGAGGGGTCGCGCAGGAGCAGGAGGCTCCGAGGCACCGCAGCCGCAGCCGGGGCTGGCAGGAGAGCGGGGCTGGCAGGAGAACCGGTGCCGGAGCTCTGCCCGGACCGGGACCGGTGCCGGAGCTCTGCCCGGACCGGGACCGGGGCTCTGCCCGCACCGGGGCCGGGGCTTTGCCCGGACCGGGACCGGTGCCGGAGCTCTGCCCGCCCGTCCCCGCCGCTGCTCAGCGCTGCCCCGGGCTCCGCTCCCGCCGGCTCCGAGCTCAGGACAGGAGCAGGCTGGTCCGAAGCTTTTTGCGCTCAAGCAGCGCAGTGAAAGATATGCAAGTGTTACATAAATATGCAAAAGGAGGGATTCGTTAGTGAGCCGTGCCGGGCCTGGCTGTGCTCCCTCTCTCCTGCTCCTGCAGGGCCGTGGCGCGAAGCGGCTGCGAGAGGCAGGAGAATCAGGCCTGGCGTTTTAATAGCATCCAGTCATTTTTAAATGAAACAAGAAAATAAAGAGGAAAAAAAAGGTCTGACCATTTTAAGTGAACAGAACTAGCAGCCAGCAGCCTAGGTTTTTAGAATATTATTGTTTCAATAAAGTTATGTCAAATTGTGTAGGAAATAATTTGTCTTTGGTTTTTAATCTCGGGGGGGCGGGGGGAAAGCACTTTACGTTGACTTTTTGTTGTCGTTGCGATGATGGAGTAGGATAGCAGAGTGTAACAATCAAGCACTTTAACCAAGCACTTCTTTAATTTGTGCCTCTTGTTGTGACTGTGATTTGTTACACGCCTGTAGCAAGTCACGACTTGTCCTGTGATAACTGTGATGGTAACATTTATGTTGTTCTCTGTTTCTACTGTAAAACTCAGTTGTAAATAACTGTCGCTGAGCGTTTCCTGACCTGTCCCTGAGGTCCTGCCGGGGTGTAGCAATCTGCAGGCAGCGGGTCCGGGGATGAGCGGAGACACGGGGCGGGAGCAGAGGGGCACGGCGGAGGGAGACTCCCGAAGCCACTCGAGTCCACTGCGTTTGTTCCTTGCTATTTTAAAGAACAGCTGTTGGTTAGTCCTGAATGTAGCCGTGTGTCCGTCCCGGCCGTGCAGCACTGTCTGTAACCCGTAACAGTGAATGCAGCATGTACGGACAAAAGCAATAAGCACATTTCTGTTCCAGGAGCTAGTGTGGATTGTGAGGATGGCTTTGCCAGGTGTCTCCTTGGCGCGGAGCGGTGCCCGCGGTGCTGGGACTCTGCTCCGCTCCGCCGGCCCGGCCCGGCCGCTGGGACCCGCTCCGAGAAAGGGAGAGACAGCTCGGGAGGGGCCGGGCAGCGAGAGAGTGCCCGGGGCTGCGTGTGTTCGGGAACGGTGCGGGAATTCCCGGTGTGTGTGCGGGATCTCTCGGCTGTGTGTGCGGGAATTCCCGGCTGTGTGTTCGGGAACGGTGCGGGAATTCCCGGCTGTGTGTGCGGGATCTCTCGGGTGTGTGTGCGGGAATTCCCGGCTGTGTGTGCGGGAACGGTGCGGGAATTCCCGGCTGTGTGTGCGGGATCTCTCGGGTGTGTGTGCGGGAATTCCCGGCTGTGTGTGCGGGAACGGTGCGGGAATTCCCGGCTGTGTGTGCGGGATCTCTCGGGTGTGTGTGAGGGAATTCCCGGTTTGTGTGCGGGAACGGTGCGGGAATTCCCGGTGTGTGTGCGGGATCTCTCGGCTGTGTGTGCGGGAATTCCCGGCTGTGTGTTCGGGAACGGTGCGGGAATTCCCGGTGTGTGTGCGGGATCTCTCGGCTGTGTGTGCGGGAATTCCCGGCTGTGTGTTCGGGAACGGTGCGGGAATTCCCGGCTGTGTGTGCGGGATCTCTCGGGTGTGTGTGCGGGAATTCCCGGCTGTGTGTGCGGGAACGGTGCGGGAATTCCCGGCTGTGTGTGCGGGATCTCTCGGGTGTGTGTGCGGGAATTCCCGGCTGTGTGTGCGGGAACGGTGCGGGAATTCCCGGCTGTGTGTGCGGGATCTCTCGGGTGTGTGTGAGGGAATTCCCGGTTTGTGTGCGGGAACGGTGCGGGAATTCCCGGTGTGTGTGCGGGATCTCTCGGCTGTGTGTGCGGGAATTCCCGGCTGTGTGTTCGGGAACTGTGCGGGAATTCCCGGTGTGTGTGCGGGATCTCTCGGGTGTGTGTGAGGGAATTCCCGGCTGTGTGTGCGGGAACGGTGCGGGAATTCCCGGCTGTGTGTGCGGGATCTCTCGGGTGTGTGTGAGGGAATTCCCGGTGTGTGTGCGGGAACGGTGCGGGAATTCCCGGCTGTGTGTGCGGGATCTCTCGGGTGTGTGTGCGGGAATTCCCGGCTGTGTGTGCGGGATCTCTCGGGTGTGTGTGAGGGAATTCCCGGTGTGTGTGCGGGATCTCTCGGGTGTGTGTGAGGGAATTCCCGGTGTGTGTGCGGGAACGGTGCGGGAATTCCCGGCTGTGTGTGCGGGATCTCTCGGGTGTGTAATTTACGCAGGGCCCGTGCCGGGGTTCCTCCGCCCTTACTCCGCCTTCCCGCAGCCCAAAGCGCCGCTCCCGGCCGTGTCTGCCCGGGGACGGAGGGACTGTAGGATTTGGCCATAGTCAATTCAAGTGTACTTAGAGGAACCGACGTATTGCTGAGATACTGGCTAATGTTGAGTCATCACG